>NC_057416.1:31099575-31699575 GCF_019320065.1 Cervus canadensis | reverse complement strand
ATCAGTCCTGGGTGTTTACTGGAAGGACTGATGCTGAAGCTGAAACTCCAATACTTTGGCCACCTCATGCGAAGAGTTGACTCACTGGAAAAGACCCTGATGCTGGGAGGGATGGGGGGCAGGAGGAGAAGGGGATGACAGAGGATGAGATGGTTGGATGGCATCACCGACTCAATGGACATGAGTTTGAGTAAACTCCGGGAGTTTGTGATGGACAGGGAGGCCTGGCGTTGCGATTCATGGGGTCACAAAGAGTCGGACACGACTGAGCGACTGAACTGAACTGACTGAACTGAAGTCTTTAAGTGTCAACATTTTTTTTCTTCTGGAGCATTATTTCATTTACAAATGCACAATTTATTCTAAAAATACTAGTGTTTGGTAAGTACAGTCAAACACAACAGTAAATTTTTAAAAAATGGCAATTATAACATTTTGTTGCACCAATTTTAAAAACTTTTACAAAGTAATAAGTGTTATTTTTCTGAAGCAAGTCCAAGGTAAATTTTTCATGTGGGTAGTTTTCAAATTATCCTACTATAGCACAGGGAACTCTGCTCAATGTTATGTGGCAGCCTGGATGGGAGGGGAGTTTGGGGAAGAATGGATACATGTAATATGGATGGCTGAGTTCCTTTGCTGTCTACCTGAAACTATCACAACATTGTCAACTGGCTTTATTCTAATATAAAATAAAAAGTTTAAAAACAAAGGCAAACAAACAAACAAAAAAGGTAAATTTCTCATGGTTCTTTTTGCCTGCTCTTTAGCAGCATTTGAAAGTGGACAGTTCATACATTTGTAATAGATGAAAAATCAAATTGCAAATCTTTTTTTCTTTAATCTTAAACTATGTACCAAGTTTTGATCCTAACCATGTAAGTTCAACTTAAAATGCATTATATTAATCAATGAATGTACTTCTGTAATGGTTATACTGAAATAAAATTTTAAAAAGGAAAAAAAAGTAATTCACTGCAATCAAATGGGCCTGGGTTTGGGGGGAGGGGTTTATTTGTGTTTCCCAATTAATTCATATAGTCAAGGATAAATATTTATTGCTAGAATGAAACAAAGGTCAGCATCAATTTTATTCCTGCTTTCCATTTTTATAATCAATTAGAAGCCAGAAGACTTACTAAAAATAAATAAGTGAAATAGAAAAAAGTTTGATAACAGAAACATCTCAGTTCTTTGAACCCCTTTCCAAGTTATGTACCAAAAAATTCTATCATCAATAATTTTCTTTTTAATGGAGATGTAAGTGACATATATCACTGTGTCAAAAGTTATTTTTAATCCTCAGCTGACAGTTCAGGCTCTCCTATCTGGTGGAAAGCAATGAACTGGAAAACCATCGGACTTTAAAAATATATTATCCAGTCATTGCAGTTAATCACCTTAAAACTTACACCAACATTTCAAAGCCCTCTTTAGTGCTCAGAGATTCCATATCCAATAGTACAGCAATAAGACGGAGAATGAGAAGGAACTTTCCCCTCCAAAAAGTGAGAACAAAGTAACTGTGAAGGAACAGGCTTCCTTTGTCTTAAAGGGCCCTTTCTCAGATCCACTTAGGAAGTCAAGGGCCTGGGAATCGGCTTCCTTAAAGCGGAGTACTCAGATCCCACTGGAAAAATCTTCGTTAGCCACCACCCTCAGGGGGAACACTGGTCTAAGAGATAAGCTGACGACAGGGACAGACTTACCTGAGAACACCCATCCAAAGCAAGAGACTGGGCTTCATATTTCTTCACCTTACAGCCACTCCTGGGGAAAAACAAACAGAACACCAGGCTGGTTTGGCATCACATGGAAAAGCTCCAGGCCGTGAGATGGAGCAGACAGCGGTGTGGGCAGAAACCAGCCAAAGCGCACAGCCCCACACGAGTCACACCACCACGCGTCAGAGACGGGAACACCTTCCCGCCTCTGAATCCTCTCCTGAGAGACAGGACAAGCGAAAACTGTAATTCAGTGACCCCCTCGCTTGTTTCTGCGGGATGCTAAACACCGGCTCTCAGGCCCCTATGGTTTTTAACTATAACAGCGTTCCCAAGAGCAGCCCCAGCATCTGGAGACGGCGGGTCACGTGATCCGCGCTCACCTGGCTTTGACAGTCACCAGAAAAATTACCACGCCGGACCACATTCTTTAAAAATTCTTTATTGTGCTAAAAGCCACAGAAGTCTGGTAAGACAGCTCCAGACCTGTGTGCTCACAGAGGGCTGTGGGCAACAGAAAGTATGAAGATAAAATATCTGAGCAATCTGTTACCGCTCCTATTCAGTAGTAAGATAGAAAATGAACGTCATGGCCGGAACTGGGGACGCTCACACCGCCCACTATGTTTAAACTTGCATGTAATTTGTGATCTGAAGACTAGTCCAGATTCCGTTCTGTTTTAATGAACCTAAAACTTCCAATACCACCACTCTGACCCACTCAACCCCATCACCAAATTGCAAGTTCTTCTTGTTTCGTGGGACAAAAACAAAGACCAGCATATACGGTACCAGAATATGGACCCCCACCTTGTCAGTGACTGATTTTCTTTCCTAATGCCTGAGTGTCACCCTGCTACCAAACTCAAGCTGAGCTGACTCAGTAAAATGTATCCCCTGTGCTCCAAGGCGGCAGCCTTATCCTATCAAAAAAGTCAACTGTTCCTGCCGCGAAACAGCACAGCAGTTCCTCAAACCACCGCGGGGATGACCAGGCGGCCAAGCCAGCACGCAGCATCACAGCGCCACACGGGGCGTGCCAAGCCAGGGACGCAAGCTCTCGCACCTAAGGTGGGAGGGCCTGTCTCCAAGCCTTTGCGTACAGATGGCAAGGCTAAGCTGACTCATGAAGTGGCAAATGAAATGCGAAAAGTCATCAGAAGATTCAACTCAGAAAGGGAGGCCAACATGCTGTGGAGGAGATGGTCCAGGGAGGGTAAGGGAGGAACTGCCAAGGGTCCCGGGGGAGCCGGAAACAGCAGGAGTACTTACAACAGAAAACAGAGAAATTTCACTTGTTCAGTAGTCCTGATGCACCAACAAAATTAGAGACGGGAAAGAGACAGACAGATGGAGAAAAAAATCATGTAAAGCCTGGAATATTTATCTCTAGTCTGGCAGATGTAAAGGCTGCAAAGTTCTATGAGATGAGACAAATTATAAATGTTAGATTCGTCAATATGACCACTAGTGAGTGAATGACTCTCAGGAGTAAGAGTGGTGGACACTCAGAAATGCCATGCGGTCAAATTTAAGGATGAAAAGTAAACTATCAAATAGTTGTAAATGTAAAAAAAAAATAACATTACTTCTGAGTATGTTTACTCTTAAATGTCGTCATCCAGATTAAAGACAATCAATGCATGAATAAAATATAATTGAAAATATATCTGCTTATACCTACTGTCAGTGTATATCACTAAGAAACTCAAAATGACTTTACGTAATTTATCTTATTTGCCCGACAAAATCCCAATCATAGGATGATCTATTTTATTTCATTTTTATTATACAACAGTGACTATATTTCCCTGTGCTATACATTAGGTCTTTGCTGTTTATTTTATATATAGTAGGGTGTATCTGTTAATCCCAAACTTCTAATATATCCCTGTCCCCTCACCTTTCCTCTGTGGTAACTGTAAAATTGTTTTCTATGTCTGTCGGTCTATATCTGTTCTGTAAATACATTCATTTGTATCATTTTTTCAGATTTCACAAACTGAGTGATGTCATATGACATTTGTCTTCCTCTAACTGCAAAGTCAGTGAGATTTTGATAGATTTGGCCAAGAAGATTTAAATATCATTTGAAATAAAAAAAATTTTTAAGTTAAAAAAAAGATTAGTAAAGAAAGTTTAGCATGCATTAAGCTGTCTTTATACTGGATGTCTCTATGTTACAGGAGAAGAATCTGAGACGCCAGTTCTACCATCTTTTAAGAAGTCACACAAGGACCCTGTGAACTCTCTGCTAGGTGCTACCTACTTCTACCTGTTTACTTCCACTCTTTTCTACAATAACAGAATTTGCTAAATAAAACCCCAGAGTTACACAAGGGGTTGAGCATCTTTCTCCTGTGGAAAGAAGGAGACAAGAGTCTTGGTTGCATAAGAGTTTTTTTAAAAAAATATACATAAGCTATTTTAGACCAAGACGTTCATTCATCAAAAACAGACTGGGAGGAAAATGCTAGCAAGTGAGGGAAGTATGTCTGGGAGAGGGTACTCCTTGCTACCGAAAACAAGATGTAGGATAAACTTTCCTCCCTTTGGATTTAATTTTATGCCACATGAATGCACGGGCTACACACCTTCAATAAGCGACTGAAAGAGAGGCTCCCAATGAGCCCTTATCAACCCTGAGAGGTAGGGTCACTGATATTTAGAGGACCCCATATTAGGAAGCACTTAGGCAAAGACCTGGCCATCGCATCCCCCAGGTCACAGGTAACTAGATACAGGTAACTAACCTGAGCCACAGAAGAGCACCCTGAGGACACCTGATCAATATTTTTTGGCAACTGTTTAACTGCCCGTCTGGCTCGGCAACCGCTTAACAATCGAAGAACAGAGCAAGAACCACAGATGACCTTTCATTCCCTTCAGACTTGGTGGGGATATTCTGAGGTTGCTGAAGATATGAGTTAGATTCAGGCAACTGGTTAAAAGATTCTTGATTCTTTTCCTTACTAATAAAAGCCAGAAGTTTGACCAGGAGACGTAAGAATTCACAGTAGCTCTGAGTGGTAGGCTTGTTTTCAATAGGAATCACAGCTTTCTGTTCAAGTGGAAAGACTTCCATACGCCCCTTCCCCCATGTTACTGACACTACACGGGTAACCTGCTGCCCTGGGAGCTTTGCTCCATCCAGAGAAGCTGCAGACGGTGGCTGGCACTGATCCTTGAGTTCTGCCTATGACACCCTACAGCTCAGACAGGATTTCTGAAAACCATCAGATCTCTACCTGCTTAGCTCATGACTTTTTTTTTTTTTAAAAAAGCAGGAAAAAACGTATCCAAGGTTAGAGGGGAAAGAACTCAGCGGAATAAGCTGAGAATTCAGAAGCAAGGCAGACATCTAAAAAGGAGACCCTCTGGCATCTCTGATTCCACAGCAGAGTCAGGCACAACAGTGAAGGCTGTGTCAGAGGCTACAAGCTGTGTGCCTGCCCTGGGGGCCTCCCCCCAAACCAAAAGCAGTGGCCAGACTCTCAGAGAGGACACAGAACACAACGCCCACGCCCGGCCCCACTCACGTTATTAAACGCGACTTGGCCTTCTTGGGTGATTCTAAGATTTCATTAACATGATTACCGGCGGGAGAACCAAAGTCACCGCTGGTGAAAGTCATACTGGGTTTAAAGGGATCCTCGGACTCGTCAAAGTGGTCCGGGTCAAAGCAGTAGGAGCCCTGAGCGGAGAGCGGGGGCGAGTGCTGCCGCGCCAGGGGGCCCCCGCGGGGCCGCAGGGTGGGGCTCGCCCCGGGGCCCGGCTCCGATGGCACCCCGGCGCCGTGAACCTGTGGCATGACTCTGCTGCCCAGTTTCCGGCCGGGCTTCCTCGGGAGGGCTCTCCTGGACTCCGTGGTCTCCGCATCTTCGGCGAAATCGAACTCGCATTTCAGCGGGCAGCTCCTCGCCTCCTCCGGCTGCTCGGCCCCCGAGTCGTGGGCATCTCCGCCTGGCGTTTCCATCATCTCAGGGGCACACTTCTGGCTCCCGGCCTTCCCATCCTCCCCATCGGGACGCACACCCTCCGGGGCAGAGGCCGCTTCCAAGAGCTCGCCACCCAGCGCCTTCTTCCGCAGGGGCACGGGCCGGGGCTTCCGCAGGCGGCTCCGGCCGGCCCCGGGCTCTGGACGCGGGCTGCCCGCCCCGGGGTCGGCTTCCCGGGCGGCGCCCGCGGTCATGGCCTCGTCTTCTTGCGCGCGCGCGGCCGGGCCGAGGAGCGCGGCCGTGCCGGGCACCCCGGGGAAGTCCCCACAGTTCCTGGATTCTATGGAAAACGGCCTCACGACGGAGATCTTGCTCGCATCATGTTCGGGTTCTTCTCTGAAATCCTTGACTGCGCGAGACCCGCTAGCGGGCGGCGCTGCCTCCTGTCCTGCGGATCTAGAAGCAGCCGCAGGTGAACAGTTTTCAACCACTTCTGCTACCAGCTCTTCGTCCACTTCTTGTGAGTCTGAAACAAAACAGAAAAGCCATCGGTTAACAAATGACCTTTTCAGCATTAGTGAATCTTCACTACTAGCTGAACCCACAGGGACAGATGGCAGGTTCTCCCCATTTTGCTTTTACAAGCATCCCTAAGGTTCTGTAGCCATGGTGGTGTGGCCTGAAAGGGGAGACTGGTGGTACCTCTGAAGGGTGCCTGTGTATTACCCAAGTCATGATAATAATTTACTTGGGCTTCCTTGGTGGTTCGGTGGCTAAGACTGCACACTTCCACTGCAGGGCACATGGTTCAGTCCCTGGAACTAAAGATACCCCATGCTACCCACTTCAGCCAAAAAAAGTTATACAAATAACGATTATACCGAACAGAGCTATTTAAGAAAAGGCGAAGTAGATCATGGGCCTCCTGCAAAGCCTATTAAAATGATGCTGAAATTCCATAGGTTAAAACAACTGGTTTGGAAGAAGCTTTGGACCCTGACAGCTCACAAACAGGGATCTCATCTGGCACGGACACCGTTCCCAAGCGCTGCCTGAGAGGTTCAGGGTCCAGATTTTTATGCAGCAACTGGATTTTAATCTCTGGATGTTAAAAATAAGAATTCCTTCTTCTCCAGGATAGAATTTAAATAACTGGACTGTTTTAAAATTAAATGAAACACTCATCATGGTTTGCTCAGAATAACTTGTCTGTACATGTAAAAACTGAAAGCAGCAAATAAAAAAACTAATTAGAAAAAGCAGATATAGCAAAGTGGTTTCAGGAACAAACATTCCTTATTTTACTAAGACACAAATCATAAAATAAAAGTTTTACTTTTAGAAGCTTTGTCTCCAGCTGGCCTGAATTCTCTCAAATCATTTGTGAAAATGAAAGATCCTTTTTAATCGGGGTCTAATAAGTAGAAACACTGCTACCAGGAAGTTGTGTAAATGAGGGTATTTCTTAAAAGCACAAATGAAGATAGTGCTTTCTTGACTCAGGTATCTGAAGTGACAGCAGAGTAGCAACTAAAATAAGTAAACTGGTTATTATCATACTGTCTCATGATTTAACAAAGACTCAGAAATGACCATCGAGTCATACTTCCTAACTGTAATCCAGGATCAAAGAGCTGAGTGTCACTAGGAGAGGTTTTGAAAGCACTCACACATCTTTTTACACGATTCCTTTATGGCTGGAACTCGGCAGTGCATTTACAAACTACTCTGCACAGATGCTTCAGATACTCTACTAATGTTCAGTATGTCTTGTTCTTAAAGATATATTTAACTGTTATTAATGCTAGAATTTAAAAAAAATATTTATTTTATTGGCTGAATCGGGTGTTAGTTGTGACATGCAAAGTCTTAGTTGCAGCATGTGGGATCGAGTTCCTTGAGCAGGGATTGAACATGGGACCCCTGCACTGGGAGTGCACAGTCTTAGCCACTGGACCACCAGGAAAAGTCCCCAGTGCTGGAATTTTTTAAAAAGCTCTCAGTACATGGTATCTGGGATTGAACATACTTCAAAAGGATTTTCTTTTAAAAGACAAAGCCAAAAAAAATAAAAAATAAAAGACAAAGCCGCTGTGGCAAAATCTTGGTAACTGTTGAATCCAGGGCTGGGTATATTGGAGTTTTCATTGTACTATTTCCTCTATTGTATATGCTTGAAATCTTGCAAAATAAAAAAATTTAAAACTCAACTGCCTTACACAGAATTTTAACGAAAACATTTTAAAGTGTACTGACTATTTAACTTGAGTGCCTACAGATTCTCTATTCTCCCTCTACATATTCTCTACATATTTGAGCTGTGATGAGGGTGTTATTGTTTCTCTGTGCTGATGGGAGGTAACAGTGAAAACATGCCATCAAAAACCCGGGGCTGCAAAAATCTACATGTGACAGTCTTGGTTAGAAGCCAGGCTGGGTTTGGGCATGCCTACTCACACCCTAGCATCAGTCGATTGAAAAAAATAAAAAATCTTTATTATCTCGAAGTACAGAAAATAACTACTTATTTTACATGAGCCACAGAGAATGTTTAAGCAGATTTACTTATAAATCAGATTTATGTTCTCAACAGCTCTAGCTGAAATGCAGGGAAGGGTTGGAAGAAGGTCAAAAAAGGAACAAACAGAACCGCTAGTGTGTTATTCTGGGGCTTCGACTAGGGCGGTGCTAATGGAAGGGAAGAGACGTGCACAGCAACTGAGAAAATGAGGTGACGGAGAAGGCTTGTGAGGCGCTGGATGCAGAGCTGCAGAAGGAGGCGTCAAAGTCGGCATGCACGTTTTCAGCTCGTGAAACGAGGGGAGGGTGCTACTACTCAGACTCGGGGGTACCAGCCAAGGAGCTTGGGGCTGTCAGACTGGGGCTCGAGGTCTGCCCTGGACACAGAGCTGTCTGGGACCCTGAAGCAGAGAAACTGAGTAGGAAGTGAGTAAGTAAACGCAGAGAGATCTAAGCTGCGATGAGGACGGGACATAACTGAAGCGATGACGTTCATGTCATTACCTTCAAAGTCAATTTCATTCTACATTTTTAAGGTACAAGCTGATTATCTTTTTCTCTAAAAAGTTTACCTAAAAAAAGATTAATTTAAATAAAAACTTAAAGTGTATCTTTTGTAAATTAAAAGTAATACTATTAATAATGATATCTGTACCTTTATTAATTATGATACAATGTCAGCTATGTAGGAACATATCCACACATCTTACTTAAGATGCTTACTGAAACATCTGTGACATGCTATCTGGTATTTGTTTTAAAAATAACTGAAGTAATAAAACAGAAGAGAGAGGATGAGGGGATGATGGAACCAAGTCTGAGAAAATCTGGACAATGATTTAACCCGGGAGGTAGGAACACAGAGGCTCCACTTTTCCATATGACATTGGGAGCTGAGGACAATCAAAGAAAAACTGTCTTTTGTTACGTAACTTCTCTCCCAATCTCTCCTTGCCATTGAGACATTCTAAACGTTTACGGTCAGTCTCTCTCACGGGAGCCCTGTCCTCTGTGTTCTTCCCCTACAGGCTGGAAGATCAGTTGAAGCGAAAGGGTGAGGCTGAGACAGGAGAGGACAGTGTCTCCAGCCCAGTGGCCCCGTCCCTTCTGGCAACATTTGGTCATTTCCTGATCCCTTCACCATCAATCCCACACCTCCCAAAGATGGAGAGAAGACCTCTGGAGTCGCCCTTCCCTGAGTCTCTCCTAGCTTTCTACTTCTGCCCTAGTCTCCCCTATCAGCAAAGGCAGGGCCTTCCTACTTCCCATCCCCCTCCACTTGGATCCACTCCTCCAGACCCCAACCTTCCCCATGACCACCGGCCATGAGGGATGAGGGATGAGGATGGATAAGACTCGGCAACCTGGGGACACCTGCGGGGCTGCTGCATCCTAGAGCACACCACCCAGCAAGGGGGAGGGGAAGACAGACAACACCCCTCGCCTGAATTCAGCCCCCGGTCTGAGCAGAAGACCCCCACCCAGCATTTCTTGTCCAACTCTAGGCAGGTGCCCAGTGGGCAAACCTGCCCATCCTAAGTGCACTCCCCGCAGGCCCCAGCCTGGTCCAGCACCGTCAGTCACCAGGACAGAGCACTGCCAGGCGGGGAGGGGAGAGGACAACTCACTGATTTAAGCCAGGTTGGAGAGTTTGTGAAAATGTAAAAGCAAAAACCAAGCTTCTCACCTAACTTGAAATGATATGTCTGAGTAAGGTTTTATTTGCATTTACACTCTCCGTCAGCAAGCGTCCCGGTGCCAGCTGACCCCGCCTACCTGGGGCTGCCCCAAAACAGGACCTAAAGGGCAAGCGCCGCACCGCTAGTAACTGAAGAAGTAAAACCGCCCAAGTGTCCTCAGGCTCTGGGTAGGTCTCCCACTGCTTAGCATGAGTTCTAACCTCGGTCTTCGGTCCTGGCTTTCATCTCAGAGCCCGTTATATAACTAACCTCTATTCATCCTTCCATTTTTACACAAACCCTGCTCTCCTTCAGAACCTTCCTCCCAGGGGCGCCGATAAGCTATCTCCCTGGAACGAGTCTCATGCGTTTGGATTCTGACAAGCACAGCACTGCCTGGCGGCATGGTGAACAGACAGAGATGAGATCAGTGGATGATTTCAAAGCAAACACTGAGGAAATCCAAAAATAGACCGACATTCCCACTTCTGCCACGTCTGTTGCTGTTAATCAAACTCTTCCTTTCAAACAGCACCCTCCCCTAGATCTAAAATGTGCGATGCACCCATGGGTGCCCTAACACAGATGCCTTTTATGCTTATTCAGGATGTAGGCTAGTCTCTTGTAAAAAGGGATCTTCCCTCCCCCCGCCTTTATATTTTTAAAAGAAAAGGCACAGAATGCCAAAATTCAAAAGGCTGAGGTAACAGCTTGACTTTCTGCTTTGCGCTCTGGTACGATGAAAATATGGGCTTCCCTTGTTGCTCAGTGGTAAAGATCTGCTTGCAATGCAGCAGACACAGGTTCAATCCCTGGGTTGGGAAGATCTCCTAGAAGAGGGCATGGCAACCCATCCAGTATTTTTGCCTGGAAAATCCCACGAACAGAAGAGCCTTGCAGATTGCAATCCACAGGACTGCAAAGAGTCGGACACGACTGAAGCGACTAAGCAGCAGTTGCAGCATGTTGAAAATATACTGGGTTCAAATACAAGTGCATGAAAAACCTTGAAAACCTCAGAAGAGGGGGAAATGCCATGCACAGAAAATATTTTTGAAACTCAGAAATGTATTCAGCTAGCATATACTTAGAACCTGCTCAGCTGGCTGCTTCCACATGGATAACCTCATTTAATAGGAGGTGAACCGCAACCACTCAGAAAACACTGTATATTAACACTGCAGATTTGGCATTTTTCTCAAATATGCTTGACTCTTCCACCTCAGATTTTAACTTTCGGGTGAAATGCTGTCAGCAAGCTCCATTTGGATCTGCCCATCACTTCCTCTGCTTCAGCTATAAGAGGTCTCTTTCATGGCTTTTTCTTTTTTGTGTGTGAACCATTTTTAAAGTATTGAATTTGTTATAGGATTGCTTCTGTTTTAGTATTTTTGGTCCTGAGGCATGTCAGATCAGTTCCCTGACCAGGAATGGAACCTGCACCCCCACACTGGAAGGTGACATCTTAATCACTGGCCTACCAGGGAAGTCCTCTCTCTTATGGGTTTCTAAGTACTGGACATGTGGGACTCCCCTGGTGGTCGAGTAGTTCAGACTCTGCGCTTCCACTGCAGGCGCCCAGGTTCCATCCGTGGTTAGGGAACTAAGACCCGACAAGCTTTGCAGCAGGGCCAAAAATCAAAACAAATACTGGACATGTAAACTGATAAATCCACCAAAATTTGAACAGGCCTCCTGTGTCAACACACACGCCGGCCTCCTTCTAACCTCAAAATTAACCAGCACATCACATCCAAGTCTAGGATGCAAGGTCCGACTCTGAGGCTAAAACAAAATCTCTTAACCAATACATGAAAATGAATGTCTGTGCAATAATTCAGGAAGAAAGGGTCTCAGATAAATGTTCAGAGGGTCCATGAAGCCCCAGAAACTCAGTGAAAAATTACATCAGAGCCTTCTCCAGGGAAGAAAATCCATAGCCTTCTCCAAAGCCTAGCCTCAGAAGCCAAGGAGCAGAAGCTTGTATTTCAGCACCATGTTTAGGGCAGCTCAAAGGGCTCCTCTCTTTACTTGAGAGTTACAACTTCAACTGCCTCCCCACCCCCCATCCACCCTGCAATCACCACACCGAGCTTTAAAGGACCCTTGGCTACTGGGGAAAATATCCTAACATCAAAGAACAAAGCTCACCACCTCTCAGAACATTCCAAGGGAATGCTGCAAGTGCTGTTTTAAGTAGTTTTAAGTGTGGAATAAACGTCTGAGAGGGTACACTCACCAAAACACACATTTCAATAGTCTGTTTAAACAGGACTTAGTCACTGGCTCTGCATATGTTGACATTAAGATGGGAATGATGGGTGGGTGGCCAGGCCCGAAGGGGCACTGAACGTGTGGTGAGAGCTGGTGGGGATGGTCCTGGCAGGGCACTGGTGTGGAAGGAAGGGGCGCTGGGACAGACTACCCCATGGGGAGTCAGGCCTCTGAGGAACAGACCTGGGTGAATACTTTCCTTCTTTGGAGGGTGGTTTGGAATTGGAGGGCAGAGTAAGGGCAGGAGGCAGCCAAAACCTGGCCTAAGTCCGCAGAGCTTTCTCCACGCTCTGCCTAAAGGAGCCCCTCACCTTCTCTAACTGCCAGTGCCCGAGGAGCCTACCCTCGAGGGGCCGCCGCACTGCCAGGCTGCAGGGGCCCGGGGCCTGCACTGGCCCCGCAGAAGCCCAGTGTCTGAGGCCCCAGGGAGACAGGCGTGCACACCCGACGGGCAGGGGACACAGGGGTCGTGGCCGGACATCAGGGGACTGCGTCCAGCACGACTGGTACCGAGCAAGGCACAAGGTGGGGAAGAGGAGGGAGCCAGGCAGGGACCGCTGGGCTTGCTTGGGGACGGGCGAGTTTACAAATAAGGCTCATGTGATCACAAGGGAAGTTAAGGGGAACACACAGATGGTGTGGGAATGGAGGAGACAGGTTAATATACTAACACAGACCAAAAAGACGTTAATTCTACCAAATGCAATATGTGACTCAGTTTGGGTCCAATGTTAAAGACATTCTAAGGAGAACTGGGGAAGCCTGACTGAATATGGCCTGGGTTAGATGGTATTAATTAGGTTAACTTTACTGATATGATAGTCTTATGGTTAACAGGAAAAGCATCTTTACGTTTTAGAGATACACACTTAAATATTTAGAGAAAATGTCTCATCTTATAAATCCTTCAAAAAAAAAGAAGCAAGCATGGTAAAATGGGGTGATAAGTACATGGAGATTCATTATACTTTTCTATTATTACATGCTTACACTTTTCATAAGGTTAAAAAAATAAGAATATCTAGAAAACACTTTGGAAGGATGTATTTTTAAATAGTTCATCCCTTAAATTGGGACAAGGGCTTATTTTTTTTCTCTTATCTATTTTCTGCTTTGTGTCTGCAATGAATCGCACGTAGATAATTTTCCACAGCTACATACAACAATACATATTTCCGCAGAGTTCAAGACAACAAGTTCCCTCTCTTCCCAGGCGCCCTCTGCCTCCCACCCCCAGCACAACGCCGAGGAACAGAAGCCCAGATCCCTATGATCCGACACCCCCCCCCCGGCCCCAGTGCCTGGATGCACTTGACCACTTTCCAAACCTGGTTTCAGAAAACGACCTCCAGACACAGCCTGTCACAGAAGGACGAGAAGCAACTTACATACACTGTCGGTGCACCATGCGACCAGACAAAACATTTCTCCAAGAACTGAAGCAGGAGGGTAATCACAGTCTGGCTGTATCAGCAAGTGTAAAATTGGCAAGCAAATGGCAGGCGGTTTCAGGCAGAAATGGAACAGCACAGGCTGTGGGAAGGAGCCAGAGGTGAGCCAGCTGTGCAACGGTGGAGGACGCGGGAGTGCCCGACGGGCAGACAGATGGAAGGACAGTCCCAAGGCGGAACAGATGCATCCAGTGCAGTTGTCTGCAAAGGCTCTCAGAGCGGCGAGAGGGCACCTGCCCTCCCCTCTCCTGTTCCTCCTCCCCGCCCCGCCCCCACCCTCTATCCTAAAACAGACACTCACCTGTTCAACGAACGACAGCAATACTGAGGTCACACTACACGCCAGGTAACTTTGCTTTTTTAACATTTATTCATTTATTTTTTATTTATTTGGCTGTGCTGCGTCTTAGTTGAGGCACGTGACCTCTTAGATGTGGGATCTAGCTCCCTGACCAGGGATTGAACACAGGCCCCCTGAATTGGGAGCAGAGTCTTAACCACTGGACCACCAGGGAAGTTCCATGTCAGGCAATTTTTGAGGGTCTCCAAATTCCTTTGTTGTTCTAATCACTGCTGTGATGAATAGTTTTCTGTACGTATCTTCATACTAGAAGAGGTAGTATAATAACAACGGCCTCTGTCCAAGGTTCCTGGCAAAGAGCTCCTAAAACCCTCGGAAGTTTCCTGGATGACTGGAGTGTCATGCGACTGATAACAAGCCCCCTTTGATCACACCTGAGTTTAATGAGGCGTCTCAGGGTGGAGGCCCCCGAGGGTGTCCAGATGGGGCTGGTCACCGGGAAGACCAGACTCGTGATGAGAAGGTGGGAACTTTCGGGAGCTGGCGACTGATCGGGTTATAAGAAGCCTTCGACGGTGAGAGTCACAGGGCCCCCAGGCAGGTGGACCCACAGAGGTGCTGGCGAGGTGCCTGCCCCCACCTGGCCCCTGCAGCTCTGCCATTCGCCTGATCCTGAGTCAAACCCTTTACAGTGAACCAGTAAGCGGATCTTCCTGAATTTTTTTTGAGTCCCTGTAGTGAATTATAGGGAGAAGGCAATGGCACCCCACTCCAGTACTCTTGCCTGGAAAATCCCATGGACGGAGGAGCCTGCTAGGCTGCAGTCTATGGGGTCGCTACAAGTCGGACACGACTGAGTGACTTCACTTTCCCTTTTCACTTTCACACATTGGAGAAGGAAATGGCAACCCACTCCAGTATTCTTGCCTGGAGAATCCAGGGACGGGGGAGCCTGCCGTCTATGGGGTCGCACAGAGTCGGACACGACTGAAGTGACTTAGCAGCAGTGAATTATAGGAGCTGAGAGGGGGTTGTGGGAGCCCCCTCAAAGCTGCAGCCAAGCAGAAGGGAAGTGTGGGCAGCCTGGGGACCTGGGAAGCACCTGACAACTCAGGGGAGGGTAGCCTTGGGGGACTGAACCCTGAAATCTCCGGCGTCTGATGCTAACTCTGGGCATTAGTGCCAGACCAGGACTGGACTGAGGACACCCAGTCCGTGGGTCCACCCCTCATGGAATTGGTGTTTGAAAAGACACCACATATTTGCTGTCAAAAAGAAAACCCCTCTCAACTACAAGTGCTATTTACATTTATTCACATATTTACGTATGCTAATAACCTACAGGTTGACCACAGGCAGTAGAGAAATATAGTCTTATCTAGTAGCAAGATGAAGGTTCTGTCTCCATGTGATGGAAAATGCAGCTTGAATTCACGGTTACCCAGGGCTGAAGAACTTCACAAGGGAAACTAGGCAGACGCTGCAAAACGTCCAGCAGTGATAACCATCCCTGCATCCCCCAGGAAAAAGAACAGAGGGAAAATCTCCCCACAGCACTGTTTACCCTTATCGCTACTAGCTGTCTGATTCCAGGTCAATGATTAAAACAAAACAACATATTGTGGTGCAACGTTAAAAACTGTGTTTGAAGCAGCTAATGACATGGAAAGATGCTGGCTGTATCTTGTTAGAGAAACCAGTTTCTAGACAACACTGGGACCAGAGCCTTGGCTTCACTTTCAGAATGACTTATCCACAGACTGCTTTTTGTGTAACAATTTTCAGGCGATAAACCTTAGAGAAGCACTAAATTATCCCCCAGTGTTTCAGATGTATAAACAAATGACTAATATTAAGCCAATCCTCCCATTTCCAGGCCCAGAATCCTTCTTATTAAGCACAAAAATCGCTTCTTTCTCAAACCTAATCCGCTTCTACCCTTTCTCCTCTGTCTTCATCTCAACACAGGACTCTTGTTCCAAGCCCACCCAGCCCCACCCCGCCTTCTTTTCCCAAGACAGAAGGGTGGGATTTATTATTGTTAAGGGCTATTTTTGAAGGATCTCCCTCCTGACAAAATTCTTCATAGTTACACTACTATTGTAACTGTGCTGCGAGTTCCAGCACTTTATTTCACACTCACAACACCCCTACGAGGTGTTCCTTAACCCCATCTTACAGGTGACGAGCCCACAGCTCAGAAAGGTTAGAACCGAAAGCAAGGGAGCAGGAGAGAGGAGAGGTGTGGAGCCAGGTCTAGGGTACAGGCGGGCCACGGCTCACCCATGCTATGCAGCCTCTGAATTAATTCTAGAGCTGTCTTCAATCACTCAATTTCTCTTCACTCCTGGGATGACTCTTAGAAAACCCTAACAGGGCCACAAGCCCAAGAAGAAAGGTTTTGAGGTGGAGGTTCAATGCTACAATAGGACACAGTCAAGTATATCGCTCTGCGGGGTTACGTCTATGAAGGGGGCGGGCACCCGAGTCAGGATGGAAGCAGGGGCTGTCGGTGTCTAGGAACAAACCATCCAGGCCGTGCTTCTGAGCGCTCACAGGTCAGGGACAGAACCTCATGACCAAGTTGGGCTAGACATTCAAACAGGGGGGACTGGGGGCTTCCTTGGCAATCCAGTGGTTAGGACTCTGGTACTCTCACAGCCCTGGACCTGGGTTCAATCCCTGGTCGGGGAACTAAGATCCCACAGGCCACGTGGAACAGGCACAACGAAAACAAAAAGGTGGGACTATTCCTCCCTCACTGCAGGGAGGTGATCTCACGGTTTCACACAACCCCCTGGGTGCAATGTGTCTCATAACAGGCAAAGCTCAATCTGACAGCTGCGAGAACAGGCCCCTGGTTATCAAGGCCCTGGGCCTGGACTTCTGAACTCTAGCCCACAGGGTGGGTCTCTGCAATTCGGGTCCAAAGAGAGGATATACACAGAAGTAACACAAACTTGGAGGGCCTGGCGATGACAGAAGTTTGACAATTGTATTACTGACTGTGAGCCAAGCTGACTGTGAGTCACAACACTAAGAAATCCTACATAAAGATCCAAACCAGATGTTCAGTGTCAGCACTCCCTAATTAGCTTAAACCCTTAGGTGCATCAGGACCTGAAGCCTTAAAATCAAATCATAAAATAATGTCTAAGATAATCATCTACCCAACCAACCACAGCCCCTGTGAGCCTGTGGCACGCGCTGCGCCCGGCATGAAGTGACCACAGAATAGGCACGTGGGGCTTATAATCCCGTTAAGGAGACGAGAGCCACGCTCCAAGCCCCTTCAGAGAACAGTCAGGGGTTGAGCTTAAGGAAGTTCCTACCACCTCCTCACATGACCTCCCCTGTTCCTATGGAGAAGATACCACCACTGCTCCACCTCTGGACTTGTCTTCCCGTTCTAAGAGGGTTATTTCCCCTATGAATCTGCCTCCGTATTTAGCAAGAGGACTTTCCAGACTAAAGTAATTCTTCATTTTTGAAAACCAACTAAGTTGTATTTTATTTTTTTATTTTTATATTTTTGGCTGTGCGGTTTATAGAATTCTTAGTTCAATCCCGAGTATATAGGATTCTTAGTTCAATCCCAAGTATATAGGATTCTTAGTTCAATCCTGACTAGGGATTGAACCCGAGCCCTCCACAATGAAAGCACAGAGTCTTTACCTCTGGACCTCTAGGAAGTCGCTAGGTTGTATTATAAAAGGACTTTTATTGCTGACAGAGCAGTAAGCTGGGAGAAGGTGAGATGAATGAATGCAGTGCCTCTAAGGTACAGGTTACAGGAGAGAGGAGGACATCTGGGGCTGAACCAAGCTCAACGCTTGTCCTCAGGCCTCAAGAAACAGCAGTTCTCGGGGCTGGGCAGGAGCTGAGCTCCTAATGCGGCACTGATGCCCTCCAACCCTGAAAGTTTATAAGCTATGTTCTGCTACCCCTCAAGAAGCAGGTAGACAGGCCCCGAAACCACTTTAATTCCCCTCCAGCCCAATCTTAGCTTATATTCCTTTGGTAACAAGGTCGACAATCTCACCCATGAAATGCAACTCACAAAGGGGGAACGTAGTAGAAACGTGAAGTTGCATTAACTGTGGACAGTGGTGCCCTGGAACTAAAAATTTATAACAAATACACTACTTCACAGTCATATGGTCTTCAAGGCACTTCCATACATAACTGCTTAACCTGATCCTCAAATCAACCCTGTGAAACAGGCACAGCAGGGCTTATTAATTAATTCTGTTTGAAAACAAGAAAATGACACTATGAATAACTGTATGTTAACAAATTTAATAAGTTAGATATGAGAGACAAAACCTAAAAAGACACAAATGACTGAAACTGACTCAAGAGGAAATAGAGAAATCTGAATAGATCTAAGATAAATAAAAGAGACTGAATTAGTAAATTAGTAAATTAAAAGCTCACCATCACATACACAAAAAGATCTGAACCAGATTGGTGAATTTTACCAATCATTTAAAGAATAATTAACATCAATTGCTCACAAACATCCAAAGACTACATAGGAACAGGAAACACTTCCCAATTCATTCCATCAGGCCAACATCACCCTGATGCCAAAACCAAAGATATCACTGAAAGTACAAAACCAAAACAACTAGAGACTAATATTTCTTATTGAAAATCAGCACAAAAGTCCTCAAAACGCCAGCAAACCAAGTCCACCAACACACGAAAAGGCATGATTCACTCCAGGAACGCCAAGGGTGGTTTAACATCTGAAAATCATTTAGTGTAACGTATCACAGCAATAGAATGGAAGACAAAACCCATATAATCATCTCAATATAAATGGAAAAAGAATCTAACAAAATCCAATGTCTTTTCATAATTAAAAAAAAAACTCAACAAATAAGGAATAAAAGGGAACTTCCTCTGACTTCCCTGGTGACCCAGTGATTGAGACTATGTGCTTCCGCTTCAGGGAGCATGGCTTCGAGCCCTGGCTGGGGAAATTCCACATATTGCACAGTGTGGCCAAAAAAAAAAGGACTCCTCCAACTTGATAAAGGACATCTATGAAATGTCCACAGCTAATATCATATTTAATAGTAAAAGCTGAATGCTTTTACCCTAAGATCAAGAACGAAGTAAGAGTAAGACCGTCAGCTCTCACCCCTTCTATTCAAAATTGTACTCAAAGATTTAGCCAGGTCAATTAGGCAAGTGAAAGAAAAAAATGCATCCAGATTGGAAAGGAAAAGTAAAACCATCTGTACTTTCAGATGACACCACTTTTTATACACAAAGTTCTGAGGCATCCACCAAAAATTATTATAACTAATAAATGAATTCATCAAGGTTTCAGGAAGGATCAATATGCAAATATCAACTGAATCTCTATACACCTGCAATGAAAAATCCAAACTCATAATTATGAAAACAATTCCATTTACAGCAGTATCAAAAAGAATACAATACTTTGAAATAAATTTAACAAAGGAAGTGCAAGATGTGTTTTATAAAAATTACAAAATACTTTGAAGAAATCAGAGAAGATCTAAATAAATGGAAAGGCATTCCATGTATATTTAATATTTTTAGGGTGACAATCTGCCCCAAACTTGACTATAGTTTGAACACAGTCTCTATCAAAATTCCAGCTGACTTCTTTGCAAAATTAACAAGCTGATCCTAAAATTCATGTGGAAATGTAATAGACCTGGAATAGTTATAACAAGTTTGAAGAAAATATAACAAAGTTGGAAGACTGACACTGATTTCAAAACTTACGATATATCTACCATAATCAAGACAGTGTGTTTAAGGAGACATACAGATCAATAAAACAGAATCAAAAGTTCAACTCTTACATCTCTTGTCAACTGATTTTTGTCAAGGGTGCAAAATTAAATAAAAAGGGGGAAAAAGTCTTTTCAACATAGTGCTGGAGCACTGGATGTCCACAAGCAAAATAATGAAGCTGTTCCACTTCTTCACAACATGAATAAAAACTAGCTCAAGACTGATCAAAGATCTAAATGTAAGTGTTCAAACTATTACAAGTTTTAGGAGGAAACACTGTAGTAAATCTCTATGACTGTGGTAGGGCAAAGCCTTTTTAAATATGACACCAAAAGCAGGGGAAAAAGTGACAAAAAAGAAGTACATAAACTGAACTACATCAACACTAAAAACTTTTACACTTCAAACGCTATCAAAGAAAGAGTGAAAAGACAACCCACAGAATGGGAACAAAATATTTACAATCAGATATCTTATAGGGGACTTGTATTTAGACTACATAAGGTACTCTTTACAACTCTCTAAGATAAGTAACCTAATTAAAAAATAGGCAAGGAATCTGGATAAACATTTGCTAAAGAAGATACACAAACAGCCAAAAAGTATGTGGAAAGTTGCCCAACATCGTTAGTCATTAGGGAAACACAAATCAAAACCACCACGAGACATCACTTCACATTTATGAAGGTGGATACAGTCAAACAGATAACAAGTGCTGACTAGGATGTGGAGAGACTGAAAACCCCCATATACTCTTGGTAGGGATGTAAAAGGGTGCAGACACTTTGGAAAACAGTTTGACAGCTCCTCAAAATTAGAAATATTTACCTTATGACCTAGCAATTGCACTACTAGGTATACAGCTGGAGAAATGAAAACCTTACACCCACATAAAAACTTGAACATGAATGTTCACAGCAGTATTATTCATAACAGCAAAAAAGTGAAAACAACTCAAATGTCCATCAACTGATGAATGGGTAAATAAAATATGGTTTATCCAGAGAATGAAGTATTAATCAAGAAGTAAAAAAAAAACAATGAACTACCAATATATATGCTACAACATGGATGAACTTTGAAAAACATTACGGTAAGTGAATAGAATCAATCAGAAAAGACTACTACATATTGTATAATTTCAATTACATGAAATGTCCGGAATAAATAAATATACTGAGACATAATACAGTAGATTATCAGTTGCCTAGGACTGGGGGTGGCAGAAAAATGGGGGCATGACTGCTAATGGGTACAGTATTTCTTTGGGGTAGGTGATAAAATATTCTTAAAATTAGGTTGATGTGGTAGTTGTACAACTCTATTCATATATTATAAACCCTTTAAATGGTGAACTGCATGCAAGTGAGTTATATCTCAATAAAACTGCTTACAAAAGAGAGAGAACAGAGATTCAGAGGGTAACAGGGTAGATAGCATGTCCTGCAATTCCTACATGTTCTACTACACCACAGACTTACACTTCAGAAAATGCTTTAGATAGTCTGTTATGCGTGTCCCATACTTGAGAGAGCTGGTAGGTCTCAGCATCACATCAATTTGGGATTTCAAATTTTTCTCAAGGAAGCCTACCATGTGCTAGATAAACTCTATTTACAGAAAGAGGTGAAAAAAGTGACATCACCCTTCTTTCCTCTAACAGATGCAGCCGAGTGTAGGAAGCATCTTAGAGACATCTCAGCTGGCACGCTCAAAAGGCTTTTGGTTTGTTTTGGGGGTGGGGGGGTTGTTTTTCTTAAAAAAATTCTTCCATTTATTTCTTGCTAACATTTGCCTTCTCAGACCTCCCTCACACATTCCCTTGCTAAAACTACCTACTGGCTGCAAAAACGTCTGGGAAAGCCAAGGAGGCCAAGGGGCCTGGGGAACGGAAGGCAGCCGGCTCCCTCCAGACTGAGGCCGGCAGGGATCTTACCCCGATTCCCTGTGTCCCCGAAGCAGAAACTGAGCGCCCAAGACAGAGCTGATGCGCAGGGTCACTGCTGAGCAGACGTCTGATACATACAGGACCCCCTGCCACAGAACAATGTATACAGAGTAAGCGGCGCTACAGCCGCTCAGCGCTCCTACCCACAGGAGGAACACCTGTTCTTCACTTGACACTTTCCCTGTGAAGACCCCTCCTCCTTTCAGGGTCTTTCCTCCCAGTCCTGCTCTCCCAAGTTTGAACCAAGGTGGGGCTTCAGAAGGGAAACAAGGGGTCTGCTCTGAGAAGGCTGTTAATAAGGTACACATTCACATTAGGCAAGTGTCCAAGATGTTACCTTTTTCTCAGTTTAATGTCTCTGAGTTCCCAGTCCCTCAAATTCCCCCAAAGTTGAAATATACTTCATATATGCATGCTCTTAGCCACTCAGTCCAGGACATCAGCCTTAAAATGGAGTAGGAGTGGACACAGTATACTGTCCACAGACAGGATAACAGGACACGAAGGCCTCTTCCAGGACTGCTGGGTAGACCCCAATGGTGTGGGCTGCAGGACTCACGTTCCCGACAGCCACGGTGCCCCAGGTCACCCAGAGAGCCTGGGCGTGGCGAGAGGGGTCCAAGCGGATGAGTCAGGGCAGGAAAAAGAAGAACCGCTTCTGAGGTACGCTGCAATGTTAAGACGTCACTACTAAACAGCAGAAAAACACCACCAACACACACAGACACCCATGCCCGAATCCAGACAACATACTGTCTAAATCTCCTCCTCCCCGCAAAACCAAACAAAAATATCACCCAGGAGCTGGGGGAGGGGTGGGGGGAAATAACTAATTTATTTGCTTTTTATAACAGTCAGAGCCAGGCGCTGGAAGCTTCTAACTCCTGAGAGAGGCAAGACTAACATGCAAGACTCCACAGGTAAAGAACCACCTGGAAAGTCATTTGATAAACTGGAAAAGCTTTGTGCTAAGGATGAAGAAAGTGCCTCAAATTTCCAAATGAGTGCTCTGTGCTGTTTTATTTAGAAAGAGAGCCAAACCTTCCCCTCTGAAGGCCAAAGTTACCATAAGATAAGAGGGTGGGGCCCACAACCAGGAGGAGTCCGCCCTCCCCACCCTGAACCCAAGGTTCCCTGGAAGCTAAGCCAATGACAGGTGTGCCTTCTCTTCGCACTCAGGAGGTGCCCTGGGGTTTTGGAGCCACCTGGATTTGCTTAAGGCTGCATTCCCAATAAAGCTGAGACCCCCTCCCCCAAATGGGCAGAAGCCCCAGAAGGCCCCCCAGAGTCATCTGCTCCCTGTCCCCAGCAGGCAGCAGCAGGAGCAGAGGAGAAAGGGCGCGTGCTAATAGACAGCTCCTCCTCGCAGAGACCTGAACTTCACTGCAGCCAAACCACAATACGCAGCTCTTCAGAAATCATTAGGAGAGCGTTCACAACACCAACTGCCTCTCTCACAAAGTAGCAACCGCCCACACTGAGCCGGGAAGCTGACGCAGGATAGAGAGAAAGAGGGAGAATGTTTGACAGGAGAGGAGGCTCCAGACAGAGCGACCAAACGCCTCTGCGGCAGGACGGGAACCCTGGCCGGAAACCACGTCGCTGCTCCTGTCCTTCTGTTCCTGCACGTAAGAAAGGCGGCAGGGGCATCCCTGGTGGTCCAGTGGGTGAGAGACTTTGCCTTCCATCTCGGGGGGTGCCGGTTTGATCCCTGGTCAGAGAGCTAAGATCCCACATGCCCAACGGCCAGAAAACCAAAACATAAAACAGAAGCACTATTGTAAAAACTCCATAAAGACTTAAAATAGCCCACATCAAAAAATCTTTTTAAAAAAAGAGGGGCAGAAGGAGGACCAGAGAGGCAGAGCAAACAAGAGATTGATGGCAGGCAGCCTCCAAGGCGGCCCCCAGAAGTCCCACCTCCTGGGAGTCACACCCTTGGGCTCGGGTAACCAAAAGGATATTGTAGAAATAACAGTATGGCTTCTGAGGCTGTCATCAGACACCGCAGCTGCCATACTGGAAGAACGCTCAGGCAACCCCACAGACAGAGCCCCACCGCACAGTAAAAAACTGAGATCTTCCACCCACAACCAGCACCAACGTGCCTGGCATGGCTGAGGAGGCGTCCTCCAGCCCTGGTCAAGCCTTCAGATGACTAGGGTCCCAGCCAATGCCAGGACTGCATTCTCACCAGGAATCCCAAGCCAGAACACCCAGCTGGGCTGCTCCCAAGTTCCAGACCTCTGAAAACAAAGTGAGATAATAAACATCCAGTGGCTTGAGCTACTACCCAGTTTCAGAGTTATCTGCTATGCAGCCTTCAGTTCAGTTCAGTTGCTCAGTCATGTCCGGCTCTTGGTGGCCCCATGAACCGCAGCACACCAGGCCTTCCTGTCCACCACCAACTCCTGGAGTTTACTCAAACTCATGTCCATTGAGTCGGTGATGCCATCCAACCATCTCATCCTCTGTCGTCCCCTGTTCCACCTGCCCTCAATCTTTTCCAGCATCAGGGTCTTTTCCAATGAGTCAACTCTTCACATCAGGTGGCCAGATTATTGGAGTTTCAGCTTCACCATCAGTCCTTCCAATGAACATTCAGGACTGATCTCCTTTAGGATGGACTGGTTGGACCTCCTTGCAGTCCAAGGGACTCTCAAGCGTCTTCTCCAACACCACAGTTCAAACGCATCAATTCTTTGGTGCTCAGCTTTCTTTATAGTCCAACTCTCACATCCATACATGACCACTGGAAAAACCATAGCCTTGACTAGATGGACTTTGTTGGCAAAGTAATGTCTCTGCTTTTTAATATGCTATCTAGGTTGGTCATAACTTTCCTTCCAAGGAGTAAGCTATGCAGCAATACAGCCTCTTAAGAAGCTCCTCCTTCTACGCCAAAATGGGCGCAAAGTCCCAGGAGGCTGCACACGCCCCCACACACCTGCCTCTCCTCACCCACACACGACTCACGGGTGGAGAGGGAAGCAAAATGAAGGCAAATGTTCCAGGTGCCTTTTTATTTCTCACGGACAAGCAGACACTGAGCACAAAGGAAGCAAATGTTTTTAATCCAACACTACTGCTTACCCAGTGATGCTTTTACTTTTCCCCCTTCTGACTCGATGTCTAAATTGTACTGTAGGCTTCTGATGTTCAAAATACATTTTACCCTTCATACATCATATATGCTAAGTTAACATGTGTGAAAGATGTAATCTCTTGATGATTTTTCTTCAAATTACATCATCTTACAAGATACTAAAGAACAGGCTTTCCCCCATTACATACTCTGTCCTGGCAACATTTTAAGAACTTTTCATTTCCTCTGATAAGTCATTTCCTAAGTCAGTGAAGACAGAGAGATTCATACATTCCCTGCAGAGAGAAGCTGGGTGTGTGATCTTCAAAGCTGAATCTACAGGACTTCCCTGGGGGTCCAGTGGCTGAGACTCCACCCTCCCAACGCAGAGCTGGATCTTGGTCAGGGAACTGGATCCCACAGGCCGCAACTAAAGATCCCGCAGTCAAATAAACAAACCTTCCTTTTGAAAGTTGAATTTATGACCCCACTGTACTACGAGCAGTATAGGCTCCGACTGTTTCCCAATTTCTAGACTGGAAACCACGAGTGGTCTATTTCGGAGCATCATTGTTATGAAGCCAAATAAGATGCTGAAAAAAAAATGCATTCAATACATACGATAAATGCAGCTAGAACAGAAAGTTGGTGGTCTGTTAGGTTGGAATTCTGCAGGGGGAAAGCTGGAGATCAATAATTTGCTGTCGTGATTTCCAGCAATGACAGAGGGAACAGGGACTGGCCAGGACAGTATCCGGATCTGCCAACAGAACTGCCAGATCACATTTTTCCACTTGTGAATTAATGAGATATTCCATTTGGTTACTATTCTCTTGCCAAGTCTGGCCATCATCAGTCTAGGCCCTGGGGATCTGATTATATTTGTGCAAGCCCATGAAATGAGGTTCATGTACGTGTGAAGGTGAGGGTGAGACCTTGAACTTACAAGCTGCAGTCCCTTCCTGGGTCCAAGGTTAAACCGTTCCTGGACACTTCAGTGACCCCTAGTTATCAAATCCCTACAGAGATGGCTATTTTGGGTGGATAAACCATGGTCTCCCTGTCACTCACTGGAGTTCAGAAGACTGTGACAAAATGGTATATTCTGTGAGGGCTTCCTATGAACAATATTATTACTAGTCACTTGAAAAAGAAACTATGACTGCTCTTTAAATGTGTTAAATGGCATCAGACCACATCCATTCTGTAGGTGGAGCACTGCTGTTGTTGTTTAGTTGCTAAATTGTGTCCGACCCTTTACGACCCCATGGACTACATGTAGCCCACCAGACTCTTCTGTCCTTGGGATTCTCCAGGCAAGAATACTGGAGAGGGTTGCCACTTCCTTCTCCTGGGGATCTTCCTGACCAAGGGACAGAACCCAAGTCTCGTGTTTCCTGCATTGGCAAGCAGGTTCTCTACCACTGTGCTACCTGGGAATTAAGCAGTAGCAATGCAATTTAGCAGGGCTGCCCCTTCAGTACACCAGAGAAAACACCTCCACCGTCGGAAGCTCTCAAAGGAAGCTATACTGTTTTATCTGGGGCTCAAGTGAGCCCTAAATTGGGAAATGCAGGTCTGAGGCGAATATAATCATCACAATATTTAAGAAGGTCTTGAATTCGCTATTCACATTAAAAGAATAATAACTACTTTGACACTGACTAAAATAAAATCTTCATTTCCAGCAGGCAGACTCTGCCCCTGCCCCCAAGATTTTTATTTAATACTCTCTGAGTCTCTGCGGGGGGAGCACCACACAGAGGTAGCGGTGCTCCTTACACGGCTCCTTTGTTGTTGCTGTTGTTTACTCACTAAGTCGTGTCCAGCTCTTTGTGACTCCATGGACTGAAGCCCGCCAGGTCCCTGTGTCCATGGGATTCTCCAGGCAAGAATACTGGAGTGGGTTGCCATTTCCTTCTCAAGAGGATCTTTTCAACCCAGGGACTGAGCCTGTGTCTCCATGTTTCCTGCACTGACAGGCAGATTCTTCACTGAGTCACCAAGAATGCCCACATGGCCCCTTTACGTTGTTATAAAATAAAGCAACAAAGCCGCACGGCCGCATCCCATTTACTAACTAGTGGGAATTTCCAAGCAGAGAGCTACAAACATTACACAGGGCTGGGGGTGGGGGATGGAACTATATCATGCTGCCGAGGTTTTTAAGCGCATTTCAGAATAATATGAAATAGAGTAATATAGAAACTTAAACTGTGAAAGAGCCAATACAATAAGAGCATTAACCTGGAATGCTGCTGAAGGAGCCACTGGGGTGGACTGTCAGGTAACATGAAGGGTCCTCATTGGTCGCACTGTGTGTGTTATGTCACTCAGTCGGGTCTGACTCTTTGCAACCCCATGCCAAGCTCCTCTGTTCATGGATTTGTCCAGGCAAGAACACTGGAGTGGGAAGCCATTCCCTTCTCCAGGGGATCTTCCTGACCCAGCAATTGAACCCAGGTCTCCTGTATTGCAGGCAGATTCGTTACCATCTGAGCCACCAGGGAGGCCCGTTAGTCCCATTACCTCTAAGACATTCTAACAAAGCAATCCCTGCAGCAGGAGCCTGGACAGGGCGTCAAACTAAGTCCCTAGGAGAACCACACTCAGATGCGACTGGAACACTTCAATGTTTGCATATTTGCTTATACAAGTAGCCCAAAGCCTTAGGATCAAACATCTAAGACTCAGAGTTTAATAAGATTTCCCTTCTAAGTCTTACATAGGTACAATCTAAACCAATCAACCATACAACTTATACCAAAAACACACCACAGCAACAGTCAAATTACAAATTCTCAAACACCCAAAGTTACATTAGAAACAAAAGTGAAAAGTCTCTGAGTTTGTACTTGTATTAAATGATTGCCAAATTCTCCCCACTCTTCCCTAATTTCCTTTTTTCTCATATCTTTTATTTTAGTCAATTGAAAATTAAGTATGAACCAGACTGAAACGTCACTTTGCGAGGGAGACAAATAGCCAGCCCAAACCAGTCTTTCCCTGGAACAGCACCCAGAACCCACAGTTCATTTGCTAATTAATCAGCTACAGCCTTGTAGCTTTTTTAAAACTAAAGTTCAATTATAAAGGTCAGATTATACAGTACTTAAACTTTATCATTTTACCAAAATCATCGCAAGCGTGAATCAAGGTCGGCAAACTTCCTGTAAAGAGCCAGATTGTAAATATTTCAGGCATTTGCCTCTGTTCTGAGTATTCAATCTGCTGTCTTACTGCAAAAGCAGCCAGACTACACCTAAATGCACGGCTGCATTCCAAAATGAAACTTTACTTATGGGCCCTGAAATTTGATCTTCGTATACTTTGCACACAAAATATTGTTTTCCGCCATTTAAAAATGTAGAAACAGTTCTCAGCTCTCCAACAGAACAGTAATAGGCAACAGCAGGCCTATGAGCTATTCTTGGCTGATGCCTTATTTACACTGACCCAAACTATGTCAACAAACAAGTCGGCAGTCCCCACAGGCCTCCGGCAGTAAACACCTATTGACTGACCCTGTTTATCTCTCTCCTGTTCTGGAGGACTATCTTATGTGTTTGGTGTATCTACTCATCTAATCAACACATCAAACAGGGTAACTGTTCCAAGGGCATAGAGAGCTTCAATGTGAATTAAAATTCCCTCTCTCAAAGAAAGGTAACAATTTGTAAACAAAGGCCTGTGTGTTTGTGTGTGCAGGCTGGGGGAGGCTTCCATTAACAGAGGACAGCAGAGAACAGCCACTGCAGCTTTCACTTTTATAATCTAAAACACGGGACAAAACCACAGTCCATCAGCACTGGAAACAACAACAAAAAACAATGAACTTGGGACCGTACCTCTCAAGTGAAGTCTCTTGAGTGATGTCTCCTTACTGATACATCTCCCAGCAAAGAGAAAGAACAGTAATATCAGCAACTTAAACACCCTTTGCAAAGCTTATAGATCATCCTGCCAGAAGACAGAGTCTTACATGATCTACAAGTGCTGTTCCCCTGCATCAAAGACTAACCATCTTTTTAGGGGGTTTCCCACGTGGTGCAGTGGTAAAGAATCTGCCAGTCAAGGCAGGAGATGAGGGTCTGATCCCCGGATGGGGAAGATGCCCTGGAGGAGGAAATGATAACCTGCACCTGTATTATTCTTGCCTGGAGAATCCCAAGGACAGAGGAGCCTGGTGGGCTGCAGTCCACAGGATCGAAAGAATCGGACACAACTGAGCAAAACTGAGAATGCACACCACCTTATCAGGAGTCAAATAATCAACAATTTTTAGAAAGAGAACCTTCCAGGCCGAGAAATTAAGACTTCAACATTTAGACTCCAGGAATTTTTGCCCACTGATATCTTCCCTGGTCAGACCTGTGCTCTGGCTGTATTTTTACACTCACTGTGTACGCATGACAAGGCCATCCACAGAACTCTGGACAAGGACTGGTGTTGGGGGAAGAAGCCCCAGAGGGCAGGATACTGCCAGGCCGATGGGGAATCATCCTGTTATTTAAAGACACTAAATGGCAAGACTTCATCATATGTACTGCTTGCTTCCCAGTTTGCTCCGCCTGCCACTTTCACGGTCCACAATCCTGAGCTACTTCACTGAGCTTTCTTGATCCACGCTCAGCTGCATCTGACTCTTTGTGACCCCATGGACTGTAGCCCCCAGGCTCCTCTGTCCATGGGATTTCCCAGGCTAGAATACTTGAGTGACTTGCCATTTCCTCCTCCAGGGGATCCTCCCGACCCAGAGACCGAACCCACATCTCCCACGTCTCCTGCGTTGCAGGCGGATTCTTTACCGCTGAGCCATCTGGAAAGCCCTTTCTTGGTCCGTGACTCTCTAAAAAGAAAAATTCTAAAGAGACCGAGGAAAGAGAGTTTGAGCCATAAGTGACCAAAACTTGTAAAAATGAGTCAGTGGTACAGGAAGGACCAAACAATTGGGTCTGTGTGGTTCTGGGGGCCTGGGCCATACTGGCCTCCATTCAATTAGTGAAGAATCTGTCAGGATGAATCAGACCACCAGCTGACAGGATGGTGAGGAAGCAGGCGGCCCAGGCTGAGCAATTCAAAGAGGCTTTCAAACTGTCTTGTGAGCTTTATTTAAATTTGAGGGGAAGGCCACAGAAAAGCTCTCTCAGGCTTTCAAATCTCCCTTCAGATCTGCCAATCTTGAGAGAAGAAAGGGGAAGCTATGAAGCAGCATCTTCTGTCATGGAGACTGCTACCCAGCCAAGTGGCACACACAAGTCCTCCAACACGCAAAGCTGCCTGTTCCCATGCGGTCTCTGCCTGAACTCATGGTAAAAAAGCGACCCAGGGCCAGCTAAGTGAATTTTCAGTGTCTGTTCCCATGCGGTCTCTGCCTGAACTCATGGTAAAAAAGCGACCCAGGGCCAGCTAAGTGAATTTTCAGCAGGGCAGCACAATATGGAGCTCACCATTTATTGATTTATTAAAAAAATTTTTTTAGCCACACCACGTGGCGTGTAGGATCTTAGTTCCCTGACCAGGGATCAAACCTGCGTCTCCCTGCATTGGAAGCGTGGAGTCTTAACCACTGGACTGCCAGGAAAGTCCCTGGAGCTCACCACTGAAAGCAAAACCAAATCACAAAAAGCTGGTTTCATTTCCCCACTAAGTCCAGCTCCATCACGAAATCCAGCACAGACTTCCTGTGAGCTCCCCGGGCGACCTATGAGGAAGTTGCTAAGCAAGGAAATATAATAACCGTTGGGAGAATAAATTCACGACCTGATCAAAAATTAGGTAACATGGTAACTGAAAGCTGGCTCTATTTCGTCACTGCAGGTGACAATGCCACTCACCGGAATAGAGGAAACACAGGAAAAGGACATCCATCCCAGAGTCCCTTCTCCAGACAGCAGCCAGCTATCCTTTGAAAAAGGAAGTGACAGCACTGTCCCTCTGTTCAAAGCCCTGCTGTGGGTTGGACTATACTCCCTCCAAAAGATAAGCTCAAGTCCTAACTCCCCACACCTGGGAATGTGGTTTTATCTGGACAGTTGAGCCCTGAACAATGTGGGGGTGAGGGGTGTCTATCCCCAACCACTTAGTACAGGTGAAAACCCTCCATATCCACATTTCTCTATCCTTGGATTCAACCAATTGTGGACCGTGTAGTACTCTAGGACAGTGGTCCCCAACTTTTTTGGCACCAAGGACCCATTTCACGGAAGATAATTTTTCCACGGATGGGGGTAGGGAATGGGGAATGGTTTCAGGATAACCCAGTTGCATTACATTTACTGTGTACTTTATTTCTATTATTATTACATTAGATCCACCTCAGAAAATCAGGTATTAGATCCTGGAGGTTGGGGACCCCTGCTCTAGAACATACTTAGTGAAAAAAAATCTGTGTCAAGTGGACTAGCACAGTTCAAACCCATGTCGCTCAAGGCTCAACTGTAGTATCTCTGTAGATGTAACTAAGTTAAGAAGAGGTCGACTTGGATTGGAGTGCTCGCTAAATCCAATGACTGGTGTCCTCTCAGAAAGCCACATGAAGAGACAGAGATACACAGGGAGAAGCTGACCAGGTAAGATGGGAGCTTTGCTGCCACGGGCTAAGGAACACCAGGAATCACTGGCAACCACCAGAAACTAGAAGAAACTAGGGAAGAAGCTAAGGAAGAATTCACCCCTAGAACCTTTGGAAAGGGCCAGGCCCTGACAACACCTTGATTTCAGACTTCTAGCCTTCAGAACAGAAAGGGAACCAATTTCCATTGTTTTAAGCTGTCTGGTTTGAGGCACTTTTTAAAGGCAGTCCTTCCAATCTCACTCAGAAGGAAAATGAATGCCTTGTGACAACAAGACCCAGACCGTCCCCTACCTGGCTGACTCCGGCTCCCTGCCTAGTCACTGCTGCAGCCACCCGGGCCTCTTCCCTGACTTCCAACATGCTGCCCCCCTGGGCACTTCCCTCCCCACCCCTCCGCCTCAGGCTGGTGCTGTCACAGACCTTCCCAGGAGCCATGCTCTCTGCTAGAAGAGTTCTCCTCAGGAAACTGCACATATGCCCCCTCAATTCTCCTCCAGGACTCTGTTCAAGTCCGCTGATCAGTCAAGTTCCCCACCCCATCAGCCTTCAGCACCTCCTACCAGCCCTCCCCCAGCTCTGTTCCCCCTTCCCCAGCTTCATTTTTCTCTGTTCTACTTAGGACCAAGCTGACAGGTGTGTGCGTGCGTGCTAAGTCACTTCAGTGGTGTCTGACTCTTTGTGAACCCAGGACTATAGCCCGCCAGACTCCTCTGTCCATTGGATTCTCCAGGCAAGAATACTGGAGTGGGCTCCTCCAGGGGATCTTTCCAACCCAGGGATCAAACCTGCGTCTCCTGCACTGCAGAAGGGTTCTTTACCGCTGAGCCACCAGGGACGCCAAGCTGACAGGTAGGTACATTCTGCTTGCCCTCTGAAAGGCCTGTCACCCTCCATGATGCTGGCCTGCAGAGATGACTGTTTTCACTGCTGAATCACAGCCACTCTAAACAGCTAACTGCCTGCCATCAGGCCAGGTGAGATTTTACTCAGAACTGGCTGAGGGACAAAAACGGTTTCTGCTAATTGAGAGGAACAGCAGCAGCCTCTGCAGCTAAAACGCAGGCTCAAGGTTGGGCTCTGAGCGCAGAAGGGCATCTCCATGCCAGGCTTTCTTGGGTGGACTGGGGCTCACCACCATCCCTGGTGGAAGCAGGGGCGGTGAAGAACTTTGACATCTTATCTCTTGACAAGATTCCTGCTTGTCTAAAAAAATTCAGCTCCTACCTCTAACTCTTGTCTCCAGCCACACCCTGAAGAAAATGCGCAGGCCTGAGAAATGTGTGAAGCCAAATCTAAACACACCTCCATCCCGACATCACCACCCACATTTTTTGTTTTTCAGGGCCCAGCAGGAATGTTCTGATAATGATAATTTCTTACTGCAAAATGTACAACCTACTTAGAGAAGAAAGCTTCTGGCTTCCACACTCGGAAAAATACAAACAAACAAACCATTTCAAATATGCCAGGAGCTTTCAAACAGCTCCTGCTCAGTAAGGAGACAACCCCCTACCTTTTAAAATGGCCCTGAATTAACACTTTCCCTTCCCTTATTTACATTTTCAAAACTTTAAACAACAGCAGCAAAAAAAGGCAGAACAAGGGAAGTCTTTCCTTACCTTGGGTCTTGGCCCCGGAGCCTGCCAGTCCGAGGTTTGACTCACAGGATTCCTTGAGAGGGGATCGGATGGGCGTTTCAGTTTCAGGGGTCTCAAAATTACCTTCAGAATCCGAGCTGCCAAGGGGGAAAAATGAGGAATTACCACTTTCAACGGTATTTCCGACACCCCTTTACAGGCTACATCTCCACAAGGTCCAGTATTTCTTGCTAACTTTGCACCCCGCGCAGGGGTCCTCAGTGTGGACTGGCCCCGGGGTGGGGGGTGGGGGGGAGGCTGCAGTGCTGTAGCAGCGCCCTCCTCGGGCTTCCGTCTCCCTGAAATCTCCTCCATCCTCCGGGGCCTTTCTCCAGCAACGTTTATTTCTGAGGTCATCCTTCCCTCTGACAGCCCCCAAAAAGCCCCTTCAACAGACTCCTTTTCTCACAAGAGCCCTTTGCCAGAGGCTTAAAAATTCAGATCGCCCCTCAGCCTAAAATCACGAAGCCAGTTTTCGCCACGATGCCCTTTTTCTGGAGTTAGGCCTCTCTCTACCTGTGTGCAAGGCACCCGGCCAGAGGCCGAGGACGCTGTCACCTGCCTCCCGCAATCACACGGGTTGACAGCTTAGGAGAGACGACCATTTCTCCTCCAGCGGCCAGGGGGCCCGGCATCTCGCGACCTTCTTCACCAAGGCTGCATTTTCGGGGACACAGAGGAGTCCCAGGAGGGCCTTGGAGCGACTTCTTCCCCGTAGGGATGGCCCCAGGTGCCAGCGGGTGTGATCCAGGACTGTGTGTGTGTCCTGCGGGTGTGATCCACGACAGTGCGTGTGTTTGTGCAAGGGCGGGGGCTGGGGGCTCGAAGCTTAGAGAAAGGGACCGAGGCACACGGGGATGCGGAGAGATTGCAGATTCTGGTTTAGGTTCAGAAAGCTCACACTGAAACGAGGGGAGGGAAACACCCGGCGGGAGGGCACAACGTCCTTAACTTTCGACTGCACAGCGGGGACCTGGTTACGGGCAGGGACGGCAGCACTGCCATGAACACGGTTAACGCGGGTGGCGAGAACACACACACACACACACAGACACGCACACGCGCGCGCACACATAATGAGCCGCGGATGGATGGATGGATGGCAGCGCGTCCGCATCTCGGCAGCAACGCGTGTACTTGCCTGAAACTCAAGGATTTGGTCTCGGCTTGCGAGTCCTCGTCCTCGGGGTCGCCCTCGGGCCCTCCGGCCTCGTCCTCTCCGGCGCCCCCGCCGCGCACCGCGGACCACGTCCATCTCGCCCACTGCACGGGCGACAGGATCTGCCAGGGGCTGAACGCCATGCGCGCGGCTCCTGCGGCCCCGGCTCCTGGGAGGAGGGGAGCGGGGACCGGAGACCGCTTTTTTCTCCCTTTCAAGATGGAGGGACCCGGTGACAGGGGCCCGGACGCGCTTCCAGCGGAGGCGCGGATGTGGTTTCACGGGCGCCGTCGGGGGCGCGGGCGCAGCGCTTCCTCTCAGCCAGCCAGCCGGCCGGTTGCGCGCCGCTCCCTTCTCGTCCTCCTTCCCGAACGCGCGGCCGCGGCGCCGAAGCCCCTCCTGGGGCCTCCTCGGGGCGGGGTGAGCGGAGCCCGGGTCGGCGGCTCGGCCTCGGCGGCCCGGCGTCTGCGTTCCGAGGGGCCCGGCTCCCGGCTCCCGCCTCCCGGCCGGCCGGCCGCGCCTCAGCTGCCGCGGAGCCGCGCCCCGGGAGCCGCCCCCCTCGGGCCGTACCACCTGCGCTCGCCGCGAGGGGCGCCGACGGAGGCGGGGCCTCGGAAGCGCGCGGCTCAGCGGCCGGGCCCCCCCTGCCTTCGCGCCGCGGTGGTCGCGCCCGCGCTGCGGGGGAAGGGGCTTGGAGGCTGCTACTCTGGAGGCGGCGACTGGCCGAGGACCTGGGCGCCGTCAACGGTTCTGCCGGCTTCCCGTTTTTCCGAGTCGGCGCACGCTGGGTGTCCCTCCTTCCCTGTTTATTTTTTCATCTTGCTACTGCGACTTAATGGCGTTGGTGATACAGGCTCGCAGAGTTCAGCCTCTTATTGTAAAAAAAAAAAACACAGAAAACCAACTTTTGAGGCCGCTGTTAACGGCGTTTTCCCCTTTCTGATAGAACGGCGTGGAAAATGTCAGCCTTTTCACCCTCACCCGTCAGATCCCTCAGTGGTGGTACAAGAGTAGCCAAGGGCTGGAATTTTTAGATGTTTTTTTCGCTCCCCAGTCCGCACTGGTGGACGCGCCGTGGCCAGGTCTTGAGTAAAGGGTGCTAAATGACACTGAAATTATAGCCTGATCCGTCTCCCATTCTCTGTCTCTCTCTCTTTTTTTTTTTTTTTTTGAGGCTTTCTTTTCATAACTTCGGTTTCTGACACTGTTTGCTGCTTCGAAAGTCGGTCAACAGGCCTGGTGATTTCAGCCTTCAAAGGGGAAAAAAAAAAAAAACACCCCAACTCTATGTTTGAAGGGAGAGGGAAGTAAGTAGCAGAGCTGTCCTCGGATTTTCTTCATTTTCATTCCGGGAATTCAGCTTAGGGACGGCGGAATAAATTGCCTCAACCGACTGGGCTTCACGATCTCCGTGCCTGGATAAAGGCGTTTCTTATCCTACTCTTAATTTTCAGAGTTGCAGGTTCCCACAGAAAGAGCAGCTCCAGAATTAAGAACAGAGGCTGACACTGCCAGATAGACGTCTTCCCCTGAAAGTGGTTGGCATAGCATACTGTTGATGAATCATGACTGCCTTACACATTTTGATAACAAGAACAAAAGCAAAAATGATGCAAGATAAGGCCTGGCGGGTGGGTCTTAACCATAACAGAAGGGCAGGGGTTTGCCTGAAGTCTAGACGGGCTGGGGTGTCTGGATACTTTACAATTCATCCAGCTCCCAGAGATAAACACAACAGTTTTGATCGTTCTGGAGACTACAAAATAAGCAGGAGTTGTTTTTTTAGGTCTACGTGAAATATGCCACAACACTCTCCCACTGTTTGTATTTTTAGGTTTATGGCTCACCACACAACCCTTCAGATTATAAGGTTCCCCAGGTTCCTGGATCTGACACAAGTGTTTTGTTGCTTGGAAATGATATTGTCCATATACATCAGTGGGCTTCCCTGGTAAAGAATCTGCCTCCAATGCAAGAGACATAGGAGACGTGAGTTCGATCCCTGGGTCAGGAAGATCCCCTGGCAGAGGAAATGGCAACCCACTCCAGTATTCTTGCCTGAAAAATCCCATGGACAGAGGAGCCTAGGGGGCTACAGTCTAGAGAGTCAAAAAGAGTCGGACAGAACTGAGCAACTAAACGCACACACACACACATACATCAGTAATTGTCATATACTAGGTCCTGTTCATTTTACTCCTGAATGTTCTCAAATCCTTTCATTTCTCTGCAATTCCATTATGATTCCTGCAATCCCCATTTTTCATAGATCCTCTGTAAATGTCTCCCAACCGGTTCTACCTCGGAGAGTTTTTCCAGCCCAGGTCACCTTTGCCTGGCTGATCTGTGACTCCTACTCTAGCCTTGCTGTTCCTCTGCTCCAGCCCTTTAAAGTTGTAGCCATAATCCCTACAGAATTGGTTCTGAACCTTTCCCATGTCCAAGAATCATCTGTGACCCTTCTTTAAAAATCCAAATCCAGGGGAGGTCCTCAGTGGTCCACCAGCTATGACTCCAAGCTCTAGGTGCAGGGGGGCTGAGGTTCGATCTCTGCTCATGGAACTAGATCCCACATGCCTCGACTGAGACCCAGTGCAGACAAATAAACATTAAAAAAAAAAAAAAGACAAGCACTTAGACTGGGAAAAAAAAAATTTTTTTTAATCCAAATCCAAATTGCCCCAGCAGGTTCTAGAAATTTGTATTGTGACTAAGTGTCCCAGGGAATTTATTCCACAGGATAAATTTAGGAATGATGACTAGCTTGAGTTGACTAAATGTTGCTTCTGGAACAATTTCCCTTTTGCCTGCACACTCTTCCCCCTACCCCCCACCCTGACCTCAAGCCCTCAGACCTTGAAGGTCCAAAGATACCAGCGCAGGTGTCTCCTCTGGGAATTCTCCCTGCTTTCTACCATCTCTATACCCTGAACATTCACAGTGACTCTCAGTGTGGCTCAGTGCTAAAGCATCTGCCTGCTATTGCAGGAGACATGGGTTCAATTCCTGGGTTGGTAAGATCCCCCAGAGGAGGGCATGGTAATCCACTCAAGTATTCTTGCCTAGAGAATCCCACAGACAGAGAAGCCTGGTGGGCTACAGTCCATGGGGTTGCAGAAGAGTCGGGCACTACTGAGCGACTAAACAACTATTAATAGTTATCACCAGAACAATAGGCATACATCAGGATGTCCCAGGACATAAGGTCACCCTACACACTATACATAATATGTTTGTTTACATGTCTTTCCCAAGTCTGAACCATAAGCTTCTAAACAGTAGGGGCCACATCATAGTTACGACTTATTTTCCTTTGCCCAGAGATCATTACTGGACTATACTGTCAGTAGGGTGTTGAATTAATGTGCAGATAGTTTACAAACAGACCTAAGTTTGGCTAGCGTGCCAGAAATTCCTAAAGCCTGACTCTTCCTGGCAAAATCAAGATTTTGAACCAGCCTACAACGGAAACCAGAGAAGTGATGGCCCCAGCAAGACAAAAGCTTATCCAGAAATTTCTTGAAATTGGAGAAACAAAAGCCCAGGTTTCTGAAAATCTCTGCAGATTCCTGGACTTAATGGGAACAGCAATAAAGTAAGTATTCAATAGCTTGAATTAATTTTATTGTCTAGAAGAACAAATAATGAGGCTGATACATCAATTTTCCTATAACTCTGGAAAGAACGGGCAGTGTTTGACCAAGAAGGTAAATCAAATCACTTTGCTGCTGCCCTTAGCTTCAAGGACTAGAATGTCTGCAAATGGAATGTCTTTGTTTTGGAAATGACCGGAAGCACAGGAAGGGCCCATCTGTTCTCTTCCTTCCTCTGCTTCTTGCCCTTCACAGAAGCTCTGGGTCAATACTCCACGAAAATCTTTTTTATTTTATTTTTTTATTTTTTTTCCACGAAAATCTAAAATGAAACTCCTTGAAACATCCACAGTGGTGGCCGGGGCAGACACACACACCTTACCACTAATGAATTCCCCAGAGGAATCTGCGAAATGGGTCTCTTTGGTAAAAAATAGAATAATATAGTAAGCCAACTCCACACAGGCAAACAACTAGTCATTTGTATGGCACAGCTACTGTGAGAATGTCGGGGTTGGAGGGGGTTGTGGCAGGAGGGGAGGGCAGGGGTAGGGCGGGGCCTGACCAGGAACAATTCCTAAACCTAATTAAGGTGGCGGTGGTGGTTTAGTTGCTCAGGCAGGTTGCCCACCAGGCTCCTCTGTCCATGGGATTCTCGGCAAGAATACTGGAGTGGGTTGCCATGCCCTCCTCCAGGGGATCTTCCTGACCCAGGGATCGAACCCAGGTCTCTTGCATTGCAGGTGATTCTTTACTGACTAAATCACCAGGGAAGCCCATTAAGCACTAGATCTTAACTCATACTGAACTTGATCGTGCAGTAGGGCGAGCAAACACAACACCCTTCCTGGATAATGTGTCGGACATGACTTAGCAACTAAACAATAACGACAAATCTCTCACTCGAGAAGTATTGGAGCTGCAAGCACTCCACGCACAATGGGAACCCTTTTACAACAGAAGGAAGAAAAAACAGCTACTGTGAACAAAACCTTTTCCGACGGCCAGTGAAACGAGAAGGCCGTGTGTATGAGACGATGTTCCCAGAGAGGACGAGGGTGGTTCCAGGGTGGCAACGGGGAAATCACAGAGTTGAGGTCACCACCGAGAAAAAGCTCAGGCAGGCAGGCAGGCAAACGCATCAACTTATCTGTATTTCCTAACAATTTACAAATTCGGTGAGCAAAAGATACACCTAACTTCAATTAAGATGAAATGCCAAATTGAGGGATTCCAGGTGGCGGTATGGAGAAGGCAATGGCACCCCACTCCAGTACTCTTGCCTGGAAAATCCCATGGGCGGAGGAGCCTGGTAGGCTACAGTCCATGGGGTCGCTAAGAGTCGGACACGACTGAGCGACTTCACTTTCCCTTTCCACTTTCATGCATTGGAGGAGGAAATGGCAACCCACTCCAGTGTTCTTGCCTGGAGAATCCCACGGACGGGGAGCCCGGTGGGCTACGGTCTATGGGGTCACACAGAGTCAGACACGACTGAAGTGACTTAGCAGCAGCAGCAGCAGCAGGTGGCGCTAGAGGTAAAGAACCTGCCTGCCGATGCAGGAGATGCAGGAGACACCAGTTCGATCCCTGGGTCGGGAAGATCCCCTGGAAGAGGGCATGGCAACCCACTCCAACCCACTCCAGTATTCTTGCTTGGAGAATTCCATGGACAGAGGAGCCTGGCGGGCTACAGTCCATGGGGTCACACAGAGTTGGACACGACTGAGCACACGCATGCCAGATTGATAAATGTCATCAAACCGGAGGAGTGGCTCTAAAGGGCTGAGAAAAGGCACCGGCCCATATGACTTGAAACAGCTGATGGCAACTAAGTATGGATGACTCAGTAGAACCTTGACAGACCATCTCCCCTCCCCATCCTGCTTTTGAGAGTCACCTTGTTCACGGAGCACACGACACAGTGGGGCGTTCCTGGTGCATGCTCACTCCATCAGGCCCGCCACTGGATGGTCTCGTCTCACCCCACTCACTGAGCTAAACCCCCTCAACCCTTCACTTTTGTCTTCTCGAATATAGGAGAGCAGAAGGTCTCTAAGATGCAATGATAACAGTACCTTACATAATCAAGTTTCCTCCGATCCCTACAACACTCTCCGGGAGTGGGGCGGGTTTTCCTATCCTCAGTTTGCTGATGAGGTAACTGAAGCAGAAAAGGCAGTCACCGGCCTAAAACCGTGACACGGGGCTGACTCTGGAGCCTGGTCTCATACCTTTCAGTACTCTTCTTGAAGAACGCAGAAATCACTCGAAGCCACTTGGTGGCCTGAGATTCCGTCAGTGGGACACGCTACTGAGTTTCTTGCTGCTGCTGCAGTGGTGGCTTCCTGCTTACCTGGCCAGGGCTCCGAAGTCCCAACTAGGAGTACCTCGCTCCACCCACGAAGAAATGCCATTGCCAACAATGGCATCTGAGGTATTCAGGTTAAGTTCAACATTACAGCCTTAAACCTTGCAAGATCCAATGTTATCCTTTACCTGCAGGCTACAGAATCTCAAACTTCCCTCCAACATGTCCAAACCAGGGGACTTATATTAATACTATGCGTTTATACCAAAAATTACATCCTAAAGAGAACCCTCTTCCTCATTTTTTTAAAAAACAGAAAACCTGGATTTATGCCCATGGCTAAGAGGCTTGAAGAGCTCCAGAAAGATGAAAAGGGATCCAGATTGCATCCATTAAAGACTTGGCCAAGCATCCCACCTAGAGGACCTGCTCAAAGACCCTTGCCCAGGCTCTGCTCTGGTGAATGACTCTCGTCAGGTCCACTTTCTCATTTATTTTGTTCTCTATCACAAAAGCAAAATTTGACTTCCCCAGAAAGTATGTCATTGCACCCAGATTACAATCAGACCTAGAGGAGAACATGACAGCTTTCGGAGAAGTGGGAAAAGGAACAGATATATGTTATCATGTTTACACGCAACTAGTGTCATGGAGGGGCTTCCCAGATGGCGCTAATGGTAAAGAACCTGCCTGCCAATGCAGGAGACACAAGAGACGCGGGATCAGTCCTTAGGTCAGGAAGATCCCCTGGAGGAGGGCATGGCAACCCACTCCAGTATACTTGCCTGGAGAATCCCATGGGCAGAGGAGCCTGGTGGGCTACAGTCCACGGGGTCGCAAAGAGTCAGACACGACTAAAGCGACTTAGCATGCAATGTCATGGAAGAACCCATTCTGTGAGGTTTTTTGCTCATCCCTAGCAGATGTCATGACTACATGTTTACTAACTTTATAAGAAAGTTCACTTTCACTGGAATGTAAGAGTACTAGAAAAACAGCTGTTGAGTACAAAAGATATAAACAGACTTAGGTCAACCAGTCCGTTCTATGTGAGAAAAATAACCCAAGCATTGTCACTGATCCTTCACCAACTACCACAAATCTACAGTTGAAAACAAACACAAAAGACCCACTGAGAGTGGTGAACTATCTTTAAATTCAGAAACACCTAATCCTAATAGATAAAGGTTTTTCCTGCTAAACAACATCACTGCAATTGCAGAGCCTGTTCAACAGGTATATCAGAATTACTGATTTAGCACATTCTGTTTTCTTCTGTGGAACTTACATTCTTTTTAGAAGATGAAACATTAGAAAAGGTCAGAGAGCTCCAAGACAGAGAGTTTCATGCACAAGTAACCCATCTGAAACCCTAAGTTGTTTATGAGTTTAAGTTTCTAATAATACACATTGCTCCAAATCTGAGAGATCTACTTTACTTCATGAACCTGTGAGGGGAGACTAGAATTGAAACTGTCTGGAGTGAAGGAGGCTGAAGGGAATTTGGGAAACCTGGGGAACCTAGGAAATTAAAATAAAATACCATTCCTTCTTCTGTTTTGATTCCCTTTCTTCTACCTACCTCCAAAACAGAATAAACCTCCCCCAATAAACCTCTCCATGTATTAGACTAGAAGGTCATTGATCAGATGGCCTAGATTTTCCGAGATCATCCTGATGTCAAATATTCCATCCACCATCCTCATAAATACATGTCCCCATTTTCATTTATGAAACGTTGTCACTAAGAAGTTAGAAGGTATGGGGACTTCCCTGGTGGTCCAGTGGCTAAGACTCTGCTCTCCCAATGCAGGGGGCCTGTGTTCGATTCCCACCCAGGGAACTAGACTCTGCACGCTGCAACTAAGATGGAACCTCCCACGTGCCACTACTAAGACTAAGACTTGGCGCTGCCAAATAAATAAATACTGAAAAAAGAAGAAGAAGAAGAAAAGAAATTAGAGGGTACAGACTGGGAGGGCACTTAGAAAGGGCAGCAGAGATTCATTGTAGGAAGATGGGAGAACGGTATGTACTCAGAAGAAAGAATAAAACCACATAAAGGTTTCCAGAGTAATTGGGAAACCCACTCCACTGAAGGGCTCACTCTGGACATGTGTGGGGATTTCATCACAGGACCTCATGTGTTCGTGGCTGAAAATCTCATGTTTCTCAAAGACAAAGATAGGAAGCTAAGAAGCAAATTCCATGACATGGTATGCAACCTCCTGTTACTTCTGGCTTTTATCCTTTTACAGTAAAAGTTTCACTGCCATAAGTTGGCTCAGAAACTACATGTGTGTGGAAATTCAAGGAAACTATGTCCTTTTATATCTCTGTTACAGTACAAAGCAGGGAGAAGGGAAGTCTGTCCTTTCTGTGGGTGTTAAAATTTGTGAAAGTGCCAAATATTAACACATTGCTCATTTTCCTCACTAATAAACACAAGCTAAGTGACTAGCTGAAAGTCAAGAAGGGGATTAGTTCTGCAAACATTTAGAAACATTTATGCAGAAACAGGCATATCCTTGTTCTGTGAAACAGAACAAAAAGCCCAGAAAGGTAAAATATCTTACCTTGTCTTACAGGTAAGATACAGGAATTTGTTATATGATAGAGGAGAGGTTACAATACAGTGGGGAAGGAAAGATGACTTAATACTTGGTTGAAGGATTAATTGGTTGGCAATGGGAAAAAGATCACATTCAACCCTTACCTCAGAGCATATACCAAGATAAATTCCAGATGGATTAGATGGCTAAATAGTACAAATCAAACCACGGGGGAGAAAACCATCCAGAAGCAACAGTATCTGCCAGAGCTCTGTCAGAAGGCTGACTGTCCAAACTTCGGAGTAATTAACAAAATAACACACAAAATAATGATCGGAGATTTGGCTCCATAAGAAGAGGAAAACTCCTCATGTCTGCCTTCAAATTAAAAGGCAAATCAAGAGACATCCCTGGTGGTTGAGTGGTTAAGAATCGGCCGTGCGATGCTGCGGATGCAGGTTCAGTCCCTAATTGGGGAACTAAGATCCCATAGCCATGGGGCAACTAAGCCCACACACCACTAGAAAATCCACGAGCAACACAACTAAGACCCGATGCAGCCGAATAAATAAATACATATTTAAAAGGTAAATTGACAGGCTGAGGAAAATAGTGGCAACCCAAAGCTGGCACTGTTATTATCTAAGGAACTCAGTAAGAGCTCCCCTTTCTCCTCCTCTGAGCACTCTCTTCTTTCTAGCAATCCTCTGTCTGAATGTCTTTCTACTCTGAAGAGGCCACAACACCATAAACAAAAATCCACCAAGTTTGCGGGCTTACAGACACCCCCATATCTACTCAAAGGAAGGTGCCCCCTTATGGGCCCTTCCCAGCATTGGTTCTTGACCTCTGGACCACCAGGGATGTCTCTTGAATTGGTGAGTTCTTTAATGAGAAACCTGGCTAAATTCTGGTAGATCACTGGCTCCTGTTGCAGAGCCCGGCTCTAGGGCGCAGGGGCTCAGTAGTTGGGCCCAGACTTGGGTGCCCCGTGGAATCTCCCCAGACCACGGAGAGAACTCGTGTCCCCTGCATTGCAGGTGGTTCTTAACCACTGGGCCACCAGGGAAGTCCAAAAATAAAATACCTTCTGTGTGTGCTCTCTTTGAAGGTACCTCTTAAATCCAAGTGGTTGTTCAGTACTGTCAGAAATATTTACTGTTTGTTCCAGCTGACAGCTACAAAGTATCTCTGTGGTCAGAAACTGGCCACCATGCAGAGCCTGATAGAAAAACTTTTAGGCCTGCTTCCCTAAAATAAAACTATGTACTCAGAGGGAAAGAAAAACCTTCTAAAGCCCTTGTAAAAGGATTTATAGGTGAATCGACCTATGATATCATTTAAATTGCAGCCCAATTCCTCAGGAATTAAAAGCAACTGTCCTTCTCTCACATATCTTTGAAAAACCAGAAATTCTGCTCCAGCAACTCTTATTTAGGTCATCTCTTTAAAATACCAACTTCAAGGAGGGGATTCTTATCAGGAGGAAAACAGAAGGGATAAAAGGTATTTTGAAACTTAGGCAACTGAAAAATCCTAAAGGTCTTCTCCATAAATATTAATAAAATGCTTTAGCCATCTGAACAGGTCACCTTAGGTTACTGCAGCTGTCAGAAATATAATTTGGATCCAATCTCTTTTATACTACCTGATTCATGGCTAAATCTTTCAACAAAAGCTATAAGGTCTCTGTTGGCATCTGTCTCTGTGTGTGTATGTCTATGTGTTGTATGGTATTATCCACCTTCGGATGGCATTGCTAAAATTAATTTGTAGAAGAGCTCTATTTAATTGGCTTGAAGAGAATAAAGCACTTGTATGTATGAAGGATACCTACAACTTTCAGAAATACGATAGAAACTAACTTAAATATTTCTCAAGTTTACTTGATCTGAGAAAATCTTTGGTAAATAAAGTCTAGTTTAAATTTGTTGAATAGGTATGTCTTCAGAATTATCAGCATTAAAATAATGACAAAGCACATTATCCTAGTTGGGTTCATTGGTTTAAAAAGTTCATGTTATCTCTGTTATGAAATTTGTCAGCAAGAAAAATAGCTTGGGATGATGGCTGATTTTGTCAAAACATCTTATGAAAATTTTGAGTTTAGTCTAAACATAATTATTGAGAACAGGAGAAATAAATAAGACACTGCAGAATAAAATTTTTATGTGAACTTTTGAAATAATCTCCCCAAATCTTTTTGGTAACCTGAAACCTTAAAGTTTCGCCAAGTTCAATTAAATGGTGGATAGTTATCAAATATCTAAATCATTTACAAATAAAGCAAAATAATTATTGAACACAGATTTGTCCATTTGGGGATTTCTTCTACAAAGGAACTAAAGATATTTGGGTTTATTAGTAAACATGTTTTGTGCCCCATTGAAAAATTTACTATGAGAACACATTTCTACAGATTATAGAAAGCATTTATACACAAACACATACACAGAGTATTTACAAATTCACCAAGCCACAGAATGCTAATATAAAAGAAGGTTCACAATTGTTTATCACTTTATTTTCACTAAAAATTAAGGTTTTCAGCAGCCATGAAATTAAAAGATGCTTGCTCCTTGGAAGGAAAGCTATGACAAACCTAGACAGCATATTAAAAAGTTGGGACATTACTTTGCTGACAAAGGTCCGTGTAATCAAAGTTATGGTTTTTCCAGTAGTCATATACAAATGTGAGAGTTGGACCACAAAGAAGGCTGAGAGATGAAAAATTGATGCTTTTGAACTGTGGTGCTGGAGGAGACTCTTGAGAGTCCCTTGGACTGCAAGGAGATCAAAATAGTCAATCCTAAAGGAAATCAACCCTGAATATTCACTGGAAAGACTTATGCTGAAGCTGAAGTTCCAACACTTTGGCCACCTATTATGAAGAGTTGACTCACTGGAAAAGACCCTGATACTGGGAAAGACTGAGGGCAGAAGGAAAGGGGGGTGACAGTGGATGAGACAGTTGGATGGCATCACCGACTCAATGGACATGAGTTTGAACAAACTCTGGGAGATAGTGAAGGACAGGGATGCGGCAGTTCATGGGGTCACAAAGAGTTGGACACAACTTATCGACTGAACAACAAAGAAAATCACTGCCTAACAGGCTCAAGAACCCCAAGATATTGAAAAGAGAGGAATTCAAACTATAGGTATTATAAACTCTCACTCCTTCAGTGGAGTCCTTCTTTGACTTACTTTATTTTGATTGGTTTGTATCATAGGGATACATGCACTCCAAAATGCACTCCAAACATTAGGAAATTTTCCTGTTTGTAATAATCATAGTAGCCTCCCCGTCATGCTGTATTTTCTCAAAAGATTTAAATGTATGTTCGTAGCCACTAACCACCAAGCAAACGATCTCCCTGAGACTGGAAGGCCAGGAAAGGAATGAAGAAAATGACCAGCTGAAAAAATGTGAGCCTGAAGTTACAACCTGTAAATACCACATGGAGAATCAACAAAAACTGAGAACTTGAGAAGAGTAGCTGAGAGTGGCACTAACACCTTACATTTTTACCACATTTCTCAGTGACAAATGGGCTTCCGTGGTGGCTCAGACAGTAAAGAATCTGCATGCAATGCAGAAGACCTGGGCTTGATCCCTGGCCCGGAAAACCCCCTGGAGAAGGGAATGGCTACCAACTCCAGTATCTTGCCTGGAGAATTCCATGGACAGAGGAGCCTGGTGGGCTACGGTCCATGGGGTCGCAAAGAGTCAGACAGGACTGAGTGACTTTCACTGAGTCTGATCAAAAGGGGGAACTGTTCAAAAAAAGACAATAGGCCCAAATGGGGTCACTTGTGCTAAGCCTACTATGCCAAATGGAGACTTAATACCTAACCTGATCGCAGTTTCAGCCTCTCGCAGGAATATGATCTTAACCAGACAGTCTGGAATTCCCTGGTCAGCACTAGGGAGGTAAATGCCTCATAGCCCCCCTACTGCTAGCCCCCAACAGGGAAGTGATCTTGCCTGAAAATGACCCACCCTTGTTAGTTTCTCTCTCCTGTCCCTTCTGTCCATAAAAGCCTTTCATTTCATGCAGCTCCAGGGAACTCCCTCCTATTAGCTCCATAGGATGCTGCTTGATTCTTGGCTCACAGAATAAAGCCAATTTGATCTTTCAATTGACTTGGTTGAACTGTTTTCTAACATTCCCTTTAGGTTGGTTTCTTCCAGGAAACCATAGGATGCTGCTTGATTCTTGGCTCACAGAATAAAGCCAATTTGATCTTTCAATTGACTTGGTTGAACTGTTTTCTAACATTCCCTTTAGGTTGGTTTCTTCCAGGAAACCATGTTGATGAGGCAGATGGCACTCTTGGGAGCCTTTCTTCCCATCTGGGAAAAAGCGGGAACATAGTGGGGCTCTGTGGAGGAAGGTGGCAATGAAGCAGGCTGCCAAAGCCCCATTTTGTGAAGCAGGAAGCTTAGGAACTTGGGGGGGCGGTGCTCTTTTGAAAAAAATTACAAAAGAACCTTACAGAATGCCAAAGCCGCTCTGGAGATCAAGGAGGGGCAGCCCAGCTGAGGAGTCTTGAAGTTCAAGCTTCATTAGCTTCATGGTAAATTCAAATTGGTAAGTGGAAATATTGATACACTGAGGGAAAGGAAGGTTGGATAGTGGACAAGGATATTATCTTGTTTGGGGAGATTTCCTTGAAAATAATGGTTTTTATAAATCCAGAAATACTATATAGTAAATATGAGAGTCTTATCCCAATTCAAAGACTAATAACTGGCTTCCCCGGTGGTTCAGTGGTAAAGAATCCTCCCGCAATGTAGGAGCCACAGGAGATGTGGGTTCAATCCCTGGGTCAGGAAGATCCCCTCGGGAAGGAAATGCGACCTACTCCAGTGTTCTTGCCTGGAGAATTCCATGGACAGAGGAGCCTGGCAGGTTACAGTCCATGGGGTCCCAAAGAGTCGGACACAACTGAGCGACTCAACAACAACAACAACAACAAAATAACTGGCGGATACTCTGTAAATGAATTAATCATTGTTATCCTTTGTCTGTAACACTAACTGGTATTAGTGATGATTTTCAGCATGTGCGTGCTCAGTCACTCACTCACGTTGGACTCTTTGCAACCACATGGACTATAGCCCCCCAGGCTCCTCCATCCGTGGGACTCCCCAGGCAGGAATACTGGAGTGGGTTGCCATTTACTCCTCCAGGGGATCTTCCTGACCTAGGGATAGTACTGGTGTCTCCAGCATCTCCTGCATTGATTGGCAGGCGTAGTCTTTTACCACTGAGCCACCTGGAAAGCCTGACGATTTTCAGCACTCACCCAACAAAGGACTTCCTGAGTATTTTCTTTTTTTTTTTTTTTAAATTTTAACTTTTTGACTAAGCCATGTGGCATGTGGGATCTTAACTCCCTGACTAGGGATCAAACTCTCACCCCCTGCATTAGAAGCACAGAGACTTAACCATTGTACCGCCAGGGCAGTACCTAGAAACTATTTTCTTATGGACTCATAATTAGTAAAAAAAAAAAAATATATATATATATACACACACACACATATATGTATATATATATATTTGACTATGCTCCATGGCTTACAGGATCTTAGTTCCCTGACCAGGGACTGAACCTGGGACCTCGGCAGTGAAACTGCAGAGTCATAACCACTGGACTTCCAAGGAATTCCCAGGATATTTTGTTAAAATTATCTTACAAAACTAGTGTAAGCAAGGTTACCCTTACTGCTCTTTTCGGCACCTCACCACATATGATATAGTAAGATCATATGTATTTTCTATTTCCTTTGGTCAAGGCATAGCTGGCTACTGAGTAGGTTCCTGAACTAACAAGTCCCTGACATCCAGCCTAAGCATCCACCCCAGATCTCGCAGAACCACAGGAAGTTTTAGCTGGAAAGGTCCTTTGCCAAAGATCACTGGGCCCAGTATCCTGGTTTCCGGACAGGCAGGTGAGTCCTCGGCGTTAAGGATTTCCTGAGGAATACCAGGCACCGAAGTCTGCATGGCTGGGACTCAGACATCGTGGGGAGGACATCTGAATTCCAAGCTTTCTCCCCAACCCTGAAGGATATTACAGGGAAGCAAAATTCACTACCCCAAAATGTCTCTTTGGCGTGTGGATTATTTCACACACCAAGATGAAAATAATCAAGGCCCCAAAACTCAGGAAGAAATTCTGACTTTCCCCCAACTGATTAAAACCATTCAGATAGGGAGTTCCCTGGTGGTCCAGTAGTAAAGAATCTGACTGCCAATGAAGATGACACAGGTTTGATCCCTGGTCGGGAAAGATCCCACAGGCCAGGGAGCAACTAAGCCCATTCACCACAATTACTGAGCCAGCACTCTGGAGACCCAGAGCCACAACTACTGAGCCTGCGCGCCCCAGAGCCCATGTTCCGCAACACGAGAAGCCTGTGCACCGCAACTAGAGAGTGGCCCCCACTTGCTGCAACTAGAGAAAGCCTGCAAGCAGCAAGGAAGACCCAGTGCAGCCAAAAATAAATAAATTTAAAAAATTATTTTTTTTAAATTATCAAATCGAGGTCCTCTTCCCAGGATAGAGCTGTCACCAGGGTCATCTGCAGAGTGGGCTCAGCGTGGCAGGGGCATAAAGACCAGGGTCCTCTCTGGGCCCCAGTATCTCTGCAGGCCCAACACACAGTTGCTTACCAAACATTTGCTTTTCCATCTTGATGTGAATTCCCTTCCATCCCTCCAAAGTCCCAAAACATTACCTCCAACATCCGCTCTCATCTTCAGCTGAAGGTGGTATACAAGGTGAGGGTTTCTGCCGCTTTGGTGAGTGACTCAGTTTTCCTGGGTCTCTCCCATGGATGTATGTTATTGAACTTTTGTTTGACTTTCTCCTGTTAATCTGTCTTGCTGGTGGTTTAGTTGCCCAGTCGTGTCTGACGCTTTTTGACCCCACGGACTGTAGTCCGCCAGACTCCTCTGTCCATGGGATTTTCCAGGCAGGAATACTGGAGTGGGTTGCCATTTCCTTCTCCAGGGGATCTTCCCCACCCAGGGATTGAACCTGGGTCTCCTGCATTGCAGGCAGATTCTTTACCAACTGAGCTACCAGGGAAGCCCTTATGTCCATTTAATTCCTAGACCAGCTAGAAGAACCTTGACAAGCAGAGGAAAATATCTTCCTCCCCAACAATGTACACAGTTGACCTGAGCAACAGAGATACAACATCCCCCCAAATTCACCTCGTTTGAAAAGGCAACACGAACTGTTTAAAAAAGAAAAGGAAGGGACTTCCCTAGTGGTCCAGTGGCCAAGAACCTTCCTTCCAATGCAGGGGATGTGGGTTGGATCCCTGGCCGGGGAACTAAGATCCTACATGTTGTGGAGCAACTACCGAGCCCGTGCCACAACGAGAGAACACACTCACCGCAACTAAGACCTGATGCAGCCAGAGAAATAATTTTTTTTTAAGTACACTTAAAAAAAAAGGAAGAAGGAACTTCTCTGGCTGTCCAGTGGCTGGGACTCCATGCTGTCAGTGCATGGGGCCTGGGTTCTATCCCTGATCAGGGAACTAGCTCACACACGACATATCTAAGATGGAAGGTCTTGTGTGCCACAACTAAGATGCAGCATGGCCAAATAAATACTGAAAAAAACAAAAAAAAAACCTAAACACTGTCATGGCTGAGCAGAATCTCTGGAGGAGTGGTCTCAGGACATGAGTCCACCTTCTCCCTGCAACTGCCAATTTGTCTGATGAAAGCACCTTTCCTTTCTATTGACACTTGCCTCTTGAATTATTGGCTTTTGAGTGGCATGAGCCGAACATGAGTTTGTAAGAATTCCTTCATTCAGTCATCCCGCACACTTTACAAACGACCAGGCAGACCCAATTCTTGCCCTCACGGAGCCTGCACAGTGGTGAGTTCAGTAAGCAAAGAAAATGTGTAACTTATTAGCTGTCATGGGTGATGTATAAGGAAAGTGCAGGACCTCCCAGAGAGGCGCAGGAGGCTGGGGAGGGAGGACGAGTGGGGATGAATCAGGGAGTCAGGGAGGCTGCTCTGAGGACCAGCTGAGGGAGGAGCCTGAGGACTGTGTGGTCAGCAGCCCCAGCTCGGCAGCAAGTGGGACTTAAGCCAAGTGAGTGAGGGGAGGATCCTCAAGCATCAAGGAGCATAGTCTTTGAAACGGTGGATTTTGGATGGCCCAGAAAAATACCAGGAAGAAAGGAAAACTTACCCAGAGTTCTGTTTTTGGCTATAAAGAGCCAACTGTTAAAATGATGGTGAGCAACACCCCCGTTTTTATCTTTTTCTTAAAGCAACTTTTATACTTGGAATGAAGTTATTTCTATTTTTCCACTTACTGTCTTTCCCAACCAGAAGTGTGTTCTGTGAACACAAAGCGTCTTGTCTACCTTGTTTTGCTCTGTAATATGTGGCGACTGGATGAACAGACAGAAACCTCCCAAATCAACCTGATTCCTACACCAAGCATGTACTATGAGCAGGATGGACAGACAGATAAGCAGACAAGACAGATGAGCAGTTAAACAGACAACAGACAGACAGATAGGTACTTTTAAACAAATGAAATTTAAATATACATATTGAGGGGATATATTTATACGTATGGGCTTCCCCTGTGGCTCCGCGATAAAGAAACCTCCTGCAATGCAGGAGACGCAGGAGACTCAGGTTCGATCCCTGGGTCGGGAAGATCCCCTGGAAGAGGGCATGACAACCCACTTCAGTATTCTTGCCTGGAGAATCCCATGGACAGAGGAGTCTGGCGGGCTACAGTCCATGGGGTCACAAAGAGTTGGACACGACTGAAGTGACCGAGCACACATGTTTACTTACAGCTGATTCACACTGTTGTACAACAGAAACTAACACATTTAGTCGCTCAGTCGTGTCCGACTCTTTGCGACCCCATGGACTGTAGCCCGCCAGACTCCTCTGTCCATGGGATTCTCCAGGCAAGAATACTGGAGTGGGTTGCCAGGCCCTCCTCCAGGGGATGTTTCTGATGCAGAGATTGAACCTGCACCTCTTACATCTCCTAAGATAAACCATAATGGACAAGAATATTTTTTTTTTTAATTTTTTTATTAGTTGGAGGCTAATTACTTCACAACATTTCAGTGGGTTTTGTCATACATTGATATGAATCAGCCATAGATTTACACTTATTCCCCATCCCGATCCCCCCTCCCACCTCCCTCTCCACCCGATTCCTCTGGGTCTTCCCAGTGTACCAGGCCCGAGCACTTGTCTCATGCATCCCACCTGGGCTGGTGATCTGTTTCACCATAGATAGTATACATGCTGTTCTTTTGAAACATCCCACCCTCACCTTCTCCCACAGAGTTCAAAAGTCTGTTCTGTATTTCTGTGTCTCTTTTTCTGTTTTGCATATAGGGTTATCGTTACCATCTTTCTAAATTCCATATATATGTGTTAGTATGCTGTAATGTTCTTTATCTTTCTGGCTTACTTCACTCTGTATAAGGGGCTCCAGTTTCATCCATCTCATTAGGACTGGTTCAAATGAATTCTTTTTGACGGCTGAGTAATATTCCATGGTGTATATGTACCACAGCTTCCTTATCCATTCATCTGCTGATGGGCATCTAGGTTGCTTCCATGTCCTGGCTATTACATGGACAGGAATATTTTTAAAATGTATTAAAAAATAAATGTACTGTTCTCAGTTAGACGTAAGGGTTTATTCCCAGCATCTCCTGTTTTCATCACGAGCTCTGCTCCCAAAGGGAGGAAGTGGAATTCAGACAGTGGGGCCAAGACCCTTCCTGACCCCCCAGAGCCCACGCTCTCATCTCCTCTCAGCCGCATAACAAGCCTCGGCGTGTCCACGTGATTTACAAAACTTGCTCCCCGTGGAGGGATGTTTAGGCGCTTCACTGTTCCTCCTTACAAAGGAAACCGGGATGAATAACACATCTTCTCCCGTGTATAGGATCACTTCCTAGAGTTAAAACTCTAGATCGCATTTTGTACCTGGAGACACAGAGCCAGACTGCCTGCCAGCAAGGCTGTACTGACTCACAGCTTTAAACAGCAGAGTAGGGGACAGCCCCTTCCCTAAATCCTCACCTAGGCTGCATTAGTCCGTCTTCTAAAACGCTGGCAACTGGGGAGGAATGCGATGCCATTGCTGGCTTTATCTGAACACGTCTGATTATCAGTGAAGTCCGAACATCTTGTCCTGTATTGACTGAAACGCTGGTGGACTTCCTTCCTTTTCTTCTTTATTTCTCTTTTTGGTAAGTGGAGTGTTTCAATCCTTTGCCTGAAATTAGTAAAATGGGGGGGCGGGGGGTGGGGGAGGTGTCCCTGACCAGGCAGCATCAGCATCACCCGGGAATTAGAAATGCAAACTCCCGCGCCCCATGCTGGACTTGTCGAACCAGAAACTCTGGGCGTGGGTCATCCAGCGGATGACCACTCTGGATAGACTTAATGCCTTAATCTGGATAGATTTAATGCCTTAAATCGTTGGGATTTCACTCACACTAGACTCTCATTCTCTGTACAAGAAACATGTCCCTAACTTCTAAACTGGAGATACAAAGCTTTTTGATCAACAGCAAGCTCAACACTTCCTCCCTAAATCAGCATTTAAGGACCTTTAGTCCAGAAGATTCTGTAGATAATTAATTAAGACCCTGGTGGCTCAGCAGTAACGAATCCACCAGCAATGCGAGAGACCCGGGTTCCATCCCTGGGTTGGGAAGATCCCCTGGAGAAGGGAATGGCAACCCACTCCAGTATTCTTGCCTGGAGAATTCCATGGACAGGGAGTCTGATCGGCTACAGTCCATGGGGTTGCAAAAAGCTCAACACGACTTAGCAACTAAACCACCACCACCACCGTATAACACAGGAAACTCTTTTCAATACTCTATAATGACCTATACAGGGTCAAAATCTAAAACAGAGCAGATATACGTACATGTAAGTCTGATTCACTTGGCTGTACATCTGAAACTAACACAACATTGTAAATCAACCACACTCCAATAAAAACTTTTTCAAAAAGAGAGAGACTGTGAATTACCACAACAAAACTCACCTAACTCACAACAGCCAAATCAACGCTGAGAAGGGACTCCCTGTTCTCATCTGCCCAGCATCGGACCCCTTTTTGAGCCACAATCTGTATTGTCTCTGACCCTCCACTGTTGGGACCTGCAGTCTGGCTCTGGTACAGGGGTGGGCAAGCGACTCGGCCTGACTCAGCACCACTCCCCCCACTGTCCCCAGACCTCCCACCCCGACAGCTCAGCTCCCCCAAGGACCTGGGACCCGAGCCCGTCGAAGGTTTCTGTCCTGGACAACCTCTCTCAACTCTTCCATCACTATGCCTCCTACTTCCTGCAGCAAATCCAGGCCCTTCTGCAGGATTCCCAAGGGAGAGAGGGTGTGCTGACCACTGCCCAGAGGGGCCACTTGCGTCCCGGGGGACAGGCTGAGCTCACTTCAGCCATATCCGGGACCGGACGTGCAGAAACGTGACTCTGTGCTGGGATCAGCCACCAGGATGGGCATTTCCATTAGTCACTAGCCTCCTGGGCCCATAATCCCTTTATTTGAGACGCTTCGTAAGCCTTCGGCAGCGACAGCTGGCAGACACATTTCCCAGGCTGCCGGGTGCCGGGGTGGATACGTGGAGACCGCGTGGCAACATTCCTCAGCCTCACTCCAGGGCTCCCGGTACGTCTGTCGGGGAAAGCTTGGCCTCGGACGTTCCCAGAACTGCCCCCCTCGTCAACACCATCAAGGGCCAAATGCTCAGGACTTCCCCAACTCAGAGCCATCAACCTGCCCGTGTGCTGGGACCTTTACTTTTTCCCTCTGATGCTGATTTTTGTTGTTGTTGTTCTTGTTCTCAAATAAGCTATTCAGGATGTCTTTATCTCTGTATCCACACTTGATGAAACTGACTTGTTCCAGAACGTCTATGGAGCGGACCCAGGGCCCCGCGGATACTCTCTGAACTCCGGACACATAAAGCAGACACGTTACAGACCACACAGCGCGAGGAGCTGATGTGTTCCACACACCAGTGATGCAAGTGCGGAAGGCTCCAGGCTGCCCAAAAAAGGAAGCGGCACGGCTCAGCTTCCTTAGAGGGCTTGCGGCCGCGAGAGGGCCGCTGTGTGCGGGCAGGCGAGAGGAGGGGCCCCGCGGGGAGACGCGGGACCGAGAGCGTTTCAGGCCGGAGAACAAGGACGTCAGAAGCCGCCCTCCGCGCTCCGTAGAGAGAGGCAGAACTCAGGGTGTGACGGGTCAGTGGGTGTTCACGCTCCGCCCAGACTCACCCCAGGCGGTCAGCCCGGCGGGCAGCCAGGGCCTCCTGACACCTGTGTGTGCAAGGGTCACCGCTGCGTCAGCAAGGCAGGGCTGGCAGCACGGGGAGTCCACACACACACACACACACACACATATCTGTACACACCCTCACACAATCACACACCTACACAAACCACAAACACACCCCCACACATATCTGTACACACCCACACCCCACACATATCTGTACACACCCACACACACACACCCACATATCTGTACACACCCACAATCACACACCTACACAAATCACAAACACACCCCCGCACAGACACACACACACACACCCACACATATCTGTACACACCCTCACACAATCACACACCTACACAAATCACAGACACACCCCCACACATATCTGTACAACCCTCACACCCCCCACACACATATCTGTACACACCCACACCCCACACTATCTGTACACACCCACACCCCACACTATCTGTAACACCAAAACCACAATCACACACCTACACAAATCACAAACACACCCCCCACACACACACACCTTCACAACATTCACATATGTCCACTCACACACCACATACACCTACATATATATAACACCCACACACAGTCACACACACACACAACACACACATCACACCACATCAACATATATACATTCACCCACACACAGTCACACACACACCTTCACAACACACACATACACCTCACATATATATATTCACCCACACACAGTCACACACACACCTTCACAACACACACATACACCTCACATATATATATTCACCCACACACAGTCACACACACACCTTCACAACACACACATACACCTCACATATATATATTCACCCACACACAGTCACACACACACCACACATATATGTAACCACCCACACACCCTCACAACATCCCACATATACTCACACATACACCCTCACACAGTCACATACACCCCACACATATATATACACATACTTCCCACACATAGTCATACACACACACACTACACATACACTCACCTCCTACACACTACAGTCACACACACACCCCACATATACGTACACACCTACGCACAATCACACACAAACACACACCACCACACAGACGCACACACACACCTTCACAACACACACAGACACCTCACATATTCAGCCACACATAGTCACACACACACACCCCACTCAAGCATTTCAGTCCCAAACACAAAACCCTCCCCAGTCGCACTGATCATCCAAACAGGGGTATGGAATCAACCAAACAAAACAGACAATTGTCACGGATTAAAAACTTTTCCTTAAAAGAGAAAGGCCCTGAACTGGGCAAAGATTGCCGAATGGGAAACACAAGAGGAATTTGAAAGTGTAAAGCAAAAAAAGTGAGAAAAAGGCACGTTGGAAGAGCCAGTCAAGTCCTAGAACTGTCTGGGCTTTAGTCTCTGAAGAATATTCCTCCAAGCTGGGATGACCGGGGCCTGTTGAAGGGGATGCCCTGACCTGTGGTGTGGGGGGGTCTCCCCCTTTCTGAGGATGAAACCGTACTCCACAATAGCCACCAGGGGGCGCCAGAAAACTCTGTTACACATTCGATCAGCAAATTTTTTTGAAGGGCATTTCTTTCAGTTTGTTTCTATCCATCAAAAGGTCACAGTGAGCCCCGTTTCTGAGTCCTGGGCGTTTATACTGCAGTTCAACCAGTGGACAGTGGGAAGGAGGGGGAAGACTTCCACAAAAATATGCTCTGAACCACGCAATTTGGAGGAGTGATGAGAAATAACACACCCAGGAGAGGTGGATCCCAGACAGCAGGAGGAAATGGAAATATCAAAACCCTCAGCTTCATCCTCCCCCGCTCCCTAGTCTGTTTCCTTTTCCCTTACACGTACATGTAAGCTAGCATCCTTAGACTCTCTGGTTTTTATCCCACCCGGCCCAGGAGCCGGCTAAAGACCGGCCTGGTCACCGCTGGCCAACCAAGGCCAGAAACTAAGCACGTGGTGGCTGGTGCCCCCTGGTGGGAGAACTAGAGAACAGCACCCTCTACCGGGCCAGAGGCCGGTGGACCACAGGTGAAACACAGGTGAAGTCCATTGAGGACCTCTGTCTCCTCCTCCCCGCCAGCCACTCCTGAAATGTGGGCACATCTCTCAGTTCTAATCTTGTCAACAGAACCTGCCAAGCCCCAGGTATCAGCTGTAAAGGTGGCCCATGTTATTCACAACTTGTTTCCCCAAATATCCATCAGCAGACATTTCACAGGAATCATGGCTTCACCCGTGGTGGAACCAGAGAATCACGGATCGAAAAAGGCAAAGGAGGCAACTGGGAAAGGGACAGAGACAAGACACCACTGGACCCAGAGAAATGCCAAGAAGGTGACATCTGGCAGGTACAACGTCAGTCCTCTTCCCACCATTATGTCCGGTCCAAGCCTTCCGAGTTTTGTTTTCTCAAGCTCCTACTTAAGAACAATTTTGAGGTCGCCATGGAAACATAACATTTTGCAGTTGTTAGGAAAGCAAGACTCACAGATGAAAATAATTCAGCAAAGAAACCCCAGGGAGGTGTTCTAGCCGCCCTGTGTAAATGCAGCACAGTGTTCGGGTATTTGTCTACAGAATGGGTTGTATTTTTCAAACATTTACTGTCCTCAAATATTTATTTCCCTGAAATTGTGCTATCAGTAGGGAGGGACCCATAAAGACTTATTTTCTAGCATATAAACAGAAGCCTGAGCTGGTTAATAATTTGCTCCACGGTAGACCCACTCTGGAAATGACCGGTAATCGTTTCCTTTCAGCTAGGTTCACTTGAATTCTGCCAGCTCTGCAGCCTTAGTTTCTCAACTTTTCCAGGCCTCAGTTTACCCATCTGTAAAACGGAGGCAACAGATCTACTTCACAGGGTCCCTGAAAGGATGAAATGAGCTAATGCCTAGGCTCAGGACCTCTGACTCTCGTAACATTTCTGTACTGTTCGGTGGTGGTGTTCAGTCGCTCCGTTGTGTCCGACTCTTTTGCAACCCCATGGACTGTAGCCTGCCAGGCTCCTCTGCACATGGGATTTCCCAGGCAAGACTACTGGAGTGTGTTGCTAGCCAGCCACTCCTCTTTCAGGGGATCTTCCTGACCCAGGGACCAAGCCCACGTCTCCTGCATTGGCAGGCAGATTCTTTACCACTGAGTTACCAGGGCTGCCTTGTCTGTACTGTGTGGATGTGTATTTTTGTTTGGAAAAAGTCTATAAAAGTTTCATATTATCACGGGATCTCTGACTCAATGAAGTTTTCAGAGCTATTGCTCTAAAGTGAAGCATCTTTGTCAGGTTCCTGAGAACGCTCATCCAGACCAGTGACTTCTCAAGCTGTCAGGCTTTTATGGGGACAAGCGGTACAAGATAGATGTACGGGTTATATTGGAAACAGAACTATCCTGCCTTCAGAAAATAGATACGATTCTAAAGTTTCTACATTCTACCCCCTAAATATAAGTAAGCCAAATATGATTCCTTGTTTAAAGCCAGACATAATTTCTTTTGCTTAAAATTTCTATTAATAACATTCACAGCAGACACACCATCAGATTGGCTAAAGGTGAAATTGTACCAGGTACAGCAAAAAAAAGTAAAATAAAGATACCCAAAGTATCCTTAACAGTAAGAATCCAGAGAATGAAGAAATGTCAAAGTGAAGGATTCTCGCACTTTCCAAGGTTCCCAAGTCTCCAGAGGTAGAAGACGTGTACAATCAGGAGAAGGGACAGAGTGGTTTATCATCTGTCATTCCTGATATAAATCTGCTAGGACGTTGTATCATGTTACTGCAGAAACTAAAGTGTAGACTGTACATGAAAAATGTGAGCCTGCCAAAGCATGCGGGTGTCCTGAGAGCATTTGAGGGTACCACTGTTTCTGCACAGGATGCTAAATTGTTTGAAATGAAACCTTCAGATGTACTGCAGAGTGACCCAGGGCGGTGTAAGACCTACAAGAAAAGTTCAGTCATTAAATGTCCTTTTGCCCCAAACTCCTTTTCCAAGTTACCTCCCCTTGTCCTACTCTCTGGCAAATGTCCTGCCCCTCATACTATTATCGATGAATATTCAGATTTTATACATTTAGAAATGCTTTCCTCGGCCCCTGTCAATTTCCACGTAAATAATAAACAACAGTCACAGTGCCTGAACATAAGAAAGTGGTCTACTCAAATCTGTTGAATGAGTGAGAATACAGAAAAAGCCATCAAGGGTTAAACAGAAGGAAAGGATTTTTTAAATGGTGTTACAGCACGGGGAATTGCCGGCGGTCCAGTGGCTAGGACTGGGTGCTCTCGTCTGGGTTCAAGTCCTGGTCGGGGAACTAAGATGCCACAAGCAGCACCACATGGCCAAAAAAAAAAAAAAAAAAAGGTATTACAAATCGGTGGGGAGAACAAGGATTATTTAAAAATATTAGTACTGGAGTAACTGATTATCTATTTTGAAAAAATATATATATTAGAGCCTTATCTTACACTAATAATTCTAAAAATTTCAGATGGAGTAAATGGTTTCTTATAAAGAGAAGGACTTCATGAAACAGCTAGAAGAAAAGAGTTATCTCATTTGAGGACAGGGAAGAGCTTACTATAGGCATAAAACAGAGGGGGGAAAACCCAAAGCAAAGCATGATAGGTTGTTTTATATTAAAAAGTAACGTGACTACTAAATGTAATATGCTCTGGAACAGAAAAAAAAATCAGGTTAAAAACTAAGGAAATCTAAAGAAAATATGGACTTTAGTTAATAACAATGTATCAGTAATGGTTTCAATAACTATAACAAAAGTACCATAGCAATATAAGTTAATAATAAGGAAAACTGCTTTTGAAATCTATGGGGACTCTTGGCACATCTGCTGAAATTTTCTGTAAATCCAAAACTGTTCTAAAATAAAAAGCTAATGAACAAAATACCTTCCCTTCAAAACAAAACAAAACAAAAACAGAGGACAGTGGTTAACAGGTTTGTTTAAGACAATGGCCAGGCATGTAGGTCTCTGGATTCAGGCTGCCTAGGCTTGAATCTCAATTCTGTCACTCCAGATGTGATAGCCAGCTGCTGCTAAGTCACTTCAGTCGTGTCTGACTCTGTGCGACCCCATAGACAGCAGCCCACCAGGCTCCCCCGTCCCTGGGATTCTCCAGGCAAGAGTACTGGAGTGGGGCGCCATTGCCTTCTCTAGTATGTGACACCCTAGACAAGTTAATTAACCTCTCTGTATCTATTTCCTTGGGCTTCCCAGCTGGCACTAGTGGTGAAGAACCCTCCTACCAATGCAAGAGACATAAGACACAAGAGTTTGGTCCCTGGCACTGGGTTATTTGGCACTGGGACTTCCTTGATATCTCAGTTGGTAAAGAATCCACCTGCAATGTGGGAGACCTGGGTTTGATCCTTGGGTTGGGAAGATCCCCAGGAGAAGGGAAAGGCTCCCCACTCCAGTATTCTGGCCTAGAGAATTCCCTGGACTGAATAGGCCATGGGGTCGCAAAGAGTTGGACATGACTGAGCGACACTTTCACTGGGTTATTTTAAGAGGTTTGACAGAAAACAACAAAATTCTGTAAATCAATTATCCTTCAATTAAAAAATAAATTAATTTAACAAATCATATTAGTGAATGTACATGCGAGACTAACATTTTCCAAAAACATAATAAGTGCTCAGTAAATGTTAGTTGGCTTCATAGTATAAAGAATTCTCACAAAAAATATAGAAAAATTAGTGCGTGCGTGCATACTAAGTCACTCTAGTCATATCCAACTCTGTATAACGCCATGGACTGTAGCCCACCAGGCTCCTCTGTCCATGGGATTGTCCAGGCGAGAATACTGGAGTGGGTTGCCGTGCCCTCCTCCAGGGGATCTTCCCAAGCCAGGGATTGAACTCAGGTCTCTTCCTGCATTGCATGCAGATTCTTTACCGTCTGAGCCACCAGGGAAGTCCTGAAAAATAAGTACCTCAGTACAAAACTGGCAAAGAGAAATTAAGACATTAAGAAATTACAAATGGCTGATAAGGAATGACTCGGTGGTCCAGTGGTTAAGAGTCTTCCTTCCAATGCAGGGGATGAGGTTTCAACTCCTGGTCAGGGAACTAAGACGCCACATGTCTCTGGGCAACTGAGCCCGTGTTCCACAACTACTGAGCCCATGAGCTCTGGAGCTTGTGTTCCAGAACAAAAGAAGCCCACACGCTACAACTAGACAGAAGCCCCTAACCCTTTAAACTAGAGAAAGCCTGTGTGCTGCAGTGAAGACCCAGGACAGCCAAAAACAAATGGCTAATAAACATATAGGGGGAGAGTTCACGCTCACTGATAAAGAATTTAAAAAGTCAAACCAAGATTATAATTTTTTCCTCTTGCCAAACTGGCAAAGATGGAAAATGATAGTGCCTAGCATAGGAAAGGATGCTATTATACTGCCAAAGTGACAGTGGAAGAAAAGCTATGACCAACCTAGACAGCATATTAAAAAGCAGAGACATTATTCTGCCAACAAGGTCTGTCTAGTCAAAGCTATGGTTTTTCCAGTAGTCATGTATGGATGTGAGAGTTGGGCTATAAAGAAAGCTGAGCACCAAAAAACTGATGCTCTTGAACTGTGGTGTTGGAGAAGACTCTTGAGAGTCCCTTGGACTGCAAGGAGATCCAACCAGTCCATCCTAAAGGAGATCAGTTCTGAATATTCAGTGGAAGGACTGATGATGAAGCTGAAACTCCAATACCACCTGATGCGAAGAACTGACTCCTTGGAAAAGACCCTGATGCTGGGAAAGATTGAAGGCAGGAGGAGAAGGGGATGACAGAGGATGAGATGGTTGGATGGCATCACCAACTCAGTGGACATGAGTTTGAGTAAATTCCAGGAGTTGGTGATGGACAGGGAGGCGTGGTGTGCTGCAGTCCACGGGGTTGGAAAGAGTTGGACGCGACTGAGCAACTGAACTGAACTGAAAGTGGCAGTGCTGGGGGATGGGGGTATAATTTGGGATGACTTTTGGGGGAGTAATTTGACAATATACAGTAATACATAACTAAATATAGCCTTTAGAATATTTGCATTTTCACTCTATAATTAAACTTCTAGGAATGTGTTCTAAATTATTGATCAGAGATGCACAAATAATTATAAGAATATTTACTAACTGTGTTACTTAGATGAGCAAAAATGGCAAGCCTCACGCATAACTGGCAGGAATGTAAAATGGTAAAGTCCTTTGGAAAACGATTTGCTGGTTCTCTAAAAGTAAAACATAGAGTTACTACATGTGTGTGTGCTCAATCGTGTCCGGCTCTTTGTGACCCATGGACTGTAGCCCACCAGGCCCCTCTGTCCATGGGACTCTCCAGGCAAGGATACTGGAGTAGGTTGCCATTTTCTACTCCAGGGGATCTTTCTGACCCAGGTATCAAACCCGTGTCTCTTGTGTCTCCTGCATTCGCCAGCAGATTCTTCACCACCGCACCACCTGGGAAGCCCCAGAGTTATCAGGTGACCCAGCAATGCTACTCCTCAGCAAACACCCAAAAAGAACTGAAATCAGGTACTCAATCAGATACTTGCACATCAGTGTGCGTATCGGCACCATTTACAACTGCCAAAAGCTGGAAGCAACCCAAGTGTCCATCAAGAGATGAACAGATAAACAGAATGTGGTCTCTACATACACAGGAATATTACTGAGCCAGGCAAAGGAATGAAACTCTGAAACAGGCTACAACATGAGTGAACCTTCAGGACATGATTCTAAGTTAACGAAGCCAGCCATAAAAGGACAAATATTCGATGATTCCACTTATATGAGGAACAGGTAAATAGAGACATAAAGTAGAATAGAGGTCACTGGCGGCTGGGGGACGGAAGTAAGGGGGGTGATTGTTTACTGGATGCAGAGCTTCTCTTTGGGATGATGACGAAGTGTGAACGGATGCTTGTGACGGTGATGCAACATGGTGAATGGACTTAATTGAACACAAAAAGGATTAAAACGGTGAATTTTGTCTTACATATACTTTACCACAATAGAAAATTGCAAAAAAAAAAAAAAAAGCATCCTATAGGACTCAGAGGGAGTTTCAGAACATGGACCTCCATGGCATGTTCCACGGCCATTCAGGATGCTACCGATTCATCTCCTGACCTGGGGTTAACAAATTCACACAGCCTGCAGCACACCCTGGCTACCAGCCAACAAAGATATTAAATAACCCGCTTCGCTAGCCCAGGACACCAGCAGCTGTGCCCATCCCCCGCCTTCTCTTGATTTTTGACACGAAATATGAATCAGCCGGGAGAAGCTGTGGAGTGGAAGTAAGGGTGGGGAACCGCTGACGCTAAAAGAGAGAAGCAATTGAGCAAAACCAGACCAGAACCTCTTTGGAGTCTCAATCCTTGAGAGAGTATCTCTCTTACCTTTTAATGATTTGCAAAAAGGGATTTTTCTTCCCTTAGTAACTCTTGTTTAGTATATCAGCTACCCTCACTGTCTAGAAGTTGTGCTATCTAAACTCAACATACACACACAAATAATTTCCATGTCCTGAAATGCAAACCATTTCCTGGGGGGGTTGACTTCACCAGAGAGACAGGCAGCCAACATCCTTTAAAAATTATATATTTCCACCATGTCACCAGTCCCTCCTTCAAGCTAAGTACCTCTTTTAACATTTATTCATAGAGCAGGTTTTTCTGGGTCTTTTCCACAAACTTGCTCTAAGTCTCTCTCTTAACTGTACAGTAAAACAGTTTAGATGGATGTTTGAAAATTTTCTACAGCAATCGGGGACCTAAATGTTTTCAATGAAAGTAAAAATTATGGGGTGAACAACACTGAATTTGAAAGCCGCGGGTTTCAAGTACGTTGCTTCCTAAGATTACTTGTTTTGAATCCTGTTTGCTTGTGTCTAAAACTTCAAAGCCAGCACCTCTTCATGTCAGGACTTGTGTTCATCAAAAGGCTCTATCTTTTGTTCTTGCTATCTCTGTTGTTGTTGCTATCTCTGCAGTTCATGAGACCTTTATAGAACCTGCATGTAATTCACGTGATCAGAAAACCCCAAGGCAAAAACACTCCAGTTCTCAGAAACTCCTGACTTTGCCAATGATCTAATCCATTAGAACATATTCCAAATGCAAACTAAGATTGGCCTAGAAATTTAACTGAAAGCGTTGACAAGTGCATTATGGTTCATTCCTCATGGACAAACTCAACAAGCCCTAGATGAGTTAGTTATACACCATAGTCCTAAAGGAAAAATAGGTTCTGCTTTATGTCATTGCCAAACCTCGCCACAAATTATTTACTGCTGTTAGAAAACCCATCTTGGCCCCATTGCCAAAAATAGTTCAACTCAGGAGTCAGTGTTTTCAAACATTTCACCAAACTACCACATCCCCAAACACAGGGCCATTCTCAGGACAGAGCTTCTTTCTGCAAAATGGAAATTAATTGAGGAAAAAGTTAACTCAAAAGAGCCAGTTTTGGTTCTTCAAGAGGCCTCGCTGAATGAGCATGCAAGTCAACCTTCCCTTTAGAAGAGTCGTGTGTGTGTCATTTCAGTTGTGTCCAACTCTGCAACCCTACAAACTGTAGCCCTCCAGGCTCCTCTGTCCAGGGGATTCTCCAGGCAAGAATACTGGAGTGGGCTGCCATGCCCTCCTCCAGGGGATCTTCTTGTCCCAAAAGTCAAACCCACATCTCTGGCATTGGCAGGCAGTTTTTTACCACTAGAGCCACCTAGAAGGGCCCCAGCACAGACTCAGCCTTACTCAAAATACACATCCCACAGAAGCGAGCGTAGCGCCTGGTTTATAGGTACATACACATGGGAATGTATTAATAACTCAGGTAAGCAAGCACACCTGGGTACCAACCCTGCACTAATAATACACACTAGTTCATAAGGTAGGTATGATTACTATTGCCATTTTAAAGATGCGGACATCTGCCCAACTGAAGAGTTAAGTGATTCCTTTCCAAAGCTTCCTGAACTAAGCTACTGCTGGACTTCCAGCCCAGGTCTGCCTGATCCACAGCTTCTGCTCTTAATCACTACCTGTGCAGCCTCCTTGAATAACTGAAATGACATCTCCCTGTAGCTTTTACCAAAGCCGACTCACTTGCTTCCTCCGGTTTGGGGAAGGTAGACCTTCCTGCAAGCCTATAAGCTATAATCTTCCATAATAATCAGTTTTATCTTAAAATCAGAACTTTCTCTTCATACATGTCCCTACTTGTTTACATTTCTTTTCAAAAGTAATTTTATTTATTGACTGCACCTCATGGCATGCGGGATCTTAGTTCATCGACCAGGGATTGAACCCTTGCCCCCTACACTGGCAGTGTGGAGTTTTAACCACTGGACCACCAGGGAAGTCCCCCATATGTGTTGATATTTCACAGTAGAACTCTGTTAAGACAGATTTATCTGGTTAAATTTCATACTTGATTAAATTTTTCTGCAATATAAATTGTGAGCATTCTGAAACATACTTTTCTCCCTCAAAAGACAAATGCCAGTGTTCATGCATCACTTGTGAGATTTTCATGTATTTTTATGTTTTTTTAAAAAGGAACAATAGATTTTAAAAATGCAACGGCCCGAGTAGGGGAACTTCCTTGAGGTCAGTATTATCCATAGCTGCCATGTGTCCGGCAGGAAATCTGTAGCCAGTGACATTAACAATGACCGTGGAGACACTTGTGGCTGTACATCCGAATGAGGCAGGATAAAAAGCATGCGTTTCGCTTTTCATGTATATCACAGGCATCAGAGCTCGTATTTCTCACCTTTCACCTGGTCTGTGCCAAGTGGTTTATAGGGCTGACTCATTAAGCCTGCACACTCTGATGAGGCCGAAACTCTCAACACAGCCCACATGTGTTTATGTCCTTCTTAATGCCCTCACTGCAGCAGGGTAGGGCATTCCTGGGTGGTATTCCTAGGTTTAGACCAAGGATGGCTTTAATGATTATTTTTAGGCAAGCTTTGGTAAATATATAAGGCATGTGCAGAATCTCCTTGGAGAAAGAGACCTTCTGTCTATTGCAAAAGTGCAGGATAATCTGACAATCAAAAATCAAATCCTCACCCTGACAGCTGAATCCAGGACCAAAAGCCCTGAGTTCATTTCTCCAGCATCCTATCAGAGAACGATTCAAATATTTACTTTCGAGTTACACCAGCCACATGCTCACCAAGATTAAATAGTCAACCGTCATCCTTGGCTAAAACAACTTACCGCTCAGAGATAAAACCTATTAGCTTGCTTTTCATATAAATACACGATCTTACGTCATCCTCAGAGCAGCCTGTGAACTGGACGTTGTCTTCATTCCCATTTTACGTACAAGGAAGCAGACTCAGAGAGGTTAAGGACCAGATAAAAGCGCTCCAGATACTAAGGAGCAGAGCCTAGAATTCAACCCCGGGCAATCTGCCTCTAAAACTGTGAACATCATCTCTGTATTACACTGCCTCTTCTGTTTGCTTGTTTATTGAATATTTATTTATTTGGCTGCACTGGGTCTTCGTTGTGGCACAGGGATTCAGTAGCGGAGGTTCAGTAGGTACACTGCAGGGGCTTGGCTGCCCCATAACCCACCATACCCCCTGCAAACTGCTCCTGCCACGGGAAAGCTTAGTTCCCAAACCAGGGATTGAACCCTCATCCCCTGCACTGGAAGAAGAAGTCTTAACCACTGGACCACCAGAGGCGTCCCTAACGTTTGCTTTTTATAAAGTTAAATCAACTTCGGCAATTTTTTTCTCATTAGGTATAAGCATTGCTAATTCAGATTTCTCCCTCATTTGGGAGGAATTAAAGGAAAAAGTGGGGTGTGTTCTGCCTGCTGAGATAAAAGTTCGTTTCCTAAAATCAATCCCAACACTCCCGTGGGAAACGGCTGCAGCAGGACCTCTGGAGTCAGAATCTGGGTCCCCCACCTTGTAGCTCTGTGACCTTGAGCAAGTCACTTCTCTTTGTATTGATATTTCAGCTTCCTCACCAATAAAATGAGGGCCACAAGAGAAACAAATTCAGTGTTCTTGGGGACTAACACGCAGAGTATTTAGAACAGGGTTTGGTACATTTTTAATCTACTCCATAATTCTCATCTATTCTTATGATTAATAAGATGCCTGGACTAAGTTTAGATTCGTGATCATATGTAAACCATCAGGAGGAACAACTAACATGTCTATCATCTGGATATTCTGGAAGTTACTTTATCTTGAAAAGAGAATCCAAAGAGGCCCCTCCCATGGCCCAGGCTGTCTGTATGTGATGGCTAAGTGTATCTTTCTCCAACTAAACAGCTTTGGCATTGGCTGAATTAAAATAGAGTATGGATTCTTTGACATTACCTCCAAAACACACACACACACACACTTTAACATTTTTCATTAAACGCTTAAAGATGGTTTGGGTTCTCAGATAAATAGTTATCATCAACGTATCCTCTCTGCGATAAGGCAGCAAGGCCATCTTTCAAACCCCAGCAACTTGCTCTAAATCACGTTCCTAAAAACGTCCCTTCGAAACTTGCATTTCAGTACTCGGTGTCCCCAGTTGTTGCTGTCCCAGAACAAAAGCCTAATTGCTGCCGCTACAATACAGTCCTTTCTCTGAGATCATCATGAAGCCCTCGGAGCAAACAAGAGGGAGTTCTTGCGAACAACGAGCACGGCGTCAAGTTCCTGGACCCTGAAGGCCAACACGAGCCGAGTTATCTTTGCGACTCGAGTCCCTTTCTAATCTCTTCCCCTGCAGCAACTGGCTCCGTCTCCGGGGTGTTTCTGAGCCCTTGAGGACACGTGTGTGTTCCTGCTTGGACGAGTCTGGAAAACTTCGGGGTCCTCTCATCCCCGCCCCCTCCCCTCTCCGGGCGCAGCAAGGACGGGCGCGGGTCAGCAACCCGCCTGGAGGCGATACTGTCCCCGTGGGGTCGTGGTCGTGCGTCCCCCGGGCCCCGCAAGGTGAGGCTCGGGGAGGGATGTCCCACCAGGCCCACCCCTGAGCCCCGCAGGCGCGCGCGGGAGTCCCCACTTTCCCAGCCCGGGTGGGACGGGCGCCGTGCGCTCCCATCCCGGGCCGGCAGGCAAAGCCCCGAACAGCGGCCCCGGGGGTCTGGGGGGCGGGAGTGGGGGTGCTGGGACTCACGCGGTCTCTCGGGGTCTCGGGGACCTCTCCGCGGTCGGCTCCCGGCCCCTCGGGCCCTGAGAGTGGGCGCCTCCCATGGCTCAGAGCGCGGGGCCCCGGCTGCGCCCGCCGGTGGTTGCTCCGCGGCGCGCCGGCCCGGCCCGGACCCCGCCGGGAGGAGGAGGCGGGCGCCGGAGGAAGGGTGGGGCCGCGGGGTGGGCGGGGGTGCCGGGGACAGGGTCCCGGCCGCCGGGAGCGCCGGCGAAAGGGCGTTGCTGGAGACGCTGCGACTTCTCCGCCAATCGCAGGGCTCGGCCCGCCCGGCGGCCCAGGGACCCCCGCCCGGAGATCCCGCCCGGGCGAGGCTGAACGCGCGGGTCAAGCAGCCAGGGAGCCACCCCCCCCGGGCGGCGGAGGGCGACAGGTGGACTGGGGCGGGAGGGCCCGGCGGCCGTCGCGCTCGCAGTTCGCCCCGGCCGCGGGCCGGCCCCCGGGGAGCCCCCGCGCGCGGCTGCCAGTGGCGCAGCTGGGAGGGGGCCCCGCGGGGCGGCCGTGCGGAGAAGCCCCGGGAGGGGGCGGTGTGCGCCCGCACCCCAGACCCGGGCCGCCTTCCCCGCCGGGCGGCCTCCCCCAGACACTCGTCCGGCACAGAGGCCTGCGCAGAGTCGTGTAGAAAACGACCTGTTCGTGCCCCCCAAAACTCGGGACAAGTTACTGCGCCCTCCCCGAGTCTTGCTTTCTTTTCTTTTGTAAAATAAGAGGGCTATGATCATTCTTGACCTCTTAATGTCCCTTCCGGTTCTGACAACCAATGAATGAATTCTCTTCCGAACTCTTGTGTTGGAAATAAGATCCTGTCCCTCCCATCACCCCTGTCTTGTACCTACTCATACTCCTTACAGGGCTTCCCTGGTGGCTCAGATGGTTAAAGAACCTACGTGCAATGCAGGAGACCCAGGTTCAATCCCTGGGTTGGGTAGACCCCCTGGAGGAGCGAATGGCAACCCACTCCAGTATTCTTGCCTGGAGAATCCTATGGACAGAGGAGCCTGATGAGTTACAGTCCTTGGGGTCACAAAAAGTCGGATTCGACCGAGAGACTAACATACACACCATACTCCTTATAACTTACTTTCAAAATATTTCAGGCTCTTCTTCATCCGTTCCCTTCCCACCTCCCAATTCGCTCCCCTCCAGCTATCTCTCCTCCATCTCAGGATTTTTTTAGTTTAAAATATAGAATGCCCTCTTTTCCTAACACCTGTTTATCCTTCCAGCCCCAACTCAGATTGCCTTCCACACCACTATCCTGTTTTCTGATCTTACAGCTTTTTATTATTGCCTGTTTCCTTCACTAGAAGGTAAACTCCGCGACGAAGGGGAGTTTGTTTTCACTGTCCTCCCAATACTGCCGGGCACATGCCTAGTAGATACCCATCATTGCTGATAAATGCATCCATCCTACATATGTTATCACCCTGCTCCCATATCACTTGTTAATTCCTCCAGCATAGCACCTACCGATCTTATTTTGCAACTATCTCTTCATTTATTTGTCTTTCTGTTCTTTAAGGGCAAGAAAACTTCCTTATCTCCGTATCCAAGCTTACTGCCTGGCACAACGCCTGTATCCTGGCTTATGTACAACAAATATTTGCCAAATGAATGAATGAACCTGTGGTTAAGCGCACAGACTGGTGCTGAATGTTAACTTCCTCCTTGAGTGGAAGCTACAGGCAGGAAAGATGTATGCAGCTATTTTCACATTTCCACAAAGGATGGGAAACCCCTCCTATATTTACAATGACTCTTTTTTTTTTTTAATGTCAAATGTTGACTTCCTGTTTATACATTATCTTTACCCTCCTATAGCCAGAGAGTCCCCAGCATTCAGGATGCTGCTGCATTGTAGATAGACATAAACAAGCAAAATATTGGGGGCTGGGAAAAGAAAGATTAATTAGTACACCAGTAGAGTGAGACTGGGGCAATGAGGTTTTGTGGGGGAGGATTTCATAGAGCTGAAGAAAAGTTGACTCTTGGCAGATGATTTTTTTTTTTTGAAGTTCGAATTCTCCCCGCATTCTGTCTGGAATACTAAGGCAATGTGATCATCGAAGTGTCATTGAGAAGGCAAACAACCCTGTCAGAGCTGTGGCCCCTTCCCCAGGAACTGTTCAGCCCCTCCCAGGGAGAAAGGTGGGTCATTCCAAGGGGGAAATGGAAGGGGAAGCCAGGAGAGAAGGAAAAGGGGGATGGGAAAGTTTTCTCCCCCTCCCCCACCCCCAGTAGACAAGATGGGCTGTTGGGAGGAGTTTTCTTACTGTTTCCGCAGAAAAGCGGAGGGTAGCATCACTAAAATGGTTGAAAGGAAAAGAAAGGAAGCCTATATCCTACTGCGGTGCAGAGAAATAGAATGAAGGAGAAAAGGAGTCTGCTCAAGAATGTGAAAGGTGGTCCCACAGGGGTGCAAAGGGCATCTCTACTGAGATGCTTGCGTTTACTGCTCTTACTGCCCTGGCTTATCCAGAGACGGTCATCAGTGAAGTCAGTGAAGGGAATTCTTTCTTTTTTTTTAACTTTTTATTTTATATTGGAATATAGCTGATTAACAATGTTGTGAGGATTTCAGGTGCACGGCCGAGGAGATCAGCCGTACGTATCCATGTATCCATTCCCCCCCAACCTCCCCTCCCATCCCGGCTGCCTCATCACGCTGAGCAGAGTTCCCTCTGCTGTACCGTAGGTCCTTGTTGGGTATCCATTTTAAATATAGTCGTGTGTACATGTCAATTCCAAACATCCATAACTTTCCTTCCCCTCATCCTTCTCCTGGGCAACCATAAGTTTATTCTCTAAGTCTGTGAGTCTGTTAGTGAAGGGAATTAGTGTTTGGGGGAAATAAACAGAATGAGGGCTTTTCAGAGAAAAGGCCTGATGGGGACCAGGAGGGGTAGTGTCTGATACCCAGTGTTAGGGTTTCCCTTTGTGCTTTGTAATTCTGTTAGTAAGGCATTTTTTAAACATTGAAAAAAGAGTAAAAAAAGACGATTTAACAAACTGAAATTCAAGATTTCCCCCGAGATGGCAAAAGACATCCTTCAGTTATCAAATCCTACCCCCAGAAGGTGACTTTTGCTCAGAGGAGGGATGGGAGCTAATGCTCTTTGGGTACCAGAATACTCTGTGCTTGGTGGTTGACAAAAGTAACCAGTTAGTCCTCAGAGTACTGGGGAAGGATCACAGTAGGTAATATCTGTTGAACACTTTATGTGCCAGATTCTGTTCTCAGTGCATTAGATTTATTAACTCATTTAGTACATCGGGACATTTTGGGTAGGTACTTTTAGTATGCTCAATTTACAAAGAGTAAAGTGAAGCACAGAAGGATTAAATACACTTAAGGCCACTCCGTAAGAAATAGCAGGACTTTCCTGGTGGTCCAGTGGTTAAGAATCCACCTCGCAATGTAGAGGACATAAGTTTGATCCCTGGTCTGGGACGATCTCACATCCCACGAAGCGACTAAGCGTGTGCACCACAACTACTGAGCCAAATGCTGCAAAGACTGAGGCCCACACGCCTCAGAGCCTCTGCTCTGCGACAAGAGAAGCCATCACCAATGAGAAGGCCTCGCACCGCAACTAGAGAAAGCCGTCTCACAGCAATGAGAATCCGGCACAGCAATAAGTAAGTGAATGAATAATCGCAGAGCCCAGGTTCTAACCCAGGTAGGCTAGGTCCGGAGCTATCACACAGAGCTTAGCTTCTGTTTCCTTAAATTTGACACTGTCCACCCCACTTCAAGCTGAAGAAACTGACAAGTAGAGAGGTAAGTCCAATATTTAAATATTCAATATTTAAATGCCCAATTTCAATGGGCATTAAATATTAAATACTAAAATATTGGACTATTGGATATTCACTATATCCAATAATAAAATATCCAATATTTAAACCCAGTTCTGTCTTGATTACAAAGCTTTTGTTTCACATGTATGCCCCCCCACCCCAGTAATCATGCCAAATGAATACCTTTCAAAGTAGATAAGTTGGGAAGCTACATGCTTATCTTAGAGATGTACCATCCTTCCTATTTTGGAAATTATTTAAATACCAATTTATAAGCCACAGGATAAACTGGATTTATTGCTTACAAGTCACACACTGTTCTTGAAACCAGGTTAATGTCAGTGCTCCAACACTGTTCTCAATTTTCAGAATAGTTTTGACTACTCTAGGTCCTGTGTCTTACTGTATAAATTTTGAAATAAAATTATACATTTCTTTTTATTTATTTATTTATTTTTTAAAATTTCTTTTTAAAAAACCTGTTTGGTTTTTTACAAAAAACAGGGATTCTATTGACTAATTCAAACGGGGATTCCCTGTTTAACAGTTTTGAGACTTCTGATCCATGGACATGATATAGCTCTCTATTCATGTAGATTTTCTTGAATTTCCCATAGTTTTATAGTTTTCAGCCAACAGGTCTTACATATCTCTTGCTAAATTTATTCCTTAGTGTATTTATACTACTGTAAATGGAATTGTTTTATAACTTACTTTCTAAATGTTAGTTGCTAGTAAATAGAAATATAGTTGACTTTTGTATATTGTATCCTGCAACCTTGCTAAACTCACTTATTACTTAATAGCTTTTTTGTGGGTTCCTTGGGTTTTTCTATACAATATCATTTGCACATATAGTGTTACTCCTTCTTTATAATCTGTATGCTTTTTTCCTCTTGCTTTGCTCCACTGACTAGGCACTTCTGCTGCTGCTGCTGCTAAGTCACTTCAGTCGTGTCCGACTCTGTGCGACCTCATAGATGGGGGCCCACCAGGTTCCCCTGTCCCTGGGATCCTCCAGGCAAGAACACTGGAGTGGGTTGCTATGTCCTTCTCCAATGCATGAAAGTGAAAAGGAAAGTGAAGTCGCTCAGTTGTATCTGACTCTTAGCGACCCCATGGACTGCAGCCTACCAGGCTCCTCTGTCCATGGGAGTTTCCAGGCAAGAGTACTGGAGTGGGTTGCCATTACCTTCTCCGAGGCACTTCTATACATTGTTAAATAAAACTGGTAATCCTTGCCTTGTTCCTTATCTTAGGTAGAAAGCATAAAATTCTTCGCATTGTAGTATATTAGCTGTCAGATTTTGTAGATGCAGTTGAGAAGATTTTTTTTAATTTATAATTTACTAAAACATTTCTATGGTAAAAGGATGTTGAATTTTGACAAATGCTATCTCTGCACTTATTAAAATGATCATATTGTTTTCCCCCATATTCTATTAATTTGTTGAATTACAGATTTTTTTTGGATGTTAGATTAGTCTTGTATGGCCCCTTGATCATGGTGTATAGTTTTCTTATATGCTGCTAATATTTGGATGACTCATATTTTGTTGAGGAATATTGTATCTATATTCATGAGGGTTATTGGTCTGTAGTTTCTTTCTTAAGATGTCTTCATCTGGCTTTGGAATCAAGATAATAGTGGCATCATACAACGAGTTGGAAAGTGTTTCTTCCCCCTTTATTTTTTGAGAGTTTTTAGGATTGGTATTAACATCATTTCTTCTTTAAATGTTTGATAGAATTCACCAGTGAAACCATCTGAGCCTGGAGTTTTCTTTGTCAGAAGGCTTTTCAACTCCAAATTCTGTAATTGATATAGTGTTGTTCAAGCATTCTATTTTTTCTTGGGTCAGCTTCATAATTTACATCTTCCCCAGAAAGTGTCTGTTTCACCTAAGCAGTCATTTTTTTTTTTTTAAGCAACCACCTTTCTTATCTTCCTTTTCTTAATACTGATTGATTGATTGATTGATTGTATCAGGTCTTGGTTGCTACATGAGGGATTTTCCTTGCAGCGTGAGGGCTCTTCATTCCAGTACAGGCTCTCTAGTTGTGGCACACAGGCTCCAGAGTGCATGGACTCTGTAATTGTGGCGTGTAGGCTTAGTTGGCCTGTGGGATTTTAGTTTCACAACCTGGGACTGAATCCACATCCCCTTAGGTTTTTCTATACGATATCTGCATTGACAAGCAGATTCTTAACCACTGGACTGCTGGGGAAGTCCTTAGGTATCACATTTAAAGGCATAAAGTTGTTCATACTACTAATAATGGATTGTTGTTTGGATCAGTTTTAATGTCTGAAGGATCTGTAGCAACATATTCTTTCATTACTGATATTGGCAATTTCTTTTCTTCTTGTTTGTCAGCCAGGCTTGAAATTTATCAATCCTATTAACTTTTTCAAATGACTGGCCTTTGGTTTTACTGGTTTTCTTTTTTCTGTTCTCTATTTCATTGATTTCTGTCTTATCTTTATAATTTCCTTCCTTCTGATTGCTTTGGGTTTAATTTGCTCTGCTCTTTTTCTAGTTTTAAAGGTGGAAACTTAGATCAGTGATTTGAGACCCTTCTTTTTTCCTCTCAAAGGCATTCAAAGCTATAAATTATTTCCTAAGTGCTATGTTAGCTACATCCCACAGATTTTGAAATGTGTTTTTGTTACCCTTCAGTACAAAATATTTTCTGTCTCTTGTGATTTCTTCTTCACACCAGTCAATATTAAGAGGGTGTTGTTTCATTTCCAAATACTTGGGATTTTCCTAGCTCTCTTATTGTTCTTAGTTTCTAATTTAATTGTGCTGTGGTCTGAGAACAAACTTTCAAAATTTACTGAGACTTGTTTATGGTCCAGAATATAATCTATCCTGATAAATCCATTGTGTGCACTTGCGTATACACTTTGCGGTTGTTGGGTGAAGTGTTTCTCTAAATACCAATTAGGTCATGGTGGCTAATACGGTTGTTAAGATTTTCTGTCTTTGCTCACTTTTGTTTGTTTATTCAATTTCTGAGAGACATTAAAATCTCCAGTTATGATGGCCTATTTCTACCTTTAATTATGTCCATTTTTGCTGCATGTATGTTGAAGCTGTTCCTGAGCACAGACAAATTTGTGATCTTTATGGCGTCATGAGTAACTAACACTCATCATTCTGTTATCTTTAGTAATAAATTCTTTTTGGAATTTATTTTTGTTTGATAATAATTTTTGTTTGATACTAATATAGCCTCTCTAGCCTTCTTGTGCTTAATATTGATATATCTTTTACTATCCATCTGAAAGAGGAGAGTGAAAAAGTTGGCTTAAAGCTTAACATTCAGAAAACTAAGATCATGGCATCCGGTCCCATCACTTCATGGAAAATAGATGGAGAAACAGTGGAAACAGTGGCAGACTTCATTTTCTTGGGCTCCAAAATCACTGTAGATGGTAACTGCAGCCATGAAATTAAAAAGACACTTACTTCCTTGGAAGAAAAGTTATACCAACCTAGACAGCATATTAAAAAGCAGAGATATTACTTTGCCAACAAAGGTCCATCTAGTCAAAGCTATGGTTTTTCCAGTAGTTATGTATGGATGTGAGAGTTGGGCTATAAAGAAAGCTGAGTGCCGAAGAATTAATTGCTTTTGAACTGTAGTGTTGGGAAGGACTCTTGAGAGTCCCTTGGACTGCAAGGAGATCCAACCAATCCATCCTAAAGGAAATCAGTTCTGAATGTTCACTGGAAGGACTGATGCTGAAGCTGAAACTCTAATACTTTGGCCACCTGATGCGAAGAACTGACTCACTGGAAAAGACCCTGATACTGGGAAAGATTGAAGGCAGGAGGAGAAGGGGACAACAGAGGATGAGATGGCTGGGTGGCATCACTGACTCAATGGACATGAGTTTGAGTAAACTCTGGGAGTTGGTGATGGACAGGGAAGCCTGGCATGCTGCGGTTCATGGTGTTGCAAAGAGTAGGACACGACTGAGTGACTGAACTAACTAACTAGTTTTCATCTATCTTTGCATTTAAACTATTTATTTGTTTTTTTCTTTAACTGGAATTTATTTTTCAGAGAAGTTTTAGGTGCAGAGTTAAAATGAGCAGAAAGCACAGAGAGTTTATATATACCCCCTGCCCTCAAACTCACACAGCCTCCCCACTACCAACCCCCTCCCTCCAGAGTGATACATATGTCACAACCAATGAACCTGCACTGACATGTCATTGTCACCCAAAGTTGATAGTTTACATCAGGGTTCACTCTTGGTATGTATCCTACAAGTTTTGGCAAATATGTAATGACGTGTCTCCACCACTGCTGTGTCATACGGAATAGTTTCACTGCCCTTAAACATCCTCTGTTCTCTGCCTGTTCATCCTTCCCCTTCCCTCTCCCCTGGCAACCAGTGATATTATATTTTTATTGTCTCCATAGTTTTGCCTGTTGCAGAATGTCATGTAGTTAGAATCACACAATATGTAGCCTTTGAAGACTGACTTCTTTCACTTAGGACGTGCATTAATTTCTGTATGTCTTTTTTGTGGTTTAACAGCTCTTCATGAAAAGTGAAACTGAAAGTGTTAGTCACTCAGTCGTGTCCGACTCTGCGATCACACGGACTGTAGCCCACCAGGCTCCTCTGTCCGTGGAATTCTCCAGGCAAGAATACTGGAGTGGGTAGCCATTCTTTTCTCCAGGGGATCTTCCCAACCCAGGGATCGAACCCAGGTCTCCTGCATCGCAGGCGGATCCTTGACCATCTGAGCCACCAGGGAAGCCCCATAGTTCTTCATGTGTTAGACTGTATCATGGACATCATGAATATGAAGTTGTGCCGATTTCAGACTCCACTACTTTTCACTGGTGAGAGTTGTTTTCCTTTCATCTCAGCAGATCATTTTCTCGCGGGGCTTGAACTTCGCCCCCTGCTTCTTGGGTGGCAGCTCCAGTCTGAGTGCAGACTCCTGTGTAGCTGGGCTGCTCTGAGTATTTTCTGCACACGTGTTTCAATGGTTTGGCGATCTCCACTTAGGACTCTTTCCTTTCTGGGTTCCCCCACTTTTTTCAGCATTCATCATTTCCTGACTTCACTTCTTTCATCCCTTAGGAGAGCAGGCAGAACTTGAGAGTTTCCCCTATATGCCTCTTTATCACACAAGCCACTGGGTGGACTACACTTAGCCCTGTGCAAAAAGCATTGGCCGCAGGGACTTCCCTGGTGGTCCAGCGGGTAAGTCTCCAGGCTTCCAGCGAAGGGCGAGTGGGTTCAATCCCTGGTCGGGAAACTAAGATCCCACATGCCCCGAGGTGCAGGTGCAGCCAAAAAAAAAAAAAAAAGCTGTGGCACAGAGTCCACTTGTCTGACTCCTCATCTCCTCTTCTCCAAGCAACATGTAGCACCAGAGTCCAACTATTTCTCTTTCTTCAGTGCCCTTACGTAATTGCATTATGTATTCTATCCAAGTTCTAGAGTTTCTTTCCTTTTTTTATATATTAATTAATTTATTTTTGGCTGCTTCAGGTCTTAGTTGCAGCACCCAGGATCTTTCCTCGTGGCATGTGGAATCATCATCGTGGTGGGTGTGATTCTCTCTACCTGCAGCTCACGGACTCAGTTGCCCCAAGGGACATAGGCTCTTAGTCCCCTGACCAGGTATTGAACCCATGTCTCCTATATCAGAAGGCAGATTCTTAACCACTGGACCACCAGGGAAGTCCTCAGAGTTACCTTCCGTAGGAATGGTCCTAATGCCCAGTAGAGCCTATAATGTCCAGGAGTAAAAGCCCATATCTCATTCTTATGAAATGGTAATTCTCAGCTTTATCACACATCTTACTCATCACAGTTTTCCTGAGTGACTCTGGCCTGCTTTCAAAAATCAAAGTCACCTCCACAGGATATAGATTCGTTTATTCGTTTGGAATACTAAAAATAATTTGCTATGGGCCCTGCAGTTGTTTTAAGAGATAAGTACCAAAGTAGTTCATTGCATAACTGTAATAAGTCTGTAATCTCTCAAGGTGACAGAGACTAATATTCTCTAATACCTGTTTTCCCCCTCTCTCTTAAAACAAGCAAAAACAATGCTGGTTTTTAGATATTGTGAACAAAAGCTATGTTTCCCAGTCTCTATTGCACTTAGATGTGACCAAGTACCTAAATTTTGGTCAATGGAATGGCAACAGAATTGTCAAGTTCAACTTCTGAGAAGTATTGTTCATGGCCAGTGGGGAGGGTACTATGGCCTGAATGTTCGTGTCCCTCTAAAATTCATGTTAAAATCCGAACATGCAAAGGTGATGGTATTAGAAGAGGGAGCCTTTGGGAGACACTGAAATCATGGTGGTGAAGCCCTCATGAGTGGGATCAGTGCCCTTATAAAAGAGCTCCAGAGAGATTCTTTGTCCCATCCACCTCGAGAGGACACAGTTAGAAGGCACCGCTATGAACTGAGAAGAGGCCCTCATTGGAAAGCAGCCGTGCTGGGACCACAATCTCAGACATCCAGCCTCCAAAATTATGAGAAATAAATTTTTGTTGTTTATAAAGGACCCAGTCTGTGGTATTTTGTAATAGCAGTCCAGATGGACTAAGACAGGAGGTGATCCCCCACCCCCAACTTTTTTCTTTTTTTTTGGTTCTTTCTTTTCCCTGCTGGCTGGAATGCTGTTGAGATAGCTGAGTTCATACAGCCATACATAAACTTGAGGTGGAAGGACTCTAATCCATAACACCACGGAACCTCTAAGCCTGCCCTGACTTGCCTACCAACTGATTTCTTTTATGTATATGAAAAATAAACTTACATGCAGTTTAGCCACTATCAGTTTGGATTTCTCTAAGACTAAGCCAAGGCAAATACAAATCAATGTTCTGGTCATTAAACTGAGGAGAAGAAGGGCCCCATTGTCTTGAAGTTAAATCTCCTGTAGCTGTAAGAATTATCATACTTAGCAGCCTACCAGTAATCACCCCATTTTGTTCTATTTATAAAGTGTGCTAAGTAAACTAGTCTTAACCTTCATGTTTCCCAGGCCTGAAGTTCAGCTTTGGCTGAACCTCTCTATAAAACGTCTTCCCAGGCATCACTGCTAAGCAAATCTATTTGTTGTTATTTGTCATTTAGTCCCTAAGTCATGTCCAGTACTTTTGCGACCCCATGACTGTAGCCCGCCAGGCTCCTCTGTCAGTGGGATTTCCCAGGCAAGAATACTGGAATAGGTTGCAACTTCCTTCTCCAGGGGATCTTCCTGACTGAGGGGTTGAACCTGTGTCTCCTGCATTGGAGGCAGATTCTTTACCATCTGAGCCACCTGGGAAGCCCAAGCAAATCTATGCCCTATTCCATATAAACTTCCTCCAATGACATGCTAAAGCATATTAAAAAGCAGAGACATTACTTTGCCAACAAAGGTCCGTCTGGTCAAGGCTATGGTTTTTCCAGTGGTCATGTATGGATGTGAGAGTTGGACTATAAAGAAAGCTGAGTGCAGAAGAATTGATGCTTTTGAACTGTGGTATTGGAGAAGACTCTTGAGAGTCCCTTGGACTGCAAGGAGATCCAACCAGTCCATCCTAAAGGAGATCAGTCCTGGGTGTTCTTTGGAAGGACTGATGTTGAAGCTGAAACTCCAATACTTTGGCTACCTGATTCGAAGAGCTGACTCATTTGAAAAACCCTGATGCTGGGAAAGATTGAAGGCAAGAGGAGAAGGGGACGACAGAGGATGAGATGGTTGGATGGTACCACCGACTCAATGGACGTGAGTTTGAGCAAGCTCCAGGAGTTGGTGATGGACAGGGAGGCCTGGCGTGCTGCAGTCCATGAAGTCACAAAGAGTCAGACATGACTGAGCCACTGAATGGAATGGAATGCTTCCATTCCCTTCTCCCTCAGTGCTATCCTGACTGATTGATTGATTCACTCATTCATCTGACAAGTATATATAAACGCCTGCCTTGAAGCCTGTCTTAATCTCAGTTCATCTTTGCAAACATACTGGATGAGGTGAGAGTCGACTGAAGCCTGCTACAAGCCTCAAGATGACCGACCCTCTTGCAAGAAAGACAAATATCATAAGGTATTACTAGTATGTGGAATCTAAAAGTGGTACAAATGAATTTATTAGACTCACAGATGTAGAAAACAAACTTATGGTTACCAAGAGGGAAAAAGGTAGGGTGAGAGATAAATTGGGAGATTGGGATTGATATATATACACATACACACACTGCTACATGTGAAACAGATAACTAATAATGACCTTCTGAACAGCACAGGGAACTCAATGCGCTGTAAAGACCTACGTGGGAAAAGAATCTAAAAATGAGTGGATATATGTATATACACCACTCATTTGTATATATATGATATATATATGTATATATACCACCCACATATATATATATACACACACAACAGTGTAACTGATTGACTTTGTTGTGCAGCAGAAATTAATACAACATTGTAAATCAACTATATTCATTAAAAAATAATTTTTTTAAATAAAAAAATTTAAAAGATGACCTTCTTGCAAATCTACATCCTAATTCCACCTTGCATCATTGCTTTAGCCTAAACAGAGCAAAAAATTAAAAACTAAGAGGCTGATTCCTGGAACAGAGCTGGAAAGGCTTTTAGAGGCCATCTAGTTCCACCTTCTTTTTTTTTAATTTAAGTCAACCAAGGCCCTGGTGTGCCAGCGACTTGCCCAAGGTGAAGAGACACAGCCAAGGTTGGAACCCGGAGGCAGATTTGCCCATCCCTGCACAGTCCTGCTCCTTCTTCAATCCCGATCTCCTTCATTCACACCTAATCTAAATACAAAGATCATACGCCTGTTATTTTGATTAGAAATAAAACATTTTACTTTAGGAGCCCTCCTGTATATCCTCAGTGTCAAAGGGAGAAGTTACCTTTGTTGATTGTCTTTGAAATGATTCCCAGCTGACTCTGAAGAATGAACACGCCCGCAGCCCAGACCAGGACCTTTTTTCCTCTGACTTGGAACCCTTGGGACTGAAGAAAATTAAGTCAGGTGGAAGTCACATGCTGACTTACAAGGTAACTTTTTAGTGCAAGTTTCCAGCCAAATGCCCTTTGCCCAAGGCGACTTCTCAGCAATTCCTCTGTAATTCCAACAGCCACTTGCTGTGACTGTTCTCCAACTCGCTGTGCTAGCAAAAAAAAAGTGGGAGGGGGAAAGAAAGTGTTCCCCTATTTCAAGGTGAGGCAACTGTCATCTACCATAAGCAGGAAGTTTCCAGAAGAGAGCTAGTGCTTCAGACCTGTGACCTTGGTCTCCTGCGGAAGCAGCTGCCAAGTTTACGATTTCAATCTGTATTCTCAGGGAGAGGAATGAATGCACTTAAAAACCTTCTTCTTCTTTTTTTAAAATTTCATTTAGTTGCCATTTCTAGTCCTACATAATGCTTCAGGGACACTGCAAGCTTTGTGGGCTTTTTATTGATTTACTTTTTAAGCACAGTATTTTTTTGCGCTCTGGCATTGTGTTCAGAGACAGAACCTGCCTCTAATTCAAACATCCTGGATTCAGTAACCACAAGTATCTTCTTGGAATATTAACTCTTAGTACTTTTCTGGGTCTCATGTGATTTTGGGGTAGTGACCTGGAACAGCCATTGGGTATTTAAACATGGATTCCCACTCCATTGGTCTTCCCTGCTGGCTCAATGGTAAAGAATCCACCTGCCAAGCAGGAGACGCAGGTTTGATCCTTGGGTCGGGAAGATCCCCTGGAGAAGGGAATGGCAACCCACTCCAGTATTCTTGCCTGGGAATCCCATGGACAGAGGAGCCTGGTGGGCTACAGTCCATGGGGTCGAAAAAGAGTTGAACATGACTGAGTGACTAAACCACCACCTACCACCTCCCACCCCACTTTGTGGTCCTGGGAGCGGAAGGTCAGAAGAGCTCATCCACCAATACTTTATTTCCACCCCCTGACCCAGCAGGTTTTTGACTTTAGTTATTCCACCAAAAAACGACAAAGCAGACACTAAAATGAGAAGGCTGGCAAAAGTCCTGAGGGTCTGGGTTCAAGGAAGCACTTTCACATGTGAGCCTTTGGAATTAAAATCAGTATGCATGGTTCACTGTATAAAAATAGCAGAATGAATATAAGAAAAAAAAAATCTACTATTCTCTGGCTGGGCAAAACAAACAGGGTCTATGGAATCTGAAAATACTTCAAAGCAGAAACAAACATTAAAAGGAAATCTTTAAAGAGAGACAAAGTAAATATTAAAAGTCTTTTTGGCTCAGAAGCTAAGGCTGTCCTAAGAGGTTATGTACAGACCTCGCTTGTTTATCTTAGGACATTTGTGAGCCAGGCAGACCTGCCAAGTTGCAAGAATAAAACAGGCTTTTAACCTTTTAAATAAGTTAAATAAAAGAAAAAGTAACACAGGTAGAACAAAGCATCAGAGCCACACTTTCTTCGGGAAGTTTTCCACTTTGCTGCAGTTGAAAGACCAGAGTTGCACTGCAGTGATTCCACATCTGCAGATTAAAATCCAGGGGCACCCATAGGAGTTAGGATGGAAGAAAATAAAAGTATCCTGCCTTGCCAGGTGTGGTGTATGCACAGATCAGAAGGAAGTGCTGTTGTTCTGCAATTTTTCATGTTCAAGGCACAGGACATTTCCAAACAGGATTTGGCCTGTGTAGTCTTAGCTTTGAATTTTTCAACTTTTTCTTCCTGGTACTCACAGCGTTTTATCTACACTCCACGTTGCTATTGATACTGTAATCTACCCCCCCCCCCCTTTTTTTGAGCATCTGGAGTCTAAGAAGGTGTGGGCAATAGAGTGGGAGTCATAGTTTCCATCCCCCATGAATATGCTTGGTCCCTGATCTTATCTCTAGGACAGAGCAGGGCATAAGCTAGCGAGTGTAAGAAGAGAGGGGCTTGAGCAAGGTGGAATGAATATGAGAAATGGAATCCTTGAGTCTTCAGGATCAAGGCAGCTCGTCGTGGGGCCCAAGACCTGAAAGAGGCCAGTGGGATCACCTCTGCTCAAGATTCCTGAAATGGTTAGCCAACTTCTCCTTGGAAACTTCAGAGGTCTTTCTGGCAGACACAGAGTTGGAGCACTTAGACTCTTGTCAAAAATGGATTTAGCAGCCCAGCATCAAGGAATGTGGGCTTCCCGGGTGGCACAGTGGTAAAGAACCCGCCTGCTAACGTAAGAGAGGCAAGCGACGCGGGTTCGATCCCTGGATTGGAAAGATCCCCTGGGGGAGGAAATGGCAACCCGTTCCAATATTCTTGCCTAGAAAATTCCGCAGACAGAGGAGCCTGGTGGGCTACAGTTCACAACTGAGCAACTGAGCACACAGCATATTAAGAAATATGGTTAGCGGCTAATGTCCAGCTGTTATTGCTTTCAGAGTCTGCCCAGGATTTTTCTTTTCTTTATATACAATCTGGCTAAACAAAACATTTATTATTTTAACTTTAAAAAAAAAAAGCCTTTTATATTGGAGTATAGCTGATTAACAATGTTGTGATAGATTTAGGTGCACGGCAGAGTGACTCAGCCATACACATACATGCCTCCACTCTCCCCCAGACTCCCCTCCCATCCAGGCTGCCACGTGACGTTGAGCAGACTTCCCTGGGTGCTACAGTAGGTCCTTGTTGGTTATCCATTTTACATAGAGCAGTGTGTACATGTCCGTCCCCAGCTCCCTAACCATCCCATCCCCCATCATAACCCCCCTGGTAACCACACGTGCGTTCTCTAAGTCTGTAAGTCTGTTTCTGTTTTGTAGATAAGTTCGTTTATATCATTTCTTTTTAGATTCCACATTTAAGGGATATCATACGATATTTCTCTTTCTCTGTCTGACTTACTTCACTCAGTATGACACTCAGGTCCATTCATGTTGCTGCAAATGCCTGGGCTTCTGAGCTATCAGCCTTCTCTGGCAGCCCCCAGTCAGTGGCTGAGCAAGGTGGTGGTACAAAATCCTGGCCACTCCAGCCCAATGTGGGAAGTCTCTCTCTGCCAATCTTGACTTTAGAGCTTCACGTTAGCTCAGCAGAGACTTAGTCCGACGTGTAGCATCACTGTCTGAAGGCTGTCCTATTCAATCTTGGCAACAGAAAGTGGACATTAGGCAAAAACTAATGAAATCTAAATGGTGTATGGACTTTAGTTAATAATAATGATGTATCCATATTGGTTCATGGCAGTCCAGTTGTTAAGACTTCACCTTCCAATGCAGGGGGTACAGGTTCAATCCCCAGTTGGGGAACTAAGATCCCACGTGTCTCATGGCCCAAAAACCAAAACATAAAAACAGAAGAAATGTTACAACAAATTCAATAAAGACGTTTAAAAAATGGTTGACACAAAAAAATTTTTTAAAAAGTTGTTACATATGCACCATGTGCGTACATGCTAAGTCACTTTAGTTGTGTCCAACTCTGTAACCCTACGGACGGTAGTCCTCCAGGCTCCTCTGTCCATGGGATTTTCCAGACAAGAATACTGGAATGGGTTGCCACGCCCTCCTCCAGAGGATTTTCCTGTCACAGGGATCAAACCTGCGTCTCGTCCATCTCCTGCATTGGCAGGCGTGTTCTTTACCACTAGTACCACCTGGGAAGTCCATGTATGCCTCACACAACTGTTAGATGATAACATTAGGGGATTTTGGAGGTGGGTTATATTGAAACACTCTGTACTCCCTTCAACAATTTTTCTGTAAACCTGAAACTGTTGTAAAAGACAAAAAAATTAATTTTTTAAAAAATCACCCACTTATATTGTTTAAATTAACTTTCCTATATTTAGTTAACATCTGCCTGTCAATCATTTTATTCAATGCCATTCAGTCTTAAAGAGTAGCTCCAGATCTGAACTCTACCAATAGATAAACTCTGGACAGAGGGACTACTGTCTTCTCTGATGTATTCCTCTGTCAGTATGACCTATTTGTGGGGAGTGGTTTGCTTAATCAGCAGTGAAGTGATGCCCTTCCAGTTGTCCTCTGGCCAGAGATCATCACACTGGTGTGTGATGAGATACAGAACCTGTAGCAGAATGTGTACCGACTACATCATTAATGCATTGTTTAGTCCGGCTGACTTGTTTCCATAGCAAGGCTTTCTCAATGAAGGAAGCTGTGTGTTGCCTCCCCTCTGCCTCAGCCTGCTCGTCTCGTGCTGACCGGGTCACTGATCCGCCACAACCTTCAGCACCGTTTCCTCCTTCCACGTATAAACACACTTGACGTCCAGTGCGTTCCTGCTGCCCACCAGCTTCTAGTAAGTGGGACTAACTGGGATAGAAATCCTACAAAGAGTATGCAAAGACTGCTCAGAAGGAGGGCACTGGTGAGAAGGTGTGACGGTGTGGAAGTGGCAAAGCCCTCACACTGAGTCCTAAGACTTCCAGTCTTCTCCTGGATCCAGAGAATATCCAGCCACTGACCGGCTGTGAGTAAGGACCTTCCCCTGCCCAGACCTCATTTCCCTCATCTGTAAAACAAGGTGGTGGACTCCAGTAATTTCCGAGGGTATTCAGATTTTCATTTTGTTTTTGTCTACTGGCCATGCCATGTGCCATGTGGGATCTTAGTTCCCCAGCCAGAGGTTGAATCCACGCCCCTTGCATTGAAAGCACGGAGTCTTAACCACTGGACTGCCAGAGAAGTCCATGTTTTTTTTGGTTTTGCTTTTTGGGAACATTCTAGTTTTTGTGCTCCAGGATTCAATTATTTTCTTCAATCTTATAGAAGTGTAGCTGATTTACAGTGTTGTGTTAATTTCTACCATAGAGCAAAGGGACTCAGTGATGTATACACACACACACACACACACACACACACATTCTTTTTTATATTCTTTTCCATTATGGTTTATCACAGGGTATTGAATATAGTTCCCCGTGCTATACAGGAGGACCTTGTTGCTCACCCATTCTATATACAATAGTTTGCATCTGTTAATCCCCAACCCCCTGCTATAGGATTCAACTCTGGAGTCAAACGACTTCCGCATCCATACAGTCCCTTGGCTGGGCTCTTCCACAGTCTTGGTGTCCCCATCACACCTGCCACCATTTTGTCTCCTACAGCGTTTCATCTGGTGACAAATCTGCTGGCTTCAGCACGGGAATGTCACTGTGATGGCCAGCTGCCAGGCCCAAAGATAAGAGAACTAGAGAGTCGGGGGGGGGGGGAGGTGAAAGGCCTTCTCAGCAACATGTATCCCCCAATGACTGAATGATGCTTCCGTGAAGCATGTCAACACGTGTGGAGTTTTCCATTTCCGCATATAGAGAGCTTGGAGGTCACCACTCTGTCCTAACAACAAGTAAAAAGATAAACAGACTGAAAAGTCAGTAACTCCTCTGGGATTCATAAGAGGCGGGGAGGACAGAGTGCAAACCACTGCAGCCAGGACTGAAGAGACGTACCAGTGAAGGCAGGAAGTCGCCACTTAGCGGAGCAGAGATACACAATCAGAACCACAGCAGAAATCATGCTGGGGTGAACAGTCACTGACGAATTGCTGGGGGCTCAGTAAGGACAACTCTGAAGGTTTAAAACTCCAAGGGGACCCAGCACTGTGAGATTTACCTCCAGGAGCTCAACCAGATTCCCACAGAGAAAAATCCCCCGGGGCTTCCAGCAAAGGTAAGGGGCAGGAAACCATTTGAAACATTCCAGAGCATTCCATTCTTCTTTTTCAATTTTTACTTTACATTGGAGTATCATTGATTAACAATATTGTGTTAGTTTCAGGTGTATAGCAAAGTGATTCAGTTATACATACACATATATCTATTCTTTTTCAAATTTTTTTCCATTTAGGCTATTACAGAATGTGGAGCAGAGTTCCCTGTGCTATCCAGTAGGTCCTTGTTGGTTATCTATTTTAAATATAGTAGTGTGCATATTTCAATGTTTCAGTGATAGTGAAGTCATGTATGGGTGTGAGAGTTGGACCATAAAGAAAGCTGAGCGCCGAAGAATTGATGCTTTTGAACTGTGGTGTTGGAGAAGACTCTTGAGAGTCCCTTGGACTGCAAGGAGATCCAACCAGTCCATCCTAAAGGAAATCAGTCCTGAATATTCATTGGAAGGACTGATGCTAAAGCTGAAATTCCAATATTTTGTCCACCACCTGATGCGAAGAGTTGACTCTTTGAAAAGACCCTGATGCTGGGAAAGATTGAAGGCAGGAGGAGAAGGGGACGACAGAGGATGAAATGGTTGGATGGCATCACCGACTCGATGGACATGAGTTTGAGTAACCTCTGGGAGTTGGTGATGGACAGGGAGGCCTGGCATGCTGCAGTTCATGGGGTCCCAAAGAGCCAGACACAACTGAGCAACTGAACTGAACTGATACGTCAATCCCATACTTCTCCCCTGCCCCCATTTCCTGCTTGTCTTTGAATTCTGTCTTCAGTGAAAACTAGTTAACCAGAGTCTACCTTGCTGTGATCAGAGCCTAACTGACCTGGGAAGGGAAATACTCAACTCCAGCCCACCTGAACCATCCTCTCCTAAAGAGGCTGGAGTGAACACGGCCCTGATGATACCTTGATTTCTGCCCAGGGATGCTGAGGTTGGACTTCTGGCCTCCAGAACCTTGAGATATTAAATGCCTGTTTTTGTTTTGTATTGTAATTTTATTTATTTATTTTACTTTTGACTGTGCTGGGTCTTCACTGCTGCACAGGCTTTTTCTCTAGTTGTAGTGAGTGGGGGGCTGCTCTCTAGTTGCAATGCACGAGCCTCTATTGCAGTGGCTTCTCTTGTTGCCGACCATGGGCTCTAGAGCACAGGCTCAGTAGTTGTGGGGTGCGAGTTGAGTTGCTCTGTGGCATATGGGATCTTCCTGGACCAGGGATTGAACCTGTGTCTTCTGCATTGGCGGGCGGATTCTTATCCACTGAACCAGAAGGGAAGCCCACGCCTGTTGTTTTAAGCCTCCAAGTTCATGGTCATTTCTCACAGCTGCCTCAGGAAACAAACCCACCCTCTTGCTGAATTTCATCTTCCTTTCGTATAGACTTTTCTTTCTCTAGTACACAAAGCCTCTTTTATCTGCCAGGACGTGGCAGGGTAACACTCTCCAATTGGAGAGCTTAATAAAGGGACTGTTTACAAAGGCCTTGAGCAGTCAGGAGACAGGAGACAGTGCTATTCTGCAGGTGGGTGCAGTCAGGGAGACACCGCCGCCCTGGGCCCGTGGGGGTCGGAGGGACAGAGCTATGGGGAGAGGGCCATCGACAGGAGTGTCAGGGACACGGCCACCCCGGGCGACACAGCAGGAAGGGGAGTGAGGGGAATAAACACCTTCGTGTCCTCTCTCTTCCCTCTGACCTCCTGCCTGAGGCCTCGATTGGCTGAACCTAAACCAGGAGCCAGATGCAAAGGAGCCATTCAGGTCAGCCTCCTGGATGCAGAGGAGAGCGGAGATGCAGAGGTGGAGGGGACTTAGGGGCCCATGGAAACATCCAGACCAACTGCATCTAGACCGTCTGTCCAGCAGGCTGGTTTTGTGGGTCCAAGCTCTCCTCCGAAGGAAACTGTCTCCTCATCTGTAAAATGACTTTTTTTCTGTTTTTTTTTTTTTTTTAAAGCCATGCTGCAGGGCTTGTGGGATCTTCGTTCCCCAACCAGAGATGAACCCACACACCCTGCCTCGGAAGCTCGGAGTCCTAACCGCTGGACCACCACGGAAGTCCCCAAAATGAAGGGTTTGGACCAGGAAGCCTCTGAGAGCCCTTTCGGGGATCTGAGGCTCACGGTTCCGGAAGCAGACTGATCGCCCTCCCAGGCTAAGGCAGATCCGAACGTGCCTGAAGTCCCATAACTGTTTCTTTCCTCGCATCTCTTCTCCGGGACGCCCCTCAGATCTGGGCGGGCATCGCAGTGCACGCGGCCCAGAGCATCTCCCGGGAAAGGGGCCGGACGAGCTCCCTCAGGGATGCTGGAAAAGGAAGGCCGAGGTCCGAAGAACAAGAAGGTGCTCTGGACAACCAACGGGGAGAGGCCAGTCCCTCAGCCATCGGGGAGTCAGCGCTCGGGGGGCCCCGGCCCTCGGGCTGGCTGGCCAGGCACAGAGGAGGCTGCCAGCCCCGCGCAGCTGGTAATCATTAGCCAGAAAGCCAAACTGCGGGAAGTTCCAAGGGTCCTGACCAAGGAGCAGACACCAAACCTTCCCTGCCGCCCTGGGGCGTTCTGTTCTGTACTCGGGCTGCTTTTGCAACCACCCCTGTCTGCTCCTGTTTCACGGAAACTCCTTTTGAAGATAGAGGGTGAAGCCAGGAGACCCTCCAGGGCTGAAAGTGCAGAAAGTGTTACCTCCCCCCAACCCCCATTCCCATATCTTGGGTGGGCTGGGAGGTACAACAGATTCCTCTTTTGTCCCTAAACCCTGCGTCTCCTGCATTGCAGGTGGATTCTTTACCAACTGAGCTATCAGGGAAGCCAAGTAAAGGAGATTACCCTAAAAAAAAAACAAACCCTGCATCCGGAAGTTACCCCACCCCTGGTAGCCTGACACTGTCTGCTGGCTGGGATTGCAGCTGCGCTGGGTCTCTCCTGTCAGGCACCTTTGCATCCTCTGACCTCTGCTCTCCATGTGCCTAAGAGGGCTGTGAGTAACTGCTTCCTCCATCCTTTTCCAAAGACAGCCCTCCTCAGGCAGACAGAAAGGGCTAAAATCCAGGAGGATTCCATTTGCCATAAATGAATGTGAATCACAGTCAGTCAGTCGTGTTCGACTCTTGCGATGCTATGGACTGTGGCCCGCCAGGCTCTTCTGTCCATGGGGATTCTCCAGGAAAGAATACTGGAGTGGTTGCCATTCCCTTCTCCAGGGGATCTTTCCAACCCAGGGATGGAACCCAGGTCGCCCTCATTGCAGGCAGATTCTTTATGGTCTGAGCCACCAGGCAAGCAGAGTTAACCCCTCACACCCACACCCAGACATCCCGAGTTAGAACTCCCACCCAGCGCCTAGCAGCTGTGTGCTTCTGTGCACATTATTTCCTTCTCCAAGCCTCATTATCTTCATTTGTAAACTGGGGATAATTGTAGTACTGTTGACCCTTGAACACCACGGTGGGGGTTCAGAGGACCACCACCCTCCACAGAGTCAACCCTCCATATCCAACATTCCGGATCTGTGGATTCAACCAACCCCAGGTAGGGTAGTAACTGTATGTATTTACTGAAAAAATGGTGGCTCAGTTGGTAAAGAATCCACCTGCAGTGCAGGAGACCCCGGTTCGATTCCAGGGTCGGGAAGATCCCCTGGAGAAGGGAGAGGCTACCCACTCCAGTATTCTGGCCTGGAGAATCCCATGGACTACAGTCCATGGAGTTGCAAAGAGTCAGACACGATTGAGCAACTTTCACTTTCTAATAGGGACTCACGCAGCTCAAACCTGTGTTGCTTAAGGATCAACTGTACTCCCCTGATAGGGAAATGTAGGGATTAAACATGAGACGCTGTGTATGAAGCACTTAGCACAAAGCATGACTCGTAGTAAGTGCTCAATAGACGGCAGTCCCCCAGTTTATTTCCTGCCTACTTTAATTCCAGTAAGGGTAGGCAAACGGGTGCATGCTACTCTCAAAACCATTGCAAACTTGGTCTAGACTTAGGCGGCGCTCACAAATTTGTCCTCTGAGAAAGCCACAAAATTCTTTTGTAAGTCATGATCCCTTCCTGGGTTTGTTTTTTTTTCTTTTATCAGCTATATTTAGCTCTTAAATTTTATATCTCAGCTTGAAATCTTAAAGTCATCCTTCCAAAAGTACAAGTGGTTTAGCCAATGGCATTTACAAGCAAGTTGTTTTTTTGGTTCTTTTTTTTTTCCCCAGAAATAACAATAGGTCAGAGGTGAGACTGATTTCCATAACTCCAAAGATAAATAAGGTAAACTTCATTTAATCAAAGAATCCAATTTGGCAAGTCCAATTCTGAAGACTAGTTATTCCAGTTTTATTAAACTTCCAAGAGAACATTTAAGCTTTTTCTCGAAGGTTGTAAGCTGTCTCTCAGGGACCCTGGGTCTGGGTAAACACCCCACCCCCACCCCCAGCTCACAGTTGAAATTGTTGGTGTTTTTTCAATCTCAAATACTAGCTACTTCTTTTTTCCAGCCTGCCACCCAAACACCTAAGCTTAATCCAAACTCTTCTACACATAATAACATTTTTTTCTAAAGATTTTCTTGATGTGGACCATTTTTAACGTCTTTATTGAATCTGTTACAATATTGCTTCTGTTCATGTTTTGGTTTTTTGGCCATGAGGCATGAGGGGTCTTAGCTGCCTGACTAGGGATCAAACCCACATTGGAAGGCGAACTCTTAACCACTGATCCACCAGGGAAGTCTCCATAGTAACATATTTATTGAGTCCTTACTATGTGCCAGACACAATTTTAAATGCTTTATGTGGACTAAGTCATTCTCGTATAACGTTGTTATAATATAAGTACTATTATTATCATCTCTCTACACGAAATATTATTTTGGGAATTTGCATAAGAGGATCTAGCTGATATGGGGCAGAGCAGGGATTTGAGGCCATCGAGTCTGGCTACAGAGCTGGCTCTTGCCCACTGAACCCTATCCCCTCTCCTAAGAGAGGTGACGTTTCCCAGGGACACAGTTCGCACAAGAATCCCAACTCTCCGTGTTCACAGCAGCACCCTTCCTCCATAGAATGTTCTGTCCTAGCCCCGTTTCTCCCAGCCTATTCTCAGGGGGCATCCCTTACCAGAAACACGAAAGAAACACCCAACTAACAACAATGTCCTTCTTACCTCTGTCAAAGGGGGCTGCAAAAATATTCGAGGCAGGGTGGCTCAGACTTGGGGGAGGGGCTCCAAGTCCAACCTCAGCATTAGCTGGCTGGGCGCCCTTAGTCAAGTCATACCACATCTTCACCCTTACGTGCTCACCAGCAGAGCAGGGGACCAGGCAGAAACCACCTTCCAGGGCTTCTGTGGGGATTGCGTGAGCATATCTGTGCTCAGCACAGCGCCGGGTTCAATAAGGAAGCTGTCATCATTAAGGGAGATCAATAGCAGCTATTATGAGTATTGATCGTACAGTCCATCACTGTGAGTAGAACTGAGAAGGGCACATTCTGAGAAGACTCAGAGAGAGCCCAGGTTGTCATAGACGCTCTCTGGGGCCCTGTCCATTATCCACCCCTGACCCTGAGGACCAGCTGCCTGAGACGGAAGGGTCACCCCTGAGCCTGCCTGGCACACGACACCTGTGGGTTCTCCAGGGCGGGAAAGGGTCATTAAGTAGAAGGTGATGCGGAGAAGCAAATGAGAACCCAGACAGGACCAAGCTGGAAACCCCTCTGTAAATCAACCCTGTCCTGTAAGCAGTCATTTTCTCCCTAGACATGACATTACCTGTCCCAGGTTAGCAGTTCTGAATATTGATTTCAAAACTTGCTTTCCACTTGGCCCCTTAACACACAGTCAGGTGAAAACGGAGCTGCTTTGTCGGGAGAGGGAAGAGGAGGCTCCTGGAGCATCCACTTGTTGAACTCCTCCCCAAAGGGACCGGTGTCCCTTCGAAAGGGCACCAAAAGTCTTTAGACCACAGCTTGAGAAACATATTCCAAGAGAAACAAACGCATAGTCATCCCTTGGCTCCTTCCGCCCCCCGCCCCCAGGACCGGTTCCAAGATACTTCAGGGTACTAAAATCCACCCATGCTCAAGTCCTTTTCATAAAAGGGCATGTGTGCTCAGTCGCTTCAGTTGTGTCTGACTCTTTGCAACCCTATGGATTGTAGCCTACCAGGCTCTTCTGTCCATGGGATTCCCCAGACAAGAATACTGGAGTGGGTTGCCATGCTCTCCCCCAGGGGATCTTCCCTATCCAGGGATCGAACCCTTGTCTTTTATATCTCTGGCACTGGCAGGGAGGTTCTTTACCACTAGTGCCACCTAGGAAGCCCATAAAATGGAACAGTACTTGCATATAACCTACATACATCTCCCTTATACTTTAATTCATCTCTAAAACCTAATACAACAAGAATGTAAATACAATCTAAATGTAAATACAATCTCAATGCAAATAGGATTTAAATGCTATGCAAATAATCACTTGCGAATTCAAGTTTTACTTTGGGGAACTTTCTGGAATTTTTTTGGAGATGGCCTTCCGAGGTTGGTTGAATGCAGAACCTGTATACGATATGAACTTTGCTCTTAGTGAACTTAGAGTCTAGTGAGCTGGTGGCTACAGGTTTGCACTGGCTGGTAAGTGAACTCCAGGGTTCCTTGTTTAAAGTTCAAGTCCTAACAAGGCACTGTTGCTACCTTCTACAGAACCCTGAGGCTTTTCAGTTGCAAAAGTTTCCTTCATGTTTATACTGCACATGGTAGATAGGGGCTGGGTGAAGCATGCCTGCATCGTTCACCTGCTTCAGTAAAATAATTTATAAAATTAACTTATCTCTCACAACACTTCTGTCAGGTGGGGTTATTATTGTCTCATTTTGCAGATGAGGAAACTGAGGTTGAAGACATTTAACGTGTGTGAAGTCACCCAGCTAGACAATGCAGGAACCCAGAGTCAAACCCCATCTTGGTTTCAGAGGATGGCGGCCTGAACTCAGTATAGATTCCCTCTCTGCACTTACGAGTTGTTATCTCCAGCCTCAGTTTCCTCATCTGTAAAATGGGGATGATAATGATAACTGCCACCTTCAGAATGGTGCCTGGCACATAGCCAGTGCTCAACAAGTGTTAGTACCTGTCTGGGGATCACCAAATAATAGGTTATGACTCATTTGTCCAACTCACTCTCTCATTTATTTGGTTGGTTAGAATACTGGAGTGGGTAGCCTATCCCTTCCCCAGCAGATCTTCCTGACCCAGGGTTTCCTGCATTGCAGGCAGATTCTTTACCAACTGAGCTATCAAGGAAGCCCAGAAAACAGTGCAAGGCAGTACGTCGATAAGGAACCAAATGCATCCTGCAGAGAAATAAAGGCCATAGGAGTTCAGAGAAAGGACATTTGAAACGCTCCACTTACTATTGCTTCATAAAATTTTGAGCACTCTTCGTGCAGAAGCCCTGCTGAGCTCACTGCGTCAGGCCAATGTCAGCATGTGCTGCCAGGGCCAGCCTCTCGGCCACCAGCTGGGGCATGTCCTTAACAAGCCACATGCTGCCTTCCCGGTAGACCAGTTAGCTCTACCACAGACAGACATCCAAGTCTCCAGGGACAACTGGGTTCTGTCCATTAACACATGGCACTGGGGCCGTGTGCCATACCCCCATGCTGAGAAACAGCTCAAGGTGTGTGTCCTCAAGACAGCAGGTGGGCGAGGGGACGGGGTGGGTGGGAGGAGGGCATCAGGGGCCAGGAGGACCCAGGTCCTGGGAAACAGCCGGACCCCAGTTCATCAAGTAAAAAATGCCTTTTCCTTGTGCATACACGTGGTCCTTTCTCTCTGAATCTATTCAGAGGCGAAGGTCTTTATGAACCTTCCCTGATATTCCAGGACTCCCCTCCCCATGCCGCCTCTCTCCAAGAAAAGAAAGCAAAAGAGAAAAGAAATCAGGGAATCCCCAGAATTCTGCTCTAGCATTTGCCACACCAGGCAAACAACAGCGTGCTTCCAGAGACCCCAGAATTAAAGTTAAATTTGGAAAGAGAGGGAAAAGAAAGGCTGACCTCCCCTGGAGTCCACTCACCCACCGCTTATCCCCATCAACCAGAAAACGCCCCCAGCCCGAGGCTTAAAGGTCAAGCCCTCGCTTTGCTCAATAAATGCCAAGTGAGCCCAGGGCGCTCAGCCCCCGGTTCCTACCTCGTGGACAGTGGTCCCCGGTCGCCTCTCTCCCCCAGGCATCACCTGCTACTCCGGATCCAGCATCTCTGCTCGGGAAGCCGAGCGCCTCTCGTGTGGGAGAGGTTCCGCGGAAGGAAGGGGAGGGCAGGCTGAGATCACCGACGTGGGGAGGGGTGGGTCTCCCGAAGCAAGCACTTGGTTCCAGGGGAAAGGATGTTTTGTAAGTTTTGGCTTGAGTGTCCAGGGGCAGAACAGGAAGTGTGCACTAGGGCTGGGAGCCCAGGGTGCATCTCCGCAGCCTCCCTTTAGAGGGAGCTTCCTGGGGTCGCTCAACTGCGGCCGGGTTTGGAATGCAAAGCTCCCTCTGAATCCTGGAGCTTTCCCCGCCCTACGCTTTCCTCCAGCACTTTTTTTTTCTACTTAATGGACCGTCAGCTTCGTTCCTGACAAGCTGGAAAAATTTCCCTCGGCTTAAACTTGGCTCAGGAACACTCTCCCCTTGTGAAAAAACTTCTCCTGTTACACAGTTCAGATTGAAAAAAAAAGAGAGAGAGAGCTATTTGTTTGGCCAACTTTTGTACTAGGGACATTTTTGATGAATTTCCTCCCCTCTCTGAACCTCTGGATTCCAAGAAATATACACACCCACATCCCTCCTGACTTGTTTTTTCCCTACCCCTCTAATGAAAAATAACAAAAATAATAATTGGTGAAAGATGGCAGAGAAAATGTCCTTAGTTTGTGGGCTCCTGGGGTCCTTCCTGGGTCAGCCTCCTCCCACCCCCAAACACACCTTTGCCCACTGGCCACGTGTGTTGTGTGTCAAAGGAGAGGGGTAGGGATTGGCTTCCAAGCCCTCTCCTAGTTCTAGGTCTTTCTATGATGGAAGCCCAGGAATTGGCTATCTTTCCTTTTTTTTTTTTTTATTTTATTTGTTTATTTATTTTTTGGCTATCTTTCCTAAATGGAGTCCAGGTCCAATTACAAGCTCTACCTCCTCAGCGCAACCCCCGCCCCCCACCACAGATTGGGGTACTTCCTGCCAGCACTTGAGATGGAAGAGACCTGGGTTCGATCCCTGGGTGGGAAAGATCCCCTGGAGAAGGGGACAGCAACCCACTCCAGTATTCTTGCCTGGAGAATCCCCATGGGCAGAGGAGCCTGGTGGGCTACAGTTCATGGGGTCGCAAAGACTCAGACACGACTGGAGTGACTTAGCACGCACACACGCACGAACCTTTATGTGCAACGTGGATGAACCTTGAATACATCATGCTAAAGTGAAAGAAGCCAAACACAAAAGACAACATGCTATAGGATTCTATTTATCCTGCAAGGTCAAGAATGGACAAATCCCTAGAGACAGGAAGTAGATTAATGGTTGCCAAGGACTGGGGTGGTGATGAAACTGGGAGCTGGGGGAAGATAACAGGTTACAGAAGTACAGGGTTTTGGGGGGGATGATAAAAATGTTCTCAAGCTGATTGTGGCAATTAGCCCACTACTGTGTAAATATACTAAAAGTCACTGAATTGTACACTCTAAATAGGTGACTTTGTGGCATGTAAATTATATCTAAATAAAGCTATTGCAAAAATAATACACATACCTGAAAAGATAACTATTTCTGTTTATTTTGTAACCTAACCCCAACTTCTTAAGTGCCATAGTTTGTGTATAGTTTCTTGTTTCCTTGACTAACTCATCTGAAGGTTTCTCTTGAGAAATTCAAGACACTGTCTGAGAAAAGAAAAGAGGATGTAGGAAACTCAAGGAAAGAGTCATTCTTTTTATTATTATTATTATTTATTTTTGACTGCATCAGGCCTTAGTTGTGGCACACAGGATCTTCACTGCGGTGTGGGGGGCATCTGTCCAGTTGTATGTGGTGAATGGGCTCAGTAGCCCACGACATGTTGGATCTTAGTTCCCCGACCTGGGACTGAACCATATCCTCTGCATTGGAAGACAGATTCTTAACTACTGGACCACCACGGAGTTCCCAAGAATCATTTTCTTAGAGGAACACATTATTCTGTGTATTGCTATTCTTTAATAATCGTCCTTCTTTGGGGACACAAATATCCCCAAACTCTCTCTATCCTGCCCTCTACCAAACTGCATGTTAAAAAGGACTTTGAAAGTAAAACTCCCTGAGATTTAGGAGCCTGACAGCTCTGACTGTATGTGCATGTAGTTAATGAAAAAAAATCTTGGGTGTTTTAAGCTAATGAAATACACTCATTCTAATTTTTCATCTCTCAAAAGTGATCAAACTCCTACTACATTTCAGGTAGCCCGAAATGTACAGGAGTCATGAGGGAAAAAGCAAGCAAAGCAGTGTCGTGGGCAGTTCCGGGTGCCCTAATAGAAGATACAGGTAAGACAAGGGCCTGGCGAAAGCAGAGCGTGTATGTCGTGGGGAATGGCTGGAGCGGCAAGTGTGGTTTTAACCAGGCCTATGGAGTTGCTTCTGTAATCGATGGAAAGTCTGAAGCATGGGAGAGTCATGCTTTAGAAGAGATGCTCTGAGAAGTGCTGAGAGAATGGTGAAAGTGGTCCAGAATTTCTGGCAGTTGGGAAAAAGAAGTTTCATTCTTATTATCGTTCTTTTGTTTTGAAAGATGGACTACATAGAGGTAATTTACTAGCAGCTTCCTGGTCCCTGAAAGGGTTTGCAAGGTTACAGAGGGGAAGAAGATTCGGCTGCCCTTTACAGAGGTCACCACCACGCCAATCAACCTCGCTCTCCGTGTCCATCGGGGGCCATTCTCAGGTTTGTCCACTAGATGGCGGCATTGTTATTCCGGAAAGAAAACTCTGCAAACTTGGTCTCGGTATTGCTGGGGCAATCCTAAAGGAAATCAGTCCTGAATATTCAGTGGAAGGACTGATGCTGAAGCTGAAGCTCCAATACTTTGGCTGCCACCTGATGCAAAGAGCTGACTCATTGGGAAAGACACTGATGCTGGGAAAGATTGAAGGTGGGAGAAGGGGATGACAGAGGATGAGATAGATGGTTGAATGGCATCACCGACTCGATGGACATGAGTTTGAGTAAGCTCCGGGAGTTGATGATGGACAGGGAAGCCTGGCGTGCTGGAGTCCATGGGGTCGCAAAAAGTCAGACACGAATGAGCGACTGAACTGACTGCTGGGGCAGCTGAGGATCAGCAATGTCTGCCCTTTATCCCTTTTTGTATCAGGCAGAGGGGTCCAGAATGTGCCGTGGAAAGAGCATGGACTTTGGAGCTGGGCTAAGTCGTGTCTTCACCCAGATCCCGCCTCTCTAGGTAGAGTTTGACTCTGGGAACCTTAGTTGCCTCATCCAAAACGCAAGGATTTCAGAGATCCACACTCCCTTATCCGCATTCCAGACTCCGCACTTGGCAAACCAGAAGCGTTTCGTAACTCACTTGGCAGCAAGACCTGACCTAAAGTGACCTGAGGTTACGTGTTTTCCTACGTAGTGTGAATATTCTCACACTTCCTGGCAGAAAGGGTTTATGTTGTTTGATGGCAAGGTGCTCCCCGGGTCCACCGGGGGCTTGCTATCATAAAATGTATATTGTGCAGCGCTACCTTTCCATAATCTGAAATGAATCAGAATTCTGAAGCACACCTGGCTTTTGCGTAAGAGATTGTGGACTTGCAGTATGGACCGCAAGGGTGTCGTGAGGATAACAGTTGACGGCTTGTCTGAAGCATCTAACACACAAAACCCATGGGGCCCCTCTCTCTCCAGCCCCAGCTAATCAGATTTGGGTTCTGGCACACGATAGAAAGGGGCGGTGGGGGAACAAAGCAAGGAATCTCTACGGATGCTTTCACATCATTCGTTCATATGATGAAGATATAGTAGCGTACTGACATGCTAGGTACCTTGTGGTGAATTGGCTCCTGGTCTTCTGCTGAGCCTGTGCTTATCCTTGATATTCGCTCCGAAGTTTTCCACTGGTTAAGCATTCCAGCCTCCCCCCGCAGCCCCCCCCCCCCAGGAGGAGGCATTTCTTGACCCTGGAGCGAATAGCCTGAAGGCCTGGGAATCTCACCTGCTTCAGATCAACCCACCAGCAGCTTGGAGTGACAACCCCTGGCCCCGCCCACTCCTCCATCCGGTTCCCCGTGCCCCCGCCCCGCCTCCCGGCTCTGCCCTCGGTGCTCTGTGGTATCAAGTACAGGCAATTTTTCCCATGGGCAGGCTCTCCCTTCATTTTTTGCCTTTGCTCTCTCTGTTCCCTTTTCCTAAAACCGCCTTCAACACTTTTCCCTTCTCTCGTATTAAACTCGGAGAAGGAAATGGCAACCCACTCCAGTATTCTTGCCTGGAGAATTCCATTGACAGAGGAACCTGATGAGCTACAGTCCATGGGGTTGCAAATAGTTGGACACGACTGAGCAATTGATCGCGTGTTTAACTCCCAGTAGCCCCTGACTGGAGCCCAGGGCTCAGTGGCTGCAGGTGCGGTACCTACCCTTCTCTGCTGCCAGTCTGGGGCCATCCCCGGGGACCCTGGGCACGCTGCCACCACGGTTCCCAGCCGAACGCACTGCACTGGAATCTTCGATGTCGGTGTGTCCCCCGCCCCCACCCTCCCCATCACACACAGACGCGGGCAGCGCCTTGAGGACACGCTGTGTTCTCTTTTGTGTCCTTAGTACCGCTGAGCTTGCCACTCACAGAAATGTTCGATTGAATGGTCGCTTGAATGAATGGCAGTGGGGATGATGCTGCTATATTTATGAAAGAACTCTGAGCTCTTGGGATTTATGATAAGGTTCTACAGAGCTGAAAATGGCCTGAATGTGCTGTCACTGCAAGAAATCTGAGACCTATTTTGAAGTCAGGTCCTGGCCCTGCGCAGCCCCTTGCTTCACCCCAGAAAGAGAGACTCTACTTGTGGGAAGCAAGCTGGGCTGGAAGTCCCAGCTTCTGGGCTCAGGGCTTACGTCCCCACCAGCCGGCTGTGTGATCTTTTCGAAACACAGCAGTACTCTGTGGTCCTCGCCTCCCATGTCCTCTGCCTGCTTTTTGTCTATGGAAAAACTTTAGCTGAAGAATAAGTTTAATCAAAATGCTTACATACACCAAACAAGAGAAAGTAGCCGAAGGAGACCAAATAATGATAATATAGTCATTAGGCATAGTCAAGGACCTTTAGTTCCTTCCCAAGGGCTATAGATCTTATTCTGAACCATATCCTGTGAGCTGTCTCATAGATACTGAAACCCCACCAGGTGGAAACGTTAGCTACGTGATGACCAGACTATAGGCATGACATAAGCTGCTCCGTCTTGCACAATTCCAAGAACTGGCCTCAAAGAAAGGGAAACAAACCAACCCTGGAACTGAAGATTAACTGTACTTAAAACAATCAAAAGATGATGCTGGTCAGACCACCGATGACCCATTTCAAGAAGACCGTCAGAGCTGACTGCTGTTGCTCCATGGAGCCCCCTCCCTCTCTCTATAAAACCTCTTGCCCCACCCCGATTGTCAGGGGATGGAGTCAGCCTTTGGACAGGCATCTGCCCTCCCCCTGCCCCCACTTCAGTTGCTGGCATCCAAAATAAAGCCAACTGTCCACCAACGTGGCCCCTTTATTGGCTTTTGAGCCAGACCTCACTTTCAGTAACAGTACCATCCAGCATCAAGTGGCAGCTTAGCCCCACTTTCTTGATCAGGGCAACTAATAGAGCAGCCCTAAGGTTCCTCCTCATCCTCATGTTCTGTGGCTTTGTTTTGAGTGCATAGCGCTGTGGGCTCATAGAACACATGGTGAGATCTAATCTAGTCTTCTAGTTCTAACTATAGTACGTCTGCGTGAGTGTGCACCCCCTTTGGTGTAAAGTCTGCCACACACACATCTCCGCGTTTACAGACTGACTTGTCTTCTGTCTTCAAAAAGTCTCCTCTTCAAATTTAAATACTTTGAGGTCCTACCTTGTCACCTTAAAATAGTAGAATTTCAAAGTTGGGAAGGAGTTTAGTGGCTAATAGTTCAATAGTTCAGCCACTCAGTCGTGTCTGACTCTCTGCGACCCCATGGACTGTAGCCCACCAGGCTCCTCTGTCCATGGGGATTTTCCAGGCAAGAATACTGGAGTGGGTTGCCATGCCCTCCTCCAGGGGATCTTCCCAACCCAGGGATCAAACCCAAGTCTCCCACATTGCAGGTGAATTCTTTACTGTCTGAGTCACAGGGAAGCCCATGAATACTGGAGTGGATAGCCTATCTCTTCTCCAGCCTATCCCTCACAGGGGAGCCCATGAATACTGGAGTGGATAGCCTATCCCTTCTCCAGGGGATCTTCCCCACCCAGGAATCAAACTCGGGTCTCCTGCATTACAGGCGGATTCTTTACCAGCTGAGCTACCAGGGAAGCCCAATTGTTCAGTTATCCTGTTAAAATCTGGCAGGGATGGTCAGGCTCCAACTGGCACCTGGGTCACAAACCCCAGTGAAACCTGCAAGGCTGTTAATAGGAAGAGAAGTTAAACACTAAAATTGCCTCTAGCTTCTTGACTTCTCCTGTAGCATAAGCACTTCTACCTAAGAAGGACTTCTCTTCCAAACACAGTAAGTCTTCTACATGTGAACCAGTTCCATTCCATGAGTATATTGGTAAGTGAAATTTGTTCATAAGTTCAATGAAGTTAGCCTAGGCACCCAACTAACACAGTTGGCTTTATAGCACTGTTTTACAATATAATATAAATATTTACATTATAATATAAATATAATATAATATAAATATAATACTTTTAGCACAAATAATATATAAAGACAAACACAAAAAATAAACATTTTAAATCTAACATTACAGTACCTTAAAAAGTACAGCATACTTTTAAAAGTTAGTACAATACAGCAAAAAAAGTTAATAAAAGTACAATACAATAGCTGGCATCCAGGGGCTGGCACTGCGTGAATAGGCAAGAAGAGTTACTGACTGACTGGAGAAGGGAGGGGAGGTGGGAGATGGTGGAGCTGAGGACTGTCAACAATAGGAGTCAAAGGACAAGCTGCATGTCACTCATGCCTGACATTGATGGAACACACATTCAGATCTTTGAAAGCTCGAAACTTCAAGGTCTGTATGTAGGGGACTCACTGTACAAGGTCTTCTCCACGTTCTCATTCTGCTTTCTAGGTTCCCTCCACTATACACCAGTTGCTCAAACCAAAGCCCTAGAAATCATTCCCTCTTTCCCTACCCCAACATTCAATCCATCAGTAATTCTGTATTTGAATTCCTTCAAACGACCAGCTCATCACCTCCACTCCTGACACCCAAGTCAAAGGCACTTTTGCTAGGACTAATGCAGCAGCTTGACAGTCAGGTCTCTGCCTCTCATCTGGTTTCCCAGATATCAATCTCTGCACAGCAGCCAGAACCATCTTCTCCAGCCCAACACCCTCCCCTGGTTTCTCAGGATAAGGAGATCTAAACCTTCACCATGTCACAAGGCCCAGCCCACCCTTCCAACCTCAACTACCGAGGCTGGGCCGCACCAGTACACCAAACGCTTTGCTGTTTCAGGACCTTTGACTGTGTTACTGTCTTCTTCCCCACAGGCTCACCTCTAACATTCGAGGGGCTCAGGAAAAGACCACAAATGGAGGCCCACACACCACTAAAACTCTAACATAGGGTATGCTCTGGCCTCTTACCGTGACGAATGCCTTTCTAATGGCAAAATGGAAAAATATGCATAAACTTATGGTTTTTACGACTGTATGTTAGTAAAATGCAAAGCAAAATTAAATCTAATTATTATTGTGCATATTTGAGGGTTCTGTGGGTTGACGGGTGGCATTAGAAAGAGCGACAGAGACATACATTATTCATAACTTACATGTTTACTTCACAAAAATTCATTTTTTTTTTGCTCTTAAGTGAAATCACTAATAAAATCATCTTCAAATAATTTGTATCCTATTGAGATGAATGATATAAAAGACTTTAAATGTTATTGTCCTCAGAGGTACAAAATCTGAATATATTGTCATTAAAAATGTAACTGAAAGTTAAGTGTGCACAATGAAAAGTTGAAATGGTCTCACATATGCTCTCAAGAAGTTATTTTCCTCAAACATTCAAAATTATTTAAGATGACATAAATACATATTATAGTTGGCAGGTATGATCATTTTAACTTAGAATTATTTAAAAAAAGCTGAAGAACTTTGGAGGAACCTTTACCAAAGTTGTATTAGTTTTTAAAACCTGTTCATTTATTTTGGGGCTGTGCTGGGTCTTTTTGCTGTGAGGGCTTTTTGCCAGTTGCGGTGAGTCAGAGCTAATCTTTAAGGTGCACAAGCTTCTCTTGTTGTAGAACATGGGCTCTAGAGCATAGTCTCAGGAGCAGTGGTGCTTGGGCTTAGTAGCTCTGAAGTATATAGGATCTTCCTGGACCAGCGATTGAAATCATGTCTCCTGCATTGGCCGGTGGATTCTTTACCACTGAGCCCCCATGGAAGCCTTAAATATTCCTGTTTTTAAAAATTCTTCTTTGATGAGTTTTGCATGTCCGTGTCTTTGTCAAGGAAGATAATTGGTAGGCATCAGGCATCTAACCTTTAGACCAACCTACATACAACTTAAAGAGATATATGAATTATTAACGTTGCACCATGGGCCTCTCCGGAACACAAAGAAAAGTTTTTTTAAAAAATGTATGTTAGGAATTCCGGGAAACAATTCTTTAGGCAGTATTCTTTGCACTGATGCCATCTGAGAAGAGTTTAACCAACTGACTCATTAGTTCATTGTCCTTTCCCTCTCCTAGGTGGTCCCCACCATGCTAATCCTCTCCGTGTTACTTTGCCTCATGACAGCAGAGTGGAAAAGCATTTCCCTGGCGTCCACAGTGAAGTAGTGAGGATGCTCAGAGTCCTCTTCACGCAGGGCCCAGAGGCTGCCACGTCCCCTTGGTCCAAGGGTAGCTCTGTTCATAAGGTCACTTTCTTCTCTGTCCCTTTCTTAAGCACCTGGATTAACTGAAGCAGTGCCCACCTCCCAACCCCAGTCTTACTCTATGCCGTCTTCCTAAATGCATTTCCTCACAGCCATGCACACCAGCCGGTAGGACAGTTTTACCTTATTTGTTGATAGTTTATCATCCGTCTCCCCCAACCGTGGACTTGGTCATGTCTACTTTACATTCTCAGCTTTTTACAAGAGAGTGTGGTACGTGATAGGCCTTCAGTAACTACTGTTACTAACTGAGCATCTCTGACCTTATATGGTAAAGAATCTGCCTGCAATGCGGGAGACCCGAGTTCAATCTCTGGGTGGGAAAGACCCCCTGGAGAAGGGAATGGCCACCCACTCCTTTATTCTTGCCTGAAGATTTTCACGGATAGAGGAACCTGGCTGGCTAGGAACCTATGGGCTCACAAAGAGCACCTAACACTTTCACTTTTACTTTTTATGGGTTTCCCAGGTGGTGCTAGTGGTAAAGAACCTGCCTGTCAATGCAGGAGACATAAGAGACTTGGGTTCGATCCTAGGTCGGGAAGGTCCCCTGGAAAAGGGCATGGCAACCCACTCCAGTATTCTTGCCTGGAGAATCCCATGGACAGAAGACTCTGGTGGGCTACAGTCCATGGGGTCACGAAGAGTCGGACACAACTGAAGCGACTTAGCAGACACGCACGACCTTACAATCCTAGAGTTACCATAACAGTGTATGTTTATTTGTGTGCTATGTTCTTGCCTCCACAGTACCGGCTCATCCAAGCTTCTGTGAGATGCCTGGAACTGACTAGGTACAAAGGGGCTAAGAGAGGTTAGGAGGTTTGTCAGTTTGAGCAAGCGATAGAGCTTGAAACCAGTCTCCTAACCATAAAATTAGGGTTTGAGGGGCTTCCCTGGTGAGTCATTGATAAAGAATACGCCTGTCAATGCAGGAGACATGGGTTCGATCCCTGGTCCAGGAAGATCCCACAAGCACCAGTCCATCACAACTACTGAGCCTGTGCTCCGCTACTGAAGCCTCTATATCCTAGAGTCCACGCTCCACAGTAAGAGAGCCACCGCAATGAGAAGCCCGCAGACCTCAACGAAGAGTAGTCCCCACTCGCTGCAACTGGAGAAAAGCCCATGCAGCAGCGAAGTACGGGCAAAAATAAATAAATAATAAATTTTTTAAAAATTGGGGTTCTTTACCGGATGCCGTTGGGCTTCCCCGGTGGCTCAGTGGTAAAGAATCGGCCTGCAATGCAGGAGACATGGGAGACACAGCTTCCGTTCCTGGGTCGGGAAGGTCCCCTGGAGGAGGGCATAGCAACCCACTCCAGTATTCTTGCCTGGAGAATCCCCATGGACAGAGGAGCCCGGCGGTCTACAGTCCATGGGGTCGCAGAGTCAGACACAGCTGAAGCGACTTAGCAGGCATGCACGCACCCGATGCCATTAAAGTGAGTGAGGGGCTTCCTGAGATTTTAACCAGTTGCCTGGAAACCGTCCTCACAGCGGGCAGCTCCATGCATTTCTTCCCCTAGAGGGCAGTGGCGGTACACATATGGACCTCTGACCTATTTGGTCCATGGAAGGTGGCGATGGGTGCCCGTATCTTCACCTTGATTTTATTATTATTATTTTAAAATATTTATCCATTTGACTGTGCTTAAATGAAACTAAAACTGGTCTTAGTTGCAGCACACAAGGCTATTTGATCTTAGTTGTGGCATACGGGATCTTTACTTGCAGCAAGCAGGATCTAGTTCCCTGACCAGGGATGGAACCCGCCCCGTATTCACAACCCAACCGCTGCTACACGCGCGCGCGCACACACACACACACACACACACAGTTATGACAATTTAACACAGACACACACACACAAGAATTGTGACGATTGAAAACGTCTACAGGACATCAACAAATGACTCCCGGAAGGGTGGGGGCGGAATCACCCTCTCACCCGAGTCCGCCACACTGTAAAAACCAAGACCCCAACTGCCCTGGAGTCCAGCTGCAGAGGCCGCTGAGAAAGTCACACACGTTCTCAGCACAGGATCTGGCGATTTCCCTGTAAGTGTTTCTTCCAGCCACATTTACTTTTTTTTTTTTATCATCTCCAAATGGCAATCTTTTGCAAATTAAGTGGTGTTTATCCTTCTGGCTATGAACTCTAAAAGGAGTGCAGGGGATTTTTTTTTTTTTTTTCCCTCCTCTCTGCCTGCACAGTTCTCAGTCCCTGGGACTCATTTCTCTCTCTTTTATTGTTGTTTTTCTTCACTCAGCCTCCCCACCACCAGACAGGCTTAATGACTGCAATCATCACATCTCAGGGCAGAGTGGTAGGCAGCCACCCCCGCAACGGAGAATCAGACGGTTCCTCCGAGCCCGGGTTTCTTTTGTTTTCTCAGGCAGACTGCAGTTTTGTCTCTTGGCTCTCCCTGAATGAAGAGAATCTTAAAACATCGTGGGGCTGCAAACAGCTTGGGGAAGGAGCGGTAAACAGGAAGTCAACAGCAAAGGAGAAATAAAAGTGATCATTCAATTAGGCTGTTAGAACGACTTGCCTCCCGCCCCCCCAACCCCAGGCACCTCTGGGGAAAGCTGAACTGTATTAATCAGGCCAGGCATCCAGGCCTCGGAGCAGAGCTGCAGGGAGGCCTGCTGGGAGCCAGCCAGGGCCGAGAGCGCCAAAGATCTTCCCGGAGAGGCAGAACAATGTGGCCCACATGCCTGCCACGCAGATCATCAGAGCCAGGCTGCAGGACTTACAGGGCCATTTTTCATCCTTCCCTGGAGGGGGATAAAAGGCCACACTGTGAGCAGAGGGTAAAGTCCTCCTGGTGTTCCCGCCCCACTTCTGGCTGCTAGAATTTCCCATTCAGCAGGAGACAGCCCACCATGTTCTCCAGACAGGCAGGCCCTGGGATCCCCACGGTGCCCGGGAGTCTGCCACTTGGGACCCTGGCTGCCCTTTCTAGCTACCACCCAGCCCTGGTGCCCTGACCCCGAGGTGCTGCTCCAGAATCACGGCCACGCTGGTTTAGACCCTGATTCATCCAGCCGGGGAGCCTTTCCTAAAAACAGCATCGCAGAACTGGGGGGATAGTATAATGACTTCTTTGCTGTCAGTTGGATGCCTCCCGAATGTGAAAGAGAAAAAGAGAGACGGAGAGATACATGGTTCCTCGTAAATGAGACCCCAGGTTATGCAGACAGAGATTTTTCTAAAAAGGGATATCAGTTCCGTTCCGTTGCTAAGTCGTGTCCGACCTCTTGGGCTGCAGCACGCCAAGCTTCCCTGTCCTTCACCATCTCCCAGAGTTTGCTCAGACTCATGTCCATTGAATCGGTGATGCCATCCAACCATCTCCTCCTCTGTTGTCCCCTTCTCCTGCCTTCAATCTTTCCCAGCATCAAGGTCTTTTCCAATGAGACAGCTGTTTTCATCAGGTGGTCAAAGTATTGGAGCTTCAGCTTCAACATCAGTCCTTCCAGAGAATGTTCAGGACTGACTTCCTTTAGGATTGACTGATTTGATCTCCTTGCAGTTCAAGGGACTCTAAAGAATCTTTTCCAGCACCACAATTCAAAAGCATCAGTTCTTCGGTGCTCAGCCTTCTCTATGGTCCAACTCTCACATCCGTACATGCCTACGGCAAAACCCACAGCTTTGACTATACGGACCTTTGTCGGCAAAGTGATAGGGGCGGTATTAAACCACTTTGAGATCAGAAGGCCAAGAACCATATTCTGAGGCCAGTTTCTAAGGCTACCTGGAAGAGGCATGGTACCCAACGTTTAGAGAGCTCTGTGATGAAAAAGTAACTCCCTCTCCAGTCAAAATTCCTTTGATTCATTCATTTCCCCATAGTTCATTATACAAATCCAAACATGGAAGCAGCTTAGGCTGTGCCACCATACAAAGGTGCAACTGTGGATGGGGGGACAATTTTCAAGGAGGTCCCAAGAAGACTCGTATCAGGCAGGATGTCGAACAACAGGAGGATGGCAGAGTCCGACCCCAGGGCTCCTGAACTGGCGTCTTAAGCAAGTTGTTGTCCAAGAGTCGACACCTTAGTGACTACATGGAATTGTTAGCGATCCTGGCCTGGGAAGGTGATTGGTCTCCAGCTTCTGCTTAAGCAAAGCTTCTCATCTTCCTGGAAACACTGCTGCTGCCTGGACCCCGGGCTACAGGACCACTTACAGGAAGCAGTCATGCCCGCTGCCCTCCCCACCACTGCCAAAGGGAGGACCCCAAGGTGGAGGTCTCAGAACTTTCTGCCCACACTCAGACATCTCAATTTCATCAGCCCTTGAATGATTCCCCACCTTTCCTGTAAAAGTCCCGGCAGGAGCTGGGCAATCATGAGTACCTAACTTTGCAATAACTTGGAGGTTTATAGGGTAAAGATGGATACAGACTCTGCAGGAGTGGGGAGGGCCTCTTAGCATAACTCCCATTTCTCAGATGGGTAAAGTGCAGAGACTTGACCTGGCCAGTCATCACAAGCAATTAGTGGATCGATGACAAGAGCCTCTGCCGTGTGTCGGGGCCCATGTTCAGTCCTGTGGGTATTAAAGAAGACACGGTCGGGGCTTCTGTGAGGTTGCATCCTAGTTCGACTCACAGAACTAACAAACTGCAAGCCTGAGATGACATAAGGCCACCTGAACGTTCTGGCCCTCAGCTCCAGCCGGAACCTTTGGGTAGCAGAGCTTTGGCACTTTGTTAAATAATACCCCACATTGTTATTTAATCTGTCCTAAAGTACCCATTAGGTTATAAACTCCCCCAGGGTGGAAAGCACAGCTTACTCTTCTTAGGGGTTCATCACACACACACACACACACACACACACACACACACACACACACACACACATTAGGTGCTCATTATGCTGTTCCTGAATGCCCCAGTAAAGTATAATTGCGTGGAACAGAATATAATTGCATCAGAAGTAATCTGGGTAAGTAAGGGAGCAATCTGGGTGGCCCGGGGTAGTTGGAGGAGGGACGTTTCACTGGACATTCAGGGGGCAATTGACATACTGTGGTTCTCTTTTTTTCCTTTTGAAAGTAGTGATTAAAGGTAACATTAGGAAATACATACATATTAGGAAACATGTACATATTCATTATAGAAAATTTGTCAAACAAAATGAAGCAAATGCAAATCACAGGTAATTTGACTCATAAATTTGATTCATAAACATGCAGAATACTTAATTACAAACTGTAACAAGTGCTACCAAGGAAGAAGTAAATAAGAAAGTGAGTAACGGAGGACTTCATCTAGAACACAGGAGGCCCCTCCAGGGATGTGACATTTAAGCTGAGACCTGGGCGTGAGCAAGGTTTAGACAGGTGAAGAAAGGGAGGAACAGGATTACAGGATACATTTTTTTTTAAAGGTAAATTATGACTCTGTAGAATTATTCAATGTGTATCAAAGATTTTATTTAACTCATAAAGTAATGAGAGAACCAGTAAGATATTACAACTGGTCCAAAGGAGACTTCAAAGTACCACACTTATCCATCAGGAATGTTGAAATGAAATACAAATATTCAGATGCCAAACTGGGTACAAGAATATTAGCTGTCTCTCCCTTGGACAGCATCAGCAACTCAATGGACATTAACTTGAGCAAACTCTGGGAGACAGTGGAGGACAGGGAAACCTGTTGTGCTGTGGTCCATGGGGTCAGAAAGAATCAGACATGACTTAGCCATTGAACAATAACAAATCCTGGACAGAATTCATTGGCATATGGAAAACAATCATTTGCGTTATTCTCAGTTATCTACAACTTGTAGGCTTGTAAACTATCTCCAAGGAAAGGAAAGATATCGATAATCAGAGTGAGCAAACTAGTTAAGACACCCATGATTTCCCCCACCCCATCCACACCGTTTCAAAGTGTTTCCCAGTTTTTCCTGACATGTGCAAATGCCCTGGGGAAGGAAAAAACAACGGAACTGAAAGAAGAGGAATGTTACTAGAATGTAATGAGCAGCAGAGTGGGTTGAGACGGAGGTCATGGTGTACGATCCAGATTGTATCCTGTGTTTTTCACTTAACAACATAGGATAAACATTTCTCTGTTATCACTGAACATCCTTTTGAAGCATGGTTTTTAATGGCTACACTGTGTTACCCTGCAATGGACTCACTGCAATGTATTTACTAACCCCCACACCTCCTTTGTCCATTTAACTGGCTATCACTAAATATTCTTGTTCATGAATCTTTGTTTTCACACATCTTCAATAATTTCCTTAGGATACATATCTGGACACAGAATCTCCAGATCAAAGATGACTTTAAAAGTGTTGATTCATGAAAATTGCTTTCCAATGCGATGTTTTAGGAAAATACTGAGCCCTGGAGAGGTGGAGGGTCTGAAATTAGCTAGAGGACCAGTGTAAGGAGGAGGGGTGAGGTGGAAACGATCTGACCTAGGCAGAGCAGTGGGGTGGAGAGGTCTGACGTGGGGGTCACTGAGAGTTTGGATGTGTAGAGACTAAGGAGGCAGGAGCAGATGACTCCAAGTCTTTGGGGTTGCTTTAGCTGTAAACACAGGTTGGAGATGGGCATTTTGGAGGAGAGGCAAATTTGAAGGAAGAAGACACATTTATTTTTGGACACAAAAGGCATGGCCTGGGCTTCCCAGGTGTCTCAGTGGTAAAGAATCCACCTGCAATGCAAGCTGCAGGAGACGCCGGTTCAATCCCTGGGTCAGGAAGAGCCCTTGGAGGAGGGCATGGCAACCCACTCTAGTACTCTTGCCTGGAGAATCCCGAAGACAGAGGAGCCTGGTGGGCTACAGTCCATGGGGTTGCAAAGCATCAGACATGACTGAGCATAGGACTGTAGCCCACCAGGCTCCTCAGTCCATGAGGTTCTCCAGGCAAGAATACTGGAGTGGGTTGCCATTTCCAGGGGGTCTCCAGGCCATCTTCCTGACCCAGGGACTGAACCAGTGTCTCCTGTGGCTCCTGCATTGCAAGCGGATACTTTACCACTGCGCCACCTGGCTACAGTCAGTCCATGGGGTTGCAAAAATAATCAGACATGACTTAGCGACCAAACAACAGCAACAAGGGGGTGACGTAACCATAGAGCGTGGAGGATGGTGGGGCAAAGTCTGGGCTGGAGAGGTAAGTTTGGGAGCCCTGCAGAGACCATCTGGTTACAATCAGCAAAGAGGGGATGGGGAGGAGACCCTGCAAAATCCACACACGGGGGTGGGGGGTGGAGGGGGTGGTGGTGGAGACCCAGGACGCAGCAAATGAGCAGGTGGCAGGAGAGAGAGAGGGAGGAAGGTGAGGAGGCCTGCCTGGGAGGCAGGCCATTCACAATGTCCAGTATTGCCGGTGAGGTCAAAAAGGACAAGGGCCACGGGGGAGGAAACACACAGTGTTCCGCCAGCAGACAGTCTCAGTGACCTTGAGGACACGTTTCCATAGAATCACGGGGGCGGGAGTCAGTGGTTAGGGAAGAGGAGACGGAGCCTCGAGTGTGGCCACAGAAGTGGAGGACTTTGGCAGCAAAAGGAACAGGAAAGTCTGGAAATTAGCTCGAAAGGAGTTGTGTCCAGCATGATTTTGGGAGCCTGTGTCTTGTCCATATTCCAACCCAGCGTCTTCCGGCCACCGCTCCACAACCCCCGGCCACAGTTTCCTCCGCTTATTTTTCCATCCCCAGTATTTCTTCAACCACAGAGAACAGATGTGGCTTGGTATGATGAGCACTTAACACAGAGCTGGGGCACGTAGTAAGTGCTCAGTAAGTGTTGGCAATTCTTAATTATTGTTATTAATCATGAGCCCTTGGGAGAAAGATGGCAAACAAAAGAGAAGAAAAGAGCACCAGGGAGGGGTGGGAGCGGGGCTGTGGTTAAGGACGGGGCAACATCCTTCCATGGGGTCGCGAAGAGTCGGACACGACTGAGTGACTTCACTTTCGCGCATTGGAGAAGGAAATGACAACCCACTCCAGTGTTCTTGCCTGGAGAATCCCAGGGACAGGGGAGCCTGGTGGGCTGCTGTCTGTGGGGTCACAGAGACTCGGACATGACTGAAGCGACTTAGCAGCAGCAGCAGCAGCAACATCCTTTCCAGGGCATCTTTAGAAACATAATAGATCCTTTCTCTTTTTTCCAAGATTTTCTGTTGACTTAATCCTAGATACACTGTCTATATAAGATATCCTAAGGAGCCTGCATTTCCTCAGTTTGTGTGTAGCTTTGAGATCCTTCTCAAGGATCTCTTTCTGCATCGCATTCATAGCCTTGGGGCCCAATTGCATCTTAGGTCTGATCCTTCCCTTGAGAACCTTGGAAGAGAACAAGGGACTATTCCTCCTCAAGGGATGAGATTTGGGAAGAGAACCAGCAGAGCACAAATAACCGAATGCCCGATGTGTGAGAAACTTGCAAACACAAGCCAGGGAGAGAGGAGCCCAGGAGCCCAAACCTTCGGGCTGGACGGAGGGAAATCGCAGCTTGTCATCGACCAGGAGGACCTGAGGAGGGCCAAAGGCCCAGAGGGTTCTGTTTGCCTGGAGATGAAGGAACCGCGTGGGCCGAGGAGCAGGGGGCCAGGCCCTGCTTTTCCCATAGCAAGAGAGCAGGGTCGATCCACACCGCAGCAGGGCTGAGCAGAGAAAATGCGCTTTGTTTATTTTGTCTAGAACTCTGCTGGTCTTCCCTAAGCCCTCTTCACCCACCAATTAGAAGGGGAAAGTAACTAATGGTCCAACTTCATTTAAAGCTTCAGTAACTTAAAGAGTCCCTTTGGGTGGGGTCTGGTGTCTCATGGATAAAAATGGTCTTCCTCGTCCTTCTCACCCTAAGGTAGCCTCTGGGATGCAGAGGAAGAGATGCCTGTGGCTTACCCAAGGGAGGGCCTGAGATAACACTCTTAGCATCCCATGGAGGTCCAGTGAGCTTTCCTGTCTTTTGCTTGTTGCTCCTTGGCCTTCTCAGGTGAAGCAAGGGCTGTTTCACATGCAACCTGGCCTCTCTCAGCTTGACCGGAGCTCCGAGCACTTCCAGATTTGACCCACATTGATTCCCAAGTTGACCCGGCTCTCCTGTGTCTGCGTGCCTCTCAGAGGACCATCTGTGCCTGCCATGAAGTCCCAGTGCCTGGATTCCACCCTGCAGCCTGGCTACAGAGTCCCCCTTCCCGGTGATAATTCGAGACTCTCTCCCAGCAATCTCTTTTCAGTAGCCCAGCCGTTACAAAAGCTGACTGTCTCGTTGCTTGGTTTTATAACTGGGCTAAATGTCAGCCCAGGGCGAAAAAAAATCAGCTCTGAAGGCTACCCTTAATCACAAGAAATGAGGCCCTGAATTCCTCTGCATTGACTGGGGCTTTGGACCAAAGTGTTTGAACTGACCAGTTGTCCTGGCATCCAGTGGAGATGGCTTTTTTTTTCCTCCCCAATCCTGCAAACCTGCAAGGTCTTTTATTTCAAACCCTCTCAACTCTGCTCTCAATGAGGACGGAAAGTGTTGCATGTGGAAATTGCCTAGGTGACTGGGGGAAACATGCCAAAAGAGAAACTTTCCAGTTCTTAGCTTTCAAAGTGTGCACTCTGCCATAAGTCATGAGGTAATACGGATGTTCTGAATGGGGGCGCCACCGCCAATGAAAGCAGTGGCTTGACAGTCAGCAAATACAGTTCTAGTCACTAAGCAGAAGCAAAAGAATTGCCAAGAAAGAGCAAAAGAGCGGGCACCTTAGGCATCGAAGCAGCATAAGATGGAGGGAAGTCTGCCCTTAACTTCACTTTATTTAGGAGGAGAAAATGGTCTTGAAAGTGCTCCTGGAGCAGCAGTCTTCATATGAAGAGATGCCACCCCACCCCCCCAATCTGGAAATCAATAAAACTCAGATTTTGTTGTTACAGATTTGTACTGAAAACTGCTGCAGGCCAAGCAACTTCAAATCTCAGAAGTCTCCAACAGGGCAGTAAGCTTATAAACAATCATTTAGCAAGATCTGAGGTCAAAATGACAGACGAAGATGACTGTCTTTTCTGTGTGTACATCAAGAGATGAGGTCAGACGGGACCCAGTGCGTGGAGATGTGATCGTCTGGTGAAGTTTTTAGCAGTTTTTAACCTGTAGAGGCCAGCCTCAGGGACAAGCAAACTGGATCTTCTAGACTGTTTGTTCCCCTAAGAATCTAATGTCCTTGCCTTGACCCCCTCTTCCCTTCTCTGCCCCCAAGATCACAGTTCTTGGAGGGTGATGATTTAATGGATTTATTAGTCTTTTCCCTCAATCACTCTACCTTTTCTCCATGTTTTCATTTCATTTATTTATTTTTTTGGCTGTGCTGGGTCTTCCTTGTTGCTCATGGGCTTTCTCTACACGTGGCAAGCAGGGGTTTCTATGCAGTTGCGGTGTGCGGGCTTCTCATCGCGGTGCCTTCTCTCATTGCGGAGCATGGGCTCTGGAGTGTGGGCTCAGTAGTTGTGGCTCTCGGGGATTAGTCATCCCACAGCACATGGAATCTTCCCGGGCCAGAGATGGGACCCGTGTCCTGCCCTGGCAGGTGGCCTCCCATCCGCTGGACCGCCGGGGAAGTCCCCCATATTTGCATTTTAAGAAGGTCTTTTTTTTTTCATTTATTTTTATTAGTTGGAGGCTAATTACTTTACAATATTGTAGTGGTTTTTGCCATACATTGACATGAATCAGCCATGGATTTACATGTGTTCCCCATCCCGATCCCCCTTCCCGCCTCCCTCCCCATCCCATCCCTCTGGGTCTTCCCAGTGCACCAGCCCTGAGCACTTGTCTCATGCATCCAACCTGGGCTGGTGGTCTGTTTCACCCTTGATAGTATACTTGTTTCAATGCTATTCTCTCAGAACATCCCACCCTCGCCCTCTCCCCCAGAGTCCCAAAGTCTGTTCTGTACATCTGTGTCTCTTTTTCTGTTTTGCATATAGGGTTATCGTTACCATCTTTTTAAATTCCATATATATGTGTTAGTATATTGTATTGGTCTTTATCTTTCTGGCTTACTTCACTCTGTATAATGGGCTCCAGTTTCATCCATCTCATTAGAACTGATTCAAATGAATTCTTTTTAATGGCCGAGTAATATTCCATGGTGTATATGTACCATAGCTTCCTTATCCATTTGTCTGCTGATGGGCATCTAGGTTGCTTCCATGTCCTGACAATTATAAACAGTGCTGCAATGAACATTGGGGTACACGTGTCTCTTTCAGATCTAGTTTCCTCGGTGTGTACGGCCAGGAGTGGGATTGCTGGGTCATATGGCAGTTCTATTTCCAGTTTTTTAAGGAATCTCCACACTGTTCTCCATAGTGGCTGTACTAGTTTGCATTCCCACCAACAGTGTAAGAGGGTTCCCTTTTTAAGAAGGTCTTTTGGAGTTAATGATACTTCTAGGGGGACTCCCTGGTGGTCCAGCGGTTAGGACTTAGAGCTTCCAGAGCTTCTACTGCAGGGGGCACAGATTCAATCCCCGGTGCAGGAACTAAGACTCCATCTGCTGCGCAGTGCAGCCGCCTTCCCCCAAAACGAAAGCAAAACAAATAATACAACTAAGAGAGTTGTCTGAATTGTGGGAATTTAGGCAGTAACCTGGTGGGCTTAGGGTGAGTGGGGTGAACAGAGAGGGAAGCATTTTAAGAGTTGGTGAAAGTGAAAGTCGCTCAATCGTGTCCAACTCTTTGTGACCCCACGGACTACACAGTCCATGGAATTCTCCAGGCCAAAATACTGGAGTGGGTAGCCTACCCCTTCTCCAGGGGATATTCCCAACTGAGGGGTCAAACCGAGGTCTCCCGCATTGCAGGCAGATTCTTTACCAGAGGACCCACCAGGGAAGCCCAAGAATACTGGAGTGGGTAGCCTATCCCTTCTCCAGCAGATCTTCCCGACCCAGGAATCAAACCGGGGTCTCCTGCATTGCAGGCAGATTCTTTACCAACTGAGCTATCAGGGAAGCCCAAGAGAGTTGGTACATTTCTCATATCACAACTTCTCAGACAGTCATCGCCTGCCCAGGACCATCCTGGGTTGAGGCTGTCTGTCGCTTTCTTTGACTGAGCCTCTCATCTCGGTCCACATCCCAGCAGGTGTGGTCAGGGGTAGCTGTGAAAGTCTTGCTCTCTTGTACTGCTTGAAACTAGCCTATTTTGGTGGCCAAGAGCAATTAGTGCAGATTTCCCCGGGTAGCTGAGTGAAAAACAGGCCCCATGTATAATTCCCTGCCTGCGTGTGGCTCTTTGCCAGCAAATTTCCCAGGCCAAACATCTCAGCTTCTCCCAGCACCCCCGTGTCCGGCTTCTGTCTCTGGCCCTGCCCAGCTGGGTTTCAGCAAGGTCACAGCCCCATGGCCTCCCAGCTGCCCTTGGGTGTTTCCTCCTGCTCCTTGCTGGACTGTGGGGTCATTCCTGCACTAGGGCAGGTCACAGGCTTGTTATTAATAATCAGATGGAAAGCAAAGACAGGATGCACATTTTTCTAGAAAGACACCAGCATAGTATGATGTCAGTACCGTTTTCCACTTTTCTCGGTGATTATGGCTGCTACCCTTTCCTGCTTCCTGAGGATGACAGTCCGACCTGCTTTTCAGCACAGTTAGAATGAACTGTTTTAGGCAGAGCCGGTGTTGAGGGGGATGTGGGCCTTCCAGCCACCAGGCGCTGATTTTTTCATCGACTTCTCAAGGGGGGTGTTCATGCAAAACTGTAATTGGGAACACATAGAATTTCCTGGCTCTAGTTTTATTTGTGAAAGTGAAAGTCGCTCAGTCGTGTCCGACTCTTTGCGACCCCATGGACTGTACAGTCCATGGAATTCTCCAGGCCAGAATACTGGAGTGGGCTGCCTTTCCCTTCTCCAGGGGATCTTCCCAACCCAGGGATCGAACCCAGGTCTCCTGCACTGCAGGCAGATTATTTACCAGCTGAGCCACAAGGGAAGCCCAGGAAGTTTTATTTGTAGGCAAGTTCTATTTGCATGAAACTTCTTTAAGAACGTTTTTTTTTCTTTTTGGCTGCTCCAGATCTTTGTCTAAGGTATTGTGTAGTATGTGAGTTCTTTTAGTTGTGGCATGCAGGATCTTTATCTGTGGCATGCAAACTCTTAGTTGAGGCATTTGGGATCTAATTCCCTGACCAGGGATCAAACCTTGGCCCCCCTGTGTTGGGAGCATGGAGTCTTAGCCACTGGACCACTGAGGGATTCCTGCAAGATGCTTTATTGTTGGCAAGCAGTTTCACCTTGACGATCTCATTTGGGCCAAACCAGAATCATCATTTGAGCTATATAAGGTGAGGATCACTCTTCCCCTTGAATGAGTGAGATAGCTGAAGCTCAGAGAGCTCCCACAGGCAGTAGTGGAAAAGTAGGACAAATCCTAGGTTTCCAGATTCCTAGATCCTATTTCTATTGTACCAGCATCCCTTCCTCTGGGAATTACTCCGCCCCCAATTTACTTGGTTTGACTGTAGTAGAACCCACCACGTCCCTAACTAAAGAGATGCCCCTCAAGCCTGACCCTATGATTGGCTCAGGTATAAGCACGTGACCTAAGCTGGCCCATCACAGTCTTCTCTGGATCTTGTGTTAAAGCAACTGGAAGAGAAGTTCTCTCTTGCTCTGGATCCCTGCTGAGACAGAGTAAGAGAATGACTAGGAATAAAGGAAGGCAAGCAGAGGGAACCAGAGCTGAGAGGTGGAGAGAGCCCTGGAGTTATTATTTAAACCTTTCATCCAGCTGTGCCTGAAACTCTTCAGTGAGCCAATAAATTCCTTTTTTGCTTAAGCCAATTGGAGTTGCGTTTATGACACTTGCAAATGAAAGGAGTTATTGACTAATAAAACTGCCGTTTCTGTCTTTCCCAGAATTAGGAAATTACCTCTTTAAAATTGTTTATTTGTAGTATGCTTTATTCCTTCCCACACACACAAAAAAATTCCAGGGCAGCTTAATAAATATAAATAGGAAAAAATAGGCAATAAGCCAGAAAAAAAATCAAAGGGAAAGTTTAAGACATAAAATATATGTCATATGTCATACACATATGTACAGCACAATCTTTATATTAAGTTGACAAAATTATTTTTTAAATTATAATACCAAGTATTGTTCAGGGTGCCGGGAAATGGACACTGGTGATGGAAAAATTATAAATTGGTGCGAACTTTCTGGAGAGAAATTTGACAGCACTTATTCACATCCAAATAACAATAACCAATTGTTATTTGCTTGTTCATAACCAATAATTGGAATGCACAGGAAGGAAACAATTAAGTAAGAAAGAATGAACGCAAATATTTAGCTATAAGAATGATTGTTACAATCACCCCAAATTGGAAAACAGCCTGAATGTCCAATGACAAATTATGGATCAAAAATAATATGCCCAATTATTGGAATATCATGTATTTATTAAAATAACAGTGTAGACTTTATTTACTGACCTGGAATAATATTCATATATTGTAGTAGATCCCTGGGTTGGGAAGATCCCCTGGAGAAGGGATAGCTTTGGACTAGCACATCTAAATTCCCCCTAAGCCATAGCAAGTTTCAAATAAGTTGTTCACTCTTAACCCTATGTTTTAAAAATCAGAAACAAAAGACTATTTATTGGTTGTGGTCATTAAAAAGGGAGAAATATAGAAGTGGCAAAAATTGCCCTTCTAGTCTCATAGTTTGAGTATTCTTGCTTGAGTCAAATTCAGCTTTCCAGAGATGCCTGGTTAATTATCCCCTCTCGGACCATGTGTTATCTAAACACTCAACATTTTACAGACATTTGACTAGTATTGAGAGATTATTTATTGTCAGTGAGCTGGGTCTTGGGCATCATCTATTCCAGACCAAAGGTTACCAAAATGTATATAGGCTCAAAAAAAAAACCAAGCAATAAAACACTGAATGGCAAGAAGAACATTTTAGAATTTGTATTTATAGCTAAGCCCTTTTTATTTTCTATTTCTGATATGTTTTATAATATATTAGTAACTGGATAGGGCATAACAAGTAAGTATACTAAGATCGCTAAAATGTTTTTGATGATGGAAGTAGGCTCTGGTTATCTGTTACTGCAGCCGATGCAATGGCAACTTAGTGGTTTTAATTTTGTTCATAAACTTCTGGATTAGAAATTTGTGAATAAATTGCTCACCTGAGCAGTTCATCCCTCCCGCCCCCCAGCCCAGACAGCACCTCAACTTGATCTAGAAGATCCACTTCCAAGATGGCTTGCCCACTTAATTGGCAAGTTGGGAGCCCAACAGAGCTGTTGTCTGTAGGAGGAGGGACAGGTCCCCATTCTCTGCCATGTGGCTTCCCCACTGGGGTTCTTGGGCTTCCTCATGAAATGGAGGCTGGATTCTAAGAGGGAATGTTCCAAGAGACAGGAAGTAAAAGTCAGTCTTCTAAGTCCTGGAGCAAGAATATACCATCCTGCCATCACTGCCATCATATTTTATTGGTCAAAGGAGTCCAAGAGTCCACCCAAGATTCAAGGGGAGGAGACACAGACTTTCTCTCTCAGTGAGTGGTCTGGCAAAACATTTGTGTCCATCTTTAATCCATTATGTGGCATGGAATCACAAAAGTCTGAAAACCACTAATTTACATAAATAGAATATGTACCAGCAGCTCCACCCCCAGACTGGGGCTCAGCTCTCTTACATAAGAAATTCCTGGCCATCAGAACCTGGTCTGCTCCTTGTACACCTCCCCAAAACTGTTTCAGCAGACTTTTCTCTTAATGGCTTATTTACTCCAGAGGCATAGACAGAAAAATATAAGCACAATAATGTAGGGGAAAATAGAACTAACTCGTATTGGTACTACTGCTTTATCTTGCTTAGGTAAAAAAAAAAAAAAAAAGATTGACTTAACAGTAGAAATAAAACATTCATCTGGTCAGGTGTTGGTGACCTGTAAAAAAACTTTCTTTTACAACAGTATACATTAAACCAGGGAACTTTGGTGGCGGTCCAGTGGTTAAGACTCAGTGCTTCTAGAGCAGGGAGGCAGGTTTGAGCCTTGGTTGGGGAACTAAGATCTCACATGCCACACAGTGTGGCCAAAAAAGTATTTTTTAAAATACTGAGTATAAACCTAATATAGTCAGGATGACGTTATGACTTGAAAGGCTGTAATTGTAACAGTGTTCTACCAGAAATTCCCCAGTGCACAGGCTAACACCTGCTTTTCTTTTCTCGTTAATCAAGTAAAACAATCGCCAACAGAACTTTAAGACTTCTCCCATATAACATAATATACTCTTGAGGAAGATAAAGTGGCTTACTAAACAGAATAAACCCATTTTGTAAGAAAATGTGTGTGAGAGAGTCAAGAGTAAAATTTTTCATTATTTATGGTCCTAAATTCTGGCCCTAAGAAGAGCGGATCCCGAGAAGAAGCTGTTGTTTTCCTGAGCGGGCTGATGGGTGAATGTGCACATTAGAAAAAGTAAGGTAATAAAAAGGTGGTTTTTTTTCATGAGAAAAGGAAGAGATGTTGGAAGGCAGCAGAAGCAAAGAGGGTGGCTTGTTTAAAAGTGTGGGTGGAGGATAGTTGTCCTAGTGGGCTGCAGGGAATCTCTTCCAGGTTGCCCCAAAACCTTCAGTAAAATCTGTGCTATTTGGCAGTTCTTTTTTGAAATTTTCTTTTGTTGAGGTAGCATTGATGTACAATATTATATAAGCTTCATGAGTGCAGCGTGATATTTTGACTCCTGTATACACTATAGTGTGTTCACCACCATAATTAAGTTTCTATCACCATACAGTTGATCTCCTTCATCCATTTTACCCTCTCTGCCACCCTTTCCCCTCTATTCTGCCCCCTGTGTTGTTTTTATTTGGTTTGGTTTGCTCACTTTTGGTTTGTTAATTAGATTTTTTTCCACTCCATATATGAATGAGATGATACAGTATTTGTCTTTGTCTGACTCATTTCACTTCGCATAATACCCTCAATATTGTTACAAATGGAGGATTTCATCTTTTTAGTAATTGAGTAATATTCCTCTGTGTGTGTGTGTGAGTGTGTGTGTGTGTGTGTGTGTGTGTGTGTGTGGTGTGGGGGTCTATGGGGATGTGGGGGTGTGTGTGGTATGTGGGGGTGTGTATGTTGTGTGTGTGGGTGTGTGTGTGGGGTGTGTGTCTGGGGGGGTGGGGGTGTGTGTGTGGGGGGTGTATGTGGGGAGTGGGTGTGGTGTGTGTGGGTGTGTGTGTGTGGGGTGTGTTCCTTGGGGCGTGTGTGGGGTGGATGTGTGTCTGGGGGTGGGGGTGTGGGGGGTGTGTGTGTGGGTGTATGTAGGGGGTGTGTGTAGGGCTGTGTGGGGGTGTGTGTGGGGGTGTGTGTGGTGGGTGTGTGGAGGTGTGTGTGGAGGTATGTGTGGGGTATGGGGTGTGTGTGTGTGTGTGTAGATGTGTGTGTGTATGTAGGTGTGTGTGTGGGTGTAGGTGTGTGTGGGGGTGTGTGGGGGGGTGTGTGTCTCACATCTTCTTTATCCATTCATTCATTGATGGGCTCTTAGGTTGGTTCCATATCTGAGCTATTGTAAATAATGCTGCAATAAACATAAATTACACATATCTTTTCAAATTAGTGTTTTAATATTCTTTGGATAAATACCCAGAAGTGGGATAGTTGGCTCATATGATTGTTCTATTCTTAATTTTTTGAGAATCACCATACTGTATTCCATAGTGAGTGTATTACATTCCCACCAACAGTGTATGAGGGTTCCTTTTTCTCACATCCTTGTCAACTCCTGTTTCCTCTTTTTTGCCTTTTTGATAATAACCAGTCTAACAGGTGTAAAGTGATAGCTCATGTGATTTTGATTTGCATTTGCCCAATAGTTAATTATGTTGAACATTTTTTCATGTATCTGTTGGCCATCTGCATATCTTCTTTGGAAGAATGTCTATTCAGCTTCTTTGCCCATTTTAGTACAGAGACTAAAACAGTGATTGAAAGGCTCCCAGAAAACAAAAGTCCAGGATCAGATGGCTCTACAGGTGAATTTTACCAAAATTCTCCTTTTACTTTCTTCTTTTACTACAAGAAGATCTAATATCTATCCATCTAACTTTTCTTTGAAAAAAAAAAAAAAACAAAAAAGGAGGAGGGAATGCTTCTTAACTCATATTAGGAGGCCAACCTCACCCTAATGATAAAACCAGATGAAGATGCCAAAAAAAGAAGAAAGAAAAAGAAAATCACACGCCAATATCTCTGATGAACATAGCTACAGAAATTAGCAAACTGAATGCAACAATACATTGAAAGGATCGTACATCATGGTTAAGTAGGATTTATTCCAGGGATATAAGGATGGTTCAACATCTACAAATTAATCAACATGATATATACCACATGAACAAAAGTAAGGATAAAAACCATAAGATCATCTCAATATATGCACAAAAAGCATTTCACAAGATTCAACATTCATTTATCATAAAAACTCTCAATAAAGTAGATGTAGAATAAATGTACTTCAAGATAATGAAGGTCATATGTGACAAACCCATAGCTGATATCATACTCAATGGTGAAAAGTCAAGAGCTAGCCCTCTAAGATCAGAAAGAAGGATGCCCACTCCTGCCACTCTTATTCAACACAGTATCAGAAGTCCTTAACCGAACAATTAGGCAAGAAGAAAGGAATAAGAGTCATCCAAATGGAGAGGAAGAGTAAAAATGTCACTGTTTGCAGATGATATGATTTTATATGTCAAGAATCCCAAAGACTCCTTCAAAAATCCTATTAGAAATAATAAATGTAGAAAAGTTTCAGATTAAGGAATCAATATACAAAAAAATCTGTTGTGTTTATATATGCTAACAATGAGCTAGCAGGAAGAGGAATTAAGGTAGCAATTCCATTGACAGTTGCAACAAAAAGATCGAAACACCTAGGGAATAAATTTAACCAAGAAGATGAAAGACTTGTGCAGTGAAAACTACATAATACTGTTGAAAGAAATTGAAGAAGACACAAATAAATGGAAAGACATTCTGTGTTCATGGATTGGAAGAGTGAATATTGTTAAAATGTTTATATTACCTATAGAAATTCTTTTTGGGTGTTGGATTGTTTTCTTTGAGGGAAAATTTGGGGCAACGTTGACATGAACTGAAGGCAGATCCAAGCCAAGAACAAGACTAATCTAAGGAATTTCAAGTCACTTGTGAGTAACATCAGAGTAGGAAAAATCCAAGATACACATGCACCAAATTATGGCAGTTAATATCTCTGCATGGTGGATTACAAATGATATGTATTTTATTCCCTCTTCATTTTTGTATATAAATTTTTTTCTATGAGCTGTACTGTGTAAAGGAAGTTATTTTGAAACACACATGTGCTTTGCAATCATACAGGCTTAAGTTAGAACCCACCTCCACTACTTGAATTTGTGATTCTAGACAAGTTCCTTGAACTTTTAAAGCCCTCATTTAAAGTTTCCTCATTTATATAAAAAGGACAATAATCATACCTCATAGTTAATTGTGAGGATTGAATAAAATAATCTGTGTAAAGTTCTTCAAACAGTACTTTTGGACTGAGAAGCATACCATAAATCTTTACAAGTTATTATTGTTGATAAGTAAAGTTTGCTGATCGCTCTCAGAGCCTGAAAATAATCAGCCTTTTCTACTCTCTGCCAAGAAGTTAAGTGGCCCTGTGTCTTCATCCTCTAAAAAACCGGCAGAGGAAATTCAAGTTTTATCCCTACCATCTTAAGTCACACAACAAACATCATTATGAAGAAAAGCCTCTTTGAGCACCTACTGCGTGCAAGTAATATAAGTTCTCAGACATTAGACGGGGTCCCTGTGGCCTCCGACTTGTAGCCAGGTCAGTTCTGGCCACTAACCCTCAAGTGTCTCAATGCCTAATTAAAACCACGTCCAGGGTAGGCTATACTTAGGATGAACCCACATGGTCTTAATTCCCAATGAAGAATACACATTGCATTTCAGGACTTCCACACTAGCCCAGGCGTTCTGATGTGGGGTTTGAGTTCCCTGGCGTTGTCATCTGACAGGCTTTTTGATGTGGCGACGATTCCAGTAAGGTAACCTCTGGCATCTCAGAACTGGCGCAGCCTGCTTGGCTGCAGATGAATTCTGAGCCCAGACGCGGGCTGAATCTGCATGCCTGCGGGTGGACGGGACCGCTAACGACCATGGGGTTAATTCGCAGGGGGCTGTTTCAGGGCAGGTCCCACTCCTCAGGGTGTCCGAGTCGCTGCTGTGTAGCTTGGCTCTCTGAGGCCATGCGCCTCAAAGCATTTTTGCTTTCTGACCTCTTCGGTGGGAGGGAAAAAGAAACCCCTCTGGACCCTGCATGTCCCTGCTTGAGGTGACAGAGACAAGCTTACTGGGCTTCGAGAAACTTGTCATTGTTCTGGATGAGGTCTGCCCTGCGGTGGCTGCTGTTTATTCGTTACAGTAAGTAAATAAATAACTGGTGCTTGAAACAAAAGCAGAGGCCTTGCTAGACATTCCATGAGCACACCATCTGGGTCTCCTTACCTTCCAGGCATGTAGGAGACGGGACTGCCCAGCCTTCTGGGGCTGGTGGGGTCGCATGACCAGTTTAGACCAATGGGGGGTGAACTGGGGTGACTCCCGTCACTCCCCAGCATTAAAGAGCAGGTGAGACGTCCAGCCTCTCTCTTCCCTGGAGACCAAAGGAGTAACGTGTTCTAGATGTTACAGCTACAGAGGGTACAGCCTCCATCAGCCTGGATCCTTGAGTGACCGTGAAATGGGATTTTCCCCGCACACCTACCCAACACCCTTGACTTGGCAATGGACGTGAGACACATGCAAGAAATAAATCTTTTTTGTGTTCAACAATGGGATCTGGGGGTTCATTTGTTATCACAGAGCAACCTAACCTATTCTAACTAATACAATTCTCCCATAAACATTAGTGGCCCTTTCCTGGTGGCTCAGATGGTAAAGAATCTGCCTGCAAAGCAGGAGACCTGGGTTTGATCCCTGGTTTGGGAAAAAGTTCCCTGGAGAAGGGGATGGCGGCCCACTCCAGTATTCTTGCCTGGAGAATCCCATGGACAGGGGAGACTGGCAGGTTACAGTAAATGGGGCTGCAAAAGAGTCAGACATGACTGAGGGACTAACATGTCCACTTTCATTAACATTTGTAATACAGACAGTGGTCTGCCAGTCACCTGTAGGACCTGTCACTGGGAGTTGGCCAAGGCAGTCTGTAGTGAAAGGCTAGAGGAACATTTGCAGGGAGGAGCAGCAATTCCAATGGTCAAGTTCAAGGTGACTGCAGTCTACTCTGGGAGGCCAGGAGGAAGGCAGAGCTTCAGAGGACACTCAGGCTTTGGAGCTGCTCATCCAGACCCCAGACTCCAGACCAAGGTCAACCAGACTCCAAAGACAGAAGACATTCCAGTAGACTGCTTCTCTGACCTCCCTGCTTCGGAAGCTGTGTCAGTCAGCAGTATGTCTTTAGAAAGTGAAAGAAGATTCGTAGGTCGCTTTATTTTTTTTTTTAATATTTTTATTTATTTGGCTGCATCAGGTCTGAGTTGCACACGTGGGATCTTCAATCCAGCGCACAGACTCTCTAGTTGCATGCCAGGCTTAGTTGCTCTGCGGCCTGTGGGATCTTAGTTCCCCAGCCAGGGATCAAACCTGTGTCTCCTGCCCTGCAATGCAGATTCTTAACCCCCAGACTACCAGGGAAGTCCCCCTCGGTCACTTTAGATGCACAAGATATTCGACTATAATGAGAGTTTATTTACTGGACTGTATTGGTTTTCTTTGCACAGACCTCCAAGGGCTGACCATCCACATGGGGGTTAAGACATACTTACACAGCCCGCATCTGAGGCTCTAGGAAATACTCCCTGTGAATGATGAGCAACCCAGTGAAAGGCCGTGCTGCTCTGCTCATTTCTAAACCTGAAAGTATCCAGCGACCCTCTCAAAATCCAGGAACATTCCAGTCTCCGGATGGAGAGGCACCTGGAAGAGAATGAGGAGAAGCTGTGCTCTTGTCGTTGCCGACGACATGGTTTGTAGCATCTGAGACTCAATGTTACCATCCGTCTTCTGTCTGGCCGGCCTGGAATGAGGTGGTCTTTAGCCCACAGCAGCAGAAGGCTGCTTGTAACCACATTCATCATGGTGCCAAACTGCCTTCTTATTCAAGAAGAAAGGATGATGTCTCATCCTCTCGTGATTCCCTGGATTGGAACTGCTGTATAAAATTGTCTTTGCAGAAATCGACTTCTCCAAATTCATCGGGAATGCAGAGCTAGATGTCTGGCCACTTTGAGACGAAAGGGTTCATTGGGACCAAATCTGTTTTTGCTCCTTTGCTACTTACCAGAGCTTTAATGCTAGAACCTCTCAGGGTTTTTAATTTTTACAAGGTAGCTATTTTCAGAGTCAAAAAGGTGCAGTTTTCTTTACCGAAAACCTCGTGATGCAAGAGAAATGGGATCTTCTTATAAATCCCTCAGAATGCTCTGCTCCCTCTGTCTAAATCCATGATGCCGGAAGAGCAAAGACTACAGCTTCATTGCCAGGCATGCGGGGAAGACAGTAATCACATCGGATGTTAATGTGATGAGTCCACTTAAACAGAGATAAATTTCAAATGCAAATATATTTTTATTTTGAATATAATACACTTACAAAGAAATGCTTATGCTTTTAGAGGAGAAGGCAGATTTCTTTTTCAGAAAATATTTACTTGTTTGGCTGTCGGGTCCTAGTTGTGGCACGTGGGATCTTCCTGGAGCAGGGATCAAACTCGCATCCTCTGCATTGCAAGGCAGTTTCTTAACCACTGGACCACCAGGGAAATCCCTAGAAGGCAGATTTCTGACCCCCTCCTGAAACATTAACTAAAGGATTTGGAGAGAGCAAAGTCAGTTGAAAGTCTGTCAGTTGAAAACCCGTGGCAAGAACCTATTTAGCGGTTCCTTATCTTTTGATCCATGTTAACAGCATGAAACGTGTACTTTAATTATAATTTCCAAATCTCACCTTGATATTCTGTGCAATGAAAGAGTCCCACACAAATGTACCATGTGTGCATGCGTGCTAAGTCACTTCAGTCGTGTCTGACGTTTTATGACCCTATGGACTGTAGCCCTCCTGGCTCCTCCATCCTTGGGGTTCTCCAGGCATGAATACTGGAGTGGGTTGCCATGCCCTTCTCCAGGGGATCTTCCCGACCCAAGGATTGAACCTGTGTCTCTTACCATCTCCTGCCTTGGCAGGTGGGTTCTTTACCACTAGTGCCATCTACTTTTTATTTTTCAGGTGCTCTAAGAGCACTTTATTCCCAAAGGTTGCTGATATGAGGACTCTTGGGAAGCGGAAGTGGCAGGAAGAGCCATGTGCTCAGATCCCCAAGGCCTGAGCTAAACTGAAGCCAGATCTATCCACTAATGATGCCACAGGCCACAAGGAAGAAGGCCAAGGATGTGTGCTGGCTTGTGGAGCTGTAAGTTGCACCTCAAGGGTGGAAAGCATTCCCCTGACTTCAGGTTGGTCCTACGGCTGAGGTGTAGCACGATGGCCACAGCAAGTGGATATTGAGAGCAAAAGCTAGGAGGCATGTGCCCTCTCCACCAGGAACAATTAGAATTTTCATCACCTAAATTGAGCCCCTAAGTAAATGAATATCGCCTCCATGAGATTGAAGCTGCAGAGATAAACAATGGAAGGAAAGGAAGTGGCATGCAAGGGGTATCTTTCTGAAATGCCAGGTGAAGCTGATGTCGACTCAGAATCTTTGCTTCATGCTGGTCCAAGGCCGTTGTCAAACTAAGTTCTGTAAAGGAACACAAAAAGACTAAAGAAACAGACTCCTAACTCGCTCACATAACGAGCGGCTCGTCCTTGCTGCCTCCAGCACCATCCCTGATTGAAGGGCACTGTGAACTCTCTTCCCACCTCGCCAGCCTGGGGAGCTGAGATTGATGTGCAGCCTGGGAAACATGAACCCTGGGCTTCGGGAGCAGCTTGAGGTCAAGTCAGAATTTGTTTCTGTCCTGCCTTTCAAAGCTTTGTTTTCCTATGAACCATCCATACTAACCACTCAGCATTGCTGGGCCCCGGAGAACCGGGGGTGGGCAGCTTCCAGGAGATTCATTCAGGATGGACATTCATTAGCTCTGAAGACAGCTGGGGCTTTTCCTAAAAGGGCTGAGGACAGCTGGAAATTCCCAGATTAATCATTGACCAGACCAGGCTACTGCCACCCCACCAAATCCCACCCTACCCTGAGGGTTGCTCTAACCAAAATAAATCATAAATGTGTACAGTTCAACACTGATTCTATTCAGAGTTACTGCCACCCGCTTCTAAAGCCCAGGCCAACGTAAAGTAACCCAAGACTTCACTTCTCTTCAAGGGGCTGCTCCACGTCCTCAGAGGCAATTAAATCACGGAACCTGTGTAAATAAGACTTTGCTGGAATGCTATTTTGAGGCATGGTGAAAGCCTTTCCAGTGAATGGAGTCTTCATTCTGACCATCACAGATAAATGAAGGACGGTTCTTTAACATACTAACGATAACAACAACTAATTGATACGTTTCCTTTGCAAAGCATTTCGTTTCCGCCAGATAACGTCACATGAATCATCTTTTATTTTCAGACTCATATAGCAAGGCAGGACGTGTGCTATTATTGACATTAAGCAAATAAACTGAGACTTCTTGGCAGTTAACAGGCTTACCTTGGGTAACAGAACTGATGGGTGTTGGATATAAGATTAAGACAGACTCCAAGTCCAATACTTTTCCCAATCCATCCCACTGTGTCTACAAAAAATCTTACCCTCTCTTAAAAGCTTTGAATTTTATAAATTGTTTAAGTGCTTATTGTTTTATTTGATGGGAATGAAGTACAGCTAACACTTGTTGAGTCGTGACTAAGCTGAGTCATTGTACTATCAAGTGCTCAACATGAAGGTCCTCGTTTATTTATTTTTTTTGAAGGTCCTTATTTATGAGGTGGTCATTATTATCCCCATTGTGATAGCCAAAGAAACTGAACACAGAGAGGTTTCTGCAATTTGCCTAAACCACACAGCTAGTAAGTAGCAGGAATTTGAAAATTGCATGCTCTAGAGCCTCCCACCTGCATCCTTCTGTTGAGATAGGCAGGTGTATAACTTCTCATGTTGTTTTTTGAAGAACCATAGGTCCAGTTGCCGGAGACAGAACCACCCACATTGCCAAGATGTTTGGCGTCGTTTGGGTCCGTGGGGATTCTTTCGTCTATGAGGCCAATCTAGAACCAATAGAAATAACCGATAAACAAAAGAAATAAACCAAACACCCTGATATGAGATGGGGCTCCTTCTTTCTTTCTCTTCAGGCTGTACTACTTGGCACGTGGGACTGTGGTCTCCCAGTCAGTGATTGAACCTGTGACCCCCGCAGTGGAAGTGCAGAGTCTTAACCACTGGACCACCAGGGAAGTCCCTCAGGGCTTTCTTCACAATAGGCACCACTATTGCTACTATTTCCAATACTAAAAACCACAAAGTTCCTTCTCCCTTGTGTCCCTTATCCAGTCAATTATCAGGGATTCCTATTTCTTGGTTGTGTGTGTATCTAGAACTTGCTTCTCCCTCTTCCCTCCTCTTCACATACACTGTCCAGTCAAGTCACTAGAAAGTGGCCCCTCCAGCTTCAGACACATCCCACAATATGGTCTATCTTGTCCCCAAGCATCCTGAAAGCATAGCATCTTCATCCCATCTCATCCCATGCTGTGTTCCTACACATGGCACCCCGCTGTCTATCACAAGCCCTCTGGTTGACATCTTCATGGTCTAGACCCTCCATTTTCCAGCCATTTTTTTGGCTTTTATTATCTATTTCTTTTTTACCTTTTGACTTCCCCGCATGGCATGTGGGATCCTAGTTTCCTGACCAGGGATTGAACTCACAACCGCTGCATTGAAGAGTGGAGTTTTAACCCCTGGGCCCCCAGGGAGGTCCTAGACAGCCATTTTCCTGCCAATGCTCTGTCTCTTTGTTCTCCTCTTGCCAGGCGGGGCTCCTCACAGCCCCCAGCCCACGTCCACACATCCAGCTTCCTGTCTTGTGACTTCACTATTATTCTCCTCCTCTTGTTACTGCTCTTCTCTCACGTTTATGTCCCAGTCTAGACGTCCCACCTGTCTATGATGTCTTCTCAGACTATTCCTCCTTCTTGGATTCCTATTGTTCCCACAGAAGATTCCACGAAGTTCAGTGTTTAATTTTGTTTTCTCATTGTCTCACTGTTTATCTCTTCCACTAGACTGTGAGTTTCTCAGGTCAAGGACTCTGCCCTACTTTTTTTTTGTGATCCTTACTGGGCATAATGTAGTACTGGACTCAGAGACGGTGCTCATCTGGTGGACTGATCTCGCTTGGTGGAGGGACCTGGCATCAGACCAGACAGCAAATGAACATGAGCTGATTTAGTGTCTCTGATGAGCGACCTAGTGGCCTTGCTCGACATGGGTTATTTCTCCAACGCTAGATGCCAACATCAAATTCATGGGAAGGTCAGAAAATTACAAGCTGGTCAATTCGTTTTCTGTAGTAGAGTTGTTGTTTGCCCAACTTGAGCAGCTGAGGAACCCATCTTTTCTAATTCCTTTCCCAGTGGGCTCTTCCCTAAAGAGGTACAATGACTGGGCGGGGGGCGGGGGGTAGGGAGGGTCAAATGAGTTGTCCAAGTGAAAGACCACAGCAAGTAGACTCTGATTTATAACCTCCAAAGTAATACATTAGAGAATGGAAAGTAGCTCAAGGCCAATGTTTTAGAATAAATCATGAGACAGTTTTTTACCAGCAGAGATGTCATTGGACGCTGTGCAGCCTTGTTCAGCATCAGCATGTTTAATGGCCATTCATCTAAGTTCAAGTTGCCTCAGGCAGATTTCAGAGGGGGCAGTACTTTGGAAATCTAATAGCAGAAAGAATCGAGTTAGTATATATGGACACATTTGGAAACTATGTCATACTTTCCAAACTGTGCTCTCAAGCTCCATCTTAAGAGTTGAATCCTTCTGAGTTGGAAAGAATGCCAAAGGTTATCTGGTTGGAAGAGGGATGACATGTCTGGAATACTACTAACACACTTTTCGCTTTTGTGTTTCGTGGGTTGATCCATCCCTTCACTTTCCCATTTTCTCAGAGACATAAGCCTACCTTCAGACTTCGAGAGCATGAATGCAAAAAAAAAAAAAAAAAGAATAGGTAATATGCTGGTTTTCCCGACCCCAAATAGGTTTTTTGGAGGCATAATAGCAGTAAAAACTAGGTTTTGTTGAGAGAGAAATAATATTTTCTAAATTGATTTAGCTCCCATTTAGCGTAATTGCTAAAGAGCCAAGCTTGTAAGTAGGACTCAGATCCTGGAACTGCTTCCATGCAGGTGAGAACTGGTTTTGCTAGTGACAACTAAGGCTTCCCAGGTGGCGCTAGTGGTAAAGAACCTGCTTGCCAAAGCAGGTGGCGCAAAAGACCCAGGTTCCATCCCTGGATTGGGAAGATCCCCTGGAGGAAGAAATGGCAAATCACTCCAGTATTCTTGCCTGGAAAGTTCCATGGACAGAAGAGCCTGGCCGGCTGCAGTCCACGGGACTGCAAAGACAACTAGACTAAGAGGTTTGAATTGTAGAGGCAGGAAGCCTGCCCATTTCTGGTCCCAAGGGACCATGAGAAGAAAGAAGACAGAGGCTATTGAGACATTGAGCTTGATTGTCTGTCTCTGGGCTGCCCTGAGCGGGAAGTGTGTTAGATGTTCGTTGTTGTTCAGTCGCTAAGTTGTGCCCAACTCTGCGACCCCATGGACTGCAGCATGCCAGGCATCCTTGGCCTACCCTATCTCTTGGAGACTGCCCAAACACATGTCCATGGAGTTGGTGAGGCCATCCAACCATCTCATCAACACAAAGCCTCTCCCTCGTTTCAGACTGCATGAAACACAGGCTCTCCACACCCATGTGGGAGTGGCCACATCAGAGTAAACTCAGCAGTACTCTGTGGTCAGACAGTGGAAGGGCTAGCATTTAGCTTTCCCGAGCTACCCCCAGTTCCTGTGTGGTGTGGAAAGAACTTGGAATCTCCTGGGTGACCCTGGAGGGGGGAGGCACAGATGCTGGGTGGAACCTGGTTAGAGCACATACCAGAGAGGAATGACCATGGTGGGGGCAAGATGGTGCTGTGGGCTAAGGGTCCTGACCTCACGATTACAGCCAGGGGCTCAGCACCAAGGGAGACCCAGGGGTCCACACTCCAGGGGCGACCCAGGGGCTCAAGGCACCAACAGAGACCCCCAGGTCAAACCAAGGGGAAAAGTGGGCAGGGCTCCAGATCAATCAAGACAGAAAACAAACCACCAGCTACCCAGCCCAGCAACAAACACTGGCCTGAAGCCAAGGAATGGGACAAGCGGAACTTCAGTGGTCAACAGTCCAGGGAGCAGCCCAGACCAGCCACCCTGTGGCAGACACGATGAGGATCCAGGAAACCCCGTGTGGACTCAAGCCTGCTCCCCTCTACCCCCGGGGAACACAGTGAGTCCCGCTCACACACTCAGGCAGAGACTGAATTATCTACAGAAAACTCCTCCTAACTGTGGAATTGGGCTGAGATTACAGGGCTGGCGTTAACCTGGTCTTCCACCTCACAGGGGGATAGGGGCTCATTGAAAAGCTCCCAGCATTTAGTCACATCTTCCATACTCGACTCAGAGGACAGTGGGCACTTTGATGACTTTGCTCCCCGACATGCGCTTCTCCATCGCGTGTAGGAAAAGGCTCACGGGAACCTTGGGACCAGGCAAAGTGTTTATTATAGTCTCCACTCTACATGTGCAGAATCCAAGGTCCGGGGATGAAATGTCTCATCCACGGTCAAGATACATAGGGTACAAAATTACAAGAGGGGGACTTCCCTGGTGGTTCAGTGGCTAAGACCCTGTGCTTCCAATGCAGGGGGCCTGGGTTCAATTCCTGGTCAGGGAACTTATTCCCACATGCTGCAACTAAAGATCCCACAGGCTGCAACGAAGACTGAGATCCTGCATGCCACAACCAAGACGCGGTGCTGCCAAATAAATAAATAAAAATAAATATTGAAACACACGCACACACACAGGAGTTAGACCTTTCGACCCCAGCTTCCGGCTCCTCTGGCAGGGCTATGAGCCCCTCCTAGGAATGGGAGGGGGGTGCCTATGCACTCGGGCCAGGGGAGCCCCTGGTGAAAGGTGTGTATGCTCAGAAACAGGCTTCAGTTTCCCGTTCTAGTCCTGGTCATACCTTCAGCCTTCATTCCGGGGGATCTTCTGGCTGGAGAAGTTCCTTTGGCATTTTTGCACCTGGTGGGGGCGTGGGGTTGGCCAAAGTCCACCCTCCGCTCATGATGCCAAATGTTCCGGTCGGCACCCAGCTAACAGGATAGTGACAGAACAAAGTGTTTCCGTCTCTCTCATTTCTCCCAAGTATCTCCTAAAATTGAAACTTCTGCATTGGCTGCAGTTTTCCTCCATCTGCAAAAACACATTAGGAAGAGAAAGAGGTTGGCAGCTGACTTCAGGCTTTTCCCCCCAGAGAGTTACTTACCTGACTTTAACCAGATGCTGTGTATCAGTCCGTCTCTCCCCTCCGCGCTCAGTGGGCAAAAGACAGAAGAAATACAAGGAATGCTTGTTACGCTCTGCACTCTCTCCCCCTCTCTTTCTCTTTCTCTCTTTCCCTTTTCTTTTTTTTTTTTTCCCCAGGACCGGATATACAAGTTCCAGAAGAGGAATATACATCCCTAGAGTCTGAAATCAAATCTGGAATTCATATCCTCTGTAAATGTACTTTATTAAAAGCAGGAATCAAGAAAGGTTTTGGAATTATTATATTGGAGAGCTTGATTGTGTAGAGAGGACTTGGAATTAGGGATAATTTTAGACATGTTTTGCAGGCAGCCTGCTCCTTGGATGAATGGAAACACTGGGTACTTTGGCATCAATCTTATCCCAGAGGTCTTAAAACCAGCCCAAAGACTGTGTTACCAACACGAGAAGGAAAACAGGAGACTGCAGTAAGACACGTTCGTCTATGATTACGCAATCGAGTGAACTGACAGTGTTGTAGGGACACAGAGTAGGTAACATTTTCAGACATCAGGCTGTCAGCTGGGAGGGAGTGTTTGTAAAATCCGCTTGCTGACACTTCATGGTGTTAGTGCAGCCCCAGACCATGGACATGGGTGGAAGGCATGAGTGTGTCTGTGTGTGTGGGCATGTATATGAAGAAGCTGTTGAGGTCCAGAATCAGAGCCAGTGGAGACTGTGAGGGGCGGAAGTGGGGCAACTCACATGAAATCCATCTCTGCCCCCACCCTCTGCCCCCAACCCCCGCCCCCAGACATGCTGGTGGCCTGTACCCCTGGTTCTTCCCTGGAAGGGGAACCAGGAACTTGTCTGTTGTTCCCAGAAGGCCCAGACCATTTTCTATCGGCTAACTGTCTCTGAACTATTTTTCTCCCGCGGTTTGGAATCACAACCTTCTGAATGTCATTGTAAGCTCACGGTATTTCTCTGATGAAAATCGCCATTTCACAGGGGTCAGCCAACTCAACGGCGGGAACACGGTGACTATGGGATTCACATTCTGGTAATAAAAGATGAGCCAAGCCCTCCAACCCGTCAGAGAAAGGTGGGAGCCCCTGGAGTCCCAGGAGGAGACTTTATACTCTCAGAGCGCCCTGGAAGTAGAGAGAGGAAGCCAGTGTTTCTGAGCTCTTTTGAAGGAGAGCTATTGCTCTGCTAGGGGGAAGGCTTCTCATGTGGTTCAGACGGTAAAGAATCTGCCTGCAATGCAGGAGACCCCGGTTCAATCCCTGGGTGGGGAAGATCTCCTGGAGAAGGGAATGGATACCCACTCCAGTATCTTTGCCTGGAGAATTCCATGGACAGAGGAACCCAGCAGGCTACAGTCCATGGGGGTCCCAAAGAGTTGGACAGGATTGAGTGACTAACACTTTGACTTTCAGAGGAAAAAGGTTGGAATGCTGAATGGATGCTTGGGGGCGGGGGGGGGGGGCGGGCGGGGCACAGGGGGTGCTGCTCTTCATTCACATCCAGGATGTCCCTTGTTCCTTTATATAGAAAGTCCCCTCTCTTGGAACAGGCGGGAAAGTACAGCGAACATTTGGATGGCGAAGGTCCTTAACTTTTCACGTTGGCTTCCCTTTCCAAGACTTTTGAGTTATTGTCTTAATTACAGCAGCCCTAAAGAGGAATTTGAAATCACCCCTGCAGCTCCCAGGAGAAACAGCAGTGGACGCCTCTTCCCTGGCTCTTGGACTGATTGGGGTTTCACTCACCTCTTTCTCTCTCCCTCCACGGGGTCCTGGCCTCCGGAGGCAGACAGCGTGGGCCCGGATCCTCTGTTCTCAGCATCTCTGCAGGAAGGGTGGCCGCTTAGATTCCACGCTTCCTGCCGGCCTCTGACACCCCCTCCGGGGAGGTGGTTTGTAATGTTTGTCCCGTAAACTCTTAGGTAACTGTTCTGTTCCTCCCGGGGAGGTCACATGGCTCAGAGAGAAAAGCTGTGTTTTTCTTGTGGATATCTAAGGACGCTGAGCCGCGGCCAGGCAGCAACGCCGCCAGAACCCCCAGTCTGAACAGAGAGCCCCGTTAGGGGAGCCAACGGGAAATGACACTCCCGGACAAGGGTCAAGTGCAAATCTGAGGGCTGCAGAAGCCCTGGGCCTGGGACATGCATCTGTCTTCCAAGACTTCCCCGCAGTAACGCCCCCTTTTCAAAGGGCGCAATGGGTGAGCTGATACCTGGTTCTGAAATTCTCAAGCCCCTCGGCCAGAGGGTGCTGGGGCCTTTGCTCTCCTTGTGTTCACTTCTGGCTGCGTTTCCCATCATTACTTCAGCCCTGGTTCGGAGTCTCTGCTCCCTGTAGTTCAGGCCCCCCGGTTGGTCTCCAAAAGCCAAAGGTGTGTGTATGTGCTCAGTCGTTTCAGTTGTGTCTGACTCTCTGTGACCCCGTGGGCTGTAGCCCACCAGGCTCCCCTGTCCACGGGGTTCTCCAGGCAAGAATATCGGAGTGGGTTGCCATTTCCTTCTCCAGGGGATCTTCCCCATGGAACCGGCGTCTCTTATGTCTCCTGCATTGGCAGACAGGTTTTTTACCCCTGGCACCACGTGGGAAGCCCTTGCTTTACTCCACATGCATTGAGACAGCGGGTTCTGAGCATCTGGGAAGAAGGGAGCTGCAGCCCAGGACACTCCGGGCCCAGACTGGGCTCTACCCAGAGGCTGAAGCCGCACTGCAGGCAGAAACAGGGCCAACTACTCTTCACTAAGATGTTTTATCTTCTTTTTTAAAAAATTTGAGGTATAATTGACACACCGTAAAATGCACATATATATGTATCAAAATATACCCTCATTCACCCTCTGCTCAGGTCAAATCTTAGACCTCCCCCAAGACCCCAGGAGCTCCTCTGATGCCCATCCTGCTGTTAAACGCTTGGAGTCATCACAGAGAAGCTTCTGGCCCCGCAGCTGGGTGAGGCAGCTGCTACAGATTCCAATGCCTCCTTTTGAAAACTCGAAACTCAGAGAGGTCAAGCGATCAGCTCCTGGCCACACGGCCAGTGAGAGATGTGTGGTGGCCAGAACCACACAGTTCTGGGCCCTTTCTCTTCTTCCTGGACTTCCAGAAGAGTGCAGAGCTGTCTTCTGAGACAGCTGAGAAGACCGTGAACAGACCAGGATGCAGATCACACAGACCAGAGGGGCAGAGGCCTGGAGTCCTCTCTGTCCAAGTGACACAGCGTCCAGGCTTCAGGATCCAGGCTGTCTCTCAGCTGGGGGCCACCCCTGACTGGCAAGCGTGTGATGTGTGTATCTCTCTTGATACCCATTCCTTCTCTACCTTGAATGTAGATAACCCATCCTCAGACTTTAGGATGCCCCAGAATCCTGGGTAGAGTGAGCTGTACGTGTTGATTCTCCAGCTTGGGGCAAGGCCCAAGAGTCTGCGCCTTCACGAGGCTTGTTCTTCTCCTACCCGCACCCCTGCACCTCCCCCCTCCCCGACACCCAGCCAGGGGATCTTTGACCAACATTGTGTAAGGGGACCGCTCTCTGTCTCCTCCACCCTGGAAGTGGCATCAGTCATAATTTCCAAGATTCCACCCCATCACACCCGACCTCTCCCTTCCGGGAGGACTTCCCCTTTCCTTAACTTCTTCCTTCTTTTATCTTTGCTATCTGCCTCGTCCTTGGATTATGGGGCTGCTCTTGACTGTGATTCTAATATTCAACTTGTTCATCTAACCTCCAATCCTCTCTTGAATTGTCCCTTAATCTCTAGAAAGCCTTAATGGCTACGGTGATTTGAGACAGTCCACACACACCAGATACACAGACAAACACTCCTTCTACTGAAAACCCTTCTACGGTGTAAAGTCCAGACTCCTTCAAGAAGCACTGAAGACTCTTCAGTTTCTACTGCTTGCCTTCCAGTTTCATCACACATCCTTCTTCTCTGAAACCTATCCTTCCTTCTCACGACGATTTCCAGCTACCGTCATACCCTCGTGCTTAGGCAAACTCTGCTCCATTTGCTTGGAAAAGCCCTCCTCCGGGGCCCCTTCCTATAAATACCTCCTCAGTTTTCAGGACCAAGGCTGAAGGAAGGTTCCATCCTTTGGGAAAATCCCCAGCCTCTCCCAACACCCCCAGGAATGGATTGCTCATTCTTTAGGGGCTATGTCTTTTCCCCCTGGTGAATCCAGGAGCCCTGTATCCTCAGGACCTGCGTGGGGTCTGGGCCCTCACCATGGGGACTGAGGGTGGAGGCTCAATCCAACACTTCCACGGTGGTCCAGCATTAAAATCAAGTAAAATATAAGTAAAAGTGTTTACAGTAAGTCCCCTACATGTGACCTTTCAAGCTATGAACTTTCACGATGCAAACATTCATGGCGTCAACATCAGGCGTGAGTGACCCTGAAGCTTGTCCTTCGTCTCCTACTGCTGGTGGCGATTCTTCAGCTCTGCCTCCTTCCACCTCTTGTTCGCTTGATGCCAGCCCCTGGATGCCAGCTGTTTGTACTACTACAACTTTCAAGGTGCTGTACCATAAGATTCTAAATGTTTATTTTGTGTGTGTTTGCTTTTATGTATTACTTGTGCAAAACACATTACAAGCCTATTACAGTACAGTGCTATATAGCCAATTATGTAAGGTACGTATGTTGGACTTACCAACAGATTGGACTTAAGGGACAGGCTTTCAGAACAGAATTCATTTGTATGACGGAGACTTAGTGTATTGTGTTTCCTATGTGCTGGGCACTGTTTTAAGTGCTTTCTTCATTTTAGGCTTATTTGTGTAAAATGTGTTTTTCTCTGATGCTGGTAATTAGAGTGATCTGATGTCTGTATAGTGTAGTGTCTTAGGTTTCAGAGGATGCAACTTAACTTTTAACTGTAGCATCTGTAAGAATCAATAAAGGCCATTGTCTTCCATTGATCTGAGTGTTCCACTTCTATACTGAGCTTCTCTGATTCATTCATCCTAGTGGGATATTTTTTTCAACTTGTTTTTTTTTGTAGGCTTAAAACAAAAGCTAGTTGAATAATTTGAAGGGCAATTTTATTTATCATGTCAACTCCATCTGCAATATATCTAAAAATTTGAGTGCTCGCCTCGGCAGCACATACACTAAAATTGGAACAATACAGAGAAGATTAGCATGGCCCCTGCGCAAGGATGACACGCAAATTCATGAAGCGCTCCATATTTTAAAAATAAATAAATAAATAAAAATTTGAATAAAAGTCAATGGGGGGGGGGAATGATTCAAAATATATAAATGATTCAACATACAGAGGTTTATTTTAAAAGCAACCTCTCCTGACCGTGTCGGTTCCTGTAAGACATTTGGGATGCCACGAGGAAGAGGACTATGTCTCTAGACGAGCTTCATCCTCCCCTCGATTTATGATGCAGGATAGAGCTGAAGTGGATAGAGCTCTGTGCAGAAAGGAGAAACCAGCAGCGGAACCCTCTAGACGCCTAGTGATCACTGGAATGTGTTGGCATTTCCCAGGGGGCAGTCAGTTTCAAGCCACCAAACTGCGCTTCTCGATTCATTAATCTCTTGGTCAGGGTGGGAGTGGAGACAGGGAAATCTACTCCAGATAAGCATGAAGTACAATATGACTTTGCCTTCTTATAAGGAGCCATCATTCACGTAAATTGCATCCTTCAACCTTTCAAGGGATTAAATGCTACACGATAGACAGCATCTGGTTCAAACAACAGCAAATCAAAGAGGGTAACAATACACCGCGTGGTGAATAACAGGCAGGCTCCTATATCCATAAGAGGCCAACAGCAGAGGGGGGAAAAGAGGCCTGTGAGAGGCACCGTAAGAAGGGTACACCTGTAGATGTGTCGGGGAAGATAGTGATGTCGGCCGGCATAATAACGCCATTCTTCTAACGTGACCCAAAGCGGCAGGCAGCCGCCCTCCTTCAGGGGCTGGAACACAGCTCTCGGTGACCCAGGGACCAGAAGAGAGAATAGGGTACAGAGACGCTCCTTGCTGAAAGTCACCAGCCCGGGACTTTAATTAACATGCAGACTCACGTTGGCTCCTTAGAGGGTCTCATTGGAAAGCAGAGGGAGAGGCCATTTGTCTGGAATTCGATAAAAAGGACTTGGAGTTTGACTTCTTTGTTTCGTCTCCCTTTTCTCACCCTCCCCCACCTCAAGTCTCCTCCTCCCCTGGTCTCCAACACGGGTTCTCATTACTCTCATGACCTCTGCCCTTTGACCCTTCCAAGGAAGGATCAGATGCATGCCATTCACACCTCCGTGTAAAGTTAATCCTCTGGCATTTCCCAGGTATTCTGTTTTAGCCATAATCCCCTATGAAAAGCTCTCCTCTGTTAAAGGAATTTCAGGTTGAGATGAGTGTGTTTGGGGTTGGGGGGAGGGCACTGATAAGAATCAAATTCTGGAAGGTTTGAGTGGCATCCGCCTTGAGCATCTCAGGCCATCCTTTTTTGGGACTCCCCCCCACACCCCGACCTCCATTGGGAGTATTAATATATTGAACGGTAGAGTGCTCAAAACTATCCTGTGTGCTTTATTTCTGTATTCATCTCTTTTAAAGTTAGTTTTAATTTCTATCAAAGCTGTACGCCCACCTTTTCTTTTCTTGAGTGGTGCTCAAAGGTGGCTGACATTTAGACTCCTCTGGGAAAATGTTTTAAAATCCTGAAGCCTAGATTTCCCTCCAGACCAGCTAAGGAAAGCCTGTTGGAGATATGGCCCAGATCTTAAGGGTTCTGAAGAGCCCGGGTGATGCAGCTAGTGGGTGCGCCTTGCCCATGGACTTGAGGGAGATAAACTTAAAAGGTATATTTAAAACCAGACCAACGTGCCTGCACGCTCAGTCGCTTCAGTCGTGTCCAACTCTTTGCGACCCCGTGAACCACAGCCAGCCAGGCTTCTCCTTCCATGGGATTCTCCCGGCAAGAATACTGGAGCGGGTTGATATGCCCAAACGGCAATATCCCCAAGACTTCCCGCTCCCCATACCCCATCCTCCAGAAACAACAAATTCAATGATCTGAGCTGATACATATAGTAGTTGCCCTCATACTTCTAAATCACATGATTATAATGCTGGTCCTAGACTTTTCAGCTTTAATCATCCATCAACTTCCCACCATGGAAAATATGAGTTAGTCCTCCTCCAACACCACTGCCGACCCCTCAAAAACTCGGCTTTCCGAACCCCACATCATCCCAGTACTGTTATCATTTGGTTGCATCGAAATTTGTATTGTGACTCTCTTCTCTGTTCCCTGAGTTTTCTCTGTCCTCATCATTAATCCAACCCCCAACTCTTCCCAAAGCGTTCTCCTCTCACTTGGTTGAAATCACTTGAGGAAGTCTCTCCCACTGCCTGGGGACCTCCCATCTGGGCCAGCCCCTTGTCGGGAGCTGCTGGGTGACCATCGGCCTGATGATGCCATCTTTTCTTGTGCTGGATACTTTGTCTTTTTTCTCCTACCTTCTTTTTTGTGGGTTTGATCCTCTAGGAGCTTCTGGGGAAAGAGTACATGAGAGTAAAGATTCTGAGACCTTGACTGTCTGAAAATTCACTCTTCTCTCCTGGAGTTTGGCTGAAGATAGAATTTTAGCTGGAGGGGTTTCCCTGGTGGCTCAGGGGTAAAGAATCCACCTGTCAGTGCAGGAGACATGGGTTCCATTCCTGGTCCAGGAGGATCCCGCATGCCGTGGAGAGGCTAAGCCCGTGCACCCTGACTATGAGTTGACATTCCGCAACTACTGAAGCCCAAGGGCCCAAGAGCCTGTGCTCCGCACCAAGAGAAATCACCACAATGAGAGGCCTTTTCACCACCGTGAAGAATAGCCCCCACCTGCCACAATTAGAGAAAGCCCGCAAAGACCCAGTGCAGCCAAATAGATAAATACACTATTTAAAAAATTTCCTCCTTTTCCTCACTCTGGTCTCCTTTTTTGAACTTCCTCTTGTTCGACTATTGAACTTCAAGGATTTGCCCTCTAAATTTCTTCTATTTTTCTCTACTCTTTTTCTAAAAAATTTTACTCAAGTATAGTTGGTTTACAAAGCTGTGTTTAATTTCTGTTGTACAGCAAAGTGATTCAGATGTACACATATATTCTTTTTCATATTCTTTTCCATTATGGTTTATCATAGGATATTGACTATACAGTAGGACTCTGCTGTTTATCTATCCTGTAAATGTTAGTTTGCATCGGTTAATCCCAAACTCCCCCATCTTTCCCTCTCCTATCCCTTCTCTACTGTTCTCTGACTCTTTGTCTTTTTGTTCTACTTTCTAGGTGACCTCTTCATTGCCCTCTTCCAACGTTTCTATTAAATTTTTTACCCTCTATTAAGTTTCTAAGGTCTCCTGTTTTCAGAATGTCTATTGTGTAGAGCATCCTGGTATTTCAGGAGTGCAATAGCTTACCCCATCAAGGACTTTGGAAATTACACAGTGAGGAATGACGTGCAGCTCTGCAGCCCAGATGTAAACTCATCTCTGGGACTCAACCCATTACATACCTGGGTAAAGTGACTAGGGGACCATCTCCAAGAGACAGAAGAGAAACTTCCCTAGCACAATATGCAAGCAAAATAGTACACAAACCCAGAAAGACACTGCCTCCTTCTAACTATACTTCCATTACATTTGGCCTTGAGGGTCAGAGAAGAAAGAGTAAATTCTTTTTTGATGGCTTTAGAATAATATAGAAATGTTTGTTCTAATTTATAATCCACTTGCTAAAGATAAAAACTACTAGTGAACCGTATGTGAATTATAATCCCCTTCCTCTATATGCAACTTTTTATTTTATCAGGAATGTTCACAACCATTGTCCTATTTGGTCCTCAGAAAGACTGAGAAGACAAACAGGATAATTCTCCCATTTAGCAAAGGAGGAAAGCTTGTTTCCTTTTCTTCCACACATGCTACCTCACTAAGACACCTTGTAATCAAATTTGCCACATACATCAATAGTGAAAAGGGGAAAACATTGGAGTGGGAATCAAGAGACCTGGATTTTAGTCTGGACTCTGCCACTAATTAAAGTTGAACTTGGGCAATTCAGTTCCATTCCACGAGCATTTTTTCTGTGCTTCCTATATACCAGGGATTGTGCTGGAAGTACCAAGTTGGATAAGACATGGTTACTGTCTTTAAATTGCTTACAGTTTGGCTGAGAAGACAGATACAAACCAGTTCTCTATCATCATATATGAAAGTCATACACAAACAGATGCCTTGAAAGACCATCAGAGGGCATAATTAATTCCATCTGGAGAGGAAAGGCAGGGACGTTTTCAAAGGAAAGTCGAAAAAAAAATCATCTTTTTTTAAATTTAATGATGACAGTAATAAAGCGTTTCAAGAAAGTTCAAACAAAATATGATTCATAGAAAGTGAAAAATCACCATAACTCCCTTCCCCTCAAGAGATGAGTGCTACTAATTTGATGTTTATTAGCAGGTGACATTTGATCCACGTTTTAAAAAGCCAGTGGAGGTTTGCCTGACGTGAAAGGTGGTAGAGTCTGGAAAGAGAGTTCAAGATTGAAGAAAAGGGGTGATCCAGTTGGTTAAGACTCTGTGCCCTCACTGCTGAGGGCCTGGGTTCAATCACTGGTCAGGGAACTAAGACCTGAAGAAAGACATGGCAGATTTGGGGGCACAAATGAGGGTAAATTGCAGAGAAATGGCAGGAAATAAGGTGGGAGAGCAAAGCATCTATTGGAATAGGAGGGGTCTTTACCACACTGAGGATTTTGGATTGTTCTGCCACAGCTGGGGGACCATGGAGGCAGTTTAAGTTGGGAGGTAGATGGAGTGAAGTCTGAGTTCAATATTCCAGTCAGTGGCATTGTGGCCAGTGCAGGAAGGATGGGATGAGGCCAGACCAGTCAGAGAGACCAGTAAGGAAATCCAGGTGAAAATGGCAAGCTTGAACCAAGGTGGAAGGGTGACGATAGAAAGGGAAGGGTGGGTTTGGTAGACTCTAGGGGGTGGTATTAAGCAGAAACAAATGAACTGGGAATAAAGATAAGGGAAAAGAGGAGGCTAGAATGGCTCTTTGATTTCTGGTTGAATAATTAACTGAGCGACCACTAATACTAGTAATGAAGAGAAAAAACTACAGGGGTAAGAGGCATGTATGAGGTAGGGGATTAAAAGGTCCAAACTATCATGTATAAAATAAACTACAAGGAGGGATTCCCTGGTGATCAAGTTGGTTAGGACTCTGTGCTCACTGCTGAGGGCCTGGGTTCAATCACTGGTCAGGGAACTAAGATCCCACAAGCTACTTGGTGCAGTCAAAATAAAAAAGATACAAGGATTTGTTGGACAGCACAGGGGATATAGCCCATATTTTGTAATGATTATAAATGGAGTGTAACCTTTAAAACTTATGAATCACTATATTGTATACCTGTAGCTTATACTAGGTTGTATTCTTGTAACATTATACAGCAACTATCCCTCAATTAAAAAATATATATATAGGACAAGAAAGAGAAAAACAAATATTATATATTAATGCATATATCTAGAATCTGAAAAAACTGGTATACACAATCTTATTTACAAAGCAGAAATAGAGACGCAGACGTAGAGAACAGATGTATGGATGCCAAGGAGGAAAGAAGGGTGGTTGGGATGAATTGGGCAGTGGAGGTTGACACATATATACTACTGATACTACATATAAAACAGGTAACTAAGGAGAACCTCTTGCATCGCACAGGGAACTCTACTCCACGCTCTGTGCTGACTTAAATGGGAAGTAGACCCAAAAAGAGGGGATATATGGATACACATGGCTGATTCACTTTATTGTACACTAGGAATTAACACAACATTGTAAAACGATGCTCCGACTAAAAAAAAAAAAAATACAGAATCAAGGAGCAGGTTTGGGGAGAGGGTGATGTCTGGAAGACGCCTTGGGGAAGCTTTCCAGAAAGCACTGGATGAAGCTGGCAATGTTCAGATTCCATTTGTCAGCCTGGGGTGACTCCCAGGACAAGTACTAGCCAAGGGAGGCTGAACTGGACCAGAAGATACGCTTACCTGGTGGAGCAGAAAGCAGTGCGTGGGCACTGTTAGTACCAGAGGAATAGTCTCCAATGTCTGATCCAAGCTGGGAATGTGAAACCACAATAAGAAATAAGTCCCGGGATCAGGAATTTAGAGGATGAAACAGCATCGGAGGCCGAGTGTACATCGTACAGACTGTGGGCTGCCAGGGAGACGAATAGGACAGGTCTTTTTATTTTTTATTTTTAAAATTTTAAGAAGTATTTATTTATTTATTCAGCTGTGTTGGGTCTTAGTTGCGGCAGGCGGAATCTTAGCTGTGGTATGCGGGATCTAGTTCTCTGACCAGGGATCGAAGTTGAGCCCCCTGCATTGGGAGCACTGGAGTCTTAGCCACTGGACCACTGGGGAAGTCCCAGGACAGGTTCTTTCAAAATTCTTGCTTCTGGAGCTTCCCTGGTGACTCAGTGGTAAAGACTGTGTCAATGCAGGAGACATGGGTTCGATCCCTGATCCGAGAAGATCCCACACGCAGCGGAACAACTAAACCCCTGCGCCCCAGCTACCGAGTCTGTGTTCTAGAGCCTGGTAGCCGCAACGAATGCGCTCACACGGCCTAGGGCCTGTGCTCCACAATAAGAGAAGTCGCTGCAATGGCGTGATGAGAAGCCTAGCACCACACCAGGGAGGAGCCCCATATAGCAACATGGACACAGCATGGCCAAAAATAAGTATAAAAAGAATCAACAAAAATAACAATACCGTATAAAAAAAATAGATAAAATTACTGGTTCTGACTTGGGAGCTGAGAGCCCATCTCCTGGCTGACAGTGTCCTTCCGGGATCAGGAATGCAGTGTTCTCCCCCGACAGCCTGCTCCGCTTTGCCCAGTGGAAACTCTAAGCCAGTCGGAGACAGGAGGGTCCTTTGAGACACCCTCTCTGGTTCTCTCCCTTCCCCTGCACTGAGGGCTCAAGCTGGCCTCAGTTCCAGCTTGCAAGATGAAATGAGTCTGGAAGCTAGACAGAAGGTGAAGGGATATGATTTCTGGTTCACTGGAAAACCTAAGAAACGGAACTGGGATTCGTATTAGGGTCTTACCCCACATATCCCGTTATCACAGGGTGGGTACCCTGGAGACGGTGTCTCCAAGCTTCAAGGACAACCATTGCTCACTTCCAAAGCCAAGTGGATTGCTTCTAAATTGCTTTTAAATCTTCACTGGAGGCTTCTTCTTCTTCTTCTTTTGTTTATTTTTCCCAGAAAAAATGGTCATATTTTCTATATGCTTGGTTGGGGGGGCCAGGATTGGGGCAGGTGTAAAAAATTCCTTAAAATAATCTTGCTGCAGACGTCCAGCCAAGTCTCATCCTTCTTAACCGGACTGTATTAATACTGCAAGTGTCACGAGAGGGCCCAGCCGATAGGCTTTCATGGGACCAGGTCCAGGAAGAATGAAATGTCAACACTCCGATCTCTAGGTCTCAGGGTGTAAAGAGATTTTACTCATTAGACCAAAGGACTTTGTTCAGAGTAACAGTGGCACTATGGGTAAAGAATCTGCCTGCCAAAGCAGGAGATTCAAGAGATGAGGTCTCAATCGCTGGGTCGGGAAGATCCTCTGGAGAAGAAAATGGCAACCCGCTCCAGTATTCTTGCCTGGGAAATCCCGTGGGCAGAAGAGCATGGGGAAGCTACAGTCCATGGAGTCACAAAAGAGTCAGACATAACTAGTGACTAAACAACAACAGTGTATAAACTAGAGAGGATTATTAAGCATTTGACTCTTTAAAATGCCCCAGGTGGATCAAAAATGCAGAATTCCTTCCCACCCACCCCCCGCCTCTGAAATATTTAATCAGTTTGGAAGATATCCAGAGAAATCTAAGCACCTGTAGGAAAACAAACTGGTCTGCAGCGCCATCTGCTTTTTGTAGCCTGACACCCTGGTTTTAGTGGGACGTCAGCACCCCACCCTCACCCTCAGCATCCAGAGCCCTACCAGCATCTCCTGCTGAGCTGGCTTGGACTCAGGCTGGATTGATAGCTGTGTTGGCCAAACCAAGGAGAGACACCATCTTCCCAGATGTCTGGAAGCCCACCTCCATGTAGGTCTGTGGTTGGGACACCCAGCATTCTTCTTCCTGTCATCCCACCCCCCCTCAATACAATTCATACCCCAAAGTGGAGACAGATAAGAAAAAAGAGAGAGAGGGAGGCAGAAAAAGAGGGAAGAAATGTGTTCATTACTTTAGAGGAAAGGGAAAGGAGTAAAGGAGCTCCTCCTGAAGTCTCCTGTTTCTTTGGGTGGATTAAAAGGACTGACAGGACTTCCCTGGTAGTCCAGTGGCTAAGACTGTGCTCCCATTGCAGGGGTCCAGGTTCAATCCCTGGTCAGGGAACTAGCTCCTGCATGCCACAACTGGTGCAACCAAATAAATAAATAGATAAATAATTTTTTTAAAAAAGAAAGACTGACATGATGAAATGCATTAAAGTCTCCAGGAAAGCAAACTGGAAATGGCAATGAGAATATCTAGTTGTGGGAGACGAGTGCAAGGAGCAAGGCAGTGATTCTAGGGGACCAAGGATAACCTATAAGAACAGGATGTGAATAAAGATGAGGTAATATGATGCAGCTGAAAAGCACATTCAGTGGGAGTGGAAAACTAGGTGGGAGGGAGGTATGGTGGGCTGAACAGTGCCATGTTCCAAAAAAATATATCCACAACCCAACCCCTAGAACCTGTGATCACTACCTTACACAGCTAAAAAAGAAAAAAGGAAAAGAAAAAAAAAAAAAAACTCTGCCAGTATGATTCAGTTAAGGATCTTGAGATGGAGAGATTAGCCAGTTTATCCAGGTGAACCCTCAACGCAATTAGAAGGGTCCTCACAAAAGAATGTCTGACACACAAGAGGAGAAGGCAAGACAAGAGATGCGGCCATGAGCCAAGGACCGCCTGCAGACAGCAGAAGCGGAAAGAGGCAAGAATTCTCCCCTAGAACTCCCTGAGGGATGGAGGTGAGGCCCTGCCAACACCCCAATTTCAGCTCAGTAATAGTGATTTTGGACTTCTGGCCTCTGGAACTATGAGAGAATAAATCCCCCCCCACCCCCGCAGCCACCAAGTTTGTGTTGATTTGTTACAGTAACCTCAGGAAGTTTATACAGGTGAGATACAGGTGAGATACATCAGGCTATTCAGATGAGATCACTGAGTCATACATCAGGAGAGGAGAGTGGTTTGGGGTGAGAATAAAATCTGACTTGTAGACACGTGGTTGCTAAAGAAGAGTGATGTGAAATTGAAACATCTTCATAAGCATTCACCCCATGCTAGGCATCTAAAGTGCAGTATCTCATTTAATTCTTATAACTACCTCTTAAGGTAGGTTTCTTTCTCTCTTTTTAAAAAAATATATGTTTATTTTATTTGCCTGTGCTGGGTCTTAGCTGCAGCATTCAGGATCTTTCTTCTTTCAGCTGAGGCATGCGGGCTTTTGGTCATGGCATGTGGGATCTAGTCCCCTGACCAGAGATCAAACTCCCCTGCCCTGGGAGCGTGAAGTCTTAGCCGCTGGGCCACCAGGCAAGAAATCCCTTAAGGTAGGTTTTTTATCCTATGTTTTTTTGAAGGTGAGGAGACTGAAGTGCAGAGCGATTAGGAATACATCGATCATGGAAATGGAACTTTAAGGTCCTATATATCCATCTTCAGAGTCGGGGTTCTATGCACAGCACCCAGTGAAGATGAAGCTCCTATGAACACTGTGTTCCCAGGACAGACATTGAGGGGATGACAGTAGTTGGAGATGAGACCAAGACTAAAACGTCTTGAATAAATATTCTACTCCTGCCCTGATTCTGAGATGTCAGTGTAGTTTGTAAGGGTGGGAGGGGAGTGTTGGGCCCTTTACTTGAGAGGGTTTCAGAGACAGTGGTATCATACAGCCCTGTTAGGAAAAGAAAGCAGAGAGGGCACCTTCTAGAAAAGGTTGAGGACAAAGGGAACTTCCTTGGCTGTGAAACTGTTAATTGCAGAGGGCTTCAGAAAGGGAATCTTAGAGACTCCCTCATCCAGTCAGTAGCCATAGGATAGCATAGAAATCCTCTCATACAGACACTGAGAAAATTCTTATATAATAAAACTCTTAAGATGCATGGCAACAACAACAGTAAAACAACCAAATTTAAAAACGGGCCAAGGACTTCAGTAGATATTTCTCCAAAGAAAATACACAGATGGCCAATAAGCACATGAAAAGATGCTCAACTAGTCATTAGAGAAATGGAAACCAAAACCGCAATGAGATACCACCTCACACGCATTAGGATGGCTGCTATAAACACAAAACAGAAAAATAGAAAATAGCAAGTGTTAGTGGGGATGTGGAGAAATTGGAACCCCTGTGCACTGTTGGTGGGAACGTAAAATGGTGCAGCTGCTATGGAAAATGATATGGCAGTTCCTCCAAAAATTAAAAATAGAACAACCATATGATCAGCAATTCCACTTCTGGGTACATGTCCAAAAGAATTGAAAGATATTTGCACACCCACATCCCTAGCAGCATTATTCGCAAGAGCCAAAAGGTGGAAGCAACCCAAGTCCATCCAGGGATGAACGGATGAACAAAATGCGCTGTACACATACAACAGAATATTACTCAGTCTTAAAAAGGAAGGAAATTCTAAAACATGCTACAATATAGAAGAACTTTGAAGACATTGTGCTTAGTCACTCAGTTGTATCTGACTCTTTGTGATCCCATGGACTGCAGCCCACCAGGCTCCTCTGTCCTTGGAGATTCTCCAAGCAAGAATACTGGAGTGGGTTGCCATGCCTTCCACCCCAGGATCTTCCCAACCCAGGCATTGAATCCAGGTCTCCCACATTGCAGGTGCATTCTTTACGGTCTGAGTCACCAGGGAAGCCCTTGATGACATTATGCTAAGTGAAATAAACCAGTCACAAAAGGACAAATTGTGTGGTTCCACTTATGGGAGGCAAATTGATGGAGAGAGAAAGTAGAATAGTGGGTACCAGAGGTTGGGGAAGGGGCAGATGAGGAGCTATATTGTCTTATGGATACAAAATGTCAGTTTTGTAAGATGAAAGGAGTTCTGTGGATGGATGGAGGTGAGAGTTGCACAACAGTGGGAACTAGTTAAGAGTGGTAAATTTTATGCTGTGTGCATTTTACCATGATTTTTAAAAATAAAAGTAAAAAAATAAAACATGGACAAACTTAATGGACAGAACAGGAAACTTTCAGATTTCCTGAAAGCTGGGAGAGCAGACTCTGGAACTAATACTGCAGTGGTCCTAGGGTGATGATCCCACACAGAAATGGCTGTGGACTTGGACTCTAACACCCATGCAGGGTCAGGAGATGAGGCCTCCAGTCTGGGTGAAATGAGGGGCTGGAATTGAGTCCCCTACATGAAACCCAGATGCTCCCAGAAAAGCCAAAAATCAACCCAGGAGGACATCAAGGAAGCTCAACTCTGCTCTGACTCTAAATGGGGAAGGACAGTCCCCTAAGAAAAATCACATCCCCAGTCATGTGCCTGGCACAAATTTAGAGCCCAAATAGCCACTACCTGCATCGAAGGAAAACCGCAAGCCAAGAAATTAACATAAAATTGGTATTCTGCAAGTGATACCCCTAGGATACCTGGCAGAAGCAAATGTAAAACCACTCTGAAATTAAACTCCAACACTCCAGGCCACAGAGAATTCCCACAGGAGAAATAAAGCTCTGCTTACAATAAAAAATTATAAAAACAGAAGGAAATAATCTACCACGTGTAAGAGTCAGCAGTCTAAAATAAACAGCAGGATTAAGCTCTTCAAAATTTTAGATGGTAGATAAACTACTAGATAGAGACAACAAAATTAGTGTTTTTAAATGATTTTATAAATCAAAGAAGGCTATTCCTAAGAATATTATAAGACATTACTTCTAAAAAATAGAAAGATCTGAAATGAACCAGAGGGAACTTTTAGAAGTGAAAAATCTGAAACTAAAGTGCAAGGGATGCTTACATAGCAGAATAGACACACAGAAGAGAGAATTAGAGAAATGGAGAGAGATCTGAGGATATATTTCAGAATGCTCCACAAGGAGACAAAGAAGTCAAATACATTAAAGAAAAACACCAGGTAAAAAACAGGATGGATGGAAAGAGCCAACATATGTCTCCCAGCAGTACCAGAAAATGGTAATAGAAAGAAGAAAAATATTCAAAATTTAATATCTAGATTCAAAAGCTGGTGCTGCCAATTACTGTCTTAGCTTGGGCAAATAATTTAACCTCTCTGTGACCCAATTTCCCTGATTGTAAAATGATTATGAGATTCTGTTATGGGAAATTAAATAGCACATGTAAAGCAGAGCACATGAGAAACAGATATGTGGCTATCATTATTTTTAATTTTTTGTTATTATTTTATTAATGAGAATGACTCCAGATTGGTAAAAGATTCAAACTACTGTTTAAAAAGTCATATGCTGCTGTAGGGCGCAGAGAACTATATTCAATGTCCCAGGATAAACCATAATGGAAAACAATTATGAAAAAGAATGTATACACATGTATCACTGAGTCACTCTGAGATATAGCTGAGATTAACACAACATTGTAAACCAACCATGCTTCAATGAAAAAAATCAATCTCAGACTTCAATTAAAAATTTTTTTAAAAGAATGACATGGAGGATAAAAATCAATCCATACCTAGATACGTTATATTAAGCTGCAGAACAGGGGGGCTTCCCTGGTGCTCCAGTGGTTAAGAATCCAACTTCCACTGCAGGGGATGAAGTTTCCTTTCTTGGTGGAGGAGCTAACATGCCACATGCCTCAGGGCTACTGAGCCTGAGGGCCAAAACAAAGACCCAGCTCAGACAAAAATAGAAATAAGCAAACAAACTGCCAAACATCAAAGACAAAGAAAAAAATCTTAAAGCAACCGAAAAGGAAAGATGTATTCCCTACAAAGGACTACAGACTTACAAGACTTTAAGTCTTATTCCTACAAGACTGACAGATAGGATCCTCCTCAATAGCAAGAAAAGATAAAGGAAAATGTCTTCATCTTACTCAGGGGAAACAGGAGTCAGCCTGATATTCAATATCAAGCTAAACTGCCATTTCCCACTGAGGATGAAATAAAGGTATTTTTCAAAGTAAAACTGGGTTGGTTTGTTTTTTTTAAACCACTCACAAACTCTAAGGACCACTAAAGAACGTCCTTCAAGAAGGAAATTGAGGGAGTTCCCCGGCAGTCCAGTGGTTAGGACTTTGCACTTTCACTGCTGTGGCCCTGGTTCAGTCTCTGGTCAGGGAACTGCAGTCACACAAGCCACGAAGGGCAGCCAAAGATAAAGGAGAGAGAGAAGGAAATCGATGACGTGGAAGAAGCGGTTGTGAAAAAGAGGAGGATCTCGCTGGGGTGGGGGTTGGGAGAGGATAAGGGCCACAGAGTCTGCAGGAGGGGGAAGGGGGTCAAAGGATCTGATGCTGTGACAACCGTCACACATCTCAGAGGAGGCTGCAATGAGGCTCGGAATCATGGAGGAGAGAGGAGGGTGAAGAGGACAGACTGTGTGGCACTGATTAGAATCTTGTCGAGGGGAGAGGCTCCCCTGGTGATCCGGTGGTTAAGACTTCGACTTCCAGTGCAGGGGGTATAGGTTCAATCCCTGGTAAGGAAGCTAAGATCCCACATGCCTCGAGGCCAACAAACTGAAACATAAAACAGATGCAATCTTGCACCAAATTCAGTAAAGACTTTAAAATGGTCCACGTTAAAAAAAAAAAAAAGGATCTTAGTGAGGGGACATAGGTCCACTCCCAGGAGTTTTGAAGGAGTCGAGTGGCTTTTTGGGCCTCAGTTTTCTCATCTGCAGTGCAGGGTTGGCATTAATGATCTGCAATGTCCCTCCCAGCTCTGACATTCCACACCGTTGGGTAGAGTGAGGGATGCAGGAGGCTTTCGAGAACAGTTGGACTAAGTGCGTGGAGGTTGTGAAAGCTGAGCTCAACTCATTTCTGAAAGCAAGGTGACAACCGATTGGACTAAAGTCCCAATGAAGAGGAAAAAGAGGTGCCTTGAGAGGACCAGAGCAGAGAACGGGCTGGGGCATAGCCCAGACGAAAAAGGAGGAGGTACAGCTGGGACAGGGCAAGTCCTAAAAAGCCACATCCTGGCTTCCAGAATGCCTTCCAAAATCTGTTTGACAGAAATCCAAACATGCCTTGTCTCAGGCACTTTCCCCTTTAATTTTCAAATTGATGTATATTTTGAGGGAAACTTAATCCCTGTGGCTCTGAATCATGTACAACAAACTCCTCTTACAGACTCTGGATGCTGGGAGCTCTTCCTGAGCTTGGAACAGCTCAGTACAAGATGCTCTTTTCAAACTGATTCCGTTTCCAGTTTCTCTCTATCCATCTACTCGAGGTCCAAGATTTTGGTCAGATGCTAGGAACCTGCTGGATCAGGACTCTGCACTTTTCTTCCTTGTCTTCCTTGGCGGTCAAAGGGAACGCATCCAGGCCGTGGGCGGCCGACGGGAGGCGGGGAGAAGGGGGCGTAGGGCTTGGCTGTGTCCAAGAAACAGTGATGCTCATATGAGCAGGGCCTGAACTGGCTTCTCCAGCACAGTGGCTGCATTTGAGGCAGGCCTGGCAAAGAGGACTCCAGTTTCCAAGCCGCGTTTCCTTAGGTTTCAGTAAGGGCTCCACCCAACCTTCTTTCACAGGGCAAACCCCCACAAGCTGGTGGTTGGCACTCCTGCTAACCGGAGCCTGGTCCCACAAGCCCCAGGAGAGCAGGGCATCTAACCAGGATGGGCAGCGCAATATTTTCTTTTAATGGTTCTCAAAATCCGCTGGCTCAGAGCCCGTGGTCCCAGCTGACCCCGAGGCGCAGCGGTCCCGTGGTGTACCTCACTTCCAGGAATCCTACCCAACCCCGGGACCGAGAGCCTCGTCACGTCTTTACCCACAGACTGGTCGGTTCCAAGATGTAGAATCAAACCACTGGAAAGAATCTCGTCTGTGACTTTGGGCCCCATAATTTCCACATTTCCTTTACAACTGGTAATGATATGGGTCTCCCTTTAAAGCACTTCTCTTATACTTTATGTTCTTACTCATTTAATTTTTTTGACTTTTTATTTTATATTAAAGTATAGCTGATTAACAATGTTGTGATCGTTGCAGGTGGACATCAAAGGGACCCAGCCGTGCATATACGTATATCCATTCTCCCCCAAACTCCCCTCGCATCTCGGCTGCTATATAACACTGTTTGAGTTCCCTGTGCTGTACAATAGATCCTTGTTGGTTATCCTTTATTTAAATTAAAAAAAAATACCTTTTTATTTTCTATTGGGGTATAGCCGATTGGCAAAGAATGTTGTGATAGTTTCAGATGAACAGCGGCGGGACTCAGCCATGCCATACATATATATGTGTCCACTCTCCCCCCATAAACTCTCCTCCCGACCATTCTGCCACATAACATTGAGCAGAGTTTCATGTACTACACAGTAGGTTCATGTTGGTTGTCCATTTTAAATATAGCCGCATGCACAGCTGATTTTGAGCTGGGCTGAAAAGAACAATCCAATGGAAGAGTCAAATCTTGCCACTTAAAAAGCATCATGGGAGCTGAAAACTCTCTCAGGGATGGTTTTCTACATTTTTTTCTTTTTTCCTGTTTGAGGTTGGAGTTACTGCTTGAGTGGCATCATCTTAAGGGTGACCTTTCTTCAGTAATATCCCCCTGTAACATCTGCTATTCCATGGTGAACTGTTACTAGCCAACCCGTCTGCGTCAAGATTGTTGGAGGAGAAAAAGAGGGGGAATTTGGAATCTGCTTGTAAAATGCATATACTCTTAGAAATGAAAGCACGCTGAGTCCAAAACAGCTTGACGTAAATGAGTTAATTAGAACAGGAAGCCCAGCGAGACAATGTGGTTTAGCAGAAAGAATGCTGGGCTTAGAGGCCAAAAAAAATAAGATTGAATTCTGGTTCTGCTGTCTTTCTCTGCCTTAATTTCCTCCTCTGTAAATGGGCAATAACCATCCCTGTCTTATTATAAAGGTGTGATCAAGATCTCCATGTGTGTGTATGTGTCCATGAACACACTCTGTGATAACTCTGCGAATGTCAGCACATCACCAGGGTGGGGAAAATGGGAAAGGGTGGAGGAAGGAGGATGGGGCTGCAGGATTTGCCAGGGACTGGGGCAGCGCAGGGGCCTAAGGAGCTCCCTGGGGGCTAGCCTCTGAGGGCCCCAGGCAGCTTACCCCTGGACCAGCCTGCCCCAGGGAGATGCTTGGGAACTGAAAAAGGAGATGCTTCCACTCCAGCTCACCCCAGAGCCTGTCCCTCGCAGCCGGTCGGCCCTGGTTCCCTCCCCGGCCGTGAGTGTGGGTCTGCCCTCTGCCCTGGCCTGGGGCGGAAGGCTTGGAGAGCGGGCTGGACCATTGGAAGTTCCCTGGCGGTGTTTTAATGAAGACTGTGGTACCTCGGGTGTAACTTTTACTGACTCCTGGGGAAACCCGCTCACCTCTGCTTGAGGCACATTTACTCCGGCTTCATAAAAATTTGTTTATAAGGTCAGGCTCAAATAAAGTTACAACAGTGCAGCACCGTGGTGGGGATGGGTTACGAAGGACTTCCAGCCTGTTACACAAGCAGATTACCCTGTAGCCCCTGGGTCTGGAGGCTGGTGGATGGTTCCCAGGAGTTCTTTTGCTGTTCATTTTGGCAGGTTTCCCACCCACCCCCCAAAGCGGGCCCCTGAAGCCGCCAGGCCAGGGAAATGGGGAGAAACGTGGAGCTGACATGTGAGCCCTAGCCATAGGGGCAGGGGACTTGTTTCACCTCCCGGCTTGGAAATGAAGCCTGACTTTTGGGTGGGAGCCGAATGGATTCTACCGGTGGCGGGGGCACTGCCGTGGAGAAGACCCCTGGAACCAGGGTACCAGTGCCGAAACCATACATGCTTCCTTTAATTAACAAGAGCACGAAGCCAACAGACACACCAGCATCTGGGAAGTGAGGGCAGCTAAACGGGAAGCCTCTTGACTGCCTCGGGGAGCGTGCTGCCTGCCAGGATTGTTCCCTGTTCCTGTTTCCTCACAAAAAAGCCCCTGTGCTTCTTGAGCGGCCGGCCCAGGTGCTGGCAGGCCCCCAGCCTGGCCACACTGCCCAGGCTTGTCCGCCTGCCTCTCTGGCGAGGATGCTTTCCTTGAGTAGCTGGATGGAAGCGTTTAGAAGCACCAGCGGATGTTCCCAGGGTTGTCCCGGCCTTAAATGGTCCTCTTCGGCCACCCTGATGCTCTCCTGTGGCATTTTAGGGCCTTGGTTATTTCTGTCAATCCCCTGCATCTCCTTCTCCCTCCAGACCTCCTGCAATCACCACCCTCCACCTCGCCCCCTGCAGGTTCTGACATAGTCTCCACGCCCAGGGAGCCCGTCCAGGCAACAGAGGTAACACTGCCCGTGGCTTTCCTTGCAGACAAGGTCAGGGCCTTTCATTTCCAGAGTAGTCTTTTCTATGCTCTGTGAGTCTCTTCTGATTATTGGGCATTGTAAGCAAGGTCGAGAGACAGCGAGTCATTCATCAGACCTAAGTATCCAGTGTCTGGCGTATGGCAGGCTCTGTGCCGGGTGCAGGGGATTTCAGGCAGCCGAGGAGGGACCCCACCCCAGGAAAGAAGCCAGAGGCAGGACAGAAGCTGCAGGACACTGTGAGGGGCTCTGACAGGTACGTCCAAGGGGCCACAGGCACCCAGGGAAGGACCATCCCGGCTGTGCGCAGATCGTCTGTATCAGACTCAGACTTGTTACAAATTAGATTCCTAGCCCTCACCCTTGAACTTCCAAATCATAATCTCAGGGAGATTATAAAGCAGAAGATGTATTTTAATGACTTTCTCAGTTGATTCTTTTTAAAAAAAATTTACTGAAGTATTAGTTTATTTAAAATGTTGTATGAGTTTCAGGTGTAGAGCAAAGTGAATCAGTTACACACACACATATATCCACCTTTTTTTAAGATTTTTTTCCCATATAGGTCATTATAGGGTATTGAGTAGCGTTTCCCCATGCGGTACAGCAGGGCATTCTTTCTAGTTATCTATTTTATATTTAGTCGTGTGTATTCATCAATCCCAATCTCCCAGTTTATCCTTCCCTACCATCCCATGGTAACCATGCATTTGCTTTCTATCCCCATGACTCTGCTTCTGTTTTGTAAATAAGTTCATTTGTATCCTTTTTTTTTTTTTAGATTCTACATGTAAGGGATATCATATGATATTTCTCCTTCTCTGTCTGACTCACATCACTCTGACAATCTCTAGGTCCATCCAGGCTGCTGCAAATGGCACTATTTTGCCCTTTTTTGTGCCTGAGCAATACTTCATCATATGTAGGTACCACATCTTCTTTATCCATTCTTCTTTTGATGGACACTTAGGTTGTTTCTATGTTCTGGCTATTGTAAATAGTCCTGCAATAAACATTGGGTTGCATGTGTCTTTTTGAATTATGGTTTTCTCTCGTTATATGCCCAAGAGAAGGATTGCTGAGTCATATAGTAGTTCTATTTTTAGCTTTTTAAGGATCAGTTGACTCTTATTCACACTTAACTTTAAGAACCACTGACTAGTTTGAAGGCCACTGTCCCAGGGATAGTTAGGATGTGTGCACTGAAGTGATGACATTTGAGGACTTTTTTTCTTTTTGAAGAAATAGTCTTTATTTACATTTTTATTTTCCTTGAATGAAATTATCAGGAGATACTTAATCATTATGTCCTGTATATACAGGGACGGATCCCACCTTTGTGAGTGGGGCAATAGCTTGTAAGGCTTGAGTGACCCTTTTTAATCTTATTTTATTATTTTTAAAAATTGTGGTAAAATGTGAACACGTAGACTGTATCATCTTAGCCAGCTTTACGAATGTACTACCACCTTCCAGTGGGATTACATTCATCCAGGTTGTGCACACCATCACCACCATTCTTCTGCAGAGCTCTTTTCATTTTGTAAAACAGACACTCTGTACCCGTTAGACAGTATAGCTCCACATTCCCTCCTCTCTCTAACCCAAGTAGCCAACATTGTGTCGCTATGAATCTGCCTCATGTAGGTGAATATTCAGTCCTGAATATTCATTAGAAGGTCTGATGCTGAGGCTGAAACTCCAATACTTTGGCCACCTGATGCGAAGAGCTGACTCACTGGAAAGGACCCTGATGCTGGGAAAGATTGAAGGCAGGAGGAGAAGGGGATGACAGAGGATGAGATGGTTGGATGGCATCACCGACTCAATGGACATGAGTTTGAGTAAACTCCAGGAGTTGGTGATGGACAGGGATGCCTGGCCTGCTGCAGTCCGTGGGGTCCATGGGACATGACTGAGCGACTGAACTAAACTGAACTGAGGTGAAATCATACCATATTTGTCTGTTTGTGACTGTCAGTGATAAATTTTCTCTTCTTGGGCTCCAAAATCACTGTGGATGGTGACTTCAGCTCTGAAATTAGAAGACCCTTGCTTCTTGGAAGGAAAGGTATGACACACCTAGGCAGTCTATTAAAAATCAAAGATGTCATATTGCCAACAAAGGTCTACATTGTCAAAGCGATGGTCTTTCCAATAGACGTATATGGATGTGAGAGTTGGACCATAAAGAAGACTGAGTTCTGAAGAATTGATGCTTTCAAACTATGGTGCTGGAGAAGACTCTTGAAAGTCCTTTGGACTGCAAGGAGATCAAACCAGTCCATCCTAAAGGAAATCAACTGAGTATTCATTGGAAGGACTGATGTTGAAGCTGAAGTTCCAATACTTTGGCCACCTGATGTGAACAGCTGACTCATTGGAAAAGACCCTGATTCTGGGAAAGATTGAAGTCAGAAGGAGAAGAGGGCATCAGAGGATGAGATGGCTGGATGGCATCACTGATTCAATGAACACGAACTTGGGCAAACTCTGGGAGATGGGGAAGGACAGGGAGCCCTGGCGTGCTGCAGTCCATGGGGTCGCAAAGAGTCGGACACAACTTAGCAACTGAACAACAGCAAGAAATAAACTTATTTACAAAACTGAAACAGACTCACAGACATTGAGAACAAACTTAGACGGTTACCAAAGGGGAAAGGAGGGAGGGATAAATTAGGAGTTTGGGACTAACAGATACACACTACTAGATACAAAACAGATAAACAACAAGGACCTACTCTATAGCACAGGGAATAATACTCAGTATCTTGGAAAAAGAAAGAGAGAGGGTCATTTACTACATACATTCACTCTCTCCAACACCACTACCACTGATAATAGATGTGCATGTTTGTATATAAAACAGACACTCATTCAGCAATTACTTGGGGCAGGCTTTTCTACTAGACAAGCATTGTTATCTCATTTTACACAGAGATAACTTGATAGGTGGTGAAAAGACAATTCAAGCCAAGGTCTTTAGGTTATGTGTGTAAAGCCTATGATGAGCAATTTGGTTTTTTTCCGTAAACTAGAACCACTCTGTCTCTCCGTGTCCCTGAGTTGGTTATTACACCACATCAGACAGTGAGTGTTTTTGAGCAATGGGATTACACTATCAGGTCTTTGTCTTGGAAAGATAATGATGACCACCAGATATAATCCGGGCAAGAAATGACAAAGGCCCACAGGGGCCATTGCAACAGGAACAGAGGATAGGAGAATAGTTGGGAAAATAGGAGGTGCTCGATAAGATAGGAAGAGGGATCGAGATGTGTGAATGCTCCGGAAAAATTCTCCCCTGTGGTTTCGGAAAACTGAGTGGGCAGTCCTGCCACTTACCCAGGCAAGGAAATTCCAAAAGGACTCAGAGTCTGAGGTATTAGACCACTGCTTCTGTACCTCCCCTGTGGGACACTAGGGTTTCCCAACCTGGTTCTTTTACCATCTTCCCAATGTCGGACCAGCCCTCGGTTTGACAATGTTTGCCCTCAATGTCTGACAATGTCTCAGTTCATAAGAATATCATCGCCTCCCAGTTCTGACCAAGAGAAAACTGTGGGTGTGATATGTGCTTTGCCAATGGTGAGATTTCACCATCGTGTCTGTGGGCAGCTTCATGATTCCCAACTCAAACCATTCTCTTCACTGCAAAAGCCCCTGGAAGTTCTCTGGGTGAGCATCTCATCTCTTGGTCCGCTGCGGTGAGGTGGGGGGGTGGGGGCGGACATTCTTTGCAGATGTTTTTCTGGGTGGTGGCCTTCCCAAACCACAGGGAAGGCGGCAGTTTACATCCGATCGGCAGGCTGCAGACCCGGGCTTACACATATTCGATGGCACTATTTGATGTACCCACAGCCAGTGGGGGTCTCTGGCAAACCCAGAGCAGTGGCCAAGGCCAATTCAATCCCTGAGAGGAGTTCTCACAGTCTTGAAATGGAAAAAGCTGTCACTCATTTGGTCCTGGGAAGAAGAGCGTTACCATCAGGTGCCCTGGTTCTGCTGAGCCTGGACAAAGCACAGGCTAAGCTGAAGGCTGGAGTACAGTTAGATTTGGCCCAGAAGTGGATGGTGCTCAGTGATAGTGGCTTAGAGCAACAAATATGTGCTTTTTCACATAGTTCCTGTGGGTCTGGAAGCCAGCAGCAGCTTAGCTGGGTGGTTCTGGCTCACTAGGGCTTCCCTAGTGGCTCAGCTGGTAAATAACCCACCTGCAAAGTGGGAGACCTGAGTTCGATACCTGGGTTAGGAAGATTCCCTGGAGAAGGGAACAGCTACCCACTCCAGTATTCTGGCCTGGAGAAATCCATAGACTACAGTCCATGGGGTTGCAAAGAGTCGGACACGACTGAGCGACTTTCACTTGACTTAATCCTGGCTCAGTTGCTCACGATGTTGTAATCAAACTATTGGGGGGGGCTGTCATCTGAAGAGTCGAACAGGGCTGGAAGATCCATTTCCCACTTGTTCACATGGTTGTTCGTAAAAAGTCTCAATTCCTGGCCCTGTGAGCTTTTCCATAGGACAGCTCATGACATGGAAGCTGGCTTCACCCAGAGGACATGGGAGGGAAAGAGAGAGATGAAAGTCACGGTATTTTTTTAAAATCTAATCTCTGGGAAAGATTGAGGGCAGGAAGACAAAGGGGTGACAGAGGATGACCTGGCTGAATGGCATCACCAACTCAGTGGGCATGAGCTTGAGCGAACTCCAGGAGATAATGAAGGACAGGGAAGCCTGGTGTGTTGCAGTCCATGGGGTCGCAAAGAGTCGGACATGACTTAGCGACTAAACAACAATCTCAAAAGTAGCATAGCATTACTTATGCTATATTCTACTGGTCACTCATTCCAGCCCCGGGACAGCATGAGATAGAGCCACAGGAGATTATGAACATGCGGAGGCAGTGGTCCCTGGGACCATGTTGGAGGATGGGTACCACATGATGAAATTTCTGGCGAGCCCCGCATCCCAGAGGACACCTGTTAAACAGCCAGAAGGAAAGACAATTCAGCCATGATACCCTCTCTTCACTTGCTCGTCCCAACCTTATTACAATGTAGAAAACTTTGTGAACTTTAAGTGGCCTGCATTTTGACTTCCAGTATTTCCATCCCTTTCCTGCCCATGAACCTAATGTATACGAACTGACCAAACTTCAGTTGCATTTAAACTCAACGCTATACAGCTCACACTTTATCCTTTTCTCTTTATCATTACGGGTACTTATCTGGTTTCCCCCACTAGGCTGTAGGCATCTGATGAGAAGGGACCATGTCTCCTTTTTATCTGTAAGGGGCCATAGCAGCAAGTCTGATGCTAGACACAGGGTAGTTGTTTAACCAAGAGTTAGTCACTGACTAACTGATTTAGAGGCTCTCCTCAAATCCTCCTCTTTATGGTCTAGGAAGTCAAGGAGTCAGCAAGGAAAAAACTTGGTCAGATGAGTCATCCGTGCGGAGCAGAACTCCGTGAGCAGCTGCTGAGCCCAGCTGGAGCAAGGAGACAGGTTCTCCGACCGAGGCTCAGAGACCGCCCGCGGCATTTACTGGGGTTAACGATCAAGCCTCCGTTGCACTGAGCTGCCCAATAACTCAGGAGGCTGTTGGAAGCCTCATTTCTGTACAACCTGGGCTGGTTGCTTGCAGTCCACCAGGCGAGCAGCGATGCTGCAGGAGGAAGTGATCCCTAACAAGCAGAACTTCCCTTTTACATCTCCTGGTGATTCCTAACGGGGTTCTGAGACGGGCTGCCGGTCTGCTCTGCGGAGCGGAAGAAGGGCACTTGCCCTGTGCTGTGTTATTAGCACACACCAGTGGGTCCTACGGACGTGATTCTAGTCTGCACCTCAGCAGCGGATCAGACGAGAGTCGGCGATGAGGGAGGGAAGCTGTATTCATCCCGGTTCTGGTGAAATAAGGTAGTGGTACCACCAAGCGCTGTTTGCTGCGGACCTGTCTAAGTAGCCACACCAACATCTTGGGCTGAAATCCCAGTGAAGAGAACAACAGCTCCCCCCACCCGCCCCCGCCTGCTTGGGTTCACCTGGGGTAAATGGGTCCCTGCCATGCTGGCTTATTCAAAATGCCCTTCGGAAATGTGTGTCTTTTGTTCTTTCTGTGAAGGTACCTTGGTTCCTGTGTTGTCTGCCCCTCAGCTTCTCCTACCAGTGGGTTTTGCCTTTGTGGGGACTGAGGGAGAAGGCTGGTGAAAAATGCTTTGTTACATTACTTTGCCCCCTGGCTCCAATGAATTGCTCCGTAAATCACCTTATTGTTAAAGCGTCCCGGCAAAGCTACACCACTTTCAGGGTCTAAGAGAGCACAGGGATATTAATCAGAGGCAACCGGTGCAGAAGGGACATTTAAAAAAGAAAGAAAGAGCATAAAAAACACGTTTTTTTATGTGTGGAATCTGGAGAAGAGCATATATTGGGCCTGGGGCCAAACCAGACAATCTTGACTCTTTCATAAATACTCTGATATAGGAACGCATTATCACTGAACACTTTAAGCCCCTTTCGTTTTATGGCAAAACAGTATTGAACACCTGCTGCATCGTAATGACCTAGTTCAAGCAGCACAGGGTGAGGATGGGAGGGCTGGGGCGGGGGCTACATAAATCAGGAGGACCTTTCATCAGACTCGGGCTGGACCTGCGGCGTTGGCTGAGAGGACCGCAGGTACCAGCATCTCACAGACGTTCCCGGGAGGGCCCGTCCGTGACTAAAGCACCACAGGGGCAGTGAACCCAGCTTCCCGAGTCCAAGACTCTACATGGAAACCTTAGGGGGAGGAAGTGGGCACAGGGGCACTGGTTTCTCAGATTATTGGTTAGGACAACTAATTAGCAGGCCAAGAGCCTTTCGTGAGAGCCTGTAAACCACTCAGTACTAGGTGTGATAGAAAAACACATGCCAAAGGAAAGCCATGGGACTTCCCTGGTGGTCCAGTGGCTAAGACGCCAAGCTCCCAATGCAGGGGGCCCAGGTTCCATCCCTGGTCAGGAACTAGATCCCACATGCCACAGCTAAGAGCTCACATGCCGGAACTAAGACCTGGTGCAGCCAAATAAATTAAAAAGAGAGAAAGAAAGCCAAATTCTACTATAACTAAGTAAATTCTGGAACTTTGGCCAACAGTATATCCCCCAAATAAGGAGTGCTTTCTTGTCTTTTTGTGACTTGGTTTTCTCATTACAGGATCTGCTTTCTTCTTTTTCTTTTTCCAGCTTTCTTGAGATATAATTGACCTACAACCTTGTGTGATTTTAATGTGTACGATGTGATGATCGGAAACACCTCAGCCCTGTAAAATGGTTACCACAATGAGGTTCCACAATGAGACATCTTTCATGTCACATAATTTCCATGTTATTGTTGTTATGGTGAGAACACTAAAGCGCTACTTAAAAAAAAAAAAAAATTGAAGTGCAATTTATATGAATTGTAGGTTTTCAATATAGAGATATACAATTTTTAAAGGCTGTGCTCCATTTATAGCTATTGTAAAATATTCGCTATATTCCCCATATTTTGCAATATACCCTAACAGCTTCTTTTAGGCATAACAGTTTGTTCTCCTTAATCCCTCCCCCTAAGGTGCCCCTCCCTCTCAAGGCTCTACTTGTGGCAACTTTCAAATGTACAGGGCTGTGAACAATAGGCCGCAGGCTGTACCTTAGATCTCTAAACTTATTCACCTCATAACTGAAGGTCTGTACCCTTTGACCAACACCTCATTTCCCTCAGCCCCTTACAGCCACCGTTCTACTCTCTGCTTCTGTGAGTTTGGCTTTTTCAGAGTCTACGTGTAAGTAAGACCATACAGTATTTGTCTTTTTCTGTCTGACTTATTTCACTTAGCATAAGGCCCTCCAAGTCCATCCACGTTGCTGCAAATGGCAAGATTTCATTCTCATGGCTGAATGGTATCCCTTTGTACACATGTACCACAACTTCTCTATCCACTCGCCTGACGGTGGACACTTTGTCAGTAATGCCACAGCAAACACGGGGATACGGGTAGTGGTTTTATTTCTTTCAGATAGCTATCCAGAAGTAGAACTGTTGGATCATGTGAAAGTGAAGTAGCTCAGTCGAATCTGACTCTTTGCGACCCTATGAACTGTAGCCCGCTGTACTGTAGACTCCTCCGTCCATGGGATTTTCCAGGCAAGAAGGCTGGAGTGGGTTGCCATTTTCTTCTCCAGGGGATCTTCCTGACCCAGGGATCAAACTCGGTAGTTCTATTCTTAGTTCTTTGAAGACTCTCCATACTATTTTCCGTGATGGCTACAGTAACCACCAGCACTAAACAAAGAGTTCCTGCTCATCCACACCCTCGACAACACTTATCTACCTCTTGTCTTTTTCAGGACAGCCATTCTAACAGATGTGAGGTGGTATTGTTTTGTGGTTTTGATCTGCAGGGTTTGCTTTCTAAAAGACTCTGACTTAAAGTAGATAGCTTCTGCCCTCAAACGACTTATCATCTAATGGTATGCAATAAGCACACAAAAGTTCTGTCCCTAAACATACATTAGAGACAGATGTTTAAACCCCAGATGTCACAAACAAAATCTAACCAATGGGGAGAGAGATGTTTTTCCACTGATCATTTGCAAAGGAAACACTGCAACAAAGTTCAACCTTTTCAACCCCCTTCTTATTTCTTCAGCCTTTTCCTCACTCCCTAAACACACAAAGAAAAGAAAACTCACTGGACATGTCTTTTAATATTTTGTTACATAAGGATGATGATCAACCAGAGACTCTGGGGTCAGCAGGTCTAGGTGTGAATAACGGCTCTGTGTGCCCTTGGTGAATTATCATGAACTCTCTAGGCTTCAGCTTTTTCATCAGTAAAATGAAAAGAGGAGTAATATTAACCTCACATATAAGCATTGTGAGAATGAACTAAGACAATCTACCTAACAGGCTCAGAAGATTAGCAGCCAAGCAGTAAGTGCTCAATAATACTATTATTATAAGCATTGTTAAATATACATAGATCATTGCCATAGTGTTAATGTATACATACATTCACGAACTCTTTTTAGAAAAAAAAAGAACCATACTTTACATGGGCTTCCCTGGTGGCTCAGCAGTAAAGAATTCACCTATAATGCTGGAGATGTAAGAGGCAGGGGTTCGATCCCTGGGTCAGGAAGATTCCCTGGAGGAGGAAATGGCAGCCCACTCTAGTATTCTTGCCTGGAGAATCCCATGGACAGAGTAGCCTGGCAGCTACAGTCCATGGGGTCGCAAAGAGTCGGACACGACTGAGCAAGGGCACACACACACACACACACACACACACACACACACACCTTACATACTGTTTTGGTAAATGTTTTTATTTTTTATTTTTTTGTTTTGGTAATTGTTTTTAAACTTCTGATATATTATGAACACTTTTACACATCATTAGTCTCCCACAACATCGTTTTTAATGGGTTCCAAGTATTCCCTTACATGAATGTAGCCTGAAGTGTTTAAACAACCTCCTATTGTCAGACAGTTATGCTGTTTCCATTGTTTGACATTATAAACACCCAGTGAGGAGCCACCTTGTAGAGCTTTCTTGCACACATTTTTGGTTGTTGCCCTGGGACGAATTCCCAGAACTAGATCAAAAGAAATGCAATTAAAACATTCTAAAAAGAATATAAACACATTACAGAAAATTGGGAAAAGAGAAAAAAAATACAATCCTCCCACACTAATACAAACACTAATATAATTTGAGTGATTAAGAGATTCTGATGTTTTCATTTCTACTTAAAAGAATAGAGGCCTGAAATAAAAGATGGGCAGATGTTTATTATGTCTGTTCCTTTCTTAAATCCAGTAAAATGACATTAAAGAACTAAAAAAAAAAAAAAAAAGGAGAAGAAGAAGAAGCATAAATCCACAGTGAAAAAGAGAGTGGAAGAGGATGACAATAACCAAATGATGCGATCAAAATTCTGAAAACTGAGAGGCAGACCAGACAAGTGATAACTGACTTAGTGGACTAGAGGAAACTAACTTCTATGCTATGACTTAAAATGAATGACTGATCTTAAAGAAGCATCTGGACACTCCAAAGCCCCTCTTTGAGCCTGAGAAGCAGATTTACCATCAAGAGAAGCTGAACCAGACCAGTTCTCTTTCAGGAACATCAGGTACTGCTGAGGGCAGGGCGAGGCATCTTAGCGAAAGGAGAGTATTTAAGGTAAAGTTGACATCACCGGCCGAAAGGTAAGTTTCCCAGCCCTTTCCCCAGCTCAACTCCCAGAATGCCAGCAGCAAAAGCTCACACACTGCCCCACCTCCACCCCAGACAGGAGGCTGGAAAATTCTAAGAGACACTTACAGATCCAAGAGAAAAGACTAGGGAGTTTCCCCCAAGGAAATGTCAGTTTCCTGCATAAGCCATGGTGAAGCCTCTCCCTGTGTGGGGAGACAGGCACCCTCCCACCATGCAAAAAAAAAAAAGAGCAATAGACATTTGAGAAAAGCTCCTAACAAGAAACACACCAAAACAAAACAAACTAGCCAAAAAGAAGAACTCAGAAAAAAAACAAGGCAGGACACAAAAGAAAGTCTCTAAAAAAGAGAAAACACTGCATCCTTGAAATAAGAATAACAGTCTCAGGAGGTCCCTGTTGGTGCAGTGGTCAAGACTTCATGTTTCCAATGCAGAGGGCATGGATTCAGCTTTGGGGGAGCGGGGGAGGGCTAAGCGGGGATAGACTAAGATCCCACATGCTTCACTACCAAAAGATATTTGTTTTAAAGACTTACAAAGCAAGAAAATGCCTCCAGCAGTTAAATATATGAGAAAAAAAACTTTTCACCTTCCAAAAAATGGAACAAAAAGAAAAAGCTAAAGAAGATGTAAAGCTTAGAAAATTTTGAGACAGTGGTTTAAGACATGCTAGAAAGTGTGAAACAAGAAAACAAATAGGAGGAAATCATTCAAAAATTAATACTGAGCCTGAACTGAAGGACAGGACAGTAAGCAAGAAAAGACATGCCCAAACACACGATTCTAAAATTTCATATCATCAGAAATTAAAAAAAAAAATCACAAGTGTTGCTAAAAAGAAAATTTTCAAAGTCACTTAAAAAAACCCTGAGAATCAAAATAGCAATTGAAGACAATAAAGAAATTCTGAGGGAAATGGTTTGAACCCTGAACTCTATACCCAACTAAACTATAAATCAAGTGCACGCTTTTAAAAAACAGTTTCAGACATTCATGTCTCAAGACATTTACCTTCTTTTCTCAGAAAACTTTTGGTGGATGTGCTTTGATAAAACAGGGGAGTAAGAAAAGGAGACCAAGAAGTGGTGACAGGAGACTCAAAAAGAGATTCAAAAAGAATTTAATGGCTAATGAAGACAAGCTTTTTTCCTTCTTCCTCACAGAACGGTCTCAGGTTAGTTCTCCAGGTCTGCAGGGCAACTCTGCTTCACTTAGTCATTCAGGGAGCCATATTCTTTCTGTCTTGTTCCTCTGCCACTTCTGACAGTAGTGGCCCTTGCAGGGTGATCCTACCAGCATCACCTGAGAACTTGTGATGTTCTCAGGTGATGCTGGTAGGGTCAGGTTGTGCCAGTGGACGCACATGTAAGCAACATATTGCCACTTCCTGGCCTTTCCATAAAAACCTCGTCTTTTTCCCTCTGGGGAACTGGAACATGAAAGTGCCTGTGATCAAACTTTGATCACACAGAAAAGAATAATGCCCTAAAATCCCTCGCATTCTTTACCAGGCAGACTCTTTACCACTAAACCACCTGGGAAGCCCTGCCAATGCAGGAGATGCAGGAGACTCGGGTTCGATCCTTGGGTTGGGAAGATCCCCTGGAGGAGGGCATGGCAGCCCGCTCCAGTATTCTTGCCTGGGAAATCCCATGGACAGAGGAGCCTGGAGGCCTACAGTCCATGGAGTCTCAACTGAGCATGCATGCAGAATGTCCCAACCACAGGCCAGAACTATGACTCAGGCTGCCGAGTGACCAGTCCAGATGGGAACAGGAGAGCTGCAAAAGCTCCAGGAGGGTTGCCAAGGAAAATAATGGACCCAAGAGGAGAATACCTGTATTTGAATGTATTGACAGGAGATTTTGTGGATGCATTAATAATAGGTACATAGAACACTAAATGGAATACAAAAAGAGATAGAAAAGCATTAATTCCAGGGAAAACAAAAGGTTGAATGAGAAAGGAAACATAATTATATGATTCTATGTGGCTTAGCTGGGAATAATATTTACAAAGTCGTAATGTAAATACTTAATATTGATCTAACCAAAAATGGTGATGTAACTATATTGGGAGAATGAGCAGAGGAAAAAGGTGTGCCAGACAGTTCAATGATGATAAACATAGCATTTATATAGCTATGTATATTATACTGTGTGCCAGAAATTATGCTAAGCTCTTTATATATTCAACTTTTAATCTTCATATATATTCCAGGAGGTAAATACTATTATCATGTACATTACACATGGGAAAACTGAGGCGCACAGCAGTTAAGCAACTTGCATAAGTTTACAAAATTAGTATGTATTAAACTTGGAGTTTAAACCAGGTAATTTCTCTCTAGAGTCCATGCATTCATTCCTACGCTTCCTACTCTCACTTTCTGTGGTAGGAAAACAAGAGACAAGACCTACAAATCAATAAACTGAGAAATACAGGCCAAGCATGTTATTTTTAAGGACATAAATCCCAAGAAGAAACAGATGAGAGTCTAAAGTGATTGCTTCTGATCAGGAGGTAACTGGGAGTGGTCAAAGAACCACTGCTTCTCTTGTTATTGTTGTTACAGACCCAGCACTCAGGTTTGGCTTTTCAAATCTTGAAACAGCACTTTGATCAAAACAATTTGTTAAAAAGAGAGATGACAGAAAGAATGAGGCTGGCTAAGTTACCTTAGCGAACGGAGAGAATGACCCAGAAGAGAAGGTCAAAAAGTCCCTAATGGGTAAAATATGCAATAGAGCTAGGAACTGGGAAAGTTAGAGACAAAGAAAGTTTCCACAAGAAGTAGAAACAAAAGGATGGTATTCTTGGGGAAATTACCAGCAGAAAGGAAGAGAGCCAGAAAGAATGAGAAGGGGAGAGATTAAATAAGTCAGGGCAAAGATATTTGTCGTGGGCTATAGACCCAAAAAGGGGAGCAGCAGACTTCACGGAAATTCTGTGGGCTGAGTCCAAGGACGCTTCTGAGGTATCATTCTAGCGGCTTTACAGTCAGCCCCTGTAAAGCTCGGCTTTACCCAGAGCCCCTATCATGAGACTCTGTCCTCAGCTGAAACAACTCTGACCTTAAAACTGAAGGTAGACAGATGGATGCATTGCAAACCCATACTGAAGTGACTGATTAAAACCCAATTACATGTCAATCCAAGCCAAACCAAAGTAAGTAAGAAAACATTACTTGTCTATCTACTATGTGACCTTGGGTCTTCCTGGTGGGTCAGTTGGTAAAGAGTCCGCCTGCAATGCAGGAGACCCAGGTTTAATCCCTGGGTGGGGAAGATCCCCTGGAGAAGAAAACGGCTACCCACTCCAGTGTTTCTGCCTGGAAACTCCCATGGACGGAGGAGCCTGGCAGGCTACAGTCCATGAGGTTACAAAGAGTCGGACACAACTAAGAGACTAAACCACCACCATGTGGCCTTGGGGCAGGCAAGCAAGTCATTTATTTCTCCCAGCCTGTTTTTCCTGTTGCAAAAAAATGTGCTTGCTCTTTAACAAATCCTGCATATGTATATGGAGAAGGCAATGGCACCCCACTCCAGTACTCTTGCCTGGAAAATCCCATGGACTGAGGAGCCTGGTAGGCTGCAGTCCATGGGGTCGCTAAGAGTCAGACATGACTGAGCGACTTCATTTCCCTTTTCACTTTCATGCATTGGAGAAGGAAATGGCAACCCACTCCAGTGTTCTTGCCTGGAGAATCCCAGGGACGGGGGAGCCTGGTGGACTGCCGTCTATGGGGTCGCACAGAGTCGGACACGACTGAAGTGACTTAGCAGCAGCAGCAGCATATGTATATGTACAGTATTCATACCTTTCAGAGTCACTTTTCATGTTACATTTACCTGAGCCAGTTTTTCAGGAGACAAAACTGAGGGAGGTGGGCCAGGGCCAGTGGGAGGTTGGGAGGGTGTGAGGAATGAGATGTGTTACCTAAAATCACACAGCTAGTTAATAGTGGAGAAGGAAATGGCAACCCACTCCAGCATTCTTGCCTGGAAACTCCCATGTACAGAGGAGACTGGTGAGCTACAGTTTGTTGGGTCACAAGAGTCAGACATGACTGAGCAACTCCACACACCCACACACACAGGTATATACATCCTAAGTCTATTCAGTTGTGTCTGACTCTCTGACACCCTATGGACTGTAGCCCACCAGGCTCCTCTGCCCATGGGGTTTCTCCAGGCAAGAATGGGAGAGGTTTGCAATGGTTTGCCGTGTCCTCCTCCAGGGGATTTTCGTAACCCAGATTATAAGAACCTGTGTCTCTTCTGTCTCCCGAATTGGCAGGCGGGGTTCTTTACCACTAGTGCCACCTGGGAAGCATATATAAGTTGGAGTATATAACTCCAATTTATAAAAGAAGAAACAAGATATTGCTCACAATACCTGTCTGGTTGGCATCAGAACCAGAACTCTAATTCAAGTTTTGGTGCTAAATTAAGAGTTGTTCAAAAACAGTATCTGTTGTAAGTAAATAAGAGAGTCAATTGTAATTACTAGAGGAGAGGGCATTGGCTCGCAAGCCTCCTGGCACGGTGTCCTCCCCCAGCTGCTCGGGGACCAGCAGACAGGGGCTCGGGCACCCGCCTCCCCAGGAAGGCCAGAATTTAAACTCTGTCTTGTTTTCAGAACATCCGTTTGCCCGACGTTTTGATTTTAGAAAATACGACATAGGAATAATAACAGCTACGATTTGCTCATGCGTCGCGACTGTGGTGAGTCCAGGTCACGGATTCGGGAGGAGACAACAGCTGAGCGAAGCTGGCTCCGGCTGGAGGGCCGCGGGCCACCCCCGGCATCCTGCTCAGGTCTGGGCCGCGGGCTGCTGCATCCCTCCCGGAGCGGCCGGGCCACCCCCAGCTCGCATCCCGCCCGGCCAGCGCTCACGGCCGGCGGCTGCTCCGCCCGCCACGCCGGGCTCCTGCGAGGGCGCTGGGCCGCGAGCCGGAATCTGGGCGTTGGGCCGCCGCTTCAGGCCCCGCTCGGCCCTGGATGCCGGTCCCAGACACTCCCTGCGGGTTTGCGTTCTGGCCTCCTGGCCCGGCCGACGGTGACGGCGCGAGGAAGGAGCCGCCTGGGTCTCATGCCCTCGTGGAGACAGGAAAGCCTGCGTGGCCTGCCCTGCACACGGAGCCGGCTCGGCAGGCCTGGGCGGCCCGGCCGCCGCCTTCGAGGGGCGATCTTCGGAGAGCGGGTCCCCGCAGCCCACCCGCCTGGACACCGTCCTCGCGGGGAGGGACCGCCTGACCGCCAGGGCCGCGCCTGCCGGTGGCCGCCGAGGTTCCTCATCCCGGATCAGCAAAGCAAAGCTGGACCAGAGACCAGTTCCTCGTCCCTGGACCAGCAAAGCAAAGCTGGACCCGCTGCCCGGGGCCCGCACCCTTCCCGGGGCCCTGCGCCCCGTCCCGCCCCCACCGCCTTTTAACTGGGGAATGCTGACGAGCCGAAAACGGCGGGAATAACAGCCATTTGTTCTGGTTATCGCTGCCGGTATTGAAGCCAGATGTGTGCGCTGCTGACACTGACATGGTACATCTGGCCGGGTTTTTAGTTTCCATCGCGGAGTTGACCACATCCACCCTGGTCTGCGAGAAGAGAGGAGGCGAACATCTGGAAGTCATTGCAGCTGTCGCGCTTCAAGGGGATCCTGTACCGCAGAGGAGAGAATTCAATACGTAACTGGGCAAAATTATCCGGCTCTTCTTGTCAGTCCAGATCTCCAAACACATGCAGGAAAGTGGCACTCGCGTTCTGGCGCCTTCCCTCGCCCTGGCGGTGCGCCACGGGCACCTTCACCCACCGCCCCAGGCGCCTGGGTTGTCTATGGAAGGACACTGGCTGCAAGGTCACATTCATCGTGGCCAGAATCTTCTGTTGCTTTTGGAGGGCGGGAGGGTAGGGGGGGTGTTGTTAAAAAGGCTCTTTCTTCTTCCTTTTGATCCCAGTTTGCTGGAAACTTGAAACATTGCTTAGTCTTGCCCCTCGCTTCTGCTTGTAGCCCCCTCCTTCTTGTGGCATTCAATGCTCTAGCCCTACCCTACCTATTCAATTTTGTCTCCATTCCTTTCCCAAGGCAAATCCTCTTCATCACCAAGGCTGAAATGAGTCATGATTATTCTGACCCCAACCTTGCCTTTTGTCTGAAATCCCCTTTCTTCCTCTCTTCTCTTCCTGCCAATCCAAATCTTCTTAAGACTCCAAGATCTACCTCAGTTTTATCTGCGTTTTGGGGGGTTTGTTTTTGTGCTGTGCTGGGTCGTCATTGGGGTGCTTACCATTTCTCTAGTTGGGGCACTGTCTCTAGAACAGCTGGGCTCGGTTGTTGTGGCTCCTGGGCTTAGCTGCCCCTTGGCAGGGGCTATCTTAGTTGCCCCACCAGGGATGAAGCCATGTCGGCAGCATTGGAAGGTGGATATTTAACCACTGGATCACGAAGGAAGTCCTGATTTGATTTTCATTTCTGAAACCTTCCTGACCACTCAGGCCTCTGCTGATCTTTCCTTCTGTGTGTTTTTAATGAAACTATAAGCCCTTGGAGAGGAAATACTGGCTTAAATTTTTCTTCTATCTCCCTCAGCAGCCAGCATTGTGTCCTGAAGTATAGTAAGCTGCCCGTAAACACCTGCCAAATAAAAGCACAAATTTGTCCTCTTGTCTCCTATTCTTTCCACATAATTTCTTTGTCTTCCGTTTTACGTTTCATGACAAGACTCAATGTCTGTGTATAATGTGTCTTGAACTCTTTGGAAAGATGGGTGTAAAAAGCTAGTATGGGACTTCCCTGGTGGTCCAGGGGTTAAGACTCCACCTTCCAAAGCAGGGGGCTCGGGTTCAACCCCTGGTCAGGGAACTGACATCTTTCATGCCACTGGGCAGCTAAACTTCTGTGCCACAACAAAGAGCTCAAGGGCTGCAAAGAAGCCCAGGCACAGCCAAAATAAAAGAAAATTTAAAATAAAATAAAAATAATTTTAATTAAAAGTTAGTAAATTAGTAATAATAGTAATCAAATAATTCTGTCAGCTGGAGGCTCTGTTAATTTGGAGTCTGCCTGCTATAGTGCATTGATAATTGATAAGTCAAGTGCTTGGAAAGAGAAGAAGATCACAATCAGGGACATGAAGCCTACTCCCTAGAGTGCCCCAAACTTGTTTGGTGACCTTTGACAGCCAATTATCTTCCTTCTGCCTCCAAGCTCCCTCTGTGAAAAGGATGGGATGTAGCCTCTGCCTGGTTATGAACAGAGCTGGGCCACTTTCCTGTGAAGAGGCAGATTCCCATCAGAAAACAGCTTTTCCCTACCACTTCGGCACGTGTTCTGGAGTTAGAAGGCAGCAGTCTTCGTCGTTCAGTGTTCCACCTGCCCAGCACCAAAATGCAGATAGTGGCACCTACATAAATGACACAGGAAATGCAGAATAAGGAAATAAACCAGGCATGAGTAAGAGCAGGATTTAGCCTTTGTGAAGGTCCAGCATTTTCCAAATCAAGACAAGCGACTGCAGGGACTTCCCTGGTTGTCCAGGGGTTAAGAATCCACCTTCCAGGGCAGGGGATATGAGTTCCATTCCTGATCAGGAACACCGTGGGGCAACCAAGCCTGAGTGGCAACTAGGGAAGCCCTCGCTCCCCAACAAAGACCCAGTGCAGCCAAAAAAAAAAAAAAGACAAGCCATTGCAGCAATGGCTTGGGCATTCCAGCCATTGATGAAGTCCCTTGGGGTTTGTTCTTCTTTGTGCATCAACAAGGATGCAAAGCACCCTGCAAAGCCTTGCTCTGTGGGATGAATAAGAGTATAGGAGAATAAGTAGAATCTAGAAATAAAGGGGAGGGATAGAAGAGAAGAAGAGAATGTGCCTCTCTGGTGGGACCACCCAACCAAAGAGGATGGTTAACTTGCATGGGTAGAACTGCTTTACAAGATAAGCCTCTGCGCTCTGTGGGTGGGCAGGTGGGTTTCCTGCACTGACTCTCATCTGTTAAATGAGGCATAGGTGAATTGATCTCTAAGGTCTGTTAGCTCTTACATTATATAATTCACCTAGAAACCACTTTTGAGCCCAAACCAGCATTTCCCTTCTGACTAAACTCTACATCGCAGCCCTAGTCTGTACTCAGCACATAGAAGGGAAGTTCAGGCATTAGATTTCTGAAATCTCTTTACTTCATGTCTTCAAATTTCTTCAAATGGCAAGAGAAACTTTCTCCCCTTCTTCCAGAGAAGTTACGGTAGGAAGATTGCAGATTAATGACCTAGAAAAATCTTCCTCAAGTGGAATGATACTTAATTATGCTCCATTAAATCATAACTCCTGGCTTCTGCTTTTGGCCTCTTGCTACTGAGTCCAGAACTGAATAATTCCTCCACCCCAGGGGCTGTTGAATTAAAAGTGCATAAGCTCTAGGGAACAATCAGTTCACTTCTGTTACATCCGCGGTCACCCTCCTTCCTGTCTGAACACTCCAAAAAAAAAAAATTACTAGATATGTCTGACTCCAGGAAAGAAGATGGTCATTTCTAATTTGTCTTGGTTTATGGGCAACTTGACAATTTGACTAACTACTAAAGAGCTATGACTATATCATCCTCTCATAAAAAGCCAATAAAAAAGGCTATTAATGCAGCCCATTAGTTGGCTAAAAATGAGAGGTTATGCAATCATTGTCTTAGCTGAGAGGAACGAAGCTCTCCAGGAAGAGTTCACTCCACACCCAAAAGCATCAAGAGGGAAGTTCTTGTCTCTGCTGCCGTTTGCCGGGCTTGGATGTTGAAGCATGTGACCTTTACCTCCTCCCAGAAATATTCCTCTGTGTTAAGTGGACCTCTTGCTTTTCTTGCAAAATGCCTCTCTCCAAATCCACTCCCTCTCCAGGACACTTCCCCCTCACCTTTCCCGCTGTGCTATCCTACAAGTCTCCAGTCCCATGGAAGCAAAGTGCTTGGGACCGCAGGCTAAGTACTCAGGTCAGCCTTACATCATTACACAGTTTGAGGGGTTCCAGGCCCCTTCCTCTCTGTAAAAAAAAAAAATGCTCTTCTCAGGACTTCCCTGGTGGTCCAGTGGTAAAGAATCACCTTGCAATACAGGGGACCCAGGTTCGAGTCCTAGTTAGGGGATGAGGATCCCACATGCCTCGGATCAACTAAGCCAGTGCACTGAAAATCCCCCAGATGGAATTGTGGGTGCCATATCCTTTTATCCTGAGCCAAGGGCTCCCTTCATCTCTAAAGTCCAAGCCTTCTGCATGCTTTCCTCTGGCACTCTTCATCCACTGATTTGCTCTAGGAACTCAAGCAGATCACCATTCCTCTCTGGACCAGAGCTTCTCCCTTTGTGGACTCTGGCTGGCAAGATGGTAGAAGAACCAAGTCTGATCAGTTTTTCATTCTGATCATATAGAGCCAAAACACCTTGACACGCAGTCTCATCTCTTTGTGCGTCTTGTCACACTCGTGTGTATTGAAGGGATGATGGGGACAGTGTCAGCCTCCCCCACTTGCCTAGCGTTCTCTAGAACATGGACATTAATATGTGATTGATTTCATCTTATGCTCAACTTAACTTTCAGTATAATTCAAGGTACCTCTAAAGAAGGTTATAGTTCAGGATCCGTTTAACTGGAATCCATCCGAAGGAGTCAGAAGGAACTGATGCTTTCTGGAGAATGTTCTGCTCCTGATATTTTAGCAACAGATTTCGTCTTTATTTTTCTGGCAGCCAAGGTAAAGGGTCATGCTTGCTGGACAAATAGTAGATTGAATTTAGAAAGTTTTTTTTCATTGACTCTCATCCATCTTTTAGTTGGGAAGAAAAATTACTGATTGAGAAGTCCCAGAAGAACAGAGAACAGGGTAAGTGGCTAGCAAGGTCTTCAGCAAAAGGAGAACCCTAAAAACAAGTTTCAGATTCCCCTGTTTCCCCCCTGTTGCCAAGGATGGACCCCCTTCGAGAAATTCCCATGATGCCTGTGGGCCACCAGCATGGCCCTGGAGTGTGTGTGGCAGGCCCGTGACTTCACAGCTGCTGGGCACAGATTCTGTGGCTCCCTATATCAGCTCCCTTCCAGGAGGGAAGCTCCATCTTGACCTGCAGGCCAGATGTTTCTTTGAGGAGAATGTAGTAGTTTTTTCTTTTACTGTATCACACATCTTTGGAAGGGAAAAATAAAACCAGTCCTCTACCATGGATCCTTAAGCGTAAGTATCCACCAGCTGCAGAGCTGTCCCAGAGAATCTCTCATTACATAAAGCCTCTGTCACTGGCTAGGGGCTGAACGCAGCACCCCCTACCCCCACCAGCAGCCAGCTGTCACCCCTCAGATTCCCAAGCCTGCTGTTGGGGTTCATTGTCAAGCCCAAGCTCAGCCCCAGTCACCCTTGTGTGAAAGACCACTCAGTTAGATCCCTGAAATTCTCGGGGTTTCCCAACAGGGGGGGACGTCATCTTTATCCCTGCTTCTCCTTGGTTTCCACACTCCCACCCAATTGCCACTCTCTAAAGCGTTTTCTCTGCTACTCTTTTCTCAGATGCATGCTCTTTTCTACTGCAGGATCCTCGAAATTATTTCCATTTGCTCCAGTGTGGAAGCTAGGTGAGTAAGTCCCCCCTGAACCCTGTACCTGGCATCCTTATGGCCCCCTCAACCAACTCAGTTGCATTTGGAAACCTAATTTGCCCCGGTGCCCAAATGCTCCAACCGCAGACTCTTAACGACCAACAAAACAACCTTGGAGATGATCTTATGAGATCACTGGGTCCAGCCCCTTGCTTCTGGACAGGTGAACATCCGAATCGAATCGAGACAATTAATCTACCCCATCTCCGGATAGTCCTGCCACTACTTAACGACCCTTGCAGGTGATGAGTTCTTCCTCAGATCAGACCTGACTCTTGCCTGCGCTAATGGGGGCCTCAACTCTCATCTCATCCATTGCGTCCGTGACAAATCACTACCGAGTGTTTTCTTTCTGTCCTTGGCCTTCTCCTCTTCAGCAGAGAAAGTTTCCCCCGAAATAAAACTCTGATTGTTCTGCTCCTTGCTTCCCGCCTGCCTCCTCTAAGCACCCTCTAAATCAGACCCGAAGCTCCCGAGGGAGTAATAGCCCTGCTCTCGCAGCTGGTCTGAGTTTTGCGTCTGGGAGCCTGGGCTTAGAACAGCTTGAAGTTAGCACAGAGGCGAATGAAGCTTTAAATCTCCAGCACTTAACAGCTTCTCTGCAGCCTCAGAGGTAACCGCATTTTCTTGCCTGCTTCCTCTCATCTCTCTATATATCTATGTAATCTCTGTTCACTGGAGCCTGACTCCAGCTCTCTGTCTGCACTGCTGAAAGAAGGAAGGGTGGGGAAGAAAAATTAATAGACACAGACCCATAAAAATAACAGGCTCTCTGGAGCACACATGAAGAAATAATTAAACAGATTAAATTTGGGGGTGGCGGTGGGGAGAGGGCTGAGACTGATTCCTCAGACTTCCATTCCCAGAGGGGCTAAGGCTCAGCCAAGGGGGATTTGGGAGCGTTTTCTTTTGTCCTGATGGGTTGGACTCAGAGCCGAATATTGTTAAGTCACTAAGCTCTTTAAAGGCTGCGATGGTGCCTTCTATTCTTTGTGTTCCCCCATAGGGTTCTCAAACAGCACCGCACCCCAGTGAGAAAAGGAAATTTGATATTTATTGAGGGTTCACTGTGTGCCACGTACAATGTCAGATGCTCTCTGTCATGGCTGATGATCAATGGAGTGTGTTTCAGACTTCAGAGCTGACTGCAATCTCCTTCCTCTGCTCGGGGATCAATCCTACCTCACTGCTACCTCAAGACCCTGTGATGCTCAAGTCAAAAAATACCTCCTCACACCTTGCCTCAACTACCCCCTTTCTTTCCTCCCTTTGGTGGGCAGAAGCTTCTGCTGTGATGGCAAGGGAAGGAGGGAGGCTGGCATTTAGAGATCATTTAATATCTCAAAATGTGTAGGTCAGGACTTCCTGACGGTCCAGTGGTTAAGACTCTTTGCTTTCACTGCAGGGGTTGTGGGCCTGGTCAGGGAACCACAGTGTGGCCAAAAATAAAACAAAAATAAACAAACAAACAAAAAACTATACTTCACTTGTTTAAAATTAATTTAAAAAATAAAAATATGTCTAAAATGACACGGGATAGAGAGAGAAAATGGCAATCAGCTCCAGTATTCTAGCCTGGGAAATCCCATGGACAGAGGAGCCTGGAGGGCTACAGTCCATGGGGTCACAAAAGAGTCAGACACGACTCAGCGACTAAAGAAGAAGGAAAGGGAGAGGACATGGGGGTGGAGATGGCGTCCTCTGTCTGACAAGTCTGTTCATCCCTCTTGCCTCCTTCCTTTGGGCTCAAAGGAAGACCTTGAAGAAGAATAGTCCTTCACTGCTATGATGGTCCATCAATACTCTATAGTCTATTACAAAATACCGGAAGGTTACAGAGTATCACAGCAGAGAATCAGAGGAAAGTGATTTGGCATCTAGTGGTAACCCTGAATTATTCAATATTGCTCTTCAGGACTTAGTATAATACTTGGCGTGTGGTGGACAATGTTTATTGAGTGAATAAATGAAAGGTTGTGTGTGCGTGCATTCCAAGTCGATTCAGTTGTGTCCAACTCTTTGCGACCCCATGGACTATAGCCCACCAGGCTCCTCTATCAATGCGTTTCTCAAGTCAAGAATACTGGAGTGGGTTGACATTCCCTTCTCCAGGGGATCTTCCCGACCCAGGGATTGAACCCTCATCTCTTATGTCTCCTGCATTGGCAGGTGGATTCCTTACCACTAGCACCACCTGGGAAGCCCAAATGAAAGTCTGCTGCTGCTGCTGCTGCTGCTAAGTCTCTGCAGTCATGTTCGACTCTGTGCGACCCCATAGACGGCAGCCCACCAGGCTCCCCCGTCCCTGGGATTCTCCAGGCAAGAACACTGGAGTGGGTTGCCATTTCCTTCTCCAATGCATGAAAGTGAAAAGGGAAAGTGAAGTCGCTCAGTCCTGTCTGACTCTTAGCGACCCCATGGACCACAGCCTACCAGGCTCCTCCATCCATGGGATTTTCCAGGCAAGAGTACTGGAGTGGGGTGCCATTGCCTTCTCTGAAATGAAAGTCTAAGCAACTATAAACTATTAATTAATATGTTTAATAAACAGTCATGCAACAGTACTAAAAATACTCTAATTTTTAGATTACTTTTAATTACTTTCTGATTTTTCGACAATTTGAGGATAACTATTTCTGATACTGTGATTTATAATGAGAAATATGTATTTGGTCTTCATCTCTGTTTGGGGCTAGGAGTTTTTCAACCCTTGGAATTGCCTAAGTGATTAAAGCCTTGAAGGTGTCTTTAGTTACGTTAACGAGGTGACTTTTGGAAAGCCCCTAGGTCACCTAGGATGGGAGCTGGTCAGGAGAGAAACCAACCAGGCAATTAGAGGTTTGAAACTTTAAGTCTCCCCCTAACCCCCCCACTCCCCAAGACACACACATACCACCAAGGAGGAAAGAGGACCTGGAGGCTAAGTTCCATCACCAACGACCAATATTTTAATCAATCACGCCTATGTGGGAAAGCCTCCATAAAACCTGGAAAGGGTGGTGTCCAAAGAACTTCTGAGTCGTGGAGATGGGGTCAGAGCGGCTCCCCTGGAGAGAGCATGGATGCTGTGCACCCCTTCCTACATACCTTTCTCTAGCTCTCTCTTCCATCTGGCTGTTCTTGAGTTATATCCTTTTGTAATAAAATAGTAAATAAGATGTTTCTCTGACTTCTGTGAGTCACTCTAGCAAATTAACTGAACCCAAGGTCATAGGATCCGCCAATCTGTCGCTGGTGGGTCAGAAGCAGAGGTGGACTTGCAGCTGACATCTGAAGCGGGGCCTGGGAGCAGACTTGTGGGGCTAGGCCCTTAACCTGTGGGGTCGGGTGCTCTCGCTGGGTTAGACAGAGGCAGGATTGGGTTAAATTGTAGGACAACCACCTGGTGTCTGAGAATTGCCTGTTGTAGGGAAAAAAAAGAAAACAGTATCTTAATATGAAAAGGTAAGTTTCCCTTTGCTGCCTGAAACTATCACAGCATTGTTAATTGGCTCCGCCTGTGTGTGTGCTAAGTCACTTCAGTCATGTCAGACTCTTTGCAACCCCATGGACTGTAGCCCACCTGGCTCCTCCGTCCATGGGATTCTCCAGGCAAGAATACTGGAGTGGGTTGTCATGCCCTCCTCCAACAGATCTTCCTGACCCAGGGATCGAACCCGAGTTTCTTATGTCTCCTGCATTGGCAGGCAGGTTCTTTACCACTGGAGCCCCCTGGGTGGCCCTTAATCAGCTATACCCCAATACAAAATAAAGAGTTTAAAAATAAATAAATGAAAATTTTAAAAGAGAGATAAAGTTCAGAATACAGGTACTTTCTCTAGAGAAGGCAGACCTGACAAGCACCCAGAACAGCAACGGGCAGTGAGAACAGTGAGCATGGGGATAAGATGGACTGAATTCACCTCTTGATTTTTCTGTCCCCTGTCTGTGGAAATGTTACATCACTTCTTTGGGTCTGTCTCGCACTCTTTCTCTCTCTATTTTTTTTTTAAATCAATAGATTATATTTTTGAGCCGTTTTAGGTTTACAGAAAAATTGAGCAGAAAGTAGAGTTCCCTTTTGCCCTCTCGTCTGCCACCCCTAGCTTCCCCTGTTATTCCTATCTCCACTTTTGGTGGGTTTTGACAAATGCATCTAACACTGCAGTAGGGTATGGACTCGTCTCACTGCCTGCAGATCCTCTGTGCTCCACCTATTCATCCTTCCCTGACCCTAACCCCAGGCAACCAATCATCTTTTTACTCTCTCTGTAGTTTTGCCTTTCCCAGAACACCATCTAGTTGGAGCCATTCAGTAAGCAACCCTGTCAGACTGGCTTCCCTCATTTAGCCATGTGCATTTAAGGTTATTGTATGTCTTTTCATGGCTTAATAACTCATTTCTTTTTTTTTTTCCTGCTTATTTATTTTTTTGACCATGCCATACAGTATGTGGCCTTTTAGATCCCTGACCAGGGATCAAACCCATGTTCCCTGCCTTGGAAGCATGGAGTCCCAACCACTGGACCACCAGGGAAGTCCCTTGATAGCCCACTTCTCTTTATCACTGAATCTCTAATTTTTTTTTAATTAAAGTATAACACATATACGTTAAAGCCCAGTGAATTTTTATAATGAGCACCCAAAGACATTATGCCAGCACCCTGGCACTCATCTCCCTTAGAGACCCCTCCCAGTTATTACCATCCCCTCTTCCCAAATGGTCACTATTGTGACTTCTACAATTGTACATTAATTTCGCCGGTCTTTGAAGTCATTTAAATGGAATCACACAGTAAGTACTCTTTTGCGTCTGGTTTCTTTTCCTTGATATTTAGGTTCATCCGACCATAGTAATTTGTTCTTTTTTATTGCACTGTGTAAATATGCCACAGTTCATCTCTCCATTCTAGTGTTAATGAGCATTTGTGTTATTTCCGGTTTGGGACTATTACAAACACTGCTGCTATGAATATTCTTGTATAGGTCTTTCGGTGAACATATGCTCACATTTCATTTGGGAATATACCCAAGAGTGAAATTTCCTGGGTACCACATCTGTATTTTTAAGTCTGGTAAATATGCCACTTTACCAAAGTATCGGGGTCAGTTTACACTCCCACAGTTTTTCATGCTCACCAACACTTTGTATGGTCAGTACTTTAATTTTAGCCATTTAGCCAACTGGTGGTTTGAATTTTCATTTCCCCAATGACTAATGAAACTGAGGACTGCCTCAGGTGAGCTCCTTGAGAAGCAGACTGAGATGGAGATTTCTAGGCAGAAAGTTGGTGGGAGGACGCACAGGGAGAGAGAAGGCAGCAAGACCAACATCCCTCTGACCCCTCGGGCAGCTTGGAGCTGGCAGGACCCTTTAGAGATGTCCTGCCTTAAGACAAGGAGGCCAGATCTTCATAGCAGTACTGACCAATCACGGAACGTGGGTTGTCCCGGGGGAGGATTATGACTTGGTGTAAAAAGTTCTCTTTTGCCAAAGGCCGTTCCCAGAGAGGTATACAGCTGACGACTCTCCCAGAAGCTAAGGGATGGAGCAATTTAGTCCCGAAAAGAGATCTGAGCTGAGGACTGCTGCTGCTGCTGCTAAGTCACTTCAGTCGTGTCCGACTCTGTGCGACCCCATAGACGGCAGCCCACCAGGCTCTGCCGTCCCTGGGATTCTCCAGGCAAGAACACTGGAGTGGGTTGCTGTTTCCTTCTCCAGAGCTGAGAACTAGCCGCATCTATAAGCACCTCTTCACATGCTAGTTGGTTACTGAGAGATCCTCTCTTGTGAATTACATATACTGTCATTTGCCAATTTCTTTTTTTTACTGGGTTATGATTTTGTATTTTGTTTTTACTGGGTTGTAGAAGTTCTTTGTATATTTTCAAGAAGAGTCCTTTGTCAGATTTATGTAATATAAGAACATACTGACTTTTTACTCTTCATGGTTTTTTTTAATTAATGGGAAGTCTTAATTTAAACAAAGTTTTCTCATTTTTGATGAGTGAGTTTTTTGGTTTGGGGATTTTGGGGGGGGGTTGTTTAGGTGATCTGTGTATAAATCTTTATACCCCCTAAGGTCATGAAAATGTTCACATTATGTTATCTTCTAGAAATTTGATTATTTTATTCTACACATTTGTCTCTGATTCACCCAAAATTAATTTTTGTGTATAGTGTGTGGTAGGGATCAAATTTTTTTCCAGTTGGACATGTATTTAATCTAGCAGCCTTTATTAAAATGATCATCCTTAACTCACTACATTTCAGTGACACCTTTGCCATAAGCCAGGTGACTGCATATATGAGGGTCTGTTTCTGAATCCTATTCTGTTCTATTGGTCTGTATGTCTAGTTTGTCCCAATTCTACACTGTGTTAGTCACTACAGATCTATAAGTCTTATATCTGATACTATATCTCATCTAACCTTGTTTCTTTTCTTCAAGGTTGACTTTGTACCAAAATAACCCTTTCCAGTTCAACACAGATTTTAGAATCAGCTTTTCAATTTCCACAAAAAAACCAGCTCTGCTTGGATTTCTAGTCGAATTGCACTGAGTCATTGATAAATTTAGGGAGAGCTGACCCTGCACACTATTGAATTTTCCTATCCTTGAGCATGGTATATTCCATGGTGTATTTAATGATTTCTTCTTTACTATCTTTCAATTATGCTTTATAATTTTCAGTGAAGATCTCTTACATATCTTTTGTTAGATTTATCCCTAAATATTTTATTTTTATTTTTCTATAAATGGTGTCATTTAAAAGTCTTTATTTCCAAAGTGTTTGTTGCTGGACTATAGGAATACAATTGATTTTCGCATGTTGCTTTTTAAAATTAAAGTCTAGTTGATTTACAGTGTTGTGTTAGTTTCAAATGTACAGCAGAGTGATTAAGTTATACATACATAGATATCTATATTTTTCAGATTCTTTTCCCTTATAGGTTATCACAAAGTACCAAGTATAGTTCCCTGTGTTATACAATAAGTCCTTGTTGATTATCTTTTAAAAAAATTATTTATTTTTTTAAATAAATGCATGGGTGTACCTATGGCTGATTCTTGTTGATGTATGATAGAAAACCACAAAATTCTGTAAAGCAATTATCCTTTAATTAAAAAAAATTTTTTAAAAAGGAGATAAAGTTGCAAGCAACAGCATTTTAGAAAGTGAAATGCAAATGAATGGCTACTAATCAGCAGCCCGGAAAAAGTTGAATCTTAACCCAGTCCTGGTGAAAGTTAAAAAAAGAACCTATTTACATGCAGAACTCCTCAAAAACTTATGAATTCACACCAAGTCCCTCAGGACTTGGGAAGTAATAGACATGCTTAAAAGCCTGTTTACGACACAGATCTCTAGATCCCTTCCTTGAGGGAAGATCACACCTAGATCACACCTAGATCACACCTTGCAGCCAGGTGTACACCCTCTCCCACTCCGGTATAAAACTGGAAATCTGTTCTCTGGATGGGATAAAACAAATACACCCTGGGCTAGAGGATTCTAGGCACAGGTGACAGTAGGAACAAGACAGGAACAAGACAGCCTACGTGTCCTAAATATTCAGGTCTCCAGCCAGTTCTGCCAGCATAGCTCTAAGAATGCCAGCAACCAGGCTCTGTCCTCCAATATAAAACTGGAGAATGGTGGATTCTTCCCCAGAAAGAGGAAAGATTTACAGAAAAAAAAAGAAAGTATTTATTTATTTTTGGCTACATGGGACTTCGTTGCGGCATGCAGGCTTTCTCGAGTTGCGGCGAGCAGGGGCTACTCTCTAGCTGCACTGCCTGGGCTTCTCGTTGTGGGGGCTTCTCTCGTTGACGGCTGCCGGCCCTAGAGCATGGGCCCAGTAGTTGTGGTGCCTGGGCTTTGTTGCACCAGGGTATGTGGAATCTTCCTGGATGAGGGATCAAACCTGTGTCCCCGATGTTGCCAGGCAGATTCTTGACCCCTGGACCACCAGGGAAGTCCTTGTTAGCTATTTTATATGTAGCAGTGTGTATGTGATAATCCCAAACTTGTAATTTATCCCTCCTCCTTTTCCCCTTCGGTAACTGTCGGTTTGTCTTCTATGTCTGTTGTCTGTGAGTCTGCTCTGCTTTGTACATAAATCCATTTGTATCTTTTCTTTCTTTGCTTCTTATATTTAGTGGCCTTGATAAGCTCACTGATTAATTCCGAGTTGATCTGAGGATTCTTTCAGATTTCCCAAGAATACAGTCATGTAGTCTATGAACAATGACAATGTCATTTCTTCCTCTCCAATCCTTTTACTCTTTACTTCTCTTTATTGCCTTTAAAAGTGAAAATTAACAGAAATATCTATAAAACACCTAATATTAATATATAGTTCCAGGTCAGTTGAATGAACATGTGAATAATCTACCCCTAGGCAAAATCCGATTTCTCAGTATATAATTCATTTATACTTATAGGTTCCTATGCTGGATTAGGGAAAGGCTAGGATAAAATTTAAAGAAAAACAGAACATGGGAGAAGGGATTAAAAAGTGAGATGGAAGGCCATACCATTCATTCATCTATTCATTCACTTAACAAATATTTATTAAGTGCTTACGTGGTGCCAGTCTCCATTCTTGGGTGGGATCTGCCCGTCATGGAATTTACATATAATCAATTTAAAGATGAAAAACAAGATGATTTAATTTTATGACTTGTCTTTGAGGGAAACAGGAAGTCCTGGATCTTAAGCAAGTTAGGGGGCGTTTGACTATCTCAGGAGTCAGTGGAATGTTCACCCCAAGACTTTCAGGGCCTCTAGCCTCAAGAGTGACCTGATCTTATATACTTTTTTGAAACTCTTGCCTCTTTGGAATTTGCTGGAATGTCACTGAGGGTTGTTCCCACCTCCAGATTCGAGCTGTCTTCCTTTCTGCCTCCAAAGGCTCCGAGAGCTAGAGTTCAGAGTTAGCTTGTCTAGAGCAGACCTCAGATGCTCTGGTCAAAGTTTTTGTCCAGAAAAACTCTGGAGGCCCCTGGAACAGAAGGGCTCCACTGAACAGATCCTGGACAGTCTCAATCCCCTTGATGAGGCTTCTTCTGACTTTAGGTAATCTATCTGAAATCCTAGATCCTACCAGCCCCAGAGACTGGGATAGCACAAGCCTCCACTTGGACAGGCTCAACCACTCACCCCAGAGATAACTTCTCCACTTCTGACTCATAAAATAGTCCTGGGAGCCAGACTTGATTAACCAGATTTTATGAGCACTGCAGCACCCCCATCACTATTGAACTCTACCCACAATGTATAAATTCCTCATTTATAAAGCACTTTCACTCACACGATCTCATAAAATCACAACTATCCCAATACAGAGATGAGGAACCTGAGGCTCAGAAAGGCCAACCAGCCTTCCCAGGGTCACGCTTCTGGTGAACAGGGAGGAGACCGGATTCAGGCAAAAATTTTCTGACTTTTCAGAGGGCTAGTGTGCTGACAGGAAGCTAAACCTGGCAGGCTTGTTTGCAAAAACAAACAAAAAAAGACTTCTCAGGTCCCCATGGAGACCTCCTCCAGCTGCGAATAAAGTCATCTTCTAAGGCTCTTGTTCTTGTCTAAGGGGACAGACTCTCAACCTCCAACCATGCCCTCCCCCTTCCTGTTTCTTCTGCTTTTCCACCGGGTAGTCGGAAGCCAGGAGTGTGAAAACTGGAGGCGTTTCAGGGCCGAGGTGCCTGTCGTCCTGATGAGCGGCTGTCTCCTTTGTTCCCAGGCTGAGTGAGGAGCCAGCTGCCAGGCCAAACCCGGCTGTAGGCACCCCTTCCCAGCTGGCAGCAGAAATCGAGGCACCCTCTGCCCAGGGAGCCAGGCCGTCTGTCTGTACTGAAGCATCCGGCTTGAGCTAATGAGCTCTTGGCGTGGATGGCCAATTATTTTAGCTCTTTAAACACCTGCCAAGCTCTCTCTCTCTTTTTTTTTTTTTATTCACCATAGCATTCCCTTAATGACTGAGGACTAAAATCAAACCCCCTGTGTCCGAAGTCTGTGGCCTTGCCCTAGGACACTCCCCACCCCTCTCACAACCTTAGGTCTCGGGCCCACGAGTAGAGTGGGATGTTTTCCCCTGGAGCCTAGCTCACCCCAACTCCCCACACCTCAGAGTCCAGAGTCCAAGGAGGGTCTCAGAAGCTTCGTTCCATTCCAGGCCACCCCAGAGTGTTCCTGGGCCAGAAGAGAGGCCAAGGCCCCTGGTCTGAGTCCTGCAGGCCTACAGGATGGGTGCGTTCTGCAGGCAGGCTGCAGTTCCCAACACAACTCCAGTGCCCCGGGCCCCACTCCCCACAGTGTGGCACCCCAGTCCATAAGCTGCTCCCAAGAGAGCCTGGGAAGTCACATCTCCAGCCTAAAGTACTTGTATCAAAGAAGACACACACCTTGGAGTGGGTGCCGTAAGGCACACTCTCCAAAATGACACCATTTCACACTTAAAAAAATAAATTACTCATTTGGCCACACCTGATCTTAGCTGGTGCACACTGCATCTTCATTGTGGCGTGTGTGTGTGTGTGTATGCGCGCGTGTGCGCATGCTTAGTCACTCAGCCGTGTCCAGCTCTTTTCGATCCCCTGGACTGTAGCCCGTCAGGCTACGCTGTCCACGGGATTTTCCAGGCAAGGAGTGGGTTGCCATTCCCTTCTCCAGGGGATCTTCCCAGCCCAGGGATCAAACCCACATCTCTCGTATCTCCTGCCTTGGCAGGTGGATTCTTTACCACCGGGCCACCTGGAGAGCGTGGCATCCCTGACCAGAGATCAAACCTGGGCCCCCTCGCATCAGGAGCCCAGAGTCTTAGCAACTAGACCACAAGGAAGGCCCATTCCACATTTCTCACAGGTTGCTCTAGACGTGATGGCTTTGACTCAGCTGAGCACATACGGGATGGGCCATGAGAGAGCAGGCCTACGTGAGGCACAGACAAGGCTGTTCAAGGCGAGGCCCCTGTTAGGAACTTTCTCTGCATGGGCTGGACACCCGTGCCCAGATGGTTTCTCGGAGCTTTGCAAGGAGGAGAAAACTGTCAGAGAAACAGTGTCTGCTTCTTGCTGCTCTTTGCCGCCCACTCCTTGCACATAGCAGGGCCCGCCGTCTCCACAGCAGGCAAGGTTTTGGTGTCTTGTCCTTCCCCGGCCTTAAAGAAGGGCTACAGATAACAGGTGGAGTAAGTTACAGATGTGGAGCCATGCATCCTGGGGCCAGATTGATCTCTCTAGGTCTCTCTGTCCATCAAATGAGGAAGGTTTATTGAACATCACTCCGGGCCGGGGCCGGGGCAGAGGAGGTGAGTCATGAGGCCAGAGGTCAAACCCAGCTGCGGTGAAGAGCCCCAGCCGTGGTCACCCGAACCCCACGGGAATCATTCTGTCTCTGTGACTCAGACCAGCTATACCAAGCCACTCAGCTCTTTTGTAAAATCCAATGTGGATTTCGTTAAATGAGATCGCGTTCTTAGCACTGTGCTGTCCATAGGGAGCTCTCAAGACGTGTCTGCAAGGATGGTGGTGATGATGCAGGGTTGGGAGGTGGGGGCATTGTTCCCTTGGGTAACTTTTGTCTAGGGAGGGAGGGAAGACAGCAGCTCAAGGTGGACAAGGAAGTTGGGAAGGCACGGATGAAGAACTCCCGGGAGCTGAGGGAGAAGCCCTGTCTCCTTGGGGTGATGAGGGAAGACTTGGCGAGGAAGGCAGCCCTTAGCAGAGCTCGGGAGGTGGGAGTTAGGTGTGCCATGGCCAGGGAGACATGCCTGGTGTAGGAAGCACCACAAGCAAAGGTCCAGGAACAGGAAGGTGGAGGCTCATTCAGGGACGGGATGATGGTGTCTCTCAAATCAGTGTGTGTGTGAAATTAATAAAGAGTGAGAGAGAGCCTGGGAAGGCAGTTTAGGGTTGCTAGAACCTTTGGGGTCACAGGGTAGAGTGGTACTTTCTGCATCTGTGCAGCAGACATCCTCCCCTCTTGTCTGTTTAAGGACCTCCCTCCAGCAACTTCCCTTCCTCTCCTGTGTCACTGTTTCTCCTTTTCTGTCTCATTCCCATCACCACACAACCATACTATTATTTCACCCACGTTAACATGAAACAGATCAAAGACATCTTGACCCCACTTCTGTGCTCCTCCTAGAGCAAAGCTCCTAGAAAGGTAGCTACACTCATTGTCCCCAATTCCCCTCTCTCAACCCAGCTTTCATCCCCAGTGTTCCTCTGAGATTGTTCTTGCGAAGATCATCCCTGGCCCCCACATGGCTCAATCCAATGTTTATCTTTCTTGACCCTCAGGAGCATTTGATGCAATCAGTCACCCCCTTCACCGAGGAGCACTTTCTCCACTTGGCTTCCAGATACCACCCCCCTCCCACCTCATTAGAGGCTCCTTGTCATCAGCCTTTTCTCCCCAGTTCCCAGATGACCTCCTTCCATTAGAGTACCCCAGGACTCTTATTTGCACCACCTTGCTTTTTTTTTAAGCCAGTGTTTATTTCAGAATTATGTTAACTATGGCAAAATACAGATTACATGAAATTTACCGTTTACTCATTTTTAAACGTATGGTTAAGTACATTTAAATTGTTTGCGCAAGCCACCTCCAGAACTCTTTTTCATCTTGGAAACCTGAAGCTCTGTACCCACTAAACATCCACTCTGCCGTCTCCCATCTCCCAGCCCCTGGCAACCAACCTTCTACTTTCTGTCTCTGTGAATGGGACAACTCTAGGTAACTCATATACCTAGAATCATATGGTATTTGTCTTTTTGTGGCTGGTCCCTTTCACTTAGCATAATGTCCTCTGGGTTCATTCATGTTGCAGGCAGGAGAGGATCTCTTTCTCTTTTTATGTTGAATAATATTCTACTGTATGTACAGACCCCATTTTGTTTATCCATTCATCCATCGTTGGACTCGTGGGTTCCCTCTGCTTCTCAGCTATTGTGAATAATGCTGCTATGAAATTGAGTGTGCAAATATTTATTTGAGACCCTGCTTTCAATTCTTTTAGGTATTTTCCCAGAGATGGAATTGTGGATCACACGGTGGACCTCTTCACTTCTCTCCACACCATGGGGATCTCACCAGTTCCACACCTTGAAATATATTTGCTGATGACTTCCAAATTTACTGTTCCAGCTCAGATCTTTCCCCTGGTCTCTTGACTTGTATATCCAACAGTATATCTGTACTTGTATATCTCTACTGGGATATACAGTAAGCATCTAGAACTTGATATCTCCCTAAATTGAATATGTAAATTTTCTCCCCAGAACCTGATCTTCCTCTAGTCTTCTCACTTGATGACAATCCCATCTTTCCACCTGCTCCATCAAAAAATTTGGAGTCATCCTTGCCTCCTCCTTTCTGTCATATCTCAAATCCAGTCCATCAGGAAATCCTGTTGGCTTTATATCAATAAATTCAGAATCTGACCACTTCTAACACCTTGGCTGTTACTCCTGTGGTCCATGCCAGCATCATCTCACCTGGATTATTGCAACAGCCTATGAGCAGGTCTCCCTGCTTTTATACCTGCTGCCCTTTTCTAAATCTATTTCCAGGTAACAACCAAAATAATCTTTTCAAAGACTTTTTAAGTCCGATGACATCTCACCCCTTCTCTCCTTTAAACCCTCCTATGGCTCCCACCTCGCAGAGAGAAATGCCAAAGGGCTTTCACAACCCACAGCCTCCACAGATCTGCCTCGTATTGGCTCTGTGACCTCATCTCTTACCCTTCTCCCCTTGGGCATGAGTTATCTATGACAGCATAACAAATTACCCCCAAGCTCAGTGGCTTCCAGCAGCAAACATTTCTTCCATCCCAGTTTCCTGGCAGGAGGCGGGGTGTGGTGGTGTAGTTGGGTCCTAGGGCTCTGCGTCTCTCACGAGGCAGCCATCCAGGTGTCGCTTGGAACAGTGGTCACCTTGAGGCTCAGCCCTTCCAAGCTTACCCACCTGGTTGTTGGCAGGACTCGGGTCCTCGTGGGCTCTGGGGGTGAGGGTTTCAGCTGCTTCCTGGCTGTTGGCTGCAGGCCATGCAGTCTCTCCGTAAGGAGCTCGCGACACAGCAGGAGCTTCCATCAGAGGGAAGTGAGAAAACAGGAGGAGGGATGCCAGAAACGGCACGCCGTCATTTTTGCTGCATTATATTCGTTGGAAGCAAATCTCTAGGTCCAGCCCACACTCAAGGATGGGGGGTTACACAAAAGCATGGACCCCAGGAGGCACAGATCCCCGAAGCCACTGTAGCAATGACTGTGTCTCCATCAACCCTGGCGTCCTGTCCTTCCTTCAACACACAGGGCTTCGTCCCAGCGTGGACCACCCCACCCACCGCCCCAGACCACGCTCCCTAACAGCTGGGTCATCCCCCTCAAGTCTGTGCTCAAGTGTCACCTCTTCAGGGATGCTTTCTCTGACCCTTAACCCCTCATGCTCTCTCTTCCTTCTCCCGCCTTTGCTTTTCTCCCTAACACTTGGGAACTTTGAACAAACTCCAGCGCAGGCTGTTTGTCTGCCTCCCTTAGAACACAAGCTCCTGAAGGGCAGGGATTTTTGCCTGTTTGTTTCACTGCTATATCCCCAGGACCTAGAACAATGTCTGGTACATAGTAGGTGCTCAGTAAATGAACAAAGCCTGTAGGTCAGTGACTTTCAACTTCTCAGTATGTAGCTCTTTCTTTAAAAAATATTGTAAGAGACTCCCATACTAAAGAATCTGCCTACAATGCAGGAGAATTGGGTTCGATCCCTGGGTCTGGAAGAGCCCCTGGAGAAGGAAATGGCAACCCACTCCAGTATTCCTGCCTGGGAAATCCCATGGACGGAAGACACGACTTAGAGACTAAACCACCGCCACCATCCATACATCAGACAGATAGAAGCAAAGTGGTGGTGCTGGAACCAGAGGGTAGGATACACAGTCCTACTGCGTCTGCTATCCCCCACCCTGTTCCTCCCCTTTGGTGGTTGTTTCAGGGGCTCACAGACCCTCGGGCTTTCAGAGCAATGTGAGACGTTTTGTTCAGAGCTTGCAGTTCCAGCCCCTTGTGTGAGTAGTTGATCCTGCTGGAAGCTGGCCTGGTATTTTGAGCTGCAGAAAGGAGCCCAGTAGCCCCCGGCCTGTTCCTCCCACAGCCACCAATGACTCACTGTGTGGACTCAGCTCTCTCCCATTCAAAACTCTGTTCTATTCCTGGCCTCCGAAAAATGAAAAAACACTCAGAGACTCTCAGAAAGTCACTGTTACAATTGACCTTACACATTGCTTAAGATGACCTTCTGCCCTATTGGTGTCCAATCATTAATTCATTCAACAAACATTGAGTACCTGCTGTGTACATTCCGGGCACTCTAGAGAGACATAGGAAGCACAGCGCCTGCCTTCCAGAAGTACGTGGGAGTATAGCAAATCCCGAGATGTGCCTCTCCAGATCCCCTGTGTTTGCATACCTCCAGCACTGGGGAGCTCACTACCCCCTAAGGCCACACATTACACGGTCTGATGCCACCAGCAGCAAGACTGTTCTTTTTTATTGAGCCCTACATCTGTTTTCTTCTAACTTCTACCTTTGGTCTTAATTTTCTCCTCTGGCTCCACACCAAATAAATCTCTCTCTCTTCTAAATGATAGCCTGTTAAGGACTGGAAAACAGTAATCAAGTCCCACAGAGAGTTCTCCGTAGACTTGTGGCCACTCTGGGGGGCCTGTGTTTTGCGGTTGCCCCCTGAGGATTTGGGATTTTGGAACTGGGTGGGGTTCGGCTGCTCCTGATCTCAGAGCAGAGCTGCGGTGATCGGAGCCCCCTCTCAGAGCCCAGGGCCCACCCCACCCCGTTACATCCCACCCTGGCACCAGGGGTTTCCAAAATGCTTTCACTGGAGGCTGAAGGGGTCAAGCCAGAGTCAAGCCCTGCGTCTTAGGTCTGCACACCCCCCTTCCTAGGGGGGCAGTTTCTCCTCTGGGGGCAGAGTTTTGCCCTTCTCTAATCTCGAGGAGGTCTCTGGTTTTCTGGGGTGGGCGAGACTCAGGCAGGGGAACCATCAGTGAGTCCAAAAAGCCTGGCTGTAGTTGGAGGAGGCAGCAACAGGGAATTCAGGGGGTTCTTAGTGTGTTCTTTGTTTCCATAAAATGTCGTTTTCCAAGTAATTGTCTGCCTGACGCAATCGGGGCCAGTGGGCCTCCGGGTGTAAATCTTCCTGAAGACCAGGGGGCAGAGCTCCGCTCTTTTTTTTTTTTCCTGCAAGCCGAAGCCCAGCTCTCTCTCCGGGCCAGCCCCTCAGGTCTTGAAGTCATTAGTTGGGCCACTTAGCTGACCTGTCTCCGGCACTCCTGCCAGAGCTGTGGGCAGCTCGGCACAGTCCTGTCGGCCCTGGAGTGCGGGAGGCCAGGCTCGCCAGCCCCGGGAGAGAAGAGGGGGGTGATGCAGGCGGGGGAGGGGAGGGGGCGGGGTGTGCGGAGGGGCGGGGAGAGCCCTTCCCTCCTTGCTGGCTGGCCGGGGAGCCTCAGCAGGAAGAGCAAAAGCCTCAGAAAATATCCTTGGTCCCAGAAGAAGACCCAGGATACCAGAGAGACACCCTGCACAGCTGCCCGAGGAGGGAGGTTCCTGGGAAATATCTTAGATCCCGGTTACAGGGATAAGAGGTCCATTCTATGTATCTTACCCATTCATTTTAATATTTTCTGTATGTTGGTGGGGTCTTCATTTATTCGGCTGTGCTGGGTCTTAGCTATGGCGTGCAGGATCTCGGCCGTGTCAGCGTGTTCTTCCACGGCGGCGCACACCCTCTCTAGTTGTGGCACATGGGCTCAGCCACTGTGGCACGGCTGGAGGCTTAGTTATACCACAGCATCTTGTTTCCCCCACCAGGGATCACACACGCATCCCCTGCATTGCAAAGCAGATTCTTAACCACTGGACCACCAGGGAAGTCCCCGGAGGTCCACTTTATTAGATGGTCTCAAAAAGCTCTGGGTGGCACCGCCCTTGCCTCCCTCCCCTTCCTTCTCTTTCCCCCAGCACTTGTTTCCAGGTAAAATATAAAGAAATAAAGTAGAGCATCCCAGACTTCCTTTTCCTTCCTCCTCCCTCCCTGTTCTTCACCCCCAGCTTCTGTCCATCTCAAATTGCATCCCAACCCCACTTCTTCCACATTCACAAGTGCCGGAGTAAATGGGGCTCTTCGCTTTGCCTGGGACCAAGTCCGTCTCTCAGGACTCCCCCTTCCCCGTATCACCTGGCCTTTGGTGAAGTGGAGGGTCGGCATCCTTGGGGACTTCTAGGCATCTTACATGCACAGAGAAGAGAAAAAAATCTGTCCTTCAGAGTTCTTTAGAACATAAGCTCGTTGAGGGCAGGAAGCCAGCAGGAATCCATGTCAAGCTCCCATCACGTGGCATCACCCAGACCCCACCCATCCACCCACTTCTACCCTCCACTGACTTCAGTAAAGCAGAGCCATTCTGGTACACACGGGCCTTTTAATCCATGACCCTAAGGCAGGGCTTTGGGCAGAACTGTTCACTGGGAACCAGTTCCACTCCTTGGCAGCCCCATTCCCCTCAGCTTTGTAAAACCCGGCACCCACACCCTCTCTTGCCTGCCCAGCAAAACACACCGGTAGGAAAGTTCTCTGAGCTCAATCCTTTAGACTTACATGTGAATTTCAAACCCCAGTTAGGTCAGCCTAGAGATATTTGCTTTTCGATCATCCCTAACCATGGAATTAAAGGCTTTAAAATGACCGCAGGCAGCATCCACCCAGGCAAAGGCCTTGAAGGGAGCATTGTCCTCTTTCATGTGCCTGGCGTAGACTCTGCGGGCAGCTGTGTCCTCGCTGCCCACGGAGGTCAGCCTAGAACCCAGTCCCGGAAGCCAGGTTAAGAGGCTGCTTGTCCTCACTTCCGGACTGGAGAAGGGCTGGGAAATGCCAGCCGCGGTGAGTGAGGGCACTTCTGAAATAGTCCCTGCCACCCCCCCAGCTGTGTCTGGAGAGACACAGCTCAGCGTACGTGTTACCATGAGATGAACCTGGACGCGTTCCTGCCGGGACACAGGATCCTAGGCTGGGGGTTCTGGGAGCCCTGCGGTTGTGGGGTTCTCTGCAGGCGCAGCCCGTGGTCTCTACCAGAGCCAGACACAACACGAAGTCGCATCCTTTCACTTCTAGAGTTCAAATCCAAACAGCATCATCGTTTGGTGCGTGGTTAGCCCAGCAGGAGAACATTTGTCTGGACTTTCTATTTATTTAACTTTTGGCTGCACTGGGTCTTAGTTGCCCCTTGAGGGATCTTCCTTGTAACACTCAGGCTCTACAGTCGAGGCATGTGGACTTAGTTGCCCCAGGGCAAGTGGGATCTGAGCTCTCTGACCAGGGGTCAAACCTGTGTCCCTGCCTTGGAAGGTGGGTTCCTAAGTCACTGGACCACCACGGAAGTCCCTTGTCTGGACTTGGATGTGCATGTCACCCAAGGGTTCTTCAGGGAGCGATGTTATGACACCAGCATATCGTCAAATGGCATTGTTTCCCCAGGATGCCCAGATAGTCACATCCCTAGGATGGGCCAATTAGATGGCTCACTCTGCAGTGTTGGGAGCTTTCTTTTCAGCATCAAGAGCCACTGTTCACTGCACACCCCCACAGCTGTGTTCTCCAGCCAGCTTCTCTTCGCTGTGTTAGTCTGGAAGTAGGAGGGAAGCAAACTTAACCTTCTCCAGAAAGGCTGCAGAGGTCTCTGAGGATCTGGCTGAGGCTGAACAAGAACCCTTCTTTCATTTGGTTGGTGGTCTCAGCCACAGAGCTAATGAGCTGCAAATACCCCCTTCAAAAGGAAGGGCTGGGCCTTTGAAGCCTGGGTTCCCGCCCAGAAAGAACACCACAGCCTCCAGCCGCAGCCAGCTCTTTGCTCCCCAGAAGGGCCCTGGAGAGCTCCCCGGGACGGGAATCAGAGGGCCAGCCTCCAGGGCACACCCAGCCTCGCCTCCCCATTGGGAAAGGGGAGCTGTTTTGCTTTGCACCCTGTGTTTGGGACAAGCACCACTTGTGGAGTAATTAAGTCCACGCCAGCCCCTGTGCCAAGCACTGTTCGTGTATCATTGTCTCTGTTTCTCCCACAGGCCTTATTTTAAAGATACAGAAACTGGGGCACAGAGAGGTGCGGTCATTAGACCCAGGTCCCGCAGCTAGTAGGTGGCAGGTCCAGGACTTGACCGTGCAGTGCTTGGACTCGGTAGTTGCAGCTCTTGGGCTTAGTTGCCCCAGGGCGGCTAGCTGACGTCCAAGACCATACATCTTAACACAGGGCGAATGGTTTTCTTTCTATAAAACCCTGAAAATCAGCCTTGATCTACACGTGGCTGGGATCCATGTGCTTAAGACCAAACAGAAATTGGTCTTTGGCCGAGAGGCTGAAATAAATTGTGCCATTGGGCAAATGCTCATCTTGAGAGAACGTGGGGAAAAGCCCTCTCACATTGAACTCCCGCCTTCCTCTTCAGCCAAGCATCAAGTGTTTGGTGGGAAGACTTCTGAGTATAACATACTGCCCACCCTATGGAAGGAGGAGAGGTAAGAACACTGCGGGGAGTTGGGCAGCCAGATAGATGTCTGTTTCCTAATGATTTCTGAGAACACACCAGAGGTTAACTGCCTGGTCTCTGCACAGAAGCAGCCAGCCCTGGGACAGGAAGGCACAGAGTCAAGCAGAATTAAAAGCAAGTTTCAGAAGCAGAGTAAGAGCACCAGATATTTTCACAAGACTGCTGTGGGTATGTTCCTAATGCTTGAAACTCAGAGCGGCTCATCTGGACACAGGGGAGGGCAGGGGAGGGTGGGATGACTCGGGAGATTAGCTTGGACATATCTATACTGCCATGTGCAAAATAGACAGATCGCGGGAAGCTGCCCTGTGCTCTGTGATGACCTCGAGGGCTGGGAGTGCGGGAGTGAGGGGAGGCGCAAGAGGGAGAGGATCGGGGGCTGCCTGGAGCTGCTTCCTTCATTGTGCGGCAGAGGCTGACACTGCAACCCAGTGCCCGCCCAGAAATAAATAGAGCAGCGGTGTCTCGGGTATACGGGGTTAATAGGATAATTGTTAGAACAACCTCACAGTAGTGTGTGTTTCTGTGTGTGTGTGTGTGTGTGTGTGTATGTGTGTGTGTGTCTGTGTGTATATCTGTGTATGTGTCTGTGTCTGTATGTGTGTGTGTGTCTGTGTGTATATCTGTGTGTGTGTCTGTGTCTGTGTGTATATATGTGTGTGTGTGTCTGTGTCTATGTATGTGTGTGTGTGTCTGTGTGTATATCTGTGTGTGTGTCTGTGTCTGTATGTGTGTGTGTGTATATCTGTGTGTGTGTCTGTGTCTGTGTGTATATATGTGTGTGTGTGTCTGTGTCTATGTATGTGTGTGTGTGTCTGTGTGTATATCTGTGTGTGTGTCTGTGTCTGTATGTGTGTGTGTGTCTGTGTGTATATCTGTGTGTGTGTCTGTGTCTGTGTGTATATATGTGTGTGTGTGTCTGTGTCTATGTATGTGTGTGTGTGTCTGTGTGTATATCTGTGTGTGTGTCTGTGTCTGTATGTGTGTGTGTGTCTGTGTGTATATCTGTGTGTGTGTCTGTGTCTGTGTGTATATATCTGTGTGTGTGTGTGTGTCTGTGTGTGTGTCTGTGTCTGTGTGTATATATCTGTGTGTGTGTCTGTGTCTGTGCATGTGTATGTGTCTGTGTGTGTCTGTGTCTCAGTGTATGTGTGTGTGTGTCCGTGTGTGTGTATGTGTCTGTATGTATGTGTGTGTATATGTCTGTTTCTGTGTATGTCTGTGTCTGTCTGTATATGTCTGTGTGTATGTGTGTATGTCTGTGTCTGTGTGTATATATGTGTCTGTGTCTGTGTCTGGGTGTATGTCTCTGTGTGTGTGTATGTGTCTGTGTGTGTCTGTGTCTCTGTGTATATGTGTGTGTGTCTGTGTGTATATGTCTGTGTCTTTGTGTGTGTCTGTGTATATATCTGTGTCTGTGTGTATATATGTGTGTGTGTGTCTGTGTCTGTGTCTCTGTATGTGTGTGTGTATATGTGTCTGTGTGTATGTATGTGTGTATATGTCTGTGTCTGTGTGTGTCTGTGTGTATATATGTGTGTGTGTATCTGTGTGTGTCTATGTGTGTGTGTGTCTGTGTCTAGGTGTATGTCTCTGTGTGTGTGTATGTGTCTGTGTATATATCTGTGTGTGTGTCTGTGTCTGTGTATATATCTCTGTGTGTGTCTGTGTGTGTCTGTGTCTCTGTGTATATGTGTGTGTGTCTGTGTATATGTCTGTGTCTGTGTGCCTGTGTCTGTGTCTCTGTATGTGTGTGTGTATATGTGTCTGTGTGTATGTCTGTGTGTATATGTCTGTGTCTGTGTGTATATATGTGTGTGTGTATCTGTGTGTGTCTGTGTCTCGGTGTATGTCTCTGTGTGTGTGTATGTGTCTGTGTGTGTCTGTGTCTCTGTGTATATGTGTGTGTGTCCGTGTGTGTATATGTGTCTGTGTGTATATGTCTGTGTCTTTGTGTGTGTCTGTGTATATATCCGTGTGTGTGTCTGCATCTGTGTGTATATATGTGTGTGTGTCCGTGTGTGTCTGTGTCTCTGTGTATATATGTGTGTCCGTGTGTGTATATGTGTCTATGTGTGTATATGTCTGTGTCTTTGTGTGTGTGTGTGTATATATCTGTGTGTGTGTCTGTGTCTGTGTATATGTGTGTGTGTGTGTCTGTGTCTGTGTGTGTCTGTGTCACTGTGTGTCTGTGTCTCTGTGTATATGTGTGTGTGTCCGTGTGTGTATATGTCTGTGTCTTTGTGTGTGTCTGTGTATATGTCTGTGTCTGTGTGTCTGTGTCTGTGTGTTGGGGCAGAGAGGATGGGGAAGGGGAGAATCTTTCGTGAACCAGCTGAAACATGACCACTCTTCTATATGAAACAACGGCACAAGTGGCCTGCACTACACCGTCCATGAGTGCTGAATGATTCAGTACCAACTCTAACCGCAGCCGGAGGCCAGGGCGGTGGGATGGAGGAGAGTCGGCAGGGGCTTCTCGGAGCATGAAGAGGACGTCAGATGGCCCTTGAAGGCTGAGATGCAATCATGTGCTTCAGGCAGGAGGGCTTTCCTGCTGAGAAGCACACATAGGAAGACGGGAAATAAAAGCTCAAATCCCAGCTGCATTGGACTTAAAATCACAAGCTGTTAGGGCTCAAAGGGATCTCAGAGCTGTGGGGTTCAGGCTTTCCCTTCGCCGATAAGCGCACAGAGGCCTGGAGAAAGCAAGTTGCCTCGGGTGAGCCGTTACCTCCTTGGGCTCAGTGGATGTTGGTCTCCATGGAAGCAGGATGCTCTGTAGACAAGATCTCCGTTAACCCAGTAACGTCCTTGGGAGCCAGCCCTGCACAGAGGTGGTGACAGAGCAGCTGTGGTGATTTGATCGTCTGTGTTACAATGAGTTGGAAAAGAACCAGGTCCCCCAACTCTGCTGAATCAGACTCTCTAGCTGCAAAGCAATTGGAAAGAGGGGGACCTTAGCCCCCCTCTGGCCTCCTGTTCCCTTCCCAGCTGTTCAGCCCACCACTGCCAGGTATGAAAAAAGTGAAAGTGTTAGTTGCTCAGTCTTGTCAGACTCTTTTGTGACCCCATGGACCATAGCACGCCAGGCTACTCCATCCATGGGATTCTCCAGGCAAGAATACTAGAGTGGGTTGTCAAGCCTTCCTCCAGGGGATCTTCCCGACCCAAGGATCAAAGCCTGGCCTCCCACATTGCAGGCAGATTCTTTACCATCTGAGCCACGAGGGCGGCCATATATGGTTTGGTACAATAAAACACCCGTTTTAAGTGCAAAATTTGATAAAATTTTAGAGATTGCATAGACTCCTGTAAAAATGACCATACTCAAGATACACGTGTTTCCATCACCATAAAAACTTCACCAAGCAACCACTGTGTTGATCCTTTCCACAATCCTTGCCCTGGGCAGCCACAGATCAGTTTTCCATCACTATAATTTCACCTTTTCTTAAATTCCTTGTGGATGGAATCAGCCAGCATGTAATCTTTTGTTTTAACTTTTTTCACTTAACAAGGCATTTTTGAGATTCATTCATGTTGCCCACGTTAATATTTCATTCTTTTTTATTGCCGAGTGTTGGATGGATATTCCACAATCTGTTTATCTACTCTGTGGTAGATTGACATTTAAGCTTTTCCCAGTTTTAGCTATTTTGAATAAAGCTTCTAGGGACATTCATGGACAGATCTTTGTGTGTGCTTTCATTTCTCTTGAGTAAATATCTAGAAGTGGGGCTGCTAGGTCATGCACTCATGATGCCAGGCTATCTCAGTTGGTAGAGCATGATGCTCTTAATTTCAGGGTCATAGGTTCTAGCCCCAAGTCAGGCAGGTCTTCTATGGACTTCCCAGGTGACTCAGTGGTAAAGAATCTGCCTGCTGGTACAGGAGAAGTGGGTTCGATCCCTGGGTTGGGAAAATCCCCTGGAAAAGGAAATGGCAACTGATTTCAGTATTCTTGCCTGAAAAGTCCCATGGACAAAGAAGCCTAGTGGGCTACAGTCCATAGGATCGCAAAGAGCTAGATACGACTGAGCTTGCACGCACGCAGAGTGAGTATATGTTTAATTTTGTAAGACATTGCCAAACTGTTTCTAATGTTAAGTTCAGTCACTCAGTCGTGTCTGACTCTTTGTGACCCCATGGAATGCAGCACACCAGTCTTCCCTGTCCATCACCAACTCCCGGAGCTTGCACAAACTCATGTCCATTGAGTAGGTGATGCCATCCAACCATCTCATCCTCTGTCACCCCCTTCTCCTCCTGCCTTCAATCTTTCCCAGCATCAGGGTCTTTTCCAATGAGTCAGCTCTTCCCATCAGGTGGCCAAAGTATTGGAGCTTCAGCTTCCGTATCAGTCCTTCCAGTAAATATTCAGGACTGATTTCCTTTAGGACTGACTGGTTGGATCTCCTTGCAGTCCAGGGGACTCTCAAGAGTCTTCTCCAACATCACAGTTCAAAAGCATCAATTCTTCAGTACTCAGCTTTCTTTATAGTCTAACTCTCACATCCATACATGACTACTGGGAAAACCGTAGCTTTGACTAGACGGACCTTTGTAGGCAAAGTAACATCTCTGCTTTTTAATAGGCTATCTAGGTTGGTCAAAGCTTTTCTTCCAAGGAGCAAGCATTTCTAAAGTGACTGTACAATTTTGTATTCCCTCTAGGAAGATGGAAGGTTCTGGTTGTTTCACATCTTCATCAACGCTTGGCTTTATGTGAGTCTTTTTACTCAACTTGTTTTAGTGGATATGCAATAATATTTCATTGGAGGGTTAATACGCAATTATCTTATAACTAGTGATACTGGCATTTTTACACATGTTTACTGGTCATCCTTATATCTCTTTTGAAAAGTATCTATTCAAATTGTTTGCTTTTTTTTTTTTTTTTGCTATACTGCCCAACTTGCTGATCTTAGTTTCCTGACCAGGGATGGAACCCAGACCCTCATCAGTGAAAGTGCAGAGTCCTAACCCTTGAACTGCTAGGGAATTCCCACTCTTTTTTTTTTACCTGCCACTTTTCTTATTACTGAGTTATTACTTATTACTGAGTTCTCTGTATATTCCCAATACAAATCTTATGTCCTAAGTATGCTATGCAAATAATTTTTTTCAGAGACCTGCTTTTTGTTTTCTTAACTGTATCTTTTGAAGAGCAAAAAGTCTATAATTTTGTTGAAGCCGATTTTATCAACTGATTTGTACCTTCTGTATCTTTGCAACTCATTTGCTTGATGTAAGAGAGATGCTAATTTGATATTTTCTTTTAACTTTGGTTCTCACATTTAGATTTTTAATTCATCTCGAGGTAATTTTTCTACATGGTATAAAGTAAGGAACAAGGTTTAATTTTTTTTCATACAGTGATTCAGTGGTCCCAGCGCCATATGCTGAAAAGTCTATTTTTTTTCCAAGTGAATTTTCTTGGCACTTTTGTCAAAAATCAGTTGATGATTCTTAGGACCATAAAACATTCTATATGATACTATAATGTTGGATACCTGTCACACGTTTGTCAAAACCCAGAGAATGTACCATAGCAAAACTGGAACGCAATGTAAACTCTGGACATCGGGAGATAGTGACAAGTCAACATAGGTTCACCAACTGTAATAATGCACGTGCCACTCTGGTAGGAACTGTTGATAGTAGATTAGGCTATGAGCTTGTAGGAGTAAGAGTAGGAAGTATATGGGAACTCCTTTTACTGTCCGTTCAATTTTGCTGTGAACATAAAACTTCTCTAAAAAATAAATTCTACTAAAAAAAAAGAAAAGAAAAGAAAGTCAATTTTTAAAGCAGCTGACTATATAAATGTGGCTCTTCTTCTGACTGTTTAGTCTGTTCCACTGATGTGTCTTGCCAGGTCTTAGTTGGGGCATGTGGGATCTAGTTCTCCAACCAGGAACCAAACCTGGGTCCCCTACACTGGAAGCTCTACATAGTGTCTTAGCCACTGGACTACCAGGAAAGTCCTCCACTGATGTGTCTGGATCATTATAAATTATGGTAAGTTTTAAAATCAGGTAACACAAGTGATGCAACTTTGTCCTTGTTTTTTGAAATTAATTTGACTATTCTCTGTATTTTGTCTTTTCATACAAATTTTAGCATCAGCTTGTCAGTTTCTTTAAAAATGCCTATTGGGGATAAGGAAGCTGTGGTACATATACACCATGGAATATTACTCAGCTGTTAAAAAGAATTCGTTTGAACCAGTCCTAATGAGATGGATGAAACTGGAGCCCCTTATACAGAGTGAAGTAAGCCAGAAAGATAAAGAACATTACAGCATACTAACACATATATATGGAATTTAGAAAGATGGTAACGATAACCCTATATGCAAAACAGAAAAAGAGACACAGAAATACAGAACAGACTTTTGAACTCTGTGGGAGAATGTGAGGGTGGGATATTTCAAAAGAACAGCATGTATACTATCTATGGTGAAACAGATCACCAGCCCAGGTGGGATGCATGAGACAAGTGCTCGGGCCTGGTATACTGGGAAGACCCAGAGGAATCGGGTGGAGAGGGAGGTGGGAGGGGGGATCGGGATGGGGAATACGTGTAAATCTATGGCTGATTCATATCAATGTATGACAAAACCCACTGAAATGTTGTGAAGTAATTAGCCTCCAACTAATAAAAAAATAAATGCCTATTGGGAATTTTATCAGGATTGCATTGAATCTATAGGTCAGTTTGGAGAGAACTGCCATCTTACTCATACTGACTTTTCCAAACCATTAACAGGGAATGCATTTAATTAAGTGTTCCTGGGCTTCCCTGATAGCTCAGTGGGTAAAGAATCCACCTGCAATTCAGGAGACCCCAGTTCGATTCCTGGGTCGGGAAGATCCCCTGGAGAAGGGATAAGCTACCCACTCCAGTATTCTTGGGCTTCTCTTGTGGCCCAGCTGGTAAAGAATCTGCCTGTAATGTGGGAGACCTGGGTTCCATCCCTGGGTTGGGAAGATCCCCTGGAGAAGGGAAAGGCTACCCACTCTAGTATTCTGGCCTGGAGAATAGGCCAAGAGTCAGACAAGAATCACAAAGAGTTGGACACAACTGAGCCACTTTCACTTCACTTCACTTCACTTTGCAATGCTTTCTAGTTTTCAGCGTACAGATCTTGCACATATTTTGTTAAATCTATACCCAAGTATTTTTATGCTATTGAAAATAGAAATTTTTCCAAAATGTGTTTTCTAAGTGTTCATTACTAGTATCTATGAATAAGATTAATTTCTGTATATTGATCTTATATCCTGAAACCTTGCTAAATTTATTTATTAGTTCTAGTAGCTCTTTTGAAGAATCTTTAGGATTTTCCTCAAACACATCGTGTTATGTACAAAAAAGATAGTTTTACTTCTTCCTTTCAAGTGTTTATGCATCTTATCCCTTATTTTATTTACATTCCTTTTAATTACAACCTCTGGCACAATATTGAACAGATGTGGTGAGGACAGACATCTTTGTCTTGTTGCTAATCCAAGGCGGAAGTCATGGGGCCTTTCACCTTAGAGTAAAATGTAGGTTTTTAGAAAAAGCCCCTAACCAAATTGAGGAAGCTCCCTTCTTTTCTTAGTTTGATGAGTGTTTCTTGAGTGCCTCATTTTGACAAAAGTTTTGCTACAGCTATTGAAACGATCATATTGTTTTCCTCTTTTATTCTATTAATTTGCTGAGAAACACTGATTAATTTTCAAGTTAATTGTAAGCCAATCTTGCATTCCTGGAGTAAACCTCCAAAAAGGAGGAAGACTAAAAAGTGCTATTCTCATCACATCATATCAAACAAAGGTACTTGTCAGCATTGTTTGTCAAGGTTCTCCACTGTAAAATTACTCCTCATCCTCCCCAACCCCTTTCCAGATTTTGCTCTTTGGAGTTACAAGTTACTCTCTGGCACAGGTATTCCAGGTTCATTTCAGATAGTCCCTGTCTCAGTCTTAGAGTTATCACCACTTTAGCCAATCCCACAAATTTTGATGTGGCTTATTTTCGTTATCACTTAATTCAAAATATCTTCCAATTATTTCCATTATGATTTCATCTTTGATTGATAGACTATTTAGAAGTGTGTTACTCAGTTGCCAAATATATGGAAATTTTCCTGATTATCATCTTAATTTGTAATTTAATTCCACCATAGAGAATACATTCTCTCTGATGTCAATCTTTTTAAATTTAAGACTTATTTTCAGTGGCCCAACTGATGAACTGTCCTGGTAAGCACACTGTTCATGTACCCTTGAAAAAAAGTATTCTGTCATTGTTGGGTGTTCTAGTCTATAAATATCAATTAAATCAAAGTGGTTGATACTGTTCTTCAAATCTTCATTGTTTGGCAGATTTTGATTTTGGTTTGGTTTGGTCTTTGGTCTAGTTTTATCAATTGCTGATGAAGAAATGATACAATCACCTGTAATGGAATTGTCTAGTTCTCTCTTGAATTCCATCAATTATGCTTCATATAATTTGAAGCTTTAATATTAGGTCTACACATATTTACAAGTAATATCTTCTTAATGAAATGACTGCTTTATCACTATGAAATGTCTCTCTTTGCCTCTAGTAATACTCTTTGTCTTAAATTCTTTTTTCTGACATTAATATAGCCACTTCAGCCTTCTTAAGCTTCATGTTCACATAGTATGTCTTTTTTTCATTCATTTACTTTCGACATACCTGTGTCCTCTTGTTTAAAATGTGGGGATTTCCCTGGCAATCCAGTAGTTAGGACCCCGCACTTCCAATGCAGGGGGAACGGGTTGGATCCCTGGTCAGAGAACTAAGATCCCACATACTGTGCAGCACAGCCAAAAAAAAATCTGTTTCTTGTAGAAAGCATAGAGCTGGATTTTGTTTTCTTCCAATCTCTTTTAAGTGAAGAGTTTTAATTTATTAGTATTTAATGTAATTATTGGTATTGTTGGGTTTGAAGCTACCATTGAAAATTGGGGTTTTTTTTCCCCTGTTTTATTGTTGTTTTTGTTCTCCCATTGTTCTTCATTTTCTATTTTTCGATTCTTTGAACTTTTTTTAAGATTCAATTTTCATTTTCCTCCTTGCTCTTTAGCTATCCTTCTTTGCATTATTTTTAGTGGTTGCTCTCCCAGGTGGTGCTATTGGTAAAGAAACGGCCTGCCAATGCAGGAGAACTGAGTTCAATCCCTGGATCAGGAAGATCCCCTGGAGAAGGGAAGGATACAGCAACCCATTTCAGTATTCTTACCTGGAAAATTCCATGGACAGAGGAGCCTGGCAGGCTACAATCTATGGGGTAGCAAACAGTGGCACATGACTGAAGCAACTTAGCACACACTAGAAATTACAATACACATGCTTAATTTTTTTACAGAATACTGTAATAAACATGGCACCATTTCACACAAATTATGAAAAACTTATAACTCTGTTGATCCATATCCCCTCACCCCGCCCCAGCCTTTATGTTGTAGCTGATGTATGGAGAGATTTTCTTTAGCAGTTCTTGTAGTATAGGTTGGAGAAGGAAATGGCAACCTATTCCAGTGTTCTTTCTTGGAGAATCCTATGGACAGAGGAGCCTGGCGGGCTAGTGTCCATAGGGTCGTACAGAGTTGGACACACCTGTAGCGACTTAGTATGGCACGGCACATACTGTAGATTTGCTGGCACAAGATTCTCTTTCATCTGAAAATTTATTTATTTAACCCTGATTTTGTAGGATATTTTCACTGGGTAGAATTCTGGGATGATAGTTTTTTCTTTCTGTACTTCAAAGAAATTCTACTCTTCTGGCTTCGGTGGTTTCTAATGGGAAATCAGCTCTGAATTGAATTGTTGTTCCCTTGTGTATATCACTTTTCTTTTGCTGCCTTCAAGATTTGCTCTTTATCTTTGATGTTCAATAATTCAACTATGACAAATCTTTTTTTTTCCCTCCATGCCTTACCTTGGATATTTTTATTGCTCTATTTTCAAGTTTGCTTACTATTTTCTCTGTCATTTCCACTGGATCCTAAGTCCATTCAATTCTGACTTTATATCTTTCAGTTCTAAATTTTCCATTTAGGTGTTTTTTTCATCATTTCTCTTTCTCTGCTCAATTTCCTATCTTTTCATTTATCATGAGCATATTTCATTTTAATTCATTGAGGATGGTTGGAATAGCTATTTAAAAATCCTTGTGTATAGTTCCAATATCTGGCTCATCTTGGTGTCATTTCCAGTTGATTTCATTTTCTCTTAAGAGTGTGTTCCATGTTCACGGCTCTTTGTATGTCAGATAACTTTGGATTGTATCTTGGTCATTATAAACATTAAGCTGTAGAAAATCTTAATTTTTTTTTTCTGATAAGAACTAGAAACTCTGTTTTTGAGTGGCATTTTCTGTGTTTGTCCAAATATTTTTCTCTAAATGAATGAATCCCTTTGAGTCTGCTCTGTACATGTGTGGTTCAGGGGACTATTCAGAGATACTGGGTAGTCAGAATTTGAGATTCTTTTTTTTTTTGGCTTTTTCCCTTTCATGATTCCTTTACTCTCTTCAGCAGTCACAAATTTCTCTGGCTTCAATTTCCTGGTCTCCCAACCCAAAAAGATTACAATTTTTCCCACCAGTACCCTGCCACCTCTGGCATCACATCACTGAATTTGGCCCCCTGAAAAAAGCCCCCCAAAATGAGAACTCACTTTGGTAAAACTCCTTTCCTGGAGGGTGTACTTCCTTGAAGAGCGTCTACTTCTGTTACCCTTCTGAGCCTCACATAGCTGCTGTGTTGCACCTCAACTGGAAATTTTAAAGACAGTTCACAGAGAAAGATAGATATCAGATGATATCACTTATATGTGGAAGCTAAAAAATGATATAGGCACTTCCCTGGTGATCCAGTGGCTAAGACTTCACACTCCCAATGCAGGGGGGGCAGGGGTTCAATCCCTGGTTGGGGAACTAGATCCCACATGCCTTAACTAAGACCAGGTACAATCAAAAAAAATTTTTTTTAATAAAAAATAGTACAAATGAACTTATTTACAAAATAGAAATAGAGTAGATATATGTAAAGCATGATGTAAAAAACAAATGTATGGCTACCAGGGGGGCAAGGGAGGGATAAATTGGGAGACTGAGATTAACATATACACATTACTATATATAAAATAGATAAGTGAAAGTGAAGTCACTCAGTCGTGTCTGACTCTTTGTGACCCCATGGACTGTAGGACCTACCATATAGCACAGGGAACTCTACTCATTGCTCTGTAATTACCTATATGAGAAAAGAATCTTTAAAAGACTGAAAAAATAATTTTTAAAAAAGTAGGTGTGAAAATTTTAATTAAATTAAAAAAAATAGTTCAATAAAGAGACCATTGAGAGGGACCATCATCACCTTTAGTGAGAGTGAGGTTGAGATGGCAGGTAAAGGGCAATGAGCTGGGAAGAAATGAGTGGGAAAGGGAGTTGGGAGTTGGAGAGCAGGACCCAGGGCTTAGGGGGAAGGTGCAGGGGTGTGGAGTGAGACAGCTGCACCCCCATAGTCATGCCCTCTAGGTTCCCGGTCAGGCCAACACTTTGCATGCTCCATCCCCAATCCTTCTCACAACAGCCCACTGCCAGCCCCATTTTACAGATCAGGAAACTGAGGCACAGGTGTTGTGATCACTCTGTTTCCTGTGGTCTCACTTTGAAAGTTAACATCTCAGGCTATCACTGACCACCACATGAATAGGCCAGCTTCTTTCAAACCAGCCAGCGCTCAGTTAAATGCCTCATGAGTTTAAGTGCAGGCCTTCTGTGAATGAAGAAGGTGAATGGAGGAATGCTTGACTTTTAAAGTAAACACTCTGCTTTTAGGAGATGACTGTCAGAGCCAGTTACTGCCTTGTGCCATCATATATTATTAATATATAAACCCAGGGCCACCATATTTTATAACTTTTAAAGAGAAGCTGGAAATCAGATCCTTTTTTTAAGTACAACTTTTAAATATTAGTTTAAAAGAACTTTTTTTAACTGTACAGGCCAAACATGGGAGTTACAGAGGCTGAATTCAACCCATGGGCCTCCTTTTGCAACCACGATTTTAAAGAGGATTTCTTAACAGAGGAACAGTCTGAGGCAAAGTATAAAAGTGAGTGAGGGACTTCCTTGGTGGTCCAGTGGTTAAGAATCCTCCTGCCAATTCAGGGGACATGTGTTCGATCCCTGGTCTGAGAAGATTCCATAAGCCTCAGGGCAGATAAGCCCACCAACCACAACAACCGAAGCCAGCACTTCTAAATCCCACAAGAGAAACCATCGCAAGAGAAGCCTGCATACTGCAACTAGAGAGAAGCCCTGGCTTTCTGCAACTAGAAAAAGCCCATGCACAGCAAAAATAAGCTAATTAATTAAAAAAAAAATTTGAAAAACGAGTAAGTACCTCCAACAAGGTACATGCATGCTCAGTCACGTATGACTCTTTGCGACCCGAAGGACTGTAGCCCACCAGGCTTCTCTGTCCATGGAGATTTTCCAGGCAAGAATAATGGAGTGGGTTGCCATTTCCTCCTTCAGAGGATCTTCTCCTCTCAGAGACTGAACCCATGTCTCCTGCATTGCAGGCAGATTCTTTACTGCGGAGCCCCTGGGGAAGCCCCTCCAACAAGGTTCTGTTCCTTAATCTTTAACTCTGTATGCATAGATCATTTAAGACTGTGCTGATGTTTTTCCCAATCAACAATAAAGCAGATTATCTTCACAATGCTTAAAAAAAGAGAGAGACTATTTACAGAAGTTAAAGGAAACACAAAGTGAGATGAAGGAGCCAGAGAGTGGCAACTGTAGGGAGTCATGGTGACTGTGGGCCTTGAAAGGCAGAATGAACAAAAGCTGTTTCCAGAGCCACTAAAACTGGGGCCGGGGAAGTGGGGCCACTGGACAGGAGCTGTCGTTACAGGACGCAGTCACCACCAGAACCTCAGCACCCAAACAGGAGAAGAAAGGCCAGGCCATGTCTCCACTAAGTTCTCTGATCTCCTCCACAGCCCTCCATCACCTAGAACACTCAATGGGAAGCCAGGATGATGAACACTCAATGAAGCCCAGAGGAGGCAATTACATCGATCAGCCTGCTGGTTGCAGAACAGGGCAGAGAAGGACCTCTGCTAGCCCCATCTCGCCTCTCCGGTACCTCCATCACTGCCAGGCTAGACATCTCTCCATCCCTCCAATCAGCTGTTTTGCCCTTTGCCGCCCCGCCAGGTCTCCTCCCTTTGCCAATCTCATTGCTGTTCAGCCTTCTATTGTCAGTCTAAATCTAAATCCCTGGGGAAGCTCTTTTTAACTCCCCAGCCTAGATAATGACTCCTTTAACTATATTCCTAAAGATCCCTGGGTCAGGAAGGTCCCCTGGAGGAGGGCATGGCAACCCGCTCCAGCATTTCTTGCCTGGAGAATCCCATAGACAGAGTCTGCTGGGCTACAGTCCATGGGGCCGCAAAGAGTGGAACAGTACTGAACTGACTTAACACATGAACATGTACATAGTACCCTCTGCTCCTCTTCTAAAACACCATGCTATTTAGTGTCTCATGACCTGTGTGTTAACATTTGTTATTTCTCCTCCTGACTTCATTCTGTATGACAGACTCTAGGCCCATCCACATCTCTTCAAATGACCCAGGTTCATTCTTTTTTATGGCTGAGTTGTATATATGTAACACATATTCTTTACCCATTGATCAAACATCACATAAACACACACGTGTGGAATCTATAAAAGTGGTACAGATAAACCTATTTCCAGGGCAGGAATAGACATGCAGACATAGAAAATAAACATGTGAATTACAACAGGGGATGGGGAGGGTGGGATGAATTGAGAGACTGGGTTTGACAAGTATAGACTCCCGTGTGTAAGACAGCTAGCAGGAAGCCACCCCATAGCACAGAGAGCCTAGCTCAGGGCTCATGATGACCTAAACGGGTGGGATGGTTGGAAGGGGTGGGATGGAGGCACAAAAGGGAAGAGATGTAATCAAAAATCTTCCAGCAAACAAAAGCCCAGGACCAGATGGCTTCACAGCTGAATTCTACCAAAAATTTAGAGAAGAGCTAACACCTACCTTACTCAAACTCTTCCAGAAAATTGCAGATTTGGAAGGTAAGCTTCCAAACTCATTCTATGAGGCCACCATCACCCTAATTCCAAAACCAGACAAAGATGCCACAAAAAAAGAAAACTACAGGCCAATATCACTGATGAACATAGATGCAAAAATCCTTAACAAAATTCTAGCAAACAGAATCCAACAACATATTAAAAAAATCATACACCATGACCAAGTGGGCTTTATCCCAGGAATGCAAGGATTCTTTAATATCCGCAAATCAATCAATGTAATACACCACATTAACAAATTGAAAGATAAAAACCATATGATTATCTCAATAGATGCAGAGAAAGCCTTTGACAAAATTCAACACTCATTTATGATTAAAACTCTCCAAAAAGCAGGAATAGAAGGAACATACCTCAACATAATAAAAGCTATATATGACAAACCCACAGCAAGCATCACCCTCAATGGTGAAAAATTGAAAGCATTTCCCCTGAAATCAGGAACAAGACAAGGGTGCCCACTCTCAACCACTACTATTCAACATAGTGTTGGAAGTTTTGGCCACAGCAATCAGAGCAGAAAAGAAGTAAGAAGGAATCCAGATAGGAAAAGAAGAAGTGAAACTCTCACTGTTTGCAGGTGACATGATCCTCTACATAGAAACCCTAAAGACTCTTCCAGAAAATTACTAGAGCTAATCAATGAATATAGTAAAGTAGCAGGATATAAAATTAACACACAGAAATCCCTTGCATTCCTATATACTAACAATGAAAAACAGAAAGAGAAATTAAGGAAACAATACCATTCCCCATTGCAACAAAAAGAATAAAATACTTAGGAGTCCATCTACCTAAAGAAACAAAAGTCCTATACATAGAAACTATGAAACACTTGATGAACAGAATCAAAAGAGGACACAAAGGATTGGAGAAAATACCCGTGTTCATAGAATTGAAGAATCAATTTTGTCTAAATGGCTATTCTACCCAATAGCAATCGTATAGATTTAATGCAATCCCTATCAACTACCAACGGTATGTTTTCACAGAACTGACCAAAAGAAATTTTCACAATTGTATGGAAAACTACAAAAACCTCAATAGCCAAGTAAATCTTGAGAAAGAGAGATGGAACTGGAGGGATTCAAACCTGCTGATTCAGACTCTACTACAAAGCCACACGTCATTCAAGACAGTATGTAACTGGCAACAAAGACAGAAATATATGATCAAACTGAACAAAAGAAAGCCCAAGAGATAAAATCCATTACGATCCATGGACACCTTATGCTTTGACAAAGGAGGCAAGGATATACAATGGAAAAGACAACCTCTTTAACAAGTGGTGCTGGGAAAACTGGTCAACCACTTGTAAAAGAATGAAACTAGAACACTTTCTAACACCATACACAAAAATAAACTCAAAATGGATTAAAGATCTAAATGTAAGACCAGAAACTATAAACTCCTAGAGGAGAACATAGGCAAAACACTCTCCGACATAAATCACAGCAAGATCCTCTATGACCCACCTCCCAGAATATTGGAAATAAAAGCAAAACTAAACAAATGGGACCTAATGAAACTTAAAAGCTTTTGCACTACAAAGGAAACTATAAGTAAGGTGAAAAGACAGTCCTCAGATTGGGAGAAAATAATAGCAAATGAAGAAACAGACAAAGGATTAATCTCAAAAATATACAAGCAACTCCTGCAGCTCAATTCCAGAAAAATAAATGACCCAATCAAAAAATAGGCCAAAGAACTAAACAGACATTTCTCCAAAGAAGACATACAGATGGCTAACAAACACATGAAAAGATGCTCAACATCACTCATTAGTAGAGAAATGCAAATCAAAACCACAATGAGGTACCATTACACGCCAGTCAGGATGGCTGCTATCCAAAAGTCTACAAGCAATAAATGCTGGAGAGGGTGTGGAGAAAAGGGAACCCTCTTACACTGTTGGTGGGAATGCAAACTGGTACAGCCACTATGGAGAACAGTGTGGAGATTCCTTAAAAAAACTGGAACTAGAACTGCCATATGACCCAGCAATCCCACTGCTGGGCATACACACTGAGGAAACCAGATCTGAAAGAGACACGTGCACCCAAATGTTCATCGCAGCACTGTTTATAATAGCCAGGACATGGAAGCAACCTAGATGCCCATCAGCAGATGAATGGGTAAGGAAGCTGTGGTACATATACAAACACCAATGAATATATCAGTCTCGTTAAAAAGACAGTTTGCAACCAGTCCTAATGAGATGCGATAAACTGGAGCCCTTATACAAAGTAGAAGTAAGCCCAATGAAAGAAGAACATTAAGCAACTAAACACATAAATTCCGAAATAACGAAAGAACACAGAAATACAGAACGACTTTTGAACTCTGTGGATGAAGGTGAGGTGGATTTTCAAAAGAACAGCATGTATACTATCTATGGTGAAACAGATCACCAGCCTCAGGTGGGATGCATAGACAAGTGCTCGGGCCTGGGGCACCGGGAAGACCCAGGGGAATCGGGTGGAGAGGGAGATGGGAGGGGGGATCGGGATGGGAATACGTGTAAATCTATGGCTGATTCATATCAATGTATGACAAAACCCACTGAAATGTTGTGAAGTAATTAGCCTCCAACTAATAAAAAAAAAAAAAAGGGAAGAGATATATATGTATACTTACAGCTGATTCACTTCATTGCACAGCGGAATCTGGCATAGCATTGTAAAGCAATAATACTCCAACTTTTTAAACAAACAGTTATTTCTCTCATCTCTGCCTTCTCGAAGAAACTGTAGGCTCAAGGAGGGCAGGAAGGGTTTCTGTTTTCCTCCCCACCATCTTTGCGGTCCCAGGGCAGGATCTGGCCTGCCTAGTGCTCCATCAGGGTATGTTGATTGAATAACCCACGTGTCTCTCTCTCTTGCAGGAATATTAGTGAGCTGAATGCATACCACTCATTTCTGAATCCTACCGTGTGATTGACTATATTAATTAAATAATCAAACTGTATTTAAAATCTATACCATAATTAAAAGTAAAGAGTCCTGTTAATTGAACACCTATCTTGAAAAGCAACCATTTCCTTTATTGGTCCTAGAATTACCTCTTTCAAGTGTTGGAGGCTGCCCTGCTCCCCAAATTTGGGATTTTCAGATGTAGTAGCCACGTCTGTGTTCACCTTCCTAACATATTTTTGCAGCCTTCACTTCTAACACACACACTTGATTTTCCAGTCAAAAAGGGCCTCCTCTCTGAAATCTCTTTATACTTGGCCAGACTTCACCCCTAGAATACGTTACTCCTTTCTTCTAGAATTTCTCAAGTTCTATCGTGAATTATTGATCAGCCAAGATAAAAAATGCCCATATCCTTATGTTCAACTGCTAGGTTCTTGTGTCAAAGAAGGATGGAACATTTCCTTTCTGGCCATCAGTCAAATCCTTGGAGAGTCGGTTTCTTCATCTGTAAAAGAGCAGCAGTGTCTGCTGTGATAATTACATGTTGCTGAGTAACAAACCACCCAAAAACTTAGCAGCTTCAAACAATCATTTTATTTGCTCATGATTCTGTGCGTCAGCCATTTGGGTTGGGTTCAGATGGCAGTTCTTCTGCTGGACTCTGACTCTCCCCTACCCCGGTCACTCACACAGCTGCATTCAGCTGGCCCGTAATCTGGAGTTGGGTTAGCTTAAGGGGCCTCACGGGGAGAGTCTTCTCCCCATGAAGTCTCATCCTCCCCAGGCTAGTCCAAGCTTCTTCCTATGATAGCAGAAGAGTTCCCGGCAACAAGAGAAAGCAAACCCCTACTAGATAAGCACCTCTCAAGCCTTGGCTTGCATCACGTTTACTAATACTCCATTGCCCAAACCAAGTCACCAGGCCAAGCCCAGAATCATTGTCAAAGGGGCTACACAAAGACGTAGATACGGAAAGAATGATTCATTGAGGACCATCACTGTGATGATCTACCGTATCTGTTTCCTCCAGACAGTTATGGCCAGGATCAAATAAGATGGTGTTTGCACACCACATGGTACAATGCAAATTATTATTTTGTCGATGTATATAATTCCATTACTTTCATTTTATTTGTGATGTATCTAGGGTCTTTCTATGACCCCTCTGAAATTCAGGTCCCTTTGGGATAGTATTACAGGTCAAATTGTATCCTTCCAAAAAGGTAAGTTGAGGTTCTAACCCCCAACACCCCAGGATGTGACTTTATTTGGAAACAGGGTCACTGCAGTTGTAATGTCAATCCAGTAGGAGGTCATACTGGAGCTGAGTGGCTCTTTAATCCAGTATGCCTGGTGTCCTTATAAGAGGATAGCCATGGAAAGACCCAGAAACACACAGGGAGAGCTCCATGGAAAGTCAAAGTGGAGACTGGAGTTGTGCTGCCGCAAGCCAAGGAACATCTGGGATGACCAGAAGGGGGACAGGCAAGAAAGGATCCTCCCCCTGAAGGGTTCGGAGGGACCCTGGTCCTCTTGGCACCTTGGTTTTGGGCTCCCAGCCTCCAGAGCCATGAGACCAAAATGGGTAGACTGCTGCCCTAGGAAACTAATACAGGTAATAAATAAAACCTTAACTCTCATCAGCTTCATCTAAAGAGAAATGGAAGGGGCCTCCCCTGGCTTTCCAGTGGTTAAGACTCTGAACTTCCAATGCGAGGGGTGAGGGTTTGATCCCTGGTCAAGGAACTAAGATCCCACATGCCACACAACATGGCCAAATAAAATAAAATAAAGTTGTTAAATAGTGTAAAAACTTAAGAGGAATGAAATAGAATGGACCATGAATCTTTGGTTGAGAGTCAAAAATGCAGGCCACCCACCATCAGTAGAACTTGAGCAAGTCACTCAACCTCTCTGGGTCTTAGTTTTCATATCTGTTGAGAAAGAGGGTTGCAGGAGATCCCTGTTTGGAAGCATGATGTGGAGCTACCACAATAAGGTATTTGGGGTCATTTTACACAGGTACATGGGAAAACATTTTTTAATTTAAATGGTTTAATTTTAATCTTAATTGTGGTTATCTTAATGAGTGGCAAGTCAGGCTGGTTTTGCATTTATGCTGGTAACATAAAAAATGCAGGTTTTTGAAAAAATCTTGATTTAAATAAAGCTATGAGTAAATAATAGAACAGATGACATATGGATATGGCAAAAACTGTGAAAGTGGTGTATGAAAGACTGACATTTGGGGAAACACTGAATTATGTATTCTCAAAGGATTCTTCCAGATGGGAAATGCTAGGGTTCTGTGGATCCATAAATATGACCACTAGAGTGGAAGACAGGCAAGACTCCCAGAGGAAGATAGGTGGGCAGTTAATGAGAGAACAGACAGCTCTGCCAGAAACCAAGAGGGGCAGCGAGCCCCTTGGCACTCTTGGGAGGTGTCCTCTGATTCAGCCCTTGTTTGCTCTGCATCTGTCATATAGCCCTACCTCCAAAGACACATCTCATGGGGTGTCTTTGCCAGGATGTGTGTTACAGTGAGCCCTCTACATAGGACCCTTCAGGTTTTGAACTTTCAAAGTTTATATCTGGTTCTAGCAAAGAACCAGAACCTGTGCTCTCAACATCAGGCAGGAGTGAAATTGCAGTTTGCCCTCCATCTCCCTAGATTTCCCTGGTGGCTCAGACGGTAAAGCGCCCGCCTACAATGTGGGAGACCTGGGTTCAATCCCTGGGTCAGGAAGATCTCTTGGAGAAGGAAATGGCAACCCACTCCAGTATTCTTGCCTAGAAAATCCCATGGACAGAGGAGCCTGGTAGGCTGCAGTCCATGGGGTCGCAAAGAAGCAAAGAGTTGGACACGACTGAGCAACTTCCCTTTCTTTCTTTTCTCCTTCTCCTATTGTTGACGATCCTTCATCTCTAACACCTCCCACCTCATCTCCCTCCTCCAGTCAGTAACTCTTCTCCCCTGATTACGTGACACCAGCCCCTAGATGCCAGTTGTTGTCTTGTACTACTGTACTCTTCAAGGTCCTGTAGTGTAAGAGTAAGAACTTTTTCTTTAGTTTTTGTGTTTGTTTTTTCATGTATTATTTGGGTGAAAAGTATTATAAACCTATTAGAGGACAGCACTATAGAGACGATTGTGTTTCTTGGGTTCCTAGGTTAGCGTTGCTGGACTTCAGAACAAATTGGACTTACAAACGCACTCTTGGGAGGTAACTAACTCATTCATATGTAGGGGATTTACTATACCCTGTTTAAACTTCTATGAATGGAAATCCCAGGTCCTGAGACACAAACCACCTCTACACTCAAGAGGCGAATGGCAGGAACTGTCAAGTTGGGTAGTTGGAGAGTCTTGCAGTTGGGCTTGGCTCTGTGCTGTGTCCCGGTCTTCACAGCTGGGTGTAATATGATGGTCACGTTTGACTGTAAGTGGCTAGTAGTGGCTGAAGAAAGGGCAAGAGTCATAAAGATATATGACTCATAGTCTCACAGAAGAGATCTTAGAAGTCAGCTAGCCGCTGGTGCTTCCCCTTTGGATTCTCCCAGCTCCTGCAGAAATACTTCCATTGATGAGATAACTGTTCCATTGTCAAGTGGCACTTAGGGTTAGATATGCCCATCTACGATGGGCTGCGGCTTCCTAGGTGGTGCTAGTGGTAAAGAAACCACCTGCCAAAGCAGGAGACATAAGAGACACAGGTTCGATCCCTGGCTTGAGAAGATCCCCTGGAGAAGGGAATGGCTAGCCACTTCAGTACTCTTGCCTTCAGTATTCTCGCAAAGAGTCAGACAGCACTGAAGTGACTTAGTATGCATGCATGCATGGTGGGCTGCAGTCTCCTATTAACTGACATTAGTGGATCTTTGAGCTGGAAGGAACCTCAAGCAATCATCTGGCTGTCCCCTGCTACTTTGAACAGGGCAGGTGTTTTTATTTTTCACAGGAGACAGCTGAGACCCAGAGTGGGTTTATGGCAGAGGGAGGCTCTCCACTTCCATTCAGTAACTTCCACACTGTTATGCCATGGTGTTCTGATTGACTCTTAGAGCTGAATGGAGCAGAAGGACATCAGTCTTTCTTTGCTCCATGTAGGAATCTCTTCTATAGCATGCTTGATGTGTGGCCATCACCTTCCCACCAACTTCCATGCTAGTTCTCACCATCCTCCACCAGTCCTAGGAGAAACTCCAAAGCTCAAGGATAAAATATACCTATCTGGTTTCTGTTCCACTGTTGGCACTGACTTGGTTTTCAGATTATTCCCCTTTGGTTCTTTTTCCTGACTTTAGACTATACTACCAAGCTATAGTCATTAAGACAGTATATAAACAGAAATATACCTCAAGGCACAAAAACAGAAATATAGGTCAATGGAACAAGATAGAAAACCCAAAGATAAACCTGCACACACCTATGGGCACCTTATCTTTGACAAAGGAGGCAAGAATATACAATGGAGGAAAGGTAGTCTCTTCAATAAGTGTTGCTGGGAAAACTAAACAGCTACATGTAAAAGAATGAAATTACAAGACTTCCTAACAACACACACAAAGATAAACTCCAAATGGATTAAAGACCTAAATGTAAGACCAGAAACTATAAAACTCTTATAGGAAAACACAAGCAGAACACTCTATGACATAAATCACAGCAAGATCCTCTATGAGCCACCTCCCAGAGTAATGGAAATAAAAACAAAAATAAACAAATGGGACCTAATTAAAGTTAAAAGCTTTTGCACAGCAAAGGAAACTATAAACAAGGTGAAAAGACAATCCTCAGAATGGGAGAAAACAATAGCAAATGCAACAACTGACAAAGAATTAATTTCCAAAATATACAAGCAGTTCATGCAACTCAACACCAGAAAAGCAAACAACCCAATCAAAAAGTGGGCAGAAGACCTAAACAGACATTTCTCCGCAGAAGACATACGGATGGCTAAATTAGCACATCGCTTGTTATTAGAGAAATGCAAATCAAAACTACAATGAGATATCACCTCACATTGGTCAGAATGGCCATCATCAAAAAAATCTACAAACAGTAAATGCTGGAGAGGGTGTGGAGAAAAGGGAACACTTTCGCATTGCTGATGGAAATGTAAATTGGCACAGTCACTATGGAGGACACTAAGGAAATTCCTTTAAAAAAACTAGGAATAAAACTACCATATGACTCAACAATCCCACTACTGGGCATATATCCAAGGAAAACATAATTGAAAAAGTGACAAGTAGCCCTATATTCATTGTAGCACTGTTTATAATAGCTAGGACAAGGAAACAAGCTAGATGTCCATTGATAGATGAATGGATAAAGAAGCTGTGGTACATACATACAGTGAAATATTTGTTGTTGTTCAATTGCTCAGTCATGTCTGACTCTTTGTGACCCATGGACTGCAGCACACCAGGTTTCCCTGTCCTTCACCATCTCCCGGACTTTGCTCAAACTTATGTCCATTGAGTTGATGATGCCATCCACCCATCTCATCCTCTGTCACCGCCTTCTCTTCCTGCCCTCAGTCTTTCCCAGGATCAGGATCTTTTCCCGTGAGTCAGCTCTGCACATCAGGTGGCCAAAGTATTGGAGCTTCAGCCTCAGCATCAGTCCTTCCAATGAATATTCATGGTTGATTTCCTTTAGGATTGACTGGTTTGATCTCCTTGCTATCCAAGGGGATGAACCTAGAGCCTATTATACAGAATGAAGTAAGTCAGAAACAGAAACGCAAATATCGTATATTAAAGCATATACGTGGAATCTAGAAAGATGGTACCAATGAAACTATTTGCAGGGCCGCAGTGGAGACACAGACATAGAGAGGAGACTTGTGGACACAGAGTGGGGAAGAAGAAGGTGGGACAAATGGAGGAAGTAACATGGAAACATATGCACTACTCTATGTAAAATCGATAGCCGGTGGGAATTTGCTGGATGATTCAGGGAGCTCAAACCAGTGCTCTGTGACAACCTAGAAGGGTGGGAAGGGGTGAGAGGTGGGAGGTTCAAGGGGAGGGGACATATGTATACCTATGGCTGATTCATGCTGATGTATGGCAGAAACCAACACAATATTGTAAAGCAATTATCTTCAATTAAAAATAAATTAAAAATTTTTTGATGTTGACCATTTTTAAAGATTTTATTGAATTTGTTACACTATTGCTTCTGTTTTATGATTTGATTTTTGGGCCTTGAGGCATGTGGGGTCTTAGATGGCTGACCAGGGATCGAACCCACACCCTCTGCATTGAAAGGTTAAGTCTTGACCACTGGGCCAGGAGGGAAGCCCCACCCACAGGTTCTTGTTCTACACTCAGCACCTCTACACACTAAGCCCTTCTAGCTAGCAATTCTCCACAGTCTTGATAAGACCCCCTCTCACAACCACGTATATCTCTCCTTCTGTAGACTAAGCACTCTCCCACTGTTCCCCCAAAGGACATGGTTTCCAAGTCTCTGACCCCTATCCTGTGGTCCTCTGGAGGGCTGCAATGTGTGATGCTCAGAACTGAGTTCAGTAGTCTAGATACAGCGCAGTGGTAACATCACCGCTATTACTTGGCCACTAAGCTTCTGTTAGTGCAACACTGACTGCTACATAACCACAGGCCCCTCAGGACTCTGCAGGTGAACTTACAGTCACTTAAATCCCTACATTTATGAACCATTGTTCGTAAGACTAGGGTTTCCATACCTTTCACTTGCATGATGGACAGTTTTGATCTTTTTTTTTTTAATTTGGCTTTGTCACATCTTAGTTGCAGCACACAACTTTTTGTTGCCACATATAGACTCTCTAGTTATGGCACATGGGCTCCAGATTGCACAGGCTCAGTAGTTGAGACATATGTGGTTTCAGTTCCCTGACCAGGGATTGAACCTACATCCATCCCATGAATTACAAGGCAGATTCCTAACCACTGGATTAGCAAGGAAGTCCCTAATCTAATCTTTTAAAATTTCAGATTTTCACCCGGAACACTTGTTCATCTCCTCCAGGTCTTTGCATAAACATCATCTTCTTGGTGGTCTTCTGGACAAGCCCATCAGGCTTTGCCTAAACACATTTTGGTAGCATTTCCTATCTCATTCTCTGCTTTATTTTTCTCTATTGTTTTGATCACTGTTTGACATACTATGTACTGTATCTATTTAATCTTTTTCAATCTGTTTTCCCCCCATTAGAATGTAAGCTCCATGGGGGGAGGGGACTTTTTATCTATTTGTTCACCACCCCCATAAAGATCGTAATTCCTGACACACAGTAGCATTCAGTATATACTGGTTGTATCAGTGAGTGAATAAAAGGTAGCTGTTAAGCTGCTTGGGTTGCCATAATAAATACCATAGACTGGGTGGCTTAAATGATAGAGATTTATTTCTTACGATTCTGAAAGTTGGGAAGTCCAAGCTCAGGGTCTGGCAAGGTGTGACTTCTAGTAAGGGCTCTTGTCTGCAGACAGCTCCTTTTCACTGTGTCCTTACATGGCCTTGATCCAGTGTGTGTGCACAGAGATTTCGCTTTCTGTCTTTCTCTTTTCTTAAAAGGCCACCAAATCTATGGGATTAGCACCCCACCCTTATGACCTCGGTTAACCTTAATTACCTCCCTAAAAGCCCTACCTCCAAATACAGTCACATTAAGGGTTGCGGCATATGATCTGGGGGGACACCATTCGGCCATAGTAGTAGGACATGGGGGTACCCTACTCAAACCAGTCATACATGTAAGGAAACCATAGCCCTGAAACACTGAGGCAAGATCTTGCCAGATCACCTGCAGACAAGCCCTCACATCAGGGCTATCAGTGGCACCTAGGGATCGATGTGGCTTCCCTCCAAAAAGCATCCATGCATCTAGCAGCTCAGTCCTCCTTCCTCACTTGGAGCCTCATCTCCAAACTTCAGGGCCAAGGACCCTCTTTGCAGTCTACGCTGTGCAAGATGGCCACAGTGGCCAGTCTTCATCCACTGGAGGAATTTGCCCTCTTTCCAGGAACCCATCCATCAACCTGTCCTTACTGAGTCCAGCTCGGGCTGCAACCATGCAGGCTCTCTCAGTGATGACAACAAGCTGGTAAGACAGAGCTAATTTTCATGAAGCTATTAGAGAAAAAATTAAGTGCTAACAGCATGTGAGGGACCAACTCCAGGATGTCAAGAGTGCCAAGAAGAGAGAAATCAGTGTGAGTGGCAGAGGGCCTCCCTGGCGGTTCAGTGGTGAAGGATCCGCCTGCCAAAGCAGGAGACACAGGTTCGATCCCTGATCCGGGATGATCTCACATGCCTCAGAGCAATTAAACTTGTGCTCAGCAACTACTGACCTTATGCTCTAGAGCCCGGGAGCTCCAACTACTAAAGCCTGTGCACTCTAGAGCCAGTGCCCTACAACAAGAGAAGCCACTGCAAGGAGAAGCCCATGCACCGGAACTAAAGGGTGGCCTCTGCTCACCGCAACTAGGGAAAAGCCCACACAGCAAGAAGACCCAGGACAACCAAGCATCAAATCTAATTAATTAAGGAAAGAGAGTGGCAGAGAGCCTCTGGGAAGCTGTGGGACTTGAGTCAGGTCTGGAAGGATGCACGGGACCCGGACAAGCAGAGGGAAGAGGGGCGACACTGCAGATAATGGAAGGGTCAGGACAGTGACCCTACATTAGGAACTAAGGGCTGAGTGGGGTTGGGAGGGGGATGAGGGGGTCCAGCGTCCCTGTTGAGGATGGGGGAGTAAAGCACTGGGAAAGACAAGCTCTTGGGCCAAGTTAAATTATTTTGTTCTTTCTTCCTTCCTTCTCCCCACCTGGATCAGAGAGGGCCAGAGCTGGCCTAACAGGATTTGTAAGGAGCCTCCCAAGAATGTTCATCAACAGCAGTTCTTTTTTCTATTAGCACAGGCAGCTCCTTGGATTTCTTTGCTGTTCTTCTTACCCAGAATTTGTCCTCCACCAGCAGCCAGATTGGGGGGTTGGGGAGCTCCAGCTCGCTCCCCGGAGCAGAGTCCAAGTTCCTTGGGGTCTGAGGTACAGTAGGGTAAAGGGTTTGGCCGGTAGGTCCCTTCCTTCTTGGATTTGACAAGAAGTGGGCAGGTCCGGGGCAGCTGTGCTGAGTATTTATGTTACGCAAAGGGCCGACTCAGCCCTCCTTCCTGCCAAGGTCAGCAAGCCGCATTCCGGGCAGTTTGGGTGTGTGGGTGTCTTCAGAGCGAGCTGGAACGTGGGCCAGGAGCCCAGGCCTTCACCGGTGCAGCCCCATGGAGCCTGGGGGGCTTCTGTGCCCACCGGGCACCACCAGGGACCCCTTGGATCTTTTTTCACCCCAGACCTTCCACCCTTTCTTCTCTGAGTTTCTCTGTTCACCAGTGAATGGGACCTGGGTTGGGGCATGGAAACGGGGACCTGGGCTCACTTGGGGCAGTGTGGGGGTGCAGAGAGGAGACCCCAGAGAGGCTGCAGGGAGGGTGGGGGGGGGGGGTAGGGCAGAGCCACAGCAGTCATGCACTTGCCTGCACAACTTCAGTAAAAGTTCAAGGGGTATGTTGCCTCCCCACTCCCCATGACCATCACCAGCCACAACCACACACATTTTCAGGTTGGACTGCCGACCTCAGACTAAAGCGGCCATCATTTAAAGGGGAAAATCAGTAGCCACAGGACAGTCTGAACGTTAACTATGGCAGGGGAGCAGGGGCACGCCAACCCTTCACTTTAGAAATTACCAGAATGTGGAACCTCCCTGCTGGTTCAGCAGTTAAGAATCCTCCTGCCAATGCACGGGACACGGGGCGGGTTCGATCCCTGGTCCCGGAAGATGCCACATGCCACCGGGCAACTAAACCCAGGGGCCACAACCTCTGAGCCCGTGAGCCGGAGAACCACAAGAGAAGCCACCACAGTAAGCCTGCTCACCACAGCTAGAGAATAGCCCGCACACACAGCAGCTAGAGAAAGACCACATACCACAGTGAAGACCCAAAACAGCCAAATTAATTGATTAATTAATTTTTTAAAAAAAAGAAATTACCAGAATGAGATGAGTTTGGGACTTCTATTATGTAGATAAACTTCCAATTTAATTAAAAATGTGCAACGCAGCTCTTTCTTTGTCCCTCAGGCTTCCTCTCTCCTCCACAAACCCTACCAGTCCTTCAGGGTTCAGCTCTGGGTTAAGCTTCTCTAGAAAGCCCTCCAAATCCCATCCATCTCTCATGAGCCCAGGACCCTGATGTCAGTAACCCGTCTAAGGAAACCCCTGCCCATTGAGCCCTTGGAAAAGCCAGGATGGGGTTATTCTATCTCCTCGAAATTTCCTGGGTCCTTGAAGACCTAAACCCAGTTCATCATCAAGGCAAGAGATAAAGATGACAAATACAAAAGAAGGACACAAATAGCAGGAAGAGCGGCTGCCAAGAGAAGCACCGGGATGATGGGAGAGGCCGCTGAGTGTGTTTTCTCCAGAGATGCATTCAAATCAAAGCTCAGGGCGGGCCCCCAGCATCAGTTCTGGGCTCCACACCCCCGCCCCGTCCGCATCCACTGAGGAGACAAGCAGGGGACCCTTGAGCCCCCGGCTCTGCAGGTGGCATTCGATATGACCAGCCCGCTGGGGCCTGAAAGGCAGAGTCTGGTGCTGAACTCTCTGTAAGCAAGACCCAGGAGCCCCAGTTTAATTAGAATTCCTGCCCAGGATGAAGGCTTACGGCTGCCAGCCCAAGCCTTGAGCCATTGGTCATGCCCCATAAAGGCCACACACGAGTCCCAGATCCAGGGCGGGCCAGCTCCCCTAATGGGGGCGGCCTCAGAAGTGGTCCCCGCCAGCAACCCTGGGCTCCCCAGGACTCCATCGAAAGGTCCCCTCGGTAGGGCACATGTATCATGACACCCGAGGAGGACTTGGACCTTTTCTTCTGGGCCACTCAGGGTGGGGGCGGTCTCTGTTCTCTCCCCAACACCTACCAAGAGACCACTCTTGTCCCCAGCATGCCCCCACGTCTGCCTTTGATCCCAGCTGCGAGGACCGCCATTCAAAGCCCCACGTGTCTGGGACGGCTGTGGGGTTGGCAGGAGGACCAAGGCAACCTGCCCCAGGAGGGTGAGTAGTTCGAGAAGATTTACATCAAACGCACACTTTTAAAACTGTGAAATATGCTATAAACTTCATACCAGGTTTGCTAATGACGGAGTCAGTGTGGGCTGGCAGCTGCTGGACTCTGCAAGGCTCCCAGAGGCTCCAGCAGAGACCATGAACTTGGGCGCGCAGCCAGAGTGGGGAATGGTGGAAGCTCCACCCACCTCCATCCTCCTGGTGGCCTGGCCCCCAAACAATGGGGGCCCACCAGTCTGCAGAGTGTGACCCTGAAGGGTCCAGATCCCACCCACGACCCACATTCCTGAGGTTGCTTTCAGACCCTACCTTTAATAAAGCTTTGATTTAACACTAGCAGGTTTTCCCCTGAAGGGGTATCCCTTTAAGGGGTTTTCAGTCATTTACACTTTAGTGTGAATGAAGGCCCTGGGGGAGGTGGACGCTGGCAACCCACTCCATTATTTCTGCCTGGAGATCCCAGGGACAGAAGAGCCTGGTGGGCTGCAGTCCATGGGGTCACAAAGAGTCAGACAAGACTGAAGGGGCTTAGTAGGCATGCCTGTGAATGAAGGATCTGAGACCAGATTAATTTAGAAAATTAGGAGGTGGGGGCCCAGGGTACCAGAGTTCTGAGGGGGAGGGAAGTACTCGACGAAGTCATTTTAAGTCAGGACAAGTTCTGCTCCTTCGTGGATGACTCTGAGATTGAGGGTGTTATTGAGGCCAGATCGCAGAGGCTCAAATCCTAGAGTTGCTACATCTCAGCCATTAACTGGGTGCCTGTTTGCTCAGCTATAAAAGGAAACTCTTAGCAGCATCCTCTAATGTTGTCGTGAGGATTTAGGAAGTCAGTGCACGTGCGAAGCATCTTGAGAACAGTCTGGCACAGAAGCCATTGTAGGCACCACATAAGTGCTGCTATTATTATCTACAAAATTCAGGACCGAGACAGGACTGTCTTGGCCTCCTGTTGTCAAGTGTGTTGAGCTCCTGAAGGCAGTCTTTGAGAATGCTCTCCTGTTTGCAAAGTATCTCTTTGCTCTCCTAAGAAAGGCTCCTGGTGGCAGGAAAGAAGTTCAAAGAAACCCCTGCAGAGGCTACTCATTGGCCCCAAACCCTCCACCACTCTTCCTGCAAATTCCCACTCTGGGTTATTACCAACTTTCTGTCTTGCATGCAAATGCAGTGCCATGCTAATAAATCAATTCCCAGCCATTAGGAACCTGTAATAATCCCTTTCGCTCAGCCCTTCAAGCCTGTTTTCCCCAGCGCCCAATTTACTAATAGCTGGGACTTGGGGCTCCTTTGTCCTGGGTGACTCCTTATGGAATCCCTCCCCCCGGAGTGCTCCCTGGTCGCCTCGATTGTCTCCCTGTCAGAACCCGCCTCACAGGGCCAGCCAGGAGATGATTGAGCAATTAGAATGCGGAAAGATGGGGGCTCTATGCTAATGGAGATGAGAGATAAATAAAAACATTTAATTTAATTAACCAAGCAATCAATTATGACTTGAATGCTATGTCCTCCCTGTAAGGTCCTATCTTAATGTTTCCACTTAAAAAAGTCAATAAATCATCATGTTAAATCTATGAGCCTCACAGCTTGCTCCCTCTCCCCACTTTCATATTTTCAAAATAATCATATTCTTCAAGATCGAGTTCTAACTCATTCGGACTCATCTGTCCTACTAGTGCCAGGCCCTGAGTTACAAATAGGAACCGAGAACAGTGGTCTCCCAAAGGGCTACGTACACCCTGGGGAGGAGCACCAGCTGAGTTAGGGGTCGGTAAGAAAATACTGGAAGTTCCATTTCTAATTTTTTAAATATTCATTTGTCTGTGCTGGGTCTTAGTTGCAGCTTGTGGGATCTAGTTTCCTGACCAGGGATTCAACCTGTACCCCCTCCATTGGGAGGGCAGAGTCTTAGCCACTGGACCACCAGAGAAGTCCCCATTTCTATTAATTTATTTTTAAGCATGCCCGCTGTTAATTTCTATTCTTGTGTTTTCTTTATGATGACCGTAATATATGAATGGGCTTCCCAGGTGGCTCAGTGGTAAAGAATTTCCCTGCGATGCAGGAGACACAGGTTCAATCCCTGGATCAAGAAAATTCCCTGGAGAAGAAAACAGTGACCCATTCCAATATTCTTGCCTGGGAAATCTATGGACAGAGAAGCCTGGCAGGCTACAGTCCGTAGGGTCTCAACAAGTTGGACACGACTGAGCAATTAAAACAACAATGTATGAATTCAGAAGTACATGGGTGTCATTTTTAAATTAATAAATACTCAAATACTGAGGGTACATAACTTAAAAAATTTTTAATACATGGGGTACCCAATCAAAAAAGTTTAGAGATGACATGGGTAGAGCAGTGGTTCTCCAAGAGGAAAGTGGGAAGTGGGTGAGAGAATTAGAGCGCTCTGGAGAGAACCTTTTCAAGATGGACTTGCCCATCCCCCTGCCAGAAACCATAAGAATCACAGAACAGGTGGAAACTGCTTGTCATGTTTTAAATCTCCAGGTGGTTCTATACTCATCCTCCACCCTCTCTAGTCCCCGGTAAGACCCGCCCAACCACTGACTTCCGGGAAGCGCTCTTCCATCCCCTCCCCAGCCTGCACTAGACCGTCCTGGGGTGTCCAGGTCTGAGGGTGGGCTCACTGTCAGTTCCCGCAGATGTGGGGGTTTCTACCTGGTGCCTCTTTCCAGAAGGTGTGAGAAGGGGAAGACCAGCGTGCTGGCCTCCACACATCACCCTCAGTGAATGGCATTAAACACACATGTCATGGGGCAGGACTTCCCAGGTGGCGCCAGTGGTAAAGAACCCACCTGCCAATGCAGGAGACAGACGAGACACAGGTTTGATCCCTGGGTTGGGAAGATCCCCTGGAGGAGGGCATGGCAACCCTCTCCAGTATTCTTGCCTGGAGAATCCCATGGACAGAGGAGCCTGGCAGGCTACAATCCATAGGGTTGCAAAGAGTGGGACACGGCTGAAGCAACTCAGCACACACACTTGGGGCAGAGCTGGAAGGGGGGTTTCCGGGACTTGGTCCCCTGGAGAGTCCCTGAGGACCCACCCCTCCAGACAGAACGCAAAGGGCCAGGCTACTCAGCACGCAGCCTCACCACCCTTTCTGCAGACCTTTTCTCTGAACTTTCAGCACCCACTGCCCTCCTGTTGGCTCTCCAGAGCCAGCCCAGCGAGCAGCCGGTTCCAGAGCCACCTTGGCGGGCCACCACTCCTGATTCTAAAGACAGTTCTGCCCCTTGTTCTCCAGGTGGTCTGGGAGCATCGGGTCCCTGCAGATGCCAGAGCCAAGAGAAGCCAAACCTTGGGTAATTGTCCGCTTCGCAGGCAGAGCCTCCACGTCTGCGGGTGGGGGCGGGGGACACACGTGGGCAAGGCCATCCCATGTGCCCCTGTCTCCACAACCCATCTCGGTTTCAGGCTGAACTGGGACCCTTTCCACTCCCAGGTCAGCTGTGAGGGCTCACAGCAGCAGGGTCCTCCGCTGCAAATATTGACGGGGAAAGAGACTGGAATGAGGCTCGCATTTCGCCCCCTGGGATTGGCAGAGACCCGGCCCTCCCTGGAGGTAGCCCGAAGGCGAGATGAGTTCTGCAGCAGCTTGGGACCGTGGGGACTTGTCTCTGCCTTCACACGGTCTTTTCTAGAAGGACATTCGTCCTGTTGGGTTAGAGGTCCCCCTGCCCCAGTCATCTGCCTTCTCACCAGAGGATCGGGAGCGGGCGGCCACACATCACAGCCAGTTCAGGCCCCTGCTCTGGTGAAGCAGAGGGTCTGCTCTAAAGAGGGAACGAGGGGATGACTGGGGCTGCGTTGTTGCTCAGGATAACAGCCAGGACCCAAGGCGAGGGCAAGAAAGGCCAGCCACAGTCAGACCTCACCTGCTGTGTTCAGAGCTACCCATCAGGTCACCCAGCACAGGTGAGAGGAATCCAAGTCCTGCCCCTCCCCCAGAAACAGGAGGAGGTCCTGAGGACAGGAGCATGGACCTGAAGGACACTGCAGTGAACAGAAGGGTGCTTTCTGTGCCCCAGAGAGGGCCGGGGAACTCCAAGAGAACCACTCATCAAGATTAGAGATGCCGGAAAGAAGAAAGACTGGCATCTCATCCCCCTGCCGGCCAGTGACAGTGCTGGAGAACTGATAGGAGTGGAGGGTGATGAGAAACTCTCCTGAGAACGTTCTGGAAGCCTAAATGCAGGGTGCAGTGGCATTTTGGCCCCCCTCCTCCATCCATGGGGACTACAGAGAGGGTGCTTGGTATGTGTTCCCTTATATTTGTGAGCAGAGGTACTAGCTCAGCTTCCCAGGACTGCCGTTACAAAGAACCACAAACAGGGCAGCATGAAACAGCAGATATTGTCTCTGGGTTCTGGAGATCGGAAGTCTGAAATCAAGGTGTGGGCAGCACTGTGCTCCCGCTAAAACCTGCAGGGGAGAATCCCTCCTTGCCTCGCCCTGGCTTCTTTTGATTTGCCAGCCAGCCTTCAAGTTCCTTGGCTTAGAGCTGCAACACTCGAATCTCTGCCTCTGTCATCTCCGGTGTCCTCTGTGTGTGTGCCTTCAAGGACATCAGTCATCAGATTAGGGGTCCACCAACCTCCAGACCTCTTCTTAACTGATTATATCCGCAGTGACCCTGTTTCCAAATATGGAACATTCTGGGGTACTAGAGTTTAAGACTCAACATATCTTTTTTGAGGGGACACAATTTCACCACCATTACTGTTATGAACCATTTCTAGACCAGAGATTTCTGAAGGTGGGAGGCTCACTGGATTGGCCAGAACCAGGTGAACCAGAAGGCTCTATATATAGCACAGAAGAGTGGTCCCCAACCTTTTTGGCATCAGGGACCGGTTTCATGGAAGACAGTTTTTCCACAGACCAAGGATGGGGATGGTTTGGGGATGATTCAAGTGCATTACATGTATCATGCACTTTATTTCTATTATTATTACATCAGCTCCATCTCAGATCATCAGGCACTGGATCCCAGAGGTGGGGACCCCTGGCATCAGTTCAGTTCAGTCACTCAGTCATGTCCAACTCTGTGACCCCATGGACTGCAGCATGCCAGGCCTCCCTGTCCATCACCAACTCCTGGAGCTTGCTCAGACTCATGTCCATAGAGTCAGTGATGTCATCTAACCATCTCATACACTGTCATCCACTTCTCCTCCTGCTTTTAGTCTTTCCCAGGATCAGGGTCTTTTCTAATGAGTCCACTGTTTGCGTCAGATGCCCAAAGTTTTGGAGCTTCAGCATCAGTCCTTCCAATGAATATTCAGGACTGATATCCTTTAGGATGGACTGGTTAGATCTCCTTGCAGTCCAAGGGACTCTCAAGAGTCTTCTCCACCACCACAGTTCAAAAGCATCAATTATTTGGTGCTCAGTTTTCTTTATGGGCCAACTCTCACATCCATACATGACTACTAGAAAAACTAGACAGACCTTTTTGGGTAAAGTAATGTCTCTGCTTTTTAATATGCTGTCTATGTTTGTCACTGCATTTCTTCCAAGGAGCAAGTGTCTTTTAATTTCGTGGCTGCAGTCACCATCTGCAGTGATTTTGGAGTCCAAGAAAATAGTCTCTCACTATTTCCAATGTTTCCCCATCTACTTGCCATGAAGTGATGGGACTGGATACCATGATCTTTGTTTTTTGAATGTTGAGTTTTAAGGCAGCTTTTTCACTCTCCTCTTTCACTTTCAAGAGGCTCTTTAGTTCTTCGCTTTCTGCCATAAGGGTGGTGTAATCCACGTATCTGAGGTTATTGATATTTCTCCCTGCAATCTTGATTCCAGCTTGTGCTTCATCCAGTCTGGCATTTCGCATGATGTACTCTGCATGTAAGTTACATAAGCAGGGTGACAATATACAGCCTTGATGAACTCCTTTCCCGATTTGGAACCAGTCTGTTGTTCCATGTCCGGTTCTAGCTGTTGCTTCTTGACCTGCATACAGATTTCTCAGGAGAAATGGCATGAGCTATGCCCATGGCATACAGCACCTAAAAGGAAGGCAGGTAACGACCATCCATTCCAGTGTTCAGTGGCTGCCAGATGATACGGCCACAACCCCAGGGACTCCTGTGGCTCGGTGTCAAGGGGTCTGTGGTTAGCAGGCAGGCCCCAGGGCAAAGCTGAACATCGCCCCCAGGAAAGCCAGCCCGGAACCTCCCCACCTTGACCCGGGGGTTGGTCAGGTAAGGAAACCTCTGCCTCCTCCACCCTCCTTCCTGCCCCTCAGCCCCTTCTAGGAGAGAGAAAGGGAGGAAGGGTCTCAGAAACACACTACACCCTCTTCCTACTCTCTAAGCAGTCACGAGCCAACACTCTGGACAGCCCAGGAGGAGGAAGGGGACAGTATCATATTGTGCTTAAGACTGAAGTCTTAAATGCTGGAAAGAGACGGGGTAAATGAGTCAAAGTGACAGGAAAGTCAGCACCCAGCCAAGAAGTCATTAAGGAGTGCACTCGCCAGTGGGGTGGAACAGCTACACCTATAAATACAAGTAGTGATTGGGAAAAAATCATGCTATTTCAAGATCACACTCCAACCAATTGAGATTCCTCCATCAGCTGCAGTGAGTGTCTCTGAAACTGATTTATGAAAGTATCACATGCAGGCTGCTGCCCTAGCCAGATAGACGGTTATCTTCATCATGCTCCTGGGCCCTGAGCTCAGACAGCCGTCTTCCTGTAAGTGAGGAAGACGTCTTCCTGCCGAGGTAAGAACAGGTCCCAGCCCTCAGCACTCCAACACAAGACACCAAGCCACACTGGAGCACCACAAAGAAGTCTTTGTCAGTCTCCATCCTCAGAGGATCTCAGTACGCCTCCCATCTGATTGCAAGTGTCAGAAAATCAAGGAACTTTCTCCAGGGCGGTATGGCTAAGTAAGGGCTGTCTGGATAACAGGAAGCCAACTCCATGGTGTATTTTGAAGAACCAAGGTTATTGAGCAACACAGACCAAGGAGAAAAATGCTACAGGCAAATGACTTCTTGAGCTTGTTACTGCTCCAGGGCAAGGTGTGAAGAAAGCGTGTTGATCGATGCTGCACTATGGAAAGAAGTGGCAAGAAGGATCAGGATAAACTTGCTCACTGCTAACAGTCAACAACGGCAAAAGAAAGAGCAGGAGTATGGGGCCAAACAATTCATTTAGAATATATCCATCAAATACTAATCAAGTATCAATTAGTATCAATACTACTCAATACTGATGTAGGCATAGTATTAGGCATGTGTGTGTGTGCCCATAGTCGATTTGGTCGTGTCCGACTCTTTGCAGTGCTGTGGACTGTAGCCCACCAGGCTGGAACTTCTATTAGGTATGTAATACATTGAAATGTTTTACTGTATCCCCCATGTCTCTTAACATCTCTATTATTTTATACCTCTCTAAATTTTTTACAATAAATTCTGGGCAATTTCTGAAAGCTCAAGCTTTCAGTTTGCTTATTCTTTTTGTATGTCATTTTGCTTTTTCAAACAATTATTATATTTTCATTTCAGTGCCCATATTTTTCATTTCATATGCCCATTATCTTTTCACTCTCTTTCTCTTTTCTAGCACTTTTATTACTTCATTAATGTCTTTAACCCTTTGAAGCATCTATTTTTAAGAATTCACGTGCTATGTTAGTCGCTCAGTCGTGTCTGACTCTGTGACCCCATGGACTGCAGCCCACCAGGCTCCTCTGTCCATTGGGATTCTCCAGGCAAGAATACTGGAGTGGGTTGTCATGCCCTCCTCCAGGGGATCTTCCCAACCCAGGGATTGAACCTAGGTCTGCCACACTGCAGGTGGATTCTTTACTGACTGAGCTACCAGGGGAGCCCAAGAATACCGGAGTGGGTAGCCTATCCCTTCTCTAGGAGATCTTCCTGATCCAGAAATCGAACTGGGGTCTTCTGCATTGCAGGCAGATTCTGTACCAGATGAACTACCAGGGAAGCCCTTTAAGAATTCATATCTCTTACATTTTCCAAAATTCTTAGTCATATCCATGGCCACATGTTCATTACGGATTGTTTCCGTGTGAGTTTAAAATTTCTTGAGCCCATACTCAACAGAACTCCATCTGTGAGAATCCTGTGTCAGGGTGTGTCCTTCCAGCGGGATTTTGCTTTTGCTTTTGCCAGTCTCCCAGGAGGTGTCATCAGCCTTGGGCCATTGGTATGTTAATGTCTTAGCCTGAGGATTCCTGGACCACCCGGATAGTATAAATTAGAACCAAACTCAGGCAAGGTACAGGCTGTGACTACAGATTCTCAGGGGGTACTCTTTCCCATCCAGACCCAAGCCAAAGAAGACAAGTATCTTTGCTGGCTCCTTCTGCTGATGAGTGGACTTTTGTCTTTAGTCCATTATTTTACTGAGCATGTTGCGCATAACTGACTCTAGTTTTAGGCAAGAGCCTCAATTCCAGCCCCTCTGCCTGATGCAGGTCCAAAGCTTTGTCTCTGAGGGGGTTCAGACCAAACCCCTATTCATTACCAGGTCTCAGAACAAGCTGGCCTCCTCTCAGGACTGCTGTGTCTTTGATCACATTATTTTGTTGTTGTTTACTCAGTAAGTTGTGTCCGGCTCTTCTGTGACCCCATGGACTGGAGCCCGCCAGAGTCCTCTGTCCATGGGATTTTCCAGGCAAAAATACTAGAGTGAGTTGTCATTTCCTCCTCCAGGGGATCTTCCTAAGCCAGGGATCAAATCTGTGTCTTCTGCACTGCAGGGAGATTCTTTACTTCTGAGCCACAGGGGAAGCCCATACTTACCAGTCTGGTTTTCCTTTTGCTCTACATTTCTGGCCTTGGGGATTTCTTTTACTTTTCTATAAGCTCAACTGTGTATTGAAAAGAGTATTTGTTCTATCATAGTCAAGATTTTTAGGTGTTTTGTAGCAAAAGAGTTCCCCAAATTATACTGGTTCATCATATCTACAAATTAAAGTCTGAACTTCCTCATAGTTGTTATCTTCTCATAGTTTGCTGAGCCAGACACTTTATTACTCCAGATTAATAATTTCATTGCCTCTCTGGGCAATATGTCAGCCTCAGCGCCTCTTGTTAAACACCTGGCTTCGCCACCTGTCTTAATTCAAATTCCTGGGAATAGGTACTGGCTTGGGCCAGTCCACTGGGCCATGGGCGGCCCACGAGTCAACTGCTTTTGAGTCAGGTCCAGTCAGATGCAGCTGGAGGAGGAGAGAGGTCCCCTGGTGTAAAAGACCGTAGCCTAATGCTGCTTCAAGTCAGATAAATCCTTATAAGGGCCTGTGGACACACTGGCCCTGCCATAGACATTTTGAACCCAGTCCCCTGCCCAGCACTGTCAGAAAAAGATCCCTTCATCATCCAAGGAGCGTTTTGCCCATGAACAAGCAAATAAATGAAAAATAGTTAAGTTGTCCAATAGAACAAATAGCTAGCCCATGGTTGGTTGTGCCAATTGTGATGGCTAATACAGCTTTGATTGAAAAGGCAGTCTCTAATGGCCTCTGGTCAACATTTTTTGTCGACAATTTAGACACTGAGATCAAAGTCAGTTTATAAATTTGACGCATGAGACAAAGTTGAAAGGGACAGACAACACATTCCAGAAACAAAGTTCAAATGGTTTCGGCTGATTAGAATAAACAAGATTAAATTTAATAAGGATTAGGTAAAGCCCTGAAGTTAGGTCCAAAATACCAATGGGGAAGCACAGGATTGCTGGCTTGGCATCAATTCACAGACAGAGGACCTGGGGGTTTGAATGACCGTAATTTCAACCTGATCCTGGTTGGTCCTACTCAGCTCCCACCCAAGTCCTTCTAACCTTGGCGAGACACATAGGACCCACAGAAAAGAGCTTCCCAGCAGTCACCCAGCATCCATGGGCTTCGATGCTAGCTTGCCTCATCAATCCCACACTTATTCTGACCTCTGCCCCTTCCTGTATTCCCCAGCTTACTCCCTCTCATTTTGTCCACAGCTTTGTTGCCTGGACCCTTCTTTTCACATCTCTGCTGCTTAGTCATTGCACTTGGAGCCTTTTGGGTCTCTGAAATCCACCTCACACTAGGACCTTGGAAGAAACTCAGGACACATTTCTCCTGGAGAAAAGGCCATGGAAAGCATTCGGGCATCTCTGAATGGAAACAGGAGCGGACATGTCCTGTATTGCTCCAGGCAGAGAGGAGAGCCGCATGGATCAGATATCTGTTCAATATCAGGCTTTTGTGTTTCAATTATTATGTGTGAGCGTACTCTCTGCAAGGTGATAGGTGCCTTGAGCCATCCAAAAGAAAGACTTTGCAACAAATGGAATTAATTAATGGAATTAACCGGCCACAGTGTTGGAGGGAGATCCTTGACCCTTTATCAGGAAGACTGCAGAGTTGATTCCTGCCCTGGAGAAGAGGTCTAGATTCTGACCTAAAGCCCCCCCTTCTGATGGCAAAATTCTGGTTCTGTCATACTATTTTTAAGCCAGGCCAGCTTGCTCAGAAAAGCACTGACAAGAACTAATCTTTTGAATGCAGAAAGAGTGACAGACTGCAGCTTGTCATCCCAAAAGAAGCAGAATGACCAGCAAGAACACCTGCAAACACTTCTCTACCGATGCACTTTGCTTCTGGCCCTTTAAGATAGCCCAACCCATCCCCAGGCTGCACCTGCAGAAGATAAAGCCTGCCTGAAAATAGCCACGAGTGTTCAGAGCAATTTCCCAGAACTTCCACTCTCTGATTTGGCTCGAATTCCATCTCACCCTCCTCCAAGCTCTTGGCTCTGACTTCACCTCAGTTATCTGAACCTTGGCTTTACTTACTCTATAGACCACAGAGATTTTCGGACTTTAGCACCAGAATCACCAAGAGAACTTGTTAAAACATGATTGCCTGTCTCCATCCCCAGAGTTTCAAATTAAATAGGTCTGGGATGGGCCCAAGAATTCACATGTCTAACATGTTCTCAGGGAACACTGATGCCGCTGGTCCACGGACCACACTTTGGGAATCCCTGCTCTAGCCTGTAGCACAGCTTTTGCCTCTGCAGGAACTCCCCAGGCTAACTCAACCCCCACGAGATCCTACCTCTGCCCCCTAAGCTGTTGCAGCCCCAGCCACCCCTCAGGTACCGCTGGCATCTTTGATTCCTTTTGACAAAGAATGCCTAAAATTCCCCAGATCACTTCCCCGAAACCCAGGCTTTCTTGGTCTCTTCAAATGCAAGTACTTCAGAAGGTATTTGACCATGAAAGTGAAAGTTGCTCAGTCGTGTCCGACTCTTTGACCCCAAGGACTATACAGTCCATGGAATTCTCCAGGCCAGAATACTAGAGTGGGTAGCCTTTCCCTTCTCCAGGGGATCTTCCCAACCCAGGGATCGAACCCAGGTCTCCCACATTGCAGGCAGATTCTTTACCAGCTGAGCCACAAGGGAAGCCCATTTTGCCATGGTTTTATAGAAATAATTCATCACCGATCCTCTGGGAATGGTGTTCTTTCCTTGAGAGAGTGTTTGAAAAAGCCATCACTCCCCCAAGTCTTCCTAAATCAGGGGAGACCCGGCTGGTAGCCTTCTAGGTGCAGAACTGGAGGGCCGGAGCAAACAGCTGAAGGTAGACAGTAAGGGCCATTTATTATTTTTTTAAAAAGAAACTCTGCATGTTTTTTGTTTTTAATTTATTTATTTGACTGTGCGGCGTCAGTTGTGGCACATGTGCTCTTCTATCTTCATTGCAACCTGTGAACCCCTAGTTGCAGGGTGTGGAATCTAGTTCCCTGACTAGGGATCAAACCCCAGCCCCCTACCTTGGGAGCACAGAGTCTTAGCCACTGGACCACCAGGGCAGTCCCAGTAAGTTCCAATTATTAAAGCTAACTAACTTAACTTTCATTTGGGGCCAGGCTCTGTCATATGCACTTTGCATGTATTTGTTATTCCATTCCTCATAGCAAACCCATAAGGAAGATATGGTTATCCTCCTTTAACTGATGGGACACCCAGACACATAGAAGTCAGGTAACTTGCTGTAGGTCACACAGTTAGATCCTGACAGAGCCAGGATCAACCCCGAGAATGGGAGGTCCAGAGTCTTGCACTCCTGACTGCACTGCAAATGTGGAGTGACTTGCAGACTCTGAAATCTATATTCTGTGGTCAGGCTCCTTTTTATACAGAAATGTGAACCCCAGTTGGGCGCCAATTCTCAGGTCTTCTACCACCTCCTCACCATCTTCATTCACACTGAGACTTGTTCCCATATAAAGGAATGAGTAATTTGGGAACACGTAATTTGTAACAAGTAATAAGGGAACACGTAATTTGAAGAGTTAGCAAACAGAGATTTAGAGAGCCAATGGGGGGGACCTAAGACCATTCCAGGCGTACCCAGCTGACCATGAGCATAAATCTGACTTTAATTAGTGTCTTGACTGTTTTGCAATGACTTCATTGAGGTGGGAATGCTGGGGGCACAGAGTTCTTGAGGGCTGTCTGAGATAGTAGGCATACCTGGAAGTCAAGGAAAGTCTGAGTCACTTTTTTTTTTTTTAAGATTTTTTTGTGTGGGGGGGCCATCTTTAAAGTCTTTATTGAATTTGTTACAATATTGCTTCTGTTTTATGTTTTGGTTTTTTGGCCCTGAGGTATGTGGGATCTTAGTTCCCCAACCACGGATGGAACCTGTATCCCCTGCACTGGAAGGAGATGTCTTAACCACTGAACCACCAGGAAAGTTCCTGAGCCACTTTCAATTTTTGGAGGTATTTCCTAAAGAGGGGCTTATTACAAATGTTTACATCAAAGAAACAGACACCTTTAATGTAAGCAATACACAGTGCAAAGCATAGTGAAATTCACAAGATGACTGATTCCAGGATCTATCGGAATGCGTGTGAATTCCACGTGCTCTGGCCATGCAGTGGGGTAACAGTCTGCCATCTGAGGGTGCTGTGAGGGGTACCTATCCTGTCGGGTAGCTCAATGCCTGTGTGTGAAGCCTCGTGCAGATAACATCTACACACAGTGCTGGGGTCGTCCCTCCTACCCGATAGCCATCCCTCCCCCGGGGGTAGTCCCAGCTCCCTGCAGATGCTGAGACTCCGGGTCTCCTGGAGTCTGGACCAGCCTGTCCCAACACCTCTGTCCACCCTCAAGTCCTCTGTTTTCAGACCTTCTCCCTTCCGACCTCTCTACTGAATTTCTCCCATCTACTGCTGCCTGAAAACGGAAAATGCACGATGTCCTGGCCAAATACCAACATTTTAATCAGCATCTAATGGTTCCTTTGCTTTTAAAGATCCCTTGTCTTGGATCCAAGAACACGTTTCTAGACCTGTATATTATTTCCACCTCTGGCCGTGAACTTGACTGAATAAACAGAATCTGGTCTGCCTCTTTATTGGAACAGAAGGGGCACTGTTTTCGGTTTGCCTCCCCAGCCTTTCAGAGGGGCTGTACTTCCACACAGACCCTGTTCCCACCCAATATCTGCTTCCAAGCAAACCACAGCTGGACCAACAGCTAAACTTTTTCCAGGAGTGGGGGCATCTCAGCAAATTGATAGGGTTGATGGACAAAATGCAGGCTGCCCAGGCAAATTTGAATTTCAGATAAACAATGAATACTTTCATGGTATAAGTGTACCCCAGGCAATATTGAGGATATAGTATAAGTAACACAAAATATAAGTTAGTTTAAAGGTATTTGCCATTTATCTGAAATTCAAATTTAATTGGGAATGCTGTATTTTTATTTGCTAAATTTGGCAACACTAAGAATAGATCAGATAAAATCCAGTTAAATAAGAGTTCTAATATGGAAACAACCTACATGTCCATCAACACAGGAGTGCATAAAGATATGGTGCATGTATACAAGGAAATATTACTCAGCCATTAAAAAGAATGAAATAAAGCCATTTGCAGCAAAATGGATGGCCCTAGAGAGCATCATACTGAGTGAAATAAGTCAGATAGATAAGGTGAAATATCGTTTGACATCCATTATATGTGAAATCTAAAAAGAAATGATCCAATGAAGAAATAGAAAGTTCCTGGTTAAAGTATTTTAAAATTTAAAGAACAGATGTGGTACATATATAAAATGGAATATTACTCAGCCACAAAAAGGAATGAAATTGTGCCATTTGCAGAGATGTGGATGGACCTAGAGACTTACAGGATGCTTACAGACTTACAGGATGCTGTAAATCAGAAAGTGAGAAACAAATATTGTATCTTAACACATATATGTGGAATCTAGAAAAATGGTACAGAGGAACCTGTTTGCAAAGCGCAAATAGCGACAGACATAGAGAAGAAAAGTATGGCCAGCAAGGGGAGGAGTGAGGATGGGATGAATTGGGAGACTGGGATTCACTTGTATGAACTACCATCCTGTTCCTGCCAAGTCAGCCTTTGGGGCTTCCCAGGTGGCACTAGTGGTAAAGAACACACCTGCCAATGCAGGAGACATGGGTTTGATCCCTGGGTTGGGAAGATCCCCTAGAGGAAGAAATGGCAACCCACTCCATTATTCTTGCCTGGAGAATCCCATGGACAGAGGAGCCTGCCTGGCTACAGTCCATGTGGTTGCAAAAAGTCAGACACGACTGAAGAGACTTGGCATGCAAGCATTACATTTAAATTACACTGTGATAAAGCTGATGAAAAAGAAAAAAAAAACACTGAAAAGATTTTCATAATTTTGGGGCTTCCCAGGTGGTGCCAGCAGTAAAGAACCTGCCTGCCAATGCAGGAGACACAAGAGACGCAAGTTCCATCCCTGGGTCTGGAAGATTTCCTGGAGGAAGGCATGGCAACCCACTCTAGTATTCTTACCTGGAGAATCCCATGGACAGAGGAGCCTATCTGGCTACAGCCCATGAAGTCAGAAAAAGACTCGGAGGAGATTTAGTGACTAAACAGCAACAACAACTTTCCTTAAAAGCAAAGGAAGGTAAAGGAGACTGATGCCTTTTTCCTAGCCCCAGGACTGCGTGATTTGGGGGCACACATTTTACAGCAGCCCCACCACATCCATGGTGCCTCAATTTCATCCTGGATGCAAAACGAATTTCTCCTGGATCCTGAAGTCATCTTGAGGTCTCCAGAAGAAGAGGTGTGGGAAACAGTCAAGGAAGCCTTCTATCATCTCAATAACCAGCAACAGTGAGGTGGCCCCACGCCTCAGATGAAAGGGGAAGAAAACAGTCTCCTTAGAAAACATTTTTTAATAAAAAAAAAATTTTATCAAAAACATTCACAGAAGGATTTTAGGCAAATGATGCAATAATTTTACAGCAATCATAACCATAGTTTTGAAAGCCAGGACTGATTACCAGGTGTATTAGAAATGGCCTTGGGGGAAACCTCTGTGCAAATATTCCTTTTTTAGTTTCATTTCAAAGACAACTTAAAAGGGAAAAGGGAGGGTGTCTGAAGCAGTAGAATAGCAGTCATTTGCACCTGGACAGCCTATGTGTCATCTCAGAGTCTGGAGCGTTTTCTGCACTGGTGGGAGTGCCCACGTGTGCCCAGGAAGCCCTGGGAGCCAGATGGAGGGGCGTGGCAGAGAGCCGAGGTGCCTCTGCCAAGGTCGCTGGGAAACGCAGGTGGACTTGAGGGTTCCGCTCCCACCTGATTACAATCACACGGCCTCCCGGCTCTGAATGGAGCACGGCCCTTTGGGAGGTCCCTCCGAGCTTCAGGACCGCAGCCTCTGCAGCCGAAGGGAAGCGGATGAGGCCCCAGGCAAGTTTCCCGAGCTCTTGCTACACAAACGGCACCAGTAGGCCTCCTGGGGGAGAATGAAGGTGGACATGATTCAGCTCCTCCAACAAGGGTGAGGTTAACTCACAAAGACAAGTCTTCAGGAAGAGACGAGACCTGCCAACGAGGATGCAGGCGGTGTTCAGACCTTTCCCTTGGCATCCAAGCCGAGGTGGGAGTAGACATGTTGTTATTTAGTCGCTAAGTCATGTTCGACTCTTTTGCGACCCCATGGACTGGAGCCCGCCAGGCTCCTCGGTCCCATGGGATTCTCCAGACTGGAGTCCTGGAGTGGGTTGCCATTCCCTTCTCCAGGGGATCTTCCCTTGGCAGGCAGATTCCTTACCACACTGTTGAGCCACCAGGGAAGTCCTGGGTATAGATGTAGATGTGGAGTATTTCACAATGTCGTCCTGCCCATCCTATATCCTGTCCAACTGGAGAACCCCGGCCTCTTCCCCACGACATGCAAAGCCAGCTCAACGCTGTTCTCCAAGCTGTTGGCTGAAAACCAGACCCTTGCGGTCTCCTCCAAGAAGTCCAGGAGGGACTTTGGATGGTGTGTTCCCATTCTGTTTGTGTTTTGCTGGTTTCCCGCCCCGCCCAATCCTCTATTCCGCTCTCTCTTTCCTTCTTTTCCTTCCCGCAGAAGAAAAACACCATGCTTAGACCTCAAGACAAGGAGAGCAGAGACGCTTCCAGATTCTCACCCCACTTCCCTGATCAGTTGGGGAAACCATGGTTCATGTTAGAGCTGAGCCAGGGCCTGTGCCCGGAGGAGAGTCCGTCGGACCAGAGCAGGACCCCAGGGTGGACCTGTTTGTCCCCATCCTCTGAGAGATCTGGAATAAAGGATGAGGCAAAGGTCAGCGGAAGGCAGTGGGCAGGGGGACCCACCAATCACCACCACAGTGTGGTCAGTGGCCAGCCTGCATTCTCTAGAAGAGTTCCAGTTTCAAATACCCCGTTGACCCCATAAACCATCCAGATGGCCTGGAAATTATACCATTTCAGTGTCCAAACTACAGTTTCAAGACTGCCCCCTCAGTTTGGAATGGGTACAAAAATCTCTCATCGCCCAAATGTCCCGGCTGGGTTTTAGAAACCGTGATCACTGCGGCTTGAGACTGATGGGGAAGCGGGTGTGCTGGGTCCTCGCGCTGTCTCCCCATCCCCTGTCACCTGTGCTCTCCTCCCACGCAGTACTGCCTGCTGCCATCCCCTCCCGCCTCCCGCTGGCCTCCCCTTGGAGGAAAACAGCCCCAGGAGGGATCTGGCAAGAGCACATGGAACCCAAGTATCTGAAGAGGATGGTAGGCTCTTCGCATCCTCACAAGAGGTGGTGTCTTGGGATTAAGGGCGTGTTCAATCAGTCATGTCCGACTCATTTTTGACCCCCCTGAATGTAAACTGCCAGGCTCCTCCTTCCATGGGACTCTCCAGGCAAGAGTCCTGGAGTGGGTTGCCGTTTCCTCCTCCAGGGGATCTTCTAGACCCAGGGATCAAACCCTCGTCTCCTGCATTGGCAGGTGGATTCTTTATGACTGAGCCACCTGGGAAGCCCCTTGAGACCAAGGGTCGAATCCTAATAAGGAATTAGGGGGTTAAGCAAACTAATATGAAGGAAGGAAGAGCAGGAGACACCTGGCGCCCCTTGAAGCTAAGTGGCGGCTACCTGTTCTGCTGTGGGCCAGCTTAAATCTCTCACCTCTGAAGGGGATGGAGGAAACCGCAGCTGCTGTGATCGAAGGAGAGAGGTGTCAGGGAGGTCTGAGCATCCTTCACTGAGTGGCCACACTCACTTCCAGATGCAGGACCACGAGGCAGGAATACACACCATGATGGCCGGACCCGAGGACCTCTGGCTGCTGGCTACAAGCCTGAAGGGGACTCCTATATATTTTATTGCACTTCTACCCCAGGGAAAACATGAAACTTGTCCACCAGAAAGCTGCACAGCGGCTGAGGAATCAATAGGAAGTACTCAGTCCCTTGGGGCGCCGAACTCCCCACCGTGATGGGCTCTATGTCATTGCAGTTGCAGTCGCCGGGGCCGTGGATCACTGCCAGCCTGAGACCGTGGAAGCAGAGCGTATTGTAGCTCACCATGGGACTGCCACCCAGAACGCTGTCTCCCTCGGTCGGGGGAGTCTTGCAGGGATCCACCTAAAAGGTGCACCCCAGGCTGCCCAGGGCTGGAGGTCTAGGTCTTGAGCAGATCCCTCTGGTCCCCCCCACCCCGTACTCGCTTCTCTTCACTCCCTGATGACAACTGTCTCCCTTCTGCTCTGCCTCCTGCAGCCTCAGTGAGGGTCTGCCTGCTGCCTTCCTAGATGCCTGTTTGCTTTCATTCTCTCCTCTCTTTGTTCTCTGTACGGCAGAAGACAAGTCAACTTCAGCCCTAAAATCCATCCTCTGGCTAAAAAAAAGATGCATGACCATCTTGGAAGAAAGTCTCCATAGAAGGCTGTCTCACCCTCTGTTTTTTCCCTCTGACCTGTCCTCCTATGGGCTGATATTTCCACACTTGGAAATTAATTTCTTTGACTTTGTTAAAATATGAATAAGCAGAGAAAGGGAACAGCTATTTGTGTTTCAGAGCAAATGTGCTTATTCCGCGAGCATACTTTGATAGAGAAAGAAAGAATCTGAGAGTTCCTTTGATAGGGAGATGCAGAATTGGAAAATAAAGGAGCTGGGAACAGTTAAGAGAGGCCTCAGAGAAAGAGGGAACTGGATAACAGAAAGATGGAAGGGGGCCCAAGGCACACTTTTCCTGTTTCAGAGCTTTGCACTTGCCAAGCGAGCCTGAGCCAGCTCTCAGATCAACAAGAGGGAAGGGGAGGGGTGTGCTGGCACCAGTTCAGGCCTTAGCCACAAAGGCCTCCTTTAGGCCGGGGACTGTGTTCAGTTCAGTTCAGTCGCTCAGTCGTGTCTGACTCTTTGCGACCCCATGGACTGCAGCACGCCAGGCCTCCCTGTCCATCACCAACTCCCAGAGTTTACCCAAACTCATGTCCATTGAGACGGTGATGCCATCCAACCATCTCATCCTCTGTCGTCCCCTCCTCCTCCCACCTTCAATCTTTCCCAGCATCAGGGTCTTTTCCAATGAGTCAATTCTTCGCATCAGGTGGCCAGAGTATTGGAGTTTCAGCTTCAACATCAGCCCTTCCAATGAACACTCAGGATTGATCTCCTTTAGGATGGACTGGTTGGATCTCCTTGCAGTCCAAGGGACTCTCAAGAGTCTTCTCTAACACCACAGTTCAAAAGCATCAATTCTTCGGCGCTCAGCTTTCTTTATAGTCCAACTCTCACATCCATACATGACCACTGGAAAAACCATAATCTTGACTAGGTGGACCTTCGTTGGCAAAGTAATGTCTCTGCTTTTTAGTATGCTGTCTAGATTGACTGTGTAGGCACCAGCAATGCAAAAACCCAGCTCCTGCCCTCAAGGAGCTCACAGACTCATGGGAAGAAGCACAAGGGTATCAACGTTTGAGAGTGCTTCAGCTGAGCGATGCCCCAGGGGAGGGGCCTGGGGAATGGGGAGGATCCGTAGGCTATTAACAGACAAGTAAGAAGGAATCTAATAGCAGAGGGAAAGGAATACCCGGCAGAGGGAGCAGCCTAAGCAAAGTCTCATGAACAGGACTTCCTAGGTATCCAGCGGCTGAGACTTCACACTCCCAATGCAGGGGGCATGGATTGAATCCCTGGTTGAAGAACTAAGATCCCACGTGCTGTCAAAAAAGCAGAGTTCTGTGTGTTTGGAATATGGAATCCTTAAGGTGATGGGAGATGGAGCCGGAAAGGTGCTCGGCCATCAGAGCGCCAAAGGGCAAGCCCAGATGTGTAAGCTTTCTTAGAAAAGCAGTGAGAGGAGCTCTTGGTGGGTTTTAAGCAGGGGCCTGTAGTGGGTGGGAGGGGGGCTCAAGATGGAGGGGATATATGTACACATATAGCTGATTCACTTTGTTCTACGGCAGAAACTAACACAATATTGTAAAGCAACTATACTCCAATAATACAATAACAATAATAAATAAATAAAATAAAAGCAGGGGCCTACAAGGGCAGTTTGTTTCTGGACGATCATCTGAAAGCAAGCAGGTGATGGAGAAGGGAATGAGACCAGAGACAGAGAGAGGCTATTCGGGAAGAGCTGGTAATAGGGGGAGAGGAAGGACTGACCCAAAGCAGGGGCAGAGGGCCCGGAGGAAGATTGGAAGTAGCACCTATGAGACCCGGGAGCAACACAGGGACAGAGGGATTGTAGGAAGATAACAAAACGATGCCTGGATTTCTGGCAGGGCCACCAGTGAATGGTTAACTATCCACCAAGAAAGGAATGCAGGGGAGTCATCCAGGGCGGAGGTCCAATAGTCTGGATGTAAGTATAGCCTCGCTAGGTCAACATTCTATTTGAAAATCCCTTCAATTATCCATAAAGTCCAGTTGCTTTGGTTGAATTAGATGAAGTTCCAGGACCTTGTTCACATGATCATTAAATCCCAGAATTGCACTCAGCATAGAGCTACAACTCATGGAATGAAAAACACAAGGAACCTGCCTCTCTATGGAATAGAAGAGTCATGTCCTCACCATGGGGCTGTCAGCCATGGGTAGGATGGCTGGCAGGTACCTCACATGCCATTTAAGTCAGAGTTTCTCAACCAAGGCTGAGTATTGGATCTACTGGGGGAGCTTTGAGATGATGGCTGAGTCCCACATGCAGAGGTTCTGACTTAACCCTCTGGAGCACAGCCTGGGGATCTGAATTATCAAAAGCTCCTGGGAAATTCTAAAGTGTAGACACAGTTGAGAGTCTCTGATTTAGATTGTTCTCTCTCCTTCCCAGTGTATTTGAATTCCCCTTCCCCGGAGGCTCCGATGGTAAAGAATCTGCCTGCAATGCAGGAGACCAGGGTTTGATTCCCGGGTCAGGAAGATCCCCTGGAGAAGGAAATGGCAACCCGCTCCAGTATTCTTGCCTGGAGAATTCCATGGACAGAGGAGCCTGGTGGACTACATACAGTCCATGGGGTTACAAAGAGTCAGACACGACTGAGCGACTAACACTTTCAAAGGTCAATGAGCCAGGTCAGCGTGGGACCGTCGGCGACTGGCAGAGGCTCAGACGGTGACATCCTTGGCCCGCCCCTGATAGTCCCTCTGGATCTCACAGTAAATGTTTATCCAGGCAGCCCCGGGTCCGGCAGCGGCTGCTGATTGCTGGGTACACTTGCTGGGACGGGGCAGAGGCTCTTCCAGACACTGGTTCCAGACAGCTTGGCTCTGAAACACAAACAAACAAAAAATAGTCCCTCTGCCTCTCAACCTGCTCTGCACTGGGGAGGCGCTGGGGTGGGGATCAGGGGAAGATTTCAAACCAGGGCAACATTTACTAGGCTTTTCCAACCTGTGCTAGAGTAGTTATTACTGCAAATAGCCATTTGGGCGGCCACGAGTCTGTAATTTTAACCTCTGAAGCAGCATGTTCTCAGAGCCCTGGATATCTCATTTTGGTGATGCAACGAGGAAGATCCAGGGACAGGACAAAAAGCAAGTCTCACTGCCCCCACCTCCCCCAGCTGCTGACACCACGACCACCATGCTACTCAAAACTGGGCTCCAAGATTTTACAAGAAGGACCCTTCAGAGTCCAGGTTGGAGCTTAATTTGTCTTTTTCTTGCCATATCTGCATTTGTTATCATTCAGTCGCTAAGTCGTGTCTGACTCTTTGTGACCCCATGGACTGTAGCCAGCCAGGCTCCTCTGTCCATGGGATTATCCTAGCAAGCATACTGGAGTGGGTTGCCATTTCCTCCTCCATGGGATCTTCCTGACCCAGGGATTGAACTCATGTCTCCTGCATCTCCTGAATTCTTTACCACTGAGCCATCAGGGAAGCCGCATTTCCGCATACCTTCCCTTTAAAACAGTCCTAGATTCTCTGCCTACCTTCCCCTTAAAATGGTCCTGGTTTCTTTAAGCATCTTCCCTGGAGCATCTTTGAAGCTCTAATCCCAGTGAACCTTGATCCATCAGAGGCAATGGAGACTGAGTCAGTTTATCCATGAGTCCACAGCACAGCCTCCTAGCTCAGCAACCAGAACAGAAAAGCCACACACATCCAGACTGGAGGCCACCAAGCATAGTGGAGAACCCCTTCAGCCACTCTGCTCTCCCCTGACCCCTTGGGTATCAGTAGGGCATCCCCATGAGGGCCCTGAGGGAAGTAGAGGTACATAGTTTTGTGGGGAAGAAGGGTATACACCAGCCCCAGCCTTCGGGACACTTAAATCCAATCAGTGTTCATAAAGCCCAGGGCAGAGAAGGCTCAAGACACCAGATGAAAATCCAAACTCTGGGGGGCCCCTGGGTTGACCCCAAATTCCCAGAGCTGCAGCTTTCCTGGGACTGCTTTAATCCACTGTGAAGGTACCTCTTTAGTGGGAGCCAGTCGCCCCCCACCCACCAGTGACCCAGGACAGGGGCTTCTGCCAGAGTGGCTCGCCCCAGGCCCCCAGCCGACCAGCTCCTGTGTTCCTTGCTAGTGTATCACGTGGGTGACAGCCAGTCACCCTGAGACAGGGTCTTCTTTTATTTTTTTAAGGCAAACTATTTGTTCATCTTCTCTGGCTGGGAAGCAGGTGGGATCTTGGTTCCCCAACCAGGGATTGAACCCACACACCATGCATCCAGCGTTGTAAACACTAGATCACCAGGGAAGTCCTGAGACAAGTGTCCACCAACCTGAGGATGAGGCACAAGGGTTTTCATCCTTCTCTTGGGGATCCCCCAGATGTGCAGTGGCTTCTGCAGGTGGCTGTGAAATTCTCAAGACCAAAGTCATTTGAATTCATTCTCATCTTTTTAAAGCAATCAGTGCAATATCAGAAAGTCCTCTGGAGGAGCCAAGGGAATGGAGAGCTGTCACAAATTTGAAAGATTCTTCCTTGTCTTAGTCGTCATATTTGATGGACAAATTCACATAATTCATTCATTTCGACAAACACCCAGCAGGCGCCCATTTCTGTGCGGTGACCCCCTCCCTGCAGGCAGGAATCTGGCAGGTCCCTGGCCCGGCAAGGTCTCAGTTGCAGTTTAGGAGGCAGGTGATCGTCAGGGTGTGTGAACTAGTGTGTGTGAAAAATAGTGTGTGACGACTAACAGAGGGGCTGCCCGCATAGGGGGCGAACACTGCCTTGGGGTGTCAGGAAAATACGTGGGGAGATTGGGAGCAATTCACCAGGATCTGAAAAGGAGAAGTGGGGGGAAAGATGGCGGGCACAGAGCCGCAGAGCCGTGGGGAAAGGAGGCCCCTTGGAGAGCCGGCTTCCGCAGGCTGGACCTCACCCTGGGGGCCCGGCTGAGGTCAACCATAGGATGCCAGTGCTTTGCCCGGTCCAAGAGCTTTCCTGGCCCTTTCCTAGTGAGATTTCTTCTGCATCGCACACTGGGTCAATGAACATATGTCTGATCAGCACCGCCACGGGTATGTGGCCTTCGAAGTCACCGACGTCATCCTCTTTGGAAGGCTAAAAATAACTCACCCATCTGCTGCCTCCATCTCACCTGCCCAGACAGAAGGCGGCCAGGTGGGCCGCATCAGAAGCAGGACTTGGCAGAGGAGGGAGGACTCTGGCAGCTCTGCGGTTTGATCAACTACCCACCGACTTCCAAGCGTATCCGAAGGCGAGAGTCTTGCCACACGAAGATATGAGCCCAGAGGATCATCCAAAGGAGAGGAGAAGAGAGTGGGTGCTTACTGAGTGTCCACTCTCCATCAGCCCGGGGTCAGCCGCTTCGTGGATGTCACCATCATCTCTGTATGAAGAGGAACCCAGGCTGCCCATCCCATGACTGGAAGGTTTGAAGTCAACCCCATTCCCCCCCCCGACCCGTGGGCACACACACCAACACCCCCTGCGGCTTCCTGGTTCCCCGCTCCGCCCCCTCACCTGCACTATCTCAGCCGCTGGGTTTGGAGGGGCCTCATTCTGGGCTGCAAGCCCTCCTTTTCTCACAGCTGCTCCGGCGGGAGCTGTCAGCACCGGCCCACGCGGGAGTGGGTGTTTGCAAACGTTCGGAATGACCTTCCTTTAATGACAGTAGCAAACGGATCCTTGAACAGGTAACATATGTGTATCCTTTTCCAAGAGGAGCCCTCACTTGCCTGCATCAGACAAAGGGATATGGGATAGAAGACACAGAGGTAAAAGAATCAGGTTTGGAAATTAACTCCTTGCACATTTGAAAAAATGAAACCCACAGGAAATTCCCTGGTAGTCCAGTGGATAGGTCTTGGTGTTTTCACTGACGTAGCTGGGGTTCAAACCCTGGTGGAGGAACTAAGATCCTCGAGGCTCGGCCAAGAAATAAAACAAATAAAATCAAATGAGATGTAGCTGGGCACTTGTATTTTTTTTTAAAAAAGAAATTAACAAATTCCTAACCCCTACATCCTCACAGAACCCTGGAGTCTGGGGTCCCCCAAGAGAGGACATGATGTTCATTTACTTCAATGCCTTAAACTGTCCACTGGTTTGTAACACACGGACCTACACGGCACGCATTTCCCTTCTCACTTCTGCACCCGCCTCCAGCCAAGGCAACGGCTGACTCTGGTTCTCCAGACTCCTACCCCACTCAGAAAGCTCTGCCTTTAGCCCTTTTCTCCTGAACCTCCAGTCCTAGAGATGCTACTGTTCATCTGCTTTTTAGAAATTATCACCCCCGAGTCATCTCTGTATGTCCAGTCTTCTTATCTCTCCAGTCTCCTAACTATGCCCTATTCAAGGACATGAGCGTTCAGTCTGGTCTTTGGCGTGAAACATGAAAGAAAGGTGAGTGAAACAAGCACGCGTGTAACCACATGGAGGATGGAGGGCAGGATGGGAGGGTGCGTTGAAGCTAGGGAGTCGTGTGGGTGTGCTGAGGGGGTTGCAAGGGAGGCTGATCAGAGGCAAGAACTGAAACTCTCGAGTTAGACTTCATTTTTCTCCCTACACTTCCGTTTGCTTTTCTATACAATGGGTAAGTGATACCCAACAGGAAAAGTTAAAGGACTAACTATGCATAGAACTTTACTTCCATGACCTCACACTCTTCATCCTTTTTTTTTTTTCCTTAACAGGTGAAGGAATTGGAGCTTAAAGATGATATAATTTGGGACTTCCCTGGTGGTCCAGGGGTTTAGAATCTGTCTTCCAATGAACGGGATGCGGGTTTGATCCCTGGCTGGGGAACTAAGATCCCACATGCCGCAGGACAAGAAAGTCTGTGTGCTGAGACTAGAGAAGCCTAGGAGGTGAAACGGAGACCCAGGAGGTGAAGCAACCTGCCCAGAGCCACACAGATGGGACACGGCAGAGCCGAGATCCAAGCCCAGGCTGGTCTGCTTCTGCCACCCTTGCTTCTAGCCACCGCCGATGCTGCCTCCCTCTGTACGTCTGATGTCGAATTGTCAGGAGCACCAGGCGCTTGCTTCAGAAACCACAGCTACTCAAGGAAGGAGTCCACACCTCCCAATCGCCATCCTCTCCAGGAGACAGACCCTTGCTCCTCTCCCAATAATCTCTCCCCACTCCCCTTTATTCCTGAATAGGCAGATTGGTCCACAGCCTGCCAGGTTATCTGTGACTCTATTATTGCCAGTGTTGTGATGCCCCAGAGAGGACAGATACAGGCTCCTTGAGAGCAAGGATCATTTATCCCCTTCAGATCTCTCTCCTCAGCTAGTGGGGCATTTACTAAGTGCCTGATTAAAAACAGTCACCCCTGGTCTCTTGGTGGTAGGAGGCAGGGGATGGGTAGGAGGCTTGGTTCCAGGATCCCTGAGGATACCAAAATCCAAGGATGCCCAGGTCCCTTATGTAAAATGGCATAGTATTTGTGTATAGTCTATACATATCTTCCCTCATACTTTAAATAGTCTCTAGATTACTTAGAAAACCTAATAAAATATAAATGCTATGTAAATAGTTGTAAATACTATTGAAAATTCAAATTTTGCTTTTTGGAGCTCTCTGGAATTTTTTTCTTCTTGCATATTTTCAATCTGCAGTTGGTTGAACCATGGATGGGAAACCTACAGATACGGAGGGCAGTTGTACTTCCTGGCTGATGTACAGCCAAGACAAGGACTGACGGAGGGTGGGAGTGACCACATTTCTCAGAGCGTCTGTGGTTCACTGTGAGATCCTGACCTCTTGAAATGTGTCACTGGCAGACAGGCCACTGAGCAGCTTCTGAGTCCCAGGTGCCATTCAATTCTGAAGTCTCGGGGGACCCCAGGAGACTGCAGCAGAAGGGGGAGCCACATATATCATCCTTATGACATTTGTGTGGATTTTAAGTGTTTAGCTTTAATCACAAGTGTGCATGCATGCATAGTCACATGCAACCCTTTGCAACCCCACAGACTGTAGCCCACAGGTTCTCTGTGCATAGGATTTTCCAGGCAAGAATACTGGATTGAGCTGCCATTTCCTTCTCCAGGGGATCTTCCTGACCCAGGGATCAAACCTGCATCTCTTGCATTGGCGGGTGGATTCTTTACCACTAGTACCACCTGGGAAGCCCAAGTGGAGGTTTAACTTTTTTAAAAAACCAGTCTTTAGAAGTAATTTACATGAAAACATATGTCTACACAAAATTCTGCATATGACTGTTCATAGCAGCACTATTCAAAACAGTCAAAAGTGGAAACAATCCAAATGGACATCAAATGATGAACGGATACATGAAGTGTGGTATCTCCACATAATGGAATGTTATTTGGGGGGAAAAAGGAATGAAGCACTGATACATTCTACAACATGAATGAACCTTGAAAATTATGCTAAGCCAAAGGAGCCAGACACAAAAGACTACAGATGGTAGGATTCCATTTATATGAAATATTCGGAGAGAGAAAAAGCAGAGTAGCAGTTGCCAGCGGCTAGGAGGAGATGGGGAAATGATTGACAGCTATCGTGTGTGGGGTTTATCTGAGGGTGATGAAAAATGTTCTAAAATTGACATGGTGACAACTGCATAACTGAGGATACTAAAAATCGTTGAATTATACACTTCAAGGGGGCGACTTTCTAGTACATGAATTATACCTCAATAAAGCTATTACGAATACAAAATAATTTACAATGAACATAATTGTTTTCTTACAATTGATATTGACTCCAATTATGCCAATCACTGAGATGTCGTCTCTTCTATGGTTACTCTATTTCACCTTATTTACTATCAAATCAGCTACTTAAGGGCACTTGCTGATTTTATTTTCCTTTCAAGACCACAAAAAAGGCACAATGATTTTTTTTTTTCAAATCTGAGATCTTTTTATGATCAAAGTGATCCATTCTTAAAAATTCACACAATACAGAAATAGCATAATAAACATCAAACATCTACTCATAACCCCTTCCCCAAAGGCTGCCACTCTAATAAGTTGCTTTATAGCCTTCCTGAGCTTTAATGAATGTATAAACACAAAAGTAATTTGCACAAACTTGATCATCCAAGTACACTGTTCTGAAACCAGCTTTTTTTTTTTGACAGCCTGTCATAGATGGCTTTCAACAACCAAACATTTTGATATACACCATCATTTTTAATACCTGCTTAATATTGTTGAATAGATAACCCCTCAACTCCATGTTAATGGATATTTTAAGCTGTTGTCATGTTTTTTTCTATGCTAAACAAGCTACAATGCACATTCACTGAGATATTAGGTTGGCCAAAAAGATCATTCAGGTGTTTTCCGTAACATCTTATAGAAAAACCTGCACGAATTTTTTGGCCAACCCAATACATTCCTAGAAATGGGAATGATCAGCCAAAGGAGTCACGTATTTTACAACTGGATGTCTATTCCTCGATCTCCTCCTAGAAAGGAGGCTAATTGGGATGATCCTGCATTAAAAAGTGTCTTTTCGACCTCAGCATCCAGAGCCAGGGGACTAGCAAGGGGCTCCATTTGCCTGTCCATCACTCCCCACCTGGAGGCAGAGACGGGGACATCTCATCTTTTCACTTCTGGTGAATTTCCACAGGTGGAAGACAGCCAAATCCTTGAGTTATGGCCATTTTTCCCAGTTCTAAGATTCCAAGGATTTCCTCTCTCAATTTCTGGTAACCTCTCTGCTCACATAGTCCAAAGGTTTCATGGTGATTTCCAAATTTAGACAAAATTCGTTATGTCTGAAAGTAATTGGAAGAAAGTGTAGGATCACAGAGTGCACGAGATGTCAGTATCAACTAAGGAGGAGTTCACAGAACTAGTTACAGCAAAAAGAATAACTCTTCAAGGTCCCAAAGGATCACTTGGTTTTTTTTGTGATCTTCTCCCCCCAAAAAAAACTATTTTCAGAACCAGGCATCTAGCTACAAGGCCTGCCTGGCTTCCTAGTAAATTTTAAAGCCTACATCCCTTAAATAAACCCTCCTTCTCTCGAGTGAAATAGAAGTTGCTGCCCTTCCCTCAAACATGCTGTATTTTCCTACATTGTGTCTTTGTCATTGATAATAAAAAGCTGTCACCTTTTCCATCTATTATATGCCAGGCACCCGGCCACGGGCTTTGAGGGGATACTTTAGGTAATTCTATAAGGCAGGTACGATTTCTCCCCATAAACATGTAAGGAAAAATGAAGCTCAGAAAGGTTGAGTGACTTATCCAGAGTCACACAGCTGCTCGGGGTCAAGCAGATCACGTCATCCTAATTCCAACACTCCTGCTCTCAGTCTCCCCCTGCATTGCCTGACACCCTCCACTCTCTCTGGCTCCCAACAATCTAAACCCCTCAAGAGGCACCTCATATTCCATCTCTTCTGACAGTCCCCCACCTTCAACCGCATGGAAGTTCTTTCATCATTCTGAATTCTTACTGTCTAAACTCCGAGGGGCTTCTTGTCCTCCACACAGTTTCTTCAGCACCTTTCAAGCACCAGACTCTGCCAGATGTCCAGCCAGGGCTGTGTCTGCCACTAGACTGCAGACCCATCGGAGGCAGGTGTGACGGGGACCTCCCTGTATCTCTGGGGATGGCGGCCGCCCAGGAGGCCCACAGCAGACATTTTTGGGTTCACCGATGAGTCAGATGGACGATGGCAGTGCAAAGGGATGGTTGCTTTTCTCCTCTACACCCCCTGAATCAGGGTCTCTGAGTCTCTGCCTGTTCCCGGGACCCACTGTTCTGTGAATTCACCCCTTCCTGTTCTGAGGTGTTTCTCCTCTCACTGGGGAGGCAGCTCTGGCCAGACAATTTTTCTCCGTGCCCTGTCTTCTGCAGAGGGCGATGTGTAGAGCAGCAGGTGCCTGATAACAAATCCATTAAACCTCCGTTCCTTCTCCCAGCACGAGCTCCCGGGCACTCCACACTGTTTATCTTCCCTACCCAGCAGCCGGGTGGATGACGAGGGTCTCCCTCCACGTGCGGGAAGCAGGAAAGAGACTGTACTTTGAGCCCCAAGTCACCTGAACGACACCCAAAAGACAGAACAACAGGAACTGCACCCTGCACGGTGTCCCCTCTCCTGAGGACCAGGGTTGGGCTGAGATTACTAGAAAACCAAACCCTGGTGTCCACCCGCTTTCTCCTTCTGATGGCTCCTCTGCCCTCACACACACACACACACACACACACACACACCCCTACACATACACAGACGGCCCCTCCTTCCCTGGGCCCCTGACAAGAAAACTCAAAAGGGAACACAGGTGAGGGCAAAGCCAAGGAGACTATGTCATACGAGGGTCTGGGGTAGGTGGTACCTGATCCCCGTGGTACAATTTGAGAGAATCAGGCAGAACTAACTCCTGGGCTACCTGCCACCAGGACCTGAAAGGTCTCATTTAGGATTGTTGCCTGAGTTGGCCTCACAGTCTCCCTTTGGCGTCATGGCACTTGGAAGAACCCCCACGTCTGGTTTTATGGTCTTCAGTCCTGAATATTCATTGAAAGGATTAATGCTGAAGCTGAAACTCCATTACTTTGGCCACCTGATGTGAAAAACTGACTCATTGGAAAAGACCCTGATGCTGAGAAACATTGAAGGCAAGAGAAGAGGATGACAGAAGATGAGATGGTTGGATGGCATCACCAACTCGACGGACAAGAGTTTGAGCAAGCTCCGGGAGCTGGTGATGGACAGGGAGGCCTGGTGTGCTGCAGTCCATGGGGTCGCAAAGAGTCAGACACAACTGAATGACTGAACTGGGGCCATCTTAAGATTCCTAACAATTTTTAATGAGAGCGATCCTTTGTTTTCATTGTGGGCTGGGCCCTGCAAATCATAAAAGCTGCTTCTATTGATCAGAAGGGAGCAAGATTCTTCAGAAAAGGATGAAGGATGAAACAGGTTCTTGAAGGGGGAAGGGGGCGGGAGAGGGCTGAGGGGCTGTCCCTGAGAGCTGGGGGAGCTTCATGGGTTCCAATCAGGCCCCAGAAGCTCAGGGAACCTGAGGCTGGGCCACCCTGTGTCTTGCCCCTCCCGCATCAGCCTTTCCCAAGTCTCTGAAGCCGGCAGAGCATTGAGAGCTTCCGGGTCTCACCGTGGCCCCAGGAAGATGTCGGAAAGCACCCTCCCTCCTTGAAGGCAAACGGGTGCAGCCACTATGGAAAACAGCATAGAGGTTCCTTAAGAAACAAAAAATAGAACTACCCTGTGATCCAGCAGCCCCACTCCTGGACACATATCTGGAAAAGACAAAAACTCCAATTTGAAAAGATGTTCACTGCAGCACTATTTACCGTAGCTAAGGTATGAAGCAACCCAAGTGGCCATCAAGAGATGACTGGATAAAGATGTGGTAAATATCAATATATACAATAGAATATTACTCAGCCATAAAAAAAAGAATGAAATACTGCCACTTGCAGGAAATTGGATGGACCTAGAGACAATCACATTAAGTGAAGTAAGTCAGACAGAGAAAGACACATGTCACACAGCATCACTTCTGCATGGAATCTTAAAAAATCATATAAATATACAAATATATGAAACAGAAACACAGACATAGGAAGCAAACTGATAGTTATCAAAGGGGAAGGCAGGGAGGGATCTATTAGAAGTACGCAGTTGACAGGTACAAACTACTATACATAAAATAGATAAGCAACAAGGATTTACTATATAGGAAACTATAATAAATACCTAATAATAACCCATGGAGGAAAATAATCTGAAAAATACATACATATCTCTAACTGAATCACTTTGTTGTACACCTGAAACTAACACAATATTGTAAGGCAAATATACTTCAGTTTTTAAAAAAAGCATCCCCCTGGGTGTGCACAGGTAGCATGATGGTGGCTCCTCCTAAATTTACACTCTTCTGTCCATCCCCCTGCCCAGGGCTCAGCCTCCAGCCCCAAGTCCTTCTACAGTCCCAGAGCCACGGCAAGGCTAACTCTGAGCAATCTGCTGTGGTTGGCCAGGTGCCTTCAGCCACAGCAAACTGGAACTGGGAGCCCCTGGTTCACTGGAGCTGAGCCCATGCCACAGAGAGCCCATTTAGGGCTCCCTCTGATCCAGAGCCTCGTTAGGGAGCAGAAAATTCATGCCCAACCTCATCCCCAGCAGAAGCCCTGCCCCATCCTCTGGGAAAGTCAGCCCTTTATTAAAGCAGGGAGCTGGGCTCTGTGAGTGAGAGTGGGGGCTTCTTTAAAGCAGGATCCAGGCCTTAGACTCCTGTGCATTCCAGTATCAAGCTCAGAGCCCTGGTAGGAAAGAAGGAAAGGAGGGAAGGAGGGAGGAATGGATGGATGGGTTGGTTACCTAGGCCTGACTATTCAGAAGAGCGCCTAGGAAACCCTCCTGTCTTCTAAGCTCCAAAACAACCTGTCAGATTCCACCAATATTGCTGCATTTCTTAAGAATCCTCTGGCCTTGAGAAGCCCTACTAAAATTCAAATACTCCTGGAAATAACTCTGTGAGCTTTCTTCCAGGGAGATAAAGTGTGGTGCTCGGAGTCTGGCAAAAGCAGAAGGCGGGGAGGAGGAGGGACAGAGGCAGCGGTGACAAACACAACTGCCCCGGAAGGAACACACCCGTGGCCACGGTGGGGAGAGGCCTGGTGCGGTCACTGGAGGCTGTAGAGCAGATGGACGCGGCTCCAAGTGGCTCCTGAGCTGCGGTTTGCTGAATTCTGCTTGTCCTAAGCTCCTTCGTGTCCCAGCTCCCTGACGTCCAGGACCCTGAATCTCCCTCCCTTCCTGAGCAACCTAAAAGCAGGGCCTCCCTTCACCAAAGGGAAGATCCAAAGCTACACAGTGTGTGGGAGCACGGCTGCTTCCGGAGCCCTGCCTCCCGGCCCCCCGCCCAGCACCCCGCCAGCCCTGCTGAGCCCCCAGCCGAGGTGCTCGGAAATGGGCCTCCCGCTTGGTCTCATCGCAGCAGGGGCGGCGGGAGAGGACCTGAAGGGCCTGCTCCCAAACCCTCCCTGGAGACCCCATCTTTCTCCGCAGACTGTGACCTCATTAAGGGGGCCTGCTGGAAAGCGGATTAGGCATCCCAGTGAGTTCCTATCATGTGGTTGTTATTATCTGCAGTTTTCATCATAATTCAGAACTCGTAAGTAATTCGGAACCGGTGCCCTCTGGCAACTGCAACTGCCCCCGGATCAGCTGATCAGCGTCAGCCCCCTACCGCGCCACCCCCCACGAGCCCTACCCACATTCCCGCTTTCAATCCATGTGGATTTCAATCCATGTGGATTCATCAAGTGGTTTCATCAACCATGTGATTCATCAAGTACTCAGCCGGCAGCTAGACCTGCCTAAAAGTGAAGTGGATCCTCCCCTACCAGAGAAGCCAGGATCAAGTGCTGGTGGTCAGGGAGGGCTTCCCAAGGGGGCACAGCCAGAGCAGAACAGGGCAGTGGGTGCTGGAGTAGCCAAAAATAAAGGCAGCCAGAGACTTTCTGCCTTAAGCACTGGCCTCTGCTCCCCTGTCTGAGCTCTGATAGCCTGGAAGGTTCCCTGTAACTGCCCCCCAAAGCAGCAAAAGGCATTCTCCTATAAATTCTAGAGATCAAAGTGGTCGTCCCTGACCCCTGCACCCCACCACCAGCTCCCCCACAGGCCTGGGAAGTGAGGATCACTTTTTTTTTTTAACAAAACAAGTGTTTGGGGAGTTATTTTTAAATAAAACAAGTTAGTCCAACAATTCCAAGGTACAAACTTAGCCAGTTTTGAACTGATGGACGACAAGGGGGCAGAGGTCAGTCCTTCCACAGAGGAACGGTCTCCTCCCTGACGCCCTCCTTGGTCACGGTGCAGATCCTGAGTGCATCCCCAGGGCACACATCTCTCTCAGCAGCAGAAACAGAGATGTCTAACGGGAGCATCTCAGTTGCTCTTCACACCCGCTGCTTCGACCAATCAGAGGGCAGCCTCCAGGGTCCATCACCCTCTCCCCCCCACAACCTGGAACAGTCTCCTGGGGTGACCCGAAGCCTGGGGGCCAATTCAACCCCAGGGAGCCCTTTAGCTACTTCTCAGGGCTCCCCTTCACTGGAGAAGCTCAGCTCAGGGCTCTACTCACACACAGGGATGGCTGTGCGGGTCGTGGTCCCCGGGGCCCCATCTCACCCACGATGTTCATTCATTGGCTCCGCTGGATGTCTGCTGAGCACGTACTACAGGCCGAGCGCTGGCCAGGGTGGAGGACAGCAAACCCCTTCTCATCCTCAGGCAGCTCCCCACCGGGGGAGCAGACGAGGAGCAGGGCTGGGTGGAGATGACCATCGTGTGGGAGGCACCGCGGGGAGTTAGTTCCCTGGCCTTTGCCCTCAAGAAGCTTAGCGTCAGGTGGCCAGGCTGACACAGTGGGATAAAGCTGGAAGCAGGGTCGGAGGGAGGCAAGAGTCAGCAGCTAAGAGGGGCCATCCAAGCAGCAGTTAAGATAGGGGGACCAGACACAGGGCAGAGGCGTGGCAGACCCACCACAGGGACGGATCTAGGAGCTGGAGCTCAGGCAGGAGAACAAAGGCCCTCCACTCTAGGCAGAGCCCTGGCACAATCAAGTTTATGCTCTTTTTTAATTCTTTTAAGATTTTTTTGGAATATTACTCAGCCATTAAAAAGAATTCATTTGAATCAGTTCTAATGAGATGGATGAAACTGGAGCCCATTATACAGAGTGAAGTAAGCCAGAAAGATAAAGACCAATACAGTATACTAATGCATATATATGGAATTTAAAAAGATGGTAACGATAACCCAATATGCAAAACAGAAAAAGAGACACAGATGTACAGAACAGACTTTGGGACTCTGTGGGAGAAGGCGAGGGTGGGATGTTCTGAGAGAACAGCATTGAAACAAGTATACTATCAAGTGTGAAACAGACCACCAGCCCAGGTTGGATGCATGAGACAAGTGCTCAGGGCTGGTGCACTGGGAAGACCCAGAGGGATGGGATGGGGAGGGAGGTGGGAGGGGGGATTGGGATGGGGAACACATGTAAATCCATGGCTGATTCATGTCAATGTATGGCAAAAACCACTACAATATTGTAAAGTAATTAGCCTCCAACAAATAAAAATAAATGGAAAAAAAAAATTTTTTTTTATGTGGACCACTTTTAAAGTCTTTATTGAACTTGTTACATATAATATTGCTTCTGTTTTAGGTTTTGGACTTTTTTGGCCCTGAGGCACATGGGATCTTAGTTCCCTGACCCGGGATCAAACCCGCAACCCCTGCAGTGGAAGGCCAAGTCTTAACCATCGGACCCCCAGGAAGTCCCCCCAGGTTTACAACTTAGAAAGTGATTGGCCAGAGCTGGGAGGACACTGTCCTGGGGGAGTCTGCCTTTGTTTAGTGAGCGATGCCTGACAACTGAACTCAAGCAGCAGAGGTGAGGCAGGGCAAAGGGGCAAAGTGAATGGATTTAAGGAGGGTGAGTGGACAGGATGTGGTGACTAATGGATGCAGGCTGTGGGCCAGAAGGAAAACAACACCTGACTTCTGGCTTGATCGGCCAGGAGGACAGCTGAGCAACTAACGAAGGCAGGGAATACGGACAAGGGGCAGGATGCTGGGAATGATAAAGGGTTCAGCTTCAGACTTGTTGACACTGAGGCGTTTGTGGGACAAATAAGAGATGCTGGAAAGCTGGTAGATGGTGTAATGGATTTGGAAGACATGGCAAACTGAAGCCACACAACTACCTGAGATCATCCAGTTTGTAAACAACAACAAAGTTAAACCCTGAGGAACACCATCATATAGTCCAAAGGAAAAGGAGGAGGAACCTGGGAAAAGTTGAACAGAATGATCAGAAATAGAAGAAAAATCAAGGGAGAAGGAGAGGGAGTGCATTTTCCACACGTAACCAGAAAAGTCAATTCAAACTGATCTAAGTAATAAAAATTATTTAAAGGTGCATGTAATTGGAAATTCAGGGCCAACATTGGCTTCAGGTTCAGCTTGATCCAGCTGCTCAATAGCAACATCAAGGATTCAGTTTCTTTGTGTCTCTTGGTTTTGCCTTAGGTAAGATGAGCTTTCTTCTAATGCCAATTGCCAAAACTCGGGTTTCTTATCATCCCCTCAAAGTTCAGAGGAAAGAGACCCAAACACTCAGATATCTCCCAGAGAATCAAGGAACTTTCATACCTGGAAAACACTAAAAGTTTTCCCCAAGCTCATTGGCTTGAATTTGGTGATATCCCCACCCCTGAACCAATTTCTGTGGTTCTGATTAGCTTATACCCAAAAATCACTTTCCCCAGGATGAGACAGATTTGGTTTTCCACAAAGCACACAGAGGAGTAGATTCTTTAAATTTTCCTTTAAAAATTACTAAAAAATAGAAAGAACTTATGTTACGGGTGAGCATCACAGATGAGATCCTTTCAAGGAGGAAGTAATCAACAGCATCAAAAACAGAGAGATTGGGACTTCCCTGGCAGTCCAGTGGTTTAAGACACCACATTTCCACTGCAGGATGTATGGATTCGATCCCTGCTCAGGGAACTAAGATCCCGCATGTGTGTGATATAGCAAGAAAATAGAAGGAGAAGGGGAAAAAAAAACAGATTAAGAGTCATCTTTTTGTATGAGCTGGAATGGAAATAGCTGTGAGGGTAGGAGTCCATCTAGAAGTTTTCCTAGAAACTGTGGTCCCCAAAGGGAGTCAAGCCTAGGCATTGGACACTATATGTGAGTACGGTGCATGTGTGTTGGGAGTGTGGGTATACAGGGGATGGCATGGCCACAGTGAACCTTTAGGAAACTCACTCTGGCCTGAGGGAGGGCATACAGTGAAGGAACAAGGAGCAGGCTCCAAGAACAGGGGAGGCTCTCTTAGGTACCTGGGGGATGATCAGCCAGGTGGTGGTGACCGAGGATGGAGAAAAGGATAGAATGAGTGATGTTAAAGGGGACCAGACAGCAGGACTGGGGAGTGTTTGGAAGTGAAGGGTGAGGAGGAATGGTACCCTGGATGTGAGGATAGGACTGGACAGCCCCCGCCGGCCCCCATCAAGGATGAAGGGCCTGCCAGATCTCTCCTTCCCTCCCCAGCTGGTCCATCCACCGCTGCGATGCCAGTGAGGTCACGCGTGCTGCCACGGTCAGGATGACTAACTAGTCACTGCGGAAAGGAAATCGCATATACACATGTGGGAAACGCTCCAGGCTCCAGCTGGCCCCACAGGTGGGGGCGGGAGGGCGAGCTCCAAGAGGAAGGGACCAAAGGGAAGAGATGCTCCCCCATCAGATTTTTTTACAAAAGTGCAAGTGGAAGAGGATTTTGCCCCAAGGAGCAGCTAGAGCAGAAGAACAGGATCTTCGGTCTCCATTTTGGAGGCAGCTCCCTCAGTGGCTGGTAATTTTTCTTCTGGAAGGTGAAGTGCTTACAGCCCTTGTTCCAAGAACTTGGACCCCACGTCCTTTTTTTTTTTTTTTTGCAGACTTTGGCTTTGGTCGAATGGGAGATGCTGGAAATCTTTCTGCAGGAGACCGGACCAAGTTGCACTCTTGGCCACACTTCCTTGGGCCGGGCTCCAGTTTGGGGGGGAAGAGGAAAGGGCTGGGGGGGGAGGCGCTGACGGAGCGGAGAACACACAGGGGGATGACAGAGCAGGGATGGACGGCTCTTCCCAACAGCCCTGGGAAGGAAAGACAGGAAGGAGAGTCCTGGCAAAACAGCTAATCCTCTGTCTCTGCTTCCTCGCTCAGAATCTGCAGGCCTGGACTTCTCACCCTCGTCTCACTCCAGGCGAGAAGGAGGCGGAGGAGCTGTGGATGGAGCATGTTTCCAAGACCCCTGCTTCGCCAAAACCAAGGCCACCAATCTGGAAAACACCAGGCCTTGGCTCACCGCAGCCACACCTGCCTCCGCCCTCACAAGTGAGGCGACCCGGGCTTGTGTCTTCAGGATGTGGTTCACATCCGACCCCGACGACGATGGAGGAAGGAGGACCGGGAGCTGCAGCTGGCTGGAGGATGCCTGGGCTTGATGCGCTGGCCTTCTTGTCTGCCCCCAGAGCAGCAGCGGGATCTGGGAAGGAGTCAGATGCGAGGTCCGTGACTATTTTCAGATGATGCTCAAGGAAATCTCTTCTTCAACCTAAAAACCTCGCCACCCAATCACCAGGAAGGCCACAAGGTCAAAAGTGGCCTTTTGGCTCCTACTCCGCCCCCTTCTTCCCCCTCACTGAGCACTGAGAATAACTTCCTGCTGGGGGTGAGGTGGGTAAAAAAAGATTTAATTACAGTTTCTGTTTCTGACCTACGCTCGGCCACCCCAGGGGCCGCCATGTTGCCCTGCCTGACTGTGGTGTCAGTGAAAGGACACCGGCCTGGGCCGCTGCCACAGGCCAAGACGTCACCCAGCGAAAGCCTGGGAGGTGGAGGGCCAGCTATGTCCTCGGCCAAGCTCGCTCGTTCCCACAGCAACCCCTGAGCAATCTCTGGTAACACCAGAACATCTGGCCTTGGGGTATCTTCTCCAGATGCCTAAGGCAGGATCAGTTCAGTTCAGTCACTCGGTCGTGTCCGACTCTTTGCGACCCCATGAATCGCAGCATGCCAGGCCTCCCTGTCCATCACCAACTCCCGGAGTTTACCCAAACCCATGTCCATTGAGTCGGTGATGCCATCCAGCCATCTCATCCTCTGTCGTCCCCTTCTCCTCCTGCCCCCAATCCCTCCCAGCATCAGGGTCTTCTCAAATGAGTCAGCTCTTCACATCAGGTGGCCAAAGTATTGGAGTTTCAGCTTCAACATCAGTCCTTCCAGTGAACACCCAGGACTGATCTCCTTTAGGATGGACTGGGTGAATCTCCTTGCCATCCAAGGGTCTCTCAAGAGTCTTCTCCAACACCACTGTTTAAAAGCATCAATTCTTTGGCACTCAGCTTTTTTTATAGTCCAACTCTCACATCCATACATGACCACTAGAAAAACCATAACCTTGATGAGACGGACCTTTCTTGGCAAAGTAATATCTCTGCTTTTTAACATGCTGCCTAGGTTGGTATAACTTTCCTTCCAAGGAGTAAGCGGATAGAAGGATTCTAAGTCTTTGAAAGGAAGGGTGATTTTCCTCTGGGTATCTCTAGGCCAGTGTTGTCTTCTCCTCCAGTTTCCAAATCTCACCCTCGACCCCCCCCACCCTTCCCCTCACTTCATCACATCCTTGCCGCTCCATGGCTGGTCACCAGGACTGCTTCATGCCAAGGCTTTTTCACAAGCAACTCTCAACAGCATCAAATGAGGCCCCACATTACGTGGCCTGCCCTTCATTGTTGGCAAGCCCAGGGCACACACCCTTCTCCAGATCCTCCACCACTCCCCCCACCCACCCCTCACCTCCAGCTTCCAGTGGAAGATATTTAAAAATCCAATATTCACCAAGCAAACATTTTGCAAGTCCTTCCCTGCCCTCGTCCAGCCCTTAGCTGTCCTGTTAGACAAGCAGGTGAGGAGGGCCCTTCTCCCCACAAAGTCCCCTAAACTCCTCAGAGATGCCTTCTAATCTGGTCATCAGATATCTCTGAAGATGAAGGCTGGCCAAGGAGCGGGTATCAATGGAGCTGTGGTGAAGACTGTTTGTCTGGTTTGGGACTTCACCCACTGGGATTCCGTTAACTGCCTTTGTTGCCCAAGAATGTGAGTTAGGAATCCCTCCAGGAGGTGGGAGGGGTGATTAAAATGAAGAAGAGAATAAAAGCTTTTAAACATGGTCCCTCGGTGCCAAGAACAGCTCCCAAGGCTTACAAGTACTTGCAGGCCCATCAAAGGGAAGCCAGGCCGATAGCTCTTGTTTGTTGACTTGGTGAAACACTGCGTCTCAGGGTTATTGCCGTTGAAAACACCTCCTCTATCTGGGATCTTTTCTGCACCAAGTGCACCATTGCTTCACCCATCTCCTCGGAGGAATCTGTCACCAAATCCATAAACTGCAGGAATCTGTCACCAAATCCATCCCTCTGGGATGGGACAAGGATGTGGTTCCTGGGTTAATAAAGCCCAGATTCTCTCCCGCCCTGTGGGCGGCACCCTCCTCCTTTCCCCAGCCTAGCCCCAGCCCCCCTCACCCTCACAAAGAACCAAGGCAAATGGAGAGGGCTGGAGGCAGGAAAATGGTCTCCATCAATGTTCAGGGAGCTTCACGTAAACATACGATGTATTCATCTGCCCAAGCAAAGAAATCTAACCTCACAGTCTGCCTGCTATGTGCCAGACATAAGCTGTTACACGTTTGCTCTTTACCAAAACCCAACGAGGCGGGTCTTTCATGGAGGAAAAAGTTGCCCAAGAACCCAGTGGCAAGAGTAAGACTCGAGAGCGAGTCCCACCAGCCGATGGTAAGAATGTAGGCAAACCGTGGAGAATCTGAGCTTCGTATCACCTACCTCTTCACTGCAGGTAGTAATGGTACCTCTCCACCCCAGCTCCCAGCTCTGACTTCCTCAAGGGAGACGGGATCTCCTTCATCTCTCTGTCCAGGTACCGCGATCATCCTCCTTGGATGTCCGAGTGGAATGAAGCGGTACCCACATCACGTGGGTAGCAAGGGGAGCATCATGGGGAGCAAGGGGAGACTTGCCCGTGGTCTGGAGGAGCTGGGGCTGGAGGGGGAGAGCCAGGCATCACCGGGCAGACCACCGAGAGGGAAGGTTAAGCACATACCCTCTTCTGGGAGTGGGAAGCACCCAAGGGGCTCCTCCGCCCACCCCCAAAGCTGGTCAGTTAGATCAGTCAAATCTGCAGAAGTCTTACAGGGAGAGCCAAGTGACCCCGTCACAATAGGTGAGAGTGGAACCCACACCCAAAGCACCCTCCCTCCGTCTGATGGGACAGTGGAGTGGGCAGAGGGGTGACGCCTGCCTGGTGCCGCCTTGAAGAGACCCAGCAGCTCCTGAAAAAAGGGCAGCCCCGGCCGCCTGGGTAGAGCTCACCCACGAGTGAAAAGGAGCTGCTCTGAGCAGGTTTTAGTGGGGGCGAGGGGGTTCCCCACAGACCCATCTCAGCCCTAGCAGAGGGGCGTCTGCGGAGGCTCAGACATGGCCACCACCTCCTCCCCTGCCCCCTGAGTGACAGACCGAGCCCCCAGGACGCCCCTCTGTACCTTTCAGGGCACTGGCTGCATTCTGCGTTTTGCTGCAGGCCCTGCTGTTCTCTTTTCCTCGTGGAGCCCAGGGCGAGGCCCTTAGGCCTCTCGGGTCCCCTCAGCGGCTCCCACAGGCCCCGCCTGGCGAGGGTGCGCACGGACCCCCCGGGTGGAGATGAGGGTGGGTCCAGGTGAGGCGGGGGATGGGGGCAGACGATGGTGAGAACGGCCCGGTTCATCCATGGTCCCCAGTCTTGCCCACGTCCACCCCAGGCCCCGAGATGGCCCACCGGGGTGCCAGGCGCATTTCAGGGTGGCGGGGTGAAGAGTGCTGCCCCTGCCCTCTGGCCCCCGGGTCCCCGGGTGTGAGCCCAGCCGGCTCCCCGCCCCAGCAGGAAGCGCTCCGGCGGCTTCACCGCGTCTGCATCTCGGCCCTAATTGAGCCTCGCCCTCCGGGGTGATGTGTGCGTCAAAAATACGCCGAGGCTGTAAATCAGGCGGTGGGAAGCTCCGTCTCCAGTTTGCTAGCTCAACCAGAGGGAGACGAAATGTCCTGTCACGGGCTCCCCAAGTCTGCGAAACCGCGTGTGATTTCAGGAGATTTGTAACCGGCATTAACACCGGCCAGCGCCCGGGGAGCCGGACTCCCGGCGCCCTGCGGCCCGCGCCCCCCGCCCTTCTCCTCCGCAGCTGGGGCCGAGCCGGCGGGGGACCCGGGGACCAGGTGCCGGACCAGCCCTGGTGTTCAGCAGCAGCTGCTCCGGCTCCTCCCCAGGAGGATCTGGGGGGAATTTTCCACTGCCCAGTTCCATGGAGCTTTCACCTGCCCCGACTGGTCACAGGGAGGAGAGCGGGGGAAGTTGGGGGGGGGGGGGTGCCCCGCAAGGAAACCCCACCCCCCAGCATCCTACAGGCATCCGTGGGGGTGGCGGGCGGGCGAGTCCGAGTACTGGATTTTGTTTGTTTTCTCTGGCCCTGGAATGCCGAGGTGTGTGGAGGTGGCTTGTGGGTGGGAACCCGGCATCCTTTTTGGGGGGTAAGGAAGGGCAGGATCCAGGCTCAGGCTTCAGGGAGCGAACACAGAAGCCAGCGAGGGGCCTAAGACGCCCAGCGTGGGTGAAGGCTGCCTGCGCCTCCGCGGCCTCCCTGCCTCCCTGCCTCCCTCCCCCTGCTCCTCCCCCTCCCGGAACCCGCCCCCACTCTCAGCCCTGAGCTGCTGATGCCCTCGGGGTGCTGTTTTCATTCCAGGCTGTGGATCCGGTCGTGGGAAGCAGGTAGGAAACCATGATTCTGGAGGTTAAATGAAGAATTATATTTAGTGCTCACAGAAAGCCAAATATTGGGTTAGCAGCCAGGAATGGAGAGGGAGGAAAAAAAAAAAAACCCAAAGCAAACAGCAGAGGAAGGAAATTCCTACCAAACAAGGTTCCTATTCATTCTTCCAGTCCCAGGTGCAGGGGCCTGCAGAGGTGAGACCTGACCGAGTGGAAGCGGTCTGTCTGTTGTGTGTTCGTGGCTACAGAGAAGCTCGTGGACCCCAGACTTCGATGTGAGCCCCAAACTCTGATCCCTGACTGCCTGTCCCCATGGGACCAAGGGACTCTCAGGCCTGCCCACAAAGGTGGTCAGTATCTTGGCTGGCAGTGGTACCCCAAGCTTACTACTTCGGGAGGTAAGGGTGGAGTGGGGAAGGGGAGAGCAAAGTGAAACGCCCCCTGCCTTAACTTTGAATGAGTGATTCAACCTCCCTGATTCTCACGTATGGAATGCAGAGTTGGATTGTGATTTTACAGGGCATCACTGACTCAACAGACATGAGTGTGAGCAGTCTCCAGGAGGTGGTGAAGGACAGGGAAGCCTGACGTGCTGCAGTCCATGGGGTCGCAAAGAGGCAGACACGACTGAGCGACTGAATGACAATATCCTATTATTCTGTTTCTGCCTAAAATAAATGATAAAAGTAAGAGTGTGAACAAGACCACAACAGCAGCACACATCTGCTTCCATCAGAGCTTAGGGTGAGGCCCAGACATGGCAAGCTGTGTTTTAGCCTGTTCCCCATCACTTCTAGGATCTGAACTGACTCCGCTGGACTCCAGTGATGTTTCTGGAACCTGCTCTGACTGCTGCAAAGTCAGACAACAGCCTGGGCTGGGGCGGGGTGGGGTGGGGGAAGGAGTGGAGATTCAGGAAGAAACTGCCAGTAGGTGGGAGAGAGAAGGGACAGGGGAGGAACCATCGCAGACCCTGCTCCTGCCACCACCCTCGCCCAGCATCTTCTGTGGGACCACAGAGAAGGCTGTTTATCTTCCTAACTCCAAGGCTTATTTCTATCCAGCCACTGGATTGTTTAATTACCTTCTCCTTCTGTGGATTTCTCCCGTGAGGGAGATCTATGGTAGGAGGCTGGATCCCGAGTGAGAAAGGACCTTTAAAAGCAAAATTGCTAGCCAGGGAGCAAAGGACAGAATTCTGACCAATCCTGAAAGGAGAGACAGCTCTCCCAGGTCTGTCTGTCTGTCTCTGTGTGTCTTTATTTATTTCTCAAACACTTGACTCTCTCTGCCTCCCACGCCCTAGTGTTCTCTAATGGGCCCAAGCTTCAGGCAGAATCTGGGCAACCGCACACCCTGTGGATAGGAAATGTCAGCCTAAGGACTAGTCTTTCCTGTACGTTGATGATGGTGAATGCGCCCTCCAAAGAGCCCAGCCTAAGGGCAGACCTGTTTACTAGCTCACCCCCGGGCCATCCACGATTCCCCAGGTTTCAGCCCACATCAGCCAGCACTCAGAAACAGGCATCGGTCAGGTGAGTCAGACCAGAACCCCGGCAGAGGATACCCAGAGCCACCCACGGACAGAATTGTAAAATAAAATGAATTTTCACAAACCTGCCCCTTCCTCTGCATGCCTTAAGCTTAGCAAATGACATCGCCTTCCACGAGTTTTCTAGAAACTAAAAATCATCCTTGATGTCCATCCAATCCACTACCTCCTATTTATCTCCCAAGTTTATCCCTATAGTCGCACCACCCCCACTGCCTCTGCCCTCGTGGGCCCTTGGACAATGGTATCAGGAGGATGAAGGGACAAAATAGCACCTGCATGTGGTGAGAAGGAGTGGAAAGAGTGCTAAAGCCTTATTGTCCATGGAGGGAAGTCTATCCAGTAGTACCCAGAGCTGAAAAATAAAGAGGTAGGAACATAAGCATATTATTTAGAGATACAAAGGTAAACACCAAAAGAAGCAATTAAAGGAGTTGAGGGACTTCCCTGGTGGTCCAGTGGCTAAGACTCCGCACTCTCAATGCAGGGAGCCTGGGTTCAATCCCAGGTTGGGGAACTAGATCCCGCGTGCTGCAACTAAGACCTCGTACAACCAAATAAATAAATAAACATTAAAAAATAAAATAACTGAGTCGGAATAGACGATCAGATAAAGACAAATAGAAAAGACAGATAAAAACAAATAGAATAAAGAGCCCAGAAGCCAACATACCCTTGGAAATTTGATATATGACAGAGGAGATATCCCTAAACATCAGTAGGGAAAGAATTATTTGGTTAATGGTACTAGGGAATCAGTTATTCACCTGAAAAAAAAATTAGATGGCTACTTCACACCATATAGAACATATAAATTCCAGGTGCTCAAAAGACATAAATTTAAAAAAGAAAAAATTTACAGTTTCAGAAGAAAATATGAGGAAAAAGAAAATAGGATACCTTTGTGATCTCAGTGTTGAAAAGGAGTACTTAAATAGAATACAAAAGCCTGATCCATAAAGGAAATTATTGACAAATTTACTGTAAGAAAATGTAAAGAAGAGAAAACTAAAAATTTAAAGACAAGAACTAGGAAAAGATATGTGAAGCATGCACAACAAGAGCTGAGGGACTTCCCTGGTGGTCCAGAGTGTAAGATTCCACACTCCCAATGCAGGGGGACCGGGTTCGATCCCTGGTCAGGGAGCTAGATTCCACATGTTGTAACTAAGCATTCGAATGTCACAACTGAAGATTTCGTATGCTGCAATTAAAGATCCCACAAGTCTCATCTAAAAGATCCTGCATGGACCTGGCCCAGCCAAATAAATACATACATATTTTTAAAAAGAGTTTAATAAACTAGTACAACATTGAAATCAACTATATTTCAATTAAAAGTAGTTTAATGTAAGTGTTTCATCCATATTTCACAAGGACCTCTTAAAGACAGTTTAAAAGAGGTTCCAGTTCCAGTGGATGGAGTAAGCATGCCCCACCCGCCTCCCCCATTAAATAACAACTATAAATCCCACACAGACTGTTTGGAGCAGGCAGCTCTCCGAGGACCCTGAAAAGTAAGTGGTAATAAGTTGATGGGGCTTTCCTGGTAGCTCAGCTGGTAAAGAATCCTCCTGCAATGCCAGAGACCCCGGTTCGATTTCTGGGTCGGGAAGATCCCCTGGAGAAGGGAACAGCTACCTACTCCAGTATTCTGGCCTGGAGAATCCCATGGACAGAGGAGCCTGGTGGGCCTACAGTCCATGGGGTTGCAAAGAGTCGGACACAACTGAGCGCGTGTGCGCGCACACACACACGCACGCACACACACAATGGGCTGATGGGGGAAGGATGCCAGAATTCAGAATTTTACCCAACCAGGGTTGAGGTTATCAGTTTTTCCCCTTCAATATCACCTGACCGGAAGGAAGCTCAAAACCCAGAAGAACATAAAGACGAGCACAGAAACAGCTCCCAGAGAAACCTTTTTCTCGTCTGTGGAAGGGAAAAGTGGACATGACTCAGGATCAGAAAGGGTTCCCTATTTTTGCTGGGTTTTTTTCCTCTTTTTTTTGCTGTTATTCCAGTCACCAGGCAGTACTGAAGTGGAAGCATGATGCTGGTAGGTGCCAAAGCCCTGAAAGACACAGAGGAGCAGAAGTCTCCAGACTGGGCGCGGTGTGGGGGACAAATTTCCTGCTTATTACTCTTTGATTTGAGTGACTGGAGGTCTCTCATCAGATACTGTGGAGGCTAAAAGGAGGAGGAACAAGATTTTTTAAATGCTGAAAGAAAAAAAAAACTGAACCAAGAATTCTATACACAATTCAATATAATCCTTATCAAAGTTCCAACTGTGCTTTTGTCAGAAATAGACAAGTCAATCCTCAAATTTATACAGAATTGCAAGGGACTTTTAACAGTCAAATCAATTTTTTAAAAGAGGAATAAAGTTAGGGAACTCATACTTCCCAATTTCAAAATTTACTACAAAGCTGCAGTAATCAAAACAGTATAGTACTTGACAGATGAATGGCTAAAGATGTGATACACATATGTATATATATATATATGTGTATATATATATATATACGCAAACAATGATATATAGTGGAATACTACTCAGCCACAGAAAACAATGAAATAATGCCACTTGAAGCAACATGGATGAACCTAGAAAGTATCATACTAAGTGAAGTAAGTCAGAAAAAAAGACAAATATCATTTATATGTGGAATCTAAAAAAATGATACAAATGAACTTATTTACAAAACAGAAATAAACTCACAGACCCAGAGAACAAACTAATGGTTACCAAAGTGAAAGGGGGGGGTAGGGGTAAATTATGAATTTGAAATTAACAGATACATACAACAATATATAAAATAGATAAACAACAATGATTTGCTATTAAATATATGGCACAGAGAGTTATATTCAATATCTCGTAATAACCATAATGGAAAACAATCTGAGAAAGAATATATATATATACACATTCTTTATTATATATTCTATATCAAGGACCCGACTATAAGAGCTGAAACAACAAATCTTTTAGACTAAAACATAGATATAGATCTCTGTGATCTTAAATTTGATACGGATGTCTTAGACATGCACAAAAGGCATAAGCAGCAAAATAAAAAATAGATAAATTGAAGTTTATCAAAAGTTTAAACTTTTGTAAATCAAAGAAATGGAAAGACAACCTACATAATGGGAGAAAATATTTATATATCATAAATCTAGTATCTATGATATATAAAGAACTCTTACAATTCAACAACAGAAAGACAAACCAATTCAAAAACGGGCAAAAGACTTGAACAGATAATTGCCTAAAGAAAATATACAAATGACCAATAAGCACATGAAAAGATGCCCAACATCATTCATTATTAGGAAAATGCAAATAAAAATATTGAGATACTACTTCACACCCATTAGGTTTTGGCTATAAAAAAATAAAATAAACAGGAAATAACATGTAAGAGTAAGGATGTGGGAAAATTGGAACCCTGATACGTTGCTGGTGGGAATATATAATGGTGCAGCCACTGCGGGAAACAGTCTGGCAGCTTCTCAATAAGTTAAACAGAGAATTACTATATGACCTAGCAATTCTACTCCTAGATCTATATCCAAGAGAATTGAAAACAGGTGTTCACACAAAAACTGGTACACAATTGTTCATAGCAGTATTTATTCATAGTAGCTAAGAACTGAAAACCACCCAAATGTCTGTCAACTGGTGAATGGAAAAGCAAACTGTGATGTATCCATACAATGGAACATTATTTAATCACAGAAAAGAATGAAGTATCAATACAAGCTGCAATGTGGATAAACCTTGAAAACATGTCATGGGAAGGGAGCCAAATATAAAGATCGTGTATTATATGATTTCCATTTATATAATGTATCCAGAATAGGTAAATCCACAGAGACAGAAGTAAGTTAGTGGGAATGGGGGAGGGAGACTAGGGAGTAACTGATTCATGAGTAGAGTTGTTTTGGGGGGCGGGTAATGAAAGTGTTTTAGAGGTAGATACTGCCAATGGCTGAGCAACATTACGAAGGTACTAAAAGCCACTGACCTGTGCAGTTTAAAATGATTACAATGGTGGATTATATATCACAAATTTTACCTCCATTTTTTAAAAAGCATTCTAAATCCAGTGAAAATATTCTTCAAGAATGAAAGTGAAGTAAAGACATTCTCAAATGAAGCTAAGAGAATTTGTCTGCAGCAGACTCATTCTAAAATAAATGCTAAAAAAATTTCTTCAAATAGAAGGAAAATAACACCTTAAAGAAATTTAGAACATCAGAATGAGAAAGAGAAAAAGTGGTAAATAGAATAGACCATCCTTCTCTTAAGTTCTTTAAAATATGTCTGAAAAAAAAAGTCTGACAATTGAAAGCAGAAATTATAACACTGTTCAGTGAATTTCTGGTGTATATAGATGTGATACACATGAAAACTACAAGATGAATGGGGAGGGTAAATGGACCTATACGATGGTAAGGTTTCTTTCTACTGGCTACGTGAAGAGGTAAAATACTAAATACGTATCATAATCCCTGGGGGACTTCCCTGGTGGTCCAGTGGTTAAGACTTCATGCTTCCAATGCAGGGAGCCCAGATTCAATGCCTAGTCAGGTAACCAATATCCGACATGCCACAACTAAAAGTCACAGGCTGAAATTGAAAAGATCCTGAGTGTAACAACTAAGATTCCACACAGCCTATGTATGTATGTATGTATGTAAGTATATATATACATATATATATATATATATATATATATAGAGAGAGAGAGAGAGAGAGAGAGAGAGAGAGAGAGTTGGACCATAAAGAAAGCTGAGCACCAAAGAATTGACGCTTTTGAACTGTGGTGTTGGAGAAGACTCTTGAAAGTCCCTTGGACTGCAAGGAGATCCAACCAGTCAATCCTAAAGGAAATCAATCCTGAATATTCACTGGAAGGACTGATGCAGAAGCTCCAATATTTGACCATCTGATGCGAAGAGCCGAATCACTGATAAAGACCCTGATGCTGGGTAAGAGTGAAGGCAGGAGGAGAAGGGGACAACAGAGGATGAGATGGTTGGATAGCATCACCCACTCAATGGACAAGAGTTTGAGCAAGCGCTGGGAGCAAGCTTAGGGAAGCCTGGCATGCTGCAGTCCATGGGGTCACAGAATTGGACATGACTGAGTAAATGTAACTGAACTGATATATATAATAATCCCTGGAGCAACTACTGAAAAAAATTCAATTAAAACTATACTAAGAGATATAGTTAAAAGCTCAACCGGTAGATTAAAATGGAATACAAAATGCTAAACATGTAGACCTAGTTTTAAACATATCAATATACATACGAAAGAAAAGTGGTCCAAAAGACAGGGACTGTCAGATTTGATTTAAAATCAAACAACAAGACCTATTTGCCATCTATGATTTTGTAATATAAGTAGGTTAAAAATAAAAGAATGGGGAAAATACCATGCAAACACTAATCAAAAGAAAGTTGAAGTGGCTGCATTAATATTAGACAAACACGCTGCATAGCAAGGATAATTTCCAAGAATAAAGAGGAGCAATACACAATAATTAAAGAGTCAGTTCTCCAAGAAGACGTAGTAATTTTAAATATGCATGCACTTAGCAAAAGAGCTTCAAAATACACACAGCAAATGCTGATAGAACTGAGTTAGACAAATCCACAATTACAGTTAGAGATTTCAACACTCCTCTCTCGGTAACTGATAAACAAGCCAATAGGAAATCAGCAAATATATTGAAGAACTATTCCCTCTACCAGCTGATCCGATTGCTATTTACAGAACACTCCACCCAACAAGGTCAGAATACACATTCTTCTCAAATGTACATATACATTTCACTATGACAGGTCATATCCAGAGTCATAAAACAAACCGTAATAAATACAATAGACTTGAAATCATACAAAGTATGTTCTCTGACCATAATGGAATTAAACAAGTGATCAATAACAGAAAGATAGCTGGAAAACTTCCAAACACTTGGGAATTAAACAACGTAATAATTCATGGGTCAAAGAGGATGTCTTGAGGGAACATCAAGTATTTTGATGGGACTTCCCTGGTGGTCCAATGGTTCAGAATCCACCTTGCAATGCAGGGGATGTGGGTTCGATCCCTGGTCGGGGAACTAAGGTCCCACATGCCATGGAGCACCTATGCTCGCGCACTGCAAGTGCCAAGCCCATGCACTTTGGAGCCCACAAACCGCAACTAAAGAGTCCATGCGGCACAACAAAAGATTTCACACAATGAAGACGCTGTGTGCCTCAGCTAAGGCCTGATGCAACCAAATAAATAATATATAATTTTTTTTAAAACTTCTATTTAAAAAAATTAACCTGAATGAAAATACCACATGTCAGAGTTTGTGGGATGCAGCTAAAGCCATGCTCAGAAGGAAATGTATACTGTTAAATGCTTACATTTGAAATAAAGAAAGATCTCAAGGCACTATTCTACGCTCCCACATTGAGAAAAGGGCTTCCCTTGTGGCTCAGCTGATAAAGAATCCGGCTACAATGCAGGGGACCTGGGTTCAATCCATGGGTTGGGAAGATCCCCTGGAGAAGGGAAAGGCTACCCACTCCAGTATTCTGGCCTGGAGAATTCCATGGACTGTATAGTCCATGGGGTCGCAAAGAATCAGACACGACTGAGCAAAGTTTCATATTAAGAGAAACTAGAGTAAAGTAAACCCAAAACAGAAAGAAGGACAGACAGAACAAAGATGAAAAAGAAACCAATGAAATTAAAAGCAAAAACAATGAAGAACATCAATGATAAAACTAAAAGCTGATTCTTTGAAAATTTCAATAAAAGTGATTACATCTCTAGTTAGAGTAATGAAAAAGGGGGAGTGAGACAGGAGAGACGACACAGATTACGGTCCTCCCTCATTATCTAGGAGGGATTCGTTTCAAGACCCACCTTGGACACCAAAGTTTGCAGATTCTCAAGTCTCTTATATAAAATGGCAAAGTACAGAAAGCAGTCTGAATTCATGGGATCTCACCCACCCATAGGAAGGGAAGACCATACTAGCTTCCAGAGTAAAACAGAGGATCCCCCAGTAGACTCCACAGACGTTAAAAGAATAATAAGAGAGTACTAGAAACGAGGAACAACTCTACACAAGTAAATTTGACAACTTAGATAGAATGAACAAATCCCCTGACAGCTACAAATTAACAAAGCTTCCCGAAGAAGAGGTAGATGACCCAAACAGTTCGTATCTATTAAAGACATTGAATTCATAATTTAAAGTAGTCTCATAGTGTCTTTCAATTTCACCAATTTTTTTTAACATGTATTAAAACTCAGAACTGCAAAATTCCCTCTCTTTGAAAAAAGTCAATTTTACTCTGATTTTAAAAATCAACTAAGAAAAAAACCAAATTAATGGATATTAAAGTAGACATAAGTAGGAAAGTCACACAAGAAACAAACAAAGTCTATAAAGATGTTCAACTTCCCTACTAGTCAGAGGAGTCAATTCAAATGACAATAAGAAGTCATTTGGTACCCAGAGGTTGATCAGAGCGAGTGCTGGGAAGCTGCAGAACCACAAGGCTGTCACTTACTGCTGGTAGGAATACAGCTGGCCAATCCCTCTGGAGAGGCATTTCACAAGATGAAGCTAAAAATGGTCCTGCCCTTTCCCCGAGCAAAGTGCCTTCTAAAATTCTCCAAGGAGTGCAAAGAAGGACATGCCAAGAAAGTTCATTTCAGCGTTGTCTGCAATAATATTTTATGCAAAATATTTTAAGCCAGAGAGTTATACATGGTGTATTATTCATACAGTGTAACACTATACCATATTCTTAAATACTATTTGATTTTATGTGGTTTTAAATAAATGAAATTTGAGCTCTGTGAAATTGAACATAGATAAAGTCTCATAGGTAGAATGTCCAATGCAAAAGCACGTTGTAAAAATGACAAATGACACTCTATATAAAGTTTGAAAACATGCAAAACAGTGTTATATATTGTTGATGGATACATAAAAATGCTTTAATGGTACAAAAACATGTCTCTAGAAAATTGTACAGATGAACCTAGTTCCAGGGCAGTAATAGAGATGCAGACATAGAGAAAGGACCTGGACATGGGGGGAATGATGAGTTGGGAGATTGGGATTAAGATATACTCGATCATATGTAAAATAGATAGCTAGTGGAACTTGCTCAACAGCACAGGGAACTCAACTCAGCGCTCTGTGATGACCTAGAGGGGTAGGTTGGGAGGGAGGCCCATGAGGGAGGGGGTATATGTACACTTTTAGCTGAATCAGTTCGTTGTATAGCAGAAGCTAGCACAACATTGTAAAGCAATTATACTCCAACTAAAAAAGAAAAAGAAAAAATCATGCCTGGAAACATAAACACAAATTCAGGACAGGCACCACCTCAGGGGCCAGAAAGGAATGTGCTCAGCATAGAATACACAAAGGGACTTCAACGGGACCTAAAATTTCTTTTCTTTTTTTTTAAAGAAAACTATGCAAGCAAGGCAGGAGACTGAAGTTCAGTGGAGGTGGAAGATGGATTATGAGACTTCATTACGTTATTCTTTGTATTTTTTTTTTTTTTAGATAGTGGATATTGGAAGTGTTTCTTAATGAAATGGAAATTGACCTTTGCACACAATAGTGAGCCTAGTGGTTAGAGTCCTTAGCCACGAGCTATGCGGTTTGGCTGCCCAGGCTCTGACCCTACTTGTTCTGCTCTCTGGCTGTGGGACTCAGGAAATGTTACTTAACTTCTCTGAGCCTCCATCTCCTCATCCATCAAATAGGGATAATATTAGGACTTTCCTTACAGTATTTTTGTGGGGGTTACACACAATGAAATGTAAGCTGCTTCATGTAATTCCGGAAACAGAGCAAATATAATTTTTGTTAGTGAGGCAGGTGATAGATGGGCCCCCAGGCTGAACGGTTTCTCCCCTGTGGACAGAAACTCCATAGGAGCAAAAGCTCCATAAAAGCAGGATGATGGAGGAGGCTGGGCCCGGCTCATTAAAGAGACGAAAGACCGCATATTCCTCATTCTTGAAGTCAAGCAGACCTCCCCAACTACACATGTACAGAAAGGCTCTTTGCAGGTCACCTGCATAATAAGTGATGCCAGCTACCCTTAAGCCTCTTCACTAGAACCCATCTTGGCTAAGAGATGAGCGCGCACACATGGGAGGACCCTGAAAATACCAAATATGGACCGAGACCCAGGCAAAGCAAGATGAGCGGTCAAAGGAAAACCCAGGACAAACGCCTGTAGAATGTGAGTCAAACTACCACGAGGGCGCGACTCTCTGAGCCTGCCCCGTGTGGAGCTACACATACTGAACTCTTTTTCTTCCTAATAAGTACTTTACTTGTTTCACTGCTGTTCACCTTCGCAGGAATTCTTTTCTGCAAAAAGGAAGGACCAGGACCTTGCCCACTGGTCTAGTGGCTAGGATTCATCGCTCTCGGCACCAAGACCCAGCCCCAATCTCTGGCTGAGAAGTCCCTCTTCAAGCCATTACAGGCCGAGGCCACCGGAGATGGCATTCGTTTTTTTTAATGATGATTCCTCAACCTTTGCAACTCAACTATCACCTCTGTGAAACCTTCCCCACCCAACCCTGCTCCCATGTCAAATCCATCTATCAACCCTGGACCCAGGAGAACTGGGCATTCCATTCTGACTGTTCACCTTGCTTATCTGTGTAGCTTAACTATTTGTTTGTCCGTCTACCTGACTACGCTATTTTCTCATTTACCATTTTATCTCAGCGTCTGGCAACAGTAGGAATGTGAGAATTGTGACGAATGTCTAAAAGAGCAAACAAACCACTGACTATCCCTCCTGTCTCTAAATAAACCCACTTGTGTTTTCTCTCCCTATTCCCTCCTCTTCCCCAAGAGCCTGAGACCCTTGAGAGCAGCTGGTGCTAAGTCACTTCAGTTGTGTCCGACTCCTTTGCAACCCCATGGGCTGTAGCCCACCAACTCCTCTGTCCATGGGATTCTCCAGGCAAGAGTGCTAGAGTGGGTTGCCATTTCCTACTCCAAGGAATCTTCCTGATCCAGGGATCAAACCCACGTCTCTTGTGTCTCCTGCATTGGTAGGCTGGTTCTTTACCACTAGGGCCACCTGGGAAGTCTGGAGACCAGCTTAAATCCCTCTAATCACAGGAGAAATACTTAACCGTCAGTGCTCTGAACACACACTCTTCTTGGGTCAGAGAAGACAAGCTTAAAACAGAAAAAGAGTCTCTGATGGTGAAATTTCAGACCCTAAGGGTTGCACTACACACACACACCCCCATCTATGCTCCGAGAGGGACTGTCTCAACCGGTGAGACATATTGAAAAATAACGAAGGAACAGAACTCTCAGGAAAAGAGTTGTGAATGTTCTCTTGAAAAATCATGGTGAATCACATTTTTTTAAAGAAAACGCAAATCGTATTCTTCGTGAATAAAAGAATGTTTCTCATTTACTGGCAAAAGCAGGCTAGTTAAGCCTTCTAGTGAATTCTTTATTAAAGACTGAAGTAAGGAATTCTTTTGTTAAGTAAATATTCAGGCTCTTCCTTGCCAGCAAGCTTTTGAAACCCTTGCTGTAATTATGCTGATGTTTTCTGTGTTTATATGTTAAATGCCTAGGGCTTAATTGTTAATGGGTAAATAAGAGAAGCCGCAGGTCCCTGCCAAAAGAGGCCTGATCACTGGGGCCGGGAGGACAATGGCTCGGCAGGACTCCCCTGGACGCGCTGGAGGGCAGTTAGGACAGAGTGTTGGCCCTAGCTTTGCTCCGCATAGACACGGCTCCCCTGGGCCGGGGCTGACACACGTCTGCGGGGAGAACAAAGGCGACGGTCTAGTCCTGGCCCTGGTCCTGAATTCTAGCCTGAGTTTCCTTGCTCCTCATCACCCCCACCCAGGTCAAGAATTCCGGTTTCCCCGAGAAACCAACCAGAGCGTATGATGCTGTTCAAACAGCCATCAAACAAGCAGAGAGCTGGGTCACAGGCAGGTGGAACCAAGGAAGGAGGCCTGGGCTGGAGACCCACACCCACCACTCACCAGCCATGCTTGAGGTTTCATCTCTGTACAGGGTCCTCATCGGCATGATAGGGCTTCCCTGGGAGCTCAGTCGGTAAAGAGTCTGCCGGCAATGCAGGAAACCACCTGCAGCGTACGAGACACGGGTTTGATCCCTGGGTCGGGAAGATCCCCTGGAGAAGGGAATGGCAACCCACTCCTGGGAAATCCCATGGACAGAGGAGCCTGGTGGGCTACAGTCCATGGGGTCAGACAGGACTTAGCTACTAAGCTACTACATCAGCATGATGGGGATGAGGGTACCTACCTCATAAGGGTATCATGAAAACTAAATAAGTGAATGTTGTAGAAACATGCTTAGAACCATGTGTGACACAAAGGAAGTGTATATAAGTTAAAGATCTAGCTGAGAGTTAAATAAACATTGTGTTAAGTTTCCAGGTATCGAATTTATCTGGAACAGAGACACAAGTCACACCCTCTGCGTGGATCTTACGGACCGTTTGCTGACTACAGTGAATTGCCATACATATTTCATGGGTCCTCCCTCACATCAATGCATATTTAATTACAGTGTAGTCTTTCTCATCTCTGCCAGCATCCTCCAGAAGATTACACACAGAGGATGACAATTAGTGAGGAAACTTCCATAGACCCCTGTTGAAAGCCCAACCGGGCTTGTTCGGATCAACTCTTGTCTTATCTTTCCCTTAAATTCCCTGCTTCCCTCAGCCGGAAGCAGGCTGAGAATGGCTAGCCTGCTAGGGTATCTCCAAAATCATCCTAGCTATTCTAGGCAAAGTAACCTTAAATCCCAAGTCAGAAGGTCCACTGGAAGGAAGGAGTTAACTGGAAATCTCTCTAAGAATGTTTGCTGAGAACGCTCTCCAGGGCTGGTGTGGAGAGGAGAGGGAGGAGATTCCAGAGGGTACAGGCTCAGCTAAGGCTGGGTAGTCTCCTCCAGAATCCAGACCTTCAGATGGTTTGGATGCAGTCAGAGATAAGATTCTTAAACAAGCAGCAGGAGGAGAAAAGCTCTCAGGGCTTATCATTGCTGTTGTCCAGTTGCTCAGTCGTGTCGGACTCTTTGCGACCCCATGGACTGCAGCACGCCAGGCTTCCCTGTCCATCACCAACTCCCGGTGCTTGCTCCATAGAGTCAATGATGCCATCCAACCATCTCATCCTCTGTCATCCCCTTCTCCTCCTGCCTTCACTCTTACCCAGCATCAGGGTCTTTATCAGTGAGTCGGCTCTTCGCATCAGATGGTCAAATATTGGAGCTTCTGCATCAGTCCTTCCAGTGAATATTCAGGATTGATTCCCCTTAGGATTGACTGGTTGGATCTCCTTGCAGCCCAAGGGTCTCAAGAGTCTTCTCCAACACCACAGCTTAGGGCTTATTAGGCTCTTAAAATTTCAGAGTTGAATAGGGGCATCTCCACCCTCAGCAGGGCATGAAAAGCTGAGTCCCCATGTTTTTGAGGCACAGAAGGCCCCCTAGTTCTCACCATCACTGGGCCAGTGCCTGCTTGTGTGTGAACTTCCTCGGAGCATAGACCCCACCTGCTCTCTCTCCTGGAGAGAGGAATTCATTAAAGCATTGTCAAATAATCTCCCTGGCTCCCCACAGCCACATCTTTGAGGGTAGATGTGTGTGCTAGGTCACTTCAGTCATGTCTGACTCTGCAAACTTATGGACCATAGTTTCTCTGTCCATGGGATTCTCCAGGCATGAATACTGGAGTGGGTTGCCATTTCCTCTTCCAGGGGATCTGCCCAACCCAAGGATCAAACCCGTATCTCTTACACCTCCTGCACTGGCATGGAGAGCTGCTATTAAGGCATTTGACAGCCAAGGAAGCAGATGCTCATGGCAGCTAATGACATACCCAGGACCACGTGGCTAATTCACCTGACACAATAAACCCACTCTCGGTTTTTGAGAGAGCCCCAGGGGGATGTCGACTACAAACGGCACTTGCTGTAGGCACTTGCCATCCACCTGTATAAGGATTAGATCAGGTACTGCTGCAGCTGCCGACCTTCAACACCCCCGGAGGAGTTCAGGGTGGAGACCGGGAATGAAGCACTCTGTGCTCAGGGTAAAACTGGCAGGACCAGTCTTCCGAGAGTTGGATATTCTCAGGAGCTGACTTTATGAGCCCAGTTTTTGTATCTCCTCATTTCTGGAAAAGCACCAAGACCCTTCATGGTGACGACTGTTTCTCATGACCAGCAGAAGCTCCATGAGACCAGGAGAAACCTTTTGGAAAAACATGTGCTTGAACGCATGTATTCCCCCCTTCACCGAAATCACTTTATATTCTGACCTTCCCCTGCCTCTTTGGAGCAGTCTCTCAGAGTTGTCTGAGCTGCCATCTCCCAGGCTGCAGTCCTCATTTTGCCCCAGATAAAACTTAACTCGCAACTCTCAAGTTGTACTTTTGTGTGTGTGTGTGTGAACGAGGAGGAGGGAAAGCAAGGACTCTACTGTTTGTGTGAGCACCAGGGCCTGATCCCCGCATCCCTGTTAGAACCACAACTGGGGCCGCATCAGGGGAAGGCAGTCAGTGAGGACCCCTCACAGACCTTGGAGCTTAGCGAGCCCCTCCTGCCTTGGCACCTTCAGAAGCAGCTGGTCCTGCTCGATGCCCAGCAATGGGCTCTCCAGACACCCCTTTAGTCCTCCTGCCTGGGATACTGGGAAGAAAGATGCTCCTAGAGATGCTGGGGACCAGGACTTCTACCTCGTGACAGCTCGGTGGAGACCCCACTGCCAAGACCCTGGGAGGAAGTCGAGAAGAGGTGCCCAGCCAGATAGGGGGTGAATCCTGTGGGGAAAGAAATGCTCACAGCCTAGGAGTTTATTCAAAGAGCCCTGGACTTGGAGAGGGCCCTGGAGATGGTGGAGTCCGGTCCCAGAAACTACTTGAGGAGCATCAGAGCAAGAGACTGAAGCCAGCCAAGGAAGGGAGGATGGGAAGGAGAGGGTGGAAAAGGGAACGGAAAGACAAAGAACAGGCGGTTCGGAAGAGCCAAGAGCGTAAATCGTTTGCAGACGCCTGTGCAATGCACAACGGAGGCTCCAGTGGGGGTGTGCCCATCGCTGTGGGCTCAGGCACATCTCCACGTCACACTGAGTGTGAGCCTGCGCGTGTGAGCAACCCCGTGAGTCATCTCGTGTGTGTAATGGTCCTGGCAGTTCGTGAATCATGGAGCGTGTGTCAGAGCTGTGTGTATGTGTGTTTCAGTGCACAAGGCCATGATGCCCAGAGTGACGCGGGAGAAGGACGAACGCCAGCCCTCCCGGGGCGAGCTGTGTTTAAAGGGCACCACGCTTCATTCACACCATGCATCACACTCCACATTTCTGAACTGGGTCCAGAGAACGCCATCTGTCCCCCCTTCCTGCTGAAACCTCCCCCCGCCGTGGAGCAACAGTGTGAAATTCTTTGGGCTTGTGGGGTTGTTTTCAGAGTCAGAGATGGCCAGGATCCTAGAATCCCAAACTTCCACCCCTCCGTTTTAAAGAGAGAGGAACCTCGGCAGGGAAGGCCAGTCCCAGAGTCACAGTGAGAGCTTACAGCACAGCCAGGTGCAGCCACGGGTCTCCTGGCCTCCCCCGACCCTGCTGTCCTCGGTCCACCTGGACAGAGTGGGTCCTTTTCCTCTTTCTGCTCAAGGATGTAATGAGATCATTCTTTTTTACTGAAATGCACCGGACCCTCCCATGGAGTGAAGCACTGATGTTGCATCTTAGAGGCTGGATGACCTCACGGGCAAAGCTAGGGCGTCTCTGGCCAGATGGCTTCGACTGAGCATCATTCTACCACTTCTCCCAGGGCCTCCCTCTCACCGCACCCAGGTCAGGAGGAACCCTTGGGGAGACCGCTCTTGGGTCTGCATCTGTAATTGGCGGGGCCTTTTGGCAGACGACACTATGATTCAGAAGTTGCTTATGAGCCGTCTATGAATGCCTCACTCGGGACTCCTGGTTCTGTCTCCTTTCACCCTGCTGCTCAATTTCACCAGCTCCAGAAAAAAATGAAAAGACAAGTACAGCAGAGGGTTTACTTTAGCAGTTCTGAGGAAGGGTTTACTAGGTAAAGGGCCTGAACCCATTAACCATTAGGATGAGGGGTGGGATTATCTATGAGTTTCAATTATCCATTCCATTCTTTCTTCCCCAATGGCTCAGAGCTGACTTGAACTTCAAAGGGAGCGCTCCAGCCCCTGGATTTATTGTTCTTATTTCATATTAATTAAGTACTTACTACACACCCAGCACGGCTGAGGCCATTCAGGAGGCACGGGCTGGGCCTGGCATCCCTGGAGAGCAGAGATTGATTATCTCATCTGCCGGGACTTCAAAGCCCTTTCCTCCACAGCATCTTGTCACTGACTGTGGGGGCGGTTGGGATGCTGAAGGCACAACCTCGCAGAGGGAATAAAAGGAGCAGAGAGGTCGAGGCTCTGGGTCGGGCGTGGAGTGAAGCTGATCTTGTGTCTGAGTCCAGGTTCCGCAGTCACAGGAACGTGTCTTCCAAACATGCTCTGCTATGTGCATGCACTCAGGAAGGAAGGAAGGATGCCTTCTCGTGTGGTGGACAGACGAACGGACCCGGTAGACCTTAACAGAGTCAGTGTCCCTCATACACATGGCACATGGGCCAAAGGAGCAAACCACGTGTTTCTTGGAATATAAATAATTGTATTCAGGAAGGTATTTTTTTCAGCAGCATACATCATAGCAAAAAGCTGTGAACAATCCAAAAATTCCATTAAGCATCAAAGATTAGTAAAATATTAATTAATCAAGGTATATCTATACAATGAAAACAACACAGCTGCAAAGAAGAATGAGTTATATCTACGTATTTTAACTTAGATTTAGTTGTTAAGCTTAAAAAAAAAAAGTAAGTTTACAGAAGATGACTTATTTGTATGTAAAAATTTAAAAGGGTACCCTATGAAGAGATACATATGGGGCTTCCCTGTTGACTTAGTGGTAAAGAATCTGCCTGCCGATGCAGGAGACATGGGTTCAATTCCTGGTCCAGGAAGATCCCACATGCCACAGAGCAACTAAGCCCATGCCCCCAGCTACTGAGCCCATGTGCCTAGAGCCTGTGTTCTGCAAAAAGTGAAGCCGCTGTAATGAGAAGCTCGACAACCACAACCAGAGAGGAGCCCCTGCTCCCCACAACTAAAGAAAAGCCCACACAGCAACGAAGAGCCAGCACAGCCAAAAAATAAAAATACATAAATAAAATTATGTAAAAAAGAATGTCGGATGACTAAGAGAGCTTGAGAAAAATGAGAAATTTTTAAAAGTGTATATTAGAGAAACAGATACATATGTTTATGAATGTTTGTATATGTTAAAAAATGTAGGGAAAATGTGGAAACGATGTATATGAAAAATGTGGAATGATACTCATGAATGTGGTTACACTGTTTACTTCAGAGGGTGGGGTTGGAATGGACAAGAAAATCCATTTTTCTATACCGGAGTCTATTGTTTGACTGTAAGTATGAGCTAGTTTTATAACTTCAATAAAGAAGAATGAAATGTACTGTGAAACTAAAGAGAATAAAAATAGGCTTGTCAATGCTTCCCGGCCACCCTCGACCCCAAAGCTTGCCCCCAAGTGAAATGCCTCGCCAGTTATGACATTTGGAGAGCTGGCAGCATCGCTTGAGAAAACATGGCCCATTTGGCCTCTGCTGCAGCGTCATGGAACAAACAGAAACTTCAGCTGTCAGCTCCAAAGAAAAATACTGATTTGCATAAACATATGTGACCTAAACTTATTCCGTGACTTTGAGATATCTCACTCTAAACATATAACATTAATTAAAGGGAGCGCAAGTTTCTGGCAACTGTACCCTACCTCCCCTATTTTTTTTTTTTAGTTTATTTTTAATTGGAGGATAATTGCTTTACAGTGTTGTGTGGGTTTCTGCCATACATCAACAGGAATCAGCCACAGGTATACACATGTCCTCTCCCTTTTGAATCTCCTTCCCACCCCCCTCCCCCACATTATTGATCCAGGGCATTGAAAATTGGGACACATCACAGATCCTTGAATCCCATCCTGAGTCAGGAGGAGGGAGGGGGCAGGGAAAGAGGGTTTGCTGTATGTGCCAGGCCCTGGGCTGGGCACTGGGCCTATGCCGTCCCACTGGACCCTGTGATCATTCAGCAAGTTTGGAGGAAAGGACACATACACTCACATACAAGCATGCACTAGAAACTACAGAACAAGGCACAAAAGAAGCGCCTAAGACTCAAGGAGGCCGTAGGCCCATGGCCTTAGAGTGGGTGTCTGGCAGGCTATCCATCAGGGTGGGAGAGTAGGGATGCTGGGGTCCCTTGGACACCTTGGCGAGGAGATTGGCTCGTTTAACTCTGTCTGGGTCTACTTCATCCCCACTGAGGGTCTGAAGCTCTGGAGGATGGAGCCTACCCATGAGAGGAAACTGTTACTGCCGGGACTGAAATCTAACTCAAACCAGCTTAGGCAAGACATTGAGTTATTTGACTCTTAGAACTAAAAATGTCCATAAGTAGATGGCTCCATGGGATCAGGATTCAACTAATGTCAGTCAAGTTTCATTCTGTCTCTATTTTTCAGCTCTGCTTTCTTCTGTGCCGTCTTCAGTTTTCAGGCAAGCTCTTTGAATGTGGTAGGAAAGACGGTCTCAGAAATTCCATGTATTACTTGGCTTCTTGCAACTACCCATTCCAATGAAAAGCAAGCAATTGTGCAAAAAAAAAAAAAAGACTGGGGGGACTTCCCTGGTGGTCAGGTGGTTGAGACTTCACTGCAGAAGGTGGAACTAGGATTCTGCATACCAAGCAAAAAAAAGAAAAAAAGCAAGCATTTGTTTCCCAATAGTTTCAGCACAAGTGCCAAGGATTGCTCTCACGAGGCCAGCTGGGGTCACGTGCCCATTTCTCAATTAATTACCATTTCCCAGCCTTCTCCAGACCACGTGGATTAGGAATGAGGGCGTGGTCTCCCTTCTCCAAAACTGGAGGAATAGTACCAATGGAAGAAGGGAAGGATATTGGGCAAGCAGACCACAGATGTTTATCACAACGTCTCAGGGAAACCTGCCAGGAAAATGTAAACTGAGAGACTGGGAGGTGTTGGTTTTTTATACCTGTCATCTCTTAGCAACCATAAGGCTCTTGGAAATTGCTGAGGTTCTGAAGACACCAAGGATCCGGGTCTGACACGATTTGCCCTCCACTCTTCGAGACCCAATCCCTAGTCTTCCCTGCTTTGAATCCCTGCTTTTACTTAGGAGGAGGATGAGGGTGGGCACAGAGCACAGGCTGCCAGGGGCACCTGTGATCTGGCATCAAGGGGGAGGGGCAGGCAGGGAGTATGAGCAAGTGGGGATCGGGGCAGACGTGTGTGTCCTCGGGGGGGACTGCCTCGTGCTGGGGTGCAGGAGGGCTCTCTGCTGGGCACAGCCAGGGTAGGGCTGCCTTGCACACTTGTTCGAGCTGGGCCATAATATACTAAATTCAACCAAATATTCCTTGAGGAAGGGGCACCCTCATCTGCTGAGAGAAGCCATATGGGCAAGCAGAAGCCCTGCTAATCAATGACACAGACAGAACCCACTCCATGGTCAGCTATGTGCTTTGGGGGTAAAAATATAATCATGGAAGTGACGGTGCTTTTTTGCAAAGTCATAAATGTCAGGGATCATTCTCAATCGCTCTCTAGTTCTCCAGCCAGTGGAGTGCAGGACGTTACCTAATCTACTCCCAGGTTCTGGGCATATGACAGCCCCAGCCACTGGGAGCTACTGACGCCTCTGGTTCTCTTAAAAACACCACACCCACAGCAACCTCTCATTTTTCCACTTCTATTACATATAGGACTGTATCAGGTATTTAGAAGTTAGGGCGTTTTACAATGTTAATAACCTTTGTTTGAGTGGATGTAGTGTATGTGTGTGGGGGGGTCTATGTGGGGACAGGGAATGAATAGGTCCATTCTCAGTCAGATTTTAAACTCCTAGAGAATGCACATTTGTCCTTCTTTGTGTCTCCCACATCAATTACTTTTCTCCCCATGGTTACTGTGTTAAGAGTTAAATAAATGAAAATGCTTCTAATAGAGATGAAATTAAATAACTTATAAATGATGCCTAAACAGTATTTGGTCCAAAAACAGATGCTTATATTTCTTTCCCCTCACTCCTCTTCTCTCTGACCCTCCTCTTACTTCAGATACTGAAAGAATAATAACATTCATTCAATAATATTAATTGGAGAGGAGGGATAAATTGGGAGATTGGGATTGACAGACACACTCTACTTTAGATAAAATAGGTAACTAGTGAGGACAGACTGAATAGCACAGGGAAGTCTACTCAAGACTCTGTACTAAATGTATAGGAAAAGAATCTTAAAAAGACCACTCTTGCCTGGAAAATCCCATGGACGGAGGAGCCGGGTAGGCTGCAGTCCATGGGGTCGCTAAAATTCGGACACGATTGAGCGACTTCACTTTCATTTTTCACTTTCATGCATTAGAGAAGGAAATGGCAACCCACTCCAGTATTCTTGCCTGGAGGAATCCCAGGGATGGGGGAGCCTGGTGGGCTGCCGTCTATGGGGTCGCACAGAGTCAGACACGACTGAAGTGACTTAGCAGTAGCAGTATATACATGTATAACTGATTCACTTTTGTGACGCGTCATTGTAAATCAACTATACTCCATTGAAATCTAATTTTAAAAAACAATATTAATATGAGGCCACTTGTTAAGAGCCGGGCGTTATGCTGTGTGCTGGAGCTACAATAATACAGAAGAAATAATATGTTTTCTTCTCAAGTTCTGTGGGCCATCTGGCCTGAAAAATACCCTTGATTGTAATCTTTCCATGTTATATGGAGTTGTAAACAAGATGCTCTTGGATAGAGGACAGTGGAAGGATAGTTTGATAGTTTTAGTGATTTTCTGGGGTTGGAAAGAGAGCAGGAGAATGCCAGTTTGGAAGGTGATGTTTGAATGGGGTCTTGAAGGATGAATAGGAGTTCACAGAGCCAAAAAGAGGCAAAAGTGTAACAAGCAGAAGAAACAGAATAAGCGAGGCTAGTTTCAAGACTAATAGTTAGCTTGAGAATAACCACCTCCTTGAACAGAACTATGATCCATTGCAACTGCCAGGTCAAGGGCCCGAAATCAAAGGCTGTTGGTGGGAAGACAAAAAAGTGCTTCAGAGCTGGGCTTCATTAATCATCTCACACTTAGGGCTCTTCAGGCCCTGGTACTAGCTTTTACATACTTTTAGTTTGAGGATGTTCGGAGCTCTTTAAATGATGCAAGTTATTGTTTTCCATTATCTAGAAAGGAACTGTTTTTGAAGCCGAAGACCAAAGACTGAAACCCCTAGGAATTTATTTTAAATTCGGGAATTTCCCTGAGGCCTGGAATTTGGTGTCTGGGTTCCAGATCTGGGGGTAACTGTTGGGCTCCTTCTCAGAGTCTGCCTCCCATGTGTGTCTCCTGCCTCCCCCGCCCCCAACTCGTACCATCTGTTCAGCAGGGCACAGCTTTCCAAAGCCCTGGGTCAGCCCTCGCCTGGTAACTCTACCTGGGGAGAGAGGCTGCTCTGATGACCCACCAGATCAAAGATAAAGCCCAGAGTGTTTACAGCATCAGCTTTCACTCCCTGGAGGGAAGGACTGTATCTTTCTAAATGGCTGCAAAACCCAACTGTGGCTTTTTGAATGACTGGCCCTGTTGACACCTCCAGTCCCAGGCTCCCAGCTGCTGCCCTGGCCCTGCCCAGGGAGGGAGGGAGACGGCTGACAGGACACCCATCAAGAGAACAAATCTATCGGCCCCATCTTCGCTGAGTACCAGCCTCGCCCTCACACCTGCCAGGCGGCGCCTCCTCTTTCTTGGTAAACGTCTTTGTCCCTTAGTTGGGCCATGTGGGAGACTCTCAGGGCTTGTGGTTGATTAGCAGCTGGGTCTGCGTCCAGAACCTGAGATCTGGAATCCATAGTCTGGGCTGATATTCTTCCAAATGTGGCCGACCATGTCCTGGAGCCTTGGATAATTATGCCTCTCAAAGCTGTTTACTCATTTACAAGGATGCCAACACGGAGCAGAAGAGGCAGGCCGGGGTGGATGGAGGCCAGGGCTCAGCTCCTGCTTGTCACCCTGCCCGGCTTCACATACAGTCTGTCGTTTCCCAGTTATGGGGCCCTCTGGTGCCTCGGTGTTCCTCATCTGTGAAATGGGACTCTCAGCGTTCCTCCTCCACAGGGTCATTAGGAGGATTAAGGAGGATTAAATGAGATATACGTATGACGAGCTGGGTATGCTGTTTGGCACAAAATAAAGTTTAGCCAGGATCTACTGTCTTCCCGGGGCTGTGGAAGGTCCTGGGGTCCCAGAGGCGCAGGGCTCACAGTGGGGTAATGGAGAGGAGAATCAAATAGAATAAGTACAGAAGCAAATCAGGTTACTGGCCCTCCTCATGCACCTCACTTCAAAAATATCCCCTGTGTGTGTGTGTGTGTGCCCTCACTGCGTGGCATGGCCCCCGCCTACCTCTCCAGCACCTTGCTCTTCATCCTCCAGCTACATTGGACTCCTTTCTAGCCCTTGAGCCCACCAAGCTCTTTCCTGCCTCAAGGCCTCTGCTGGGGTCCCTTCTGCTTTGAACAGTGGTTCCAAGACCAGAAGCATGTCAACATATTCCAGGAACTTGATGGAAATGTAAATTTCCCAGCCCCGCCCAGGCCCTCTGGAGTCCAACACACATGACATTTAAGCATCCCTGGCTTCTGCTCAAGGAGGGACCCCCGCCTTAGCCTCTCAGAAGATCCCACTTGGCCAGGGTGGGTCTGTGTGTGTGTCTTCCTTGTTGACCTGTCATTTCATCTGGAAGAAACGGGACGTCTCTCTAAGAGGCCAGTCTGGAATCAGTGGGATCAGCTCTGGATAGATGATGCCAGCAAAGCTGGGGCCGTCACCAGGGACACACACAGACGTCCTGGCCCACACGGCTGAGTCACGGGACATGCAGAGGCCCGGCACAGGTGAACCGGCTTAAGTGGAGAGGAACCAAGTCACTTAGGCATAGTTAGCACCTAATGGAAAAGCAGAAATGTTAAGGACGTAATTAACACCTATATTCTAATCTCACTAGACGCTAAAGTAGGACTTAACCATACGCTTGAAAATAACAAAATAGCCCCAGGACAAAAGCAAATCTAGAAAGATGTTGCTAACGGTTAAGTGAGTGATACCTAGGAAACGAGTTTCTTTTTCCTTTGAACATGTTGACTCACTGTAGTTTCACCCTAAAAAAAAAAAAAAATCAAGTTCCCTGAGTTGCGTTGTTGCTGTTGAGTTGTTAAGTTGTGTGACTCTTTGTGACCCTGCCAACTGTAGCCCTCCAGGCTCCTCTGTCCACGGGATTCTCCAGGTAGGAATACTGCAGTGGGCTGCCACGCCCTCCTCCAGGGGATCTTCCTGGCCCAGGGATTGAACCTGTGTCTCCCGCACAGATTCTTTACTGCTGAGCCACCAGGGAAGCCCGAGTTATATAGCTGTTTTTTAAATATTTGTCAAGGCAAGGATGAGTCTATTCCTGACACATTTTGAGTCTGCATTACCCAGGAAGACCCCCCCACACACATGCACACTCCCCTGACAAATAGCAGCTTCCTTCCCGTCAAAGCAGAGTGAAAGAGACTCTGGAAAGACCCAGAAGGTACCATTGGTACACTGAAAGGCCACAAAGTCCTGAACGGGGAGCGGCCCAGGCCTGCGGGCACAGAGGAAGCCCAGCCGCTGATGCGCACGGCAGGCTCCCTCGTCTGCAGAAATAATGCAATTGTGAGGGGCCAGGGAAGCCACAAATAGAACAAAGGAAGGAAAGGAAAAATCGATAGCTTTAGAGGGGAGGAAGGGAGCCAGGCGTGATGCCTGAGTCTTGCCGACAAGAACAGGAAAGAGGCAGCAAGGCTGGCCGTGGGCCCCTCACCCACATCACAGTCCCCCTGGGTGGGGGCCATGTCCCTGCACCCCGCCTCTCCCCAGCAGACCCCAGCATCCCCACACCTGGGGATGGAGAGGCAGAAAGACTGCGTAACTCGCTCCAATTCTCACTCTCAATAAACGCACAGAGACTTGCACCCAGGGTTGGCACCTGTCAGTCCAAGCTCTTCCTTGGCCACCACAGCCATCTGGATCAGGAGGGCTCTCATGGCTTACAAGCCAGCGTTGAGTTTGGAAGGAAGGAGGAACATGTTCCCTGTGTGCCTGGAGCTGGCTTCCCCCGGCCTGATTCACCTGGAAACAGCCTCTGGGGAAACTTGATCACCTCCCACCCGCCATCCCTATGCAGCACAACTGATGGTATCTCTGAAAGCAAGCGGGATAAGACCCACAAGTGGCCTTCCCAGGACCTCAGAAGATGAACGCCTTGCTCCTTGGGATTCGCTCCTTCTTCCCCCTCCCCGGAGGGCCTGCCAAAACGAAGGGTCTCAGAGGAGCAGAACAGGGCAGGCATGGGGCCCCCAGGGAGCAGGGGGAAGTGGGGTCTCCTCTTGGTTGATCCACACCCCGAGCCCCTGGGACCCAACATCCACCCACCCCACCCCCTGCAGTGTTTTAGTTGGAAAGTAAGACCCAACTCGTTAAATCAAAGTGGTTTCCCCAGCAACCCTGGGAGAAGCAGGTTTACTTACAACAGGTAAATAATGCATGAGCTCAGGCTGAGAAATACAGCAACCAAGTTCATGTTACTAACAGATTCACTGAACCTGGAGGCTCGGCTCCTGAGCCCAAGTCCCAGGGGATAAGGTTGCAATTCCCCCCACCTCACCCCTCCTCTCCTAAGGAATCCTTTCTGCATTCAGGTTGTGCATGTGTGTGTTTTCTCATTTTTTTTTTCCTGGCTATTTCTTACTCCCTAAATCAAATTGCCTCTGCCTTCAAGAGCAAAGGCCTAGGCGCCCATCCTCCATGTGGCTTCTCCAATCCTTAAAGACAGGGCGCTGAGAAAGTCTCTCCTTTTGCAAAGTCAGACAAAGCAGACCAGACCTGCATCAGGCTCCTGGGTCTGGCAGGAGCCGGTTCATTTCCAAAGCCAGTCAGTATACCTGACAGGTTGGCCGGGTCCCCACACTCCCTGGTATAGATGAACGCCGCCCAGAAGAAATGTACACTGAACCAAATCGTGAAAGAACAACTCTTGATAAAGGCAGTGGGTTCCTCCCACCCCCCTGAGAATAACTGATACTGAATCTACATCTCTCTACCCTCCTGGAAAGATGCTGGGCTTTCTCTGCCTGGCACTCTGGAAGTCGTAAGTTTTGTTTTTAATTTTATAAATAGGAAATGACAGTGAAATCAAGAAAACGCCTTTTCAAATTACACAGCGCCCTCCCAATTTGATATCCCCACACCTCCACTACAAAAAGAATCATTTATGCATTTAGATGATTGAAAATTCAGTACAAGGAGAAATTTTAAAATGCCAGTTAGAATGAACTGGCAGGCTTAAGTTGGGGGCGGGGATGCTTTGCTGGTGGCTCAGATGGTAAAGAATCTGCCTGTGATATAGGAGACCCAGGTTCAATCCCTGGGTTCAGAAGATTCCCTAGAGAAGGAATGGCTACCCACTCCAATATTCTTGCCTGGAGAATTCCATGGACAGAGGGGCCTGGCAGTGGGCTACATTCCACAGAGTCCATGGGGTCACAAAGGGTTTGACAAGACTGAGCATCTAATACACATATAGGTTTTATGGGGGATGGGGGGTGCATGAAAATTTAGTTCCTGCCCAAAAAGATTTGCAAGTTTTGGGGTTCCCCTAGGAGGGTAGTTGGCCCTCCACATCCCAGAAGATGAAGCACTTACAGATGTGTCTAGCACCTGACTTGTCCACCTGCTGTCCTCCTGTGTCAGCAGATGTGAGAGAGCAGCCTGATCCCTGTTTACCTTGGTTCACTGCCTTGTACACAGTAGGTACCATCTAAATGAATAAGAGAAGACAGAGAAGCTGATGAAAACATCTAGCTCCCCTGAAAGCAAAAAAAATTACCACCTCACCTCAACACAAGCAAGGAGATTTAGGCAGCTACGGCCACATGTGTCTATTCAAACTTGCAGTGTTATAAAGTGGCCTGACTCAGAGATTGTGTGGAGCATCAAGGTGTTAATGAGTAACTCTCTGTGGAAGTGCTCCTATTGGAAATCCCCCAGTTTCTCAGGTGGAAAGGAAGTAATTCACACTGACAATAGATACTGCTTCGTGACTGCAAAACGAGGCCCGTCTTCAGTGAGTATCATAGCAACCTCGTTGGGTCTGTGAAAATTATGGCAGTTTTGCATTCAAAGCTGAAAACCCAACAGCCAAATCTGTTAGAAAAACTACTCTTGAAAGAGGAAATTCTGACAAGTGCTGCCACATGGATGAACTCGAGACATTACAGGAAGTGAAATAAGTCAGCTACGAAAAGGTAAATACTATAGGATCACGCTTATAGGGGGTGCTTAGGGTAGTCAGGTTCATAGAGACTGAAAGATGGTTGCCAGGGGCCTGGGGACAGAGAGGAAGGGGGAGTTGGTGTTTAATGGGTTTAGAGTTTCAGTTTTACAAGACGAAATGAGTTCTGGAAATGGATGGTGGTAACGGTTGTACCACATTACAAATGTATTGGATATGATTGAACTGTAGGCTTCAAAATGGTTCAGATGGTAAATTTTATGTTATGTGTATTTTACTGCTTTTAAAAAAAATGGAAAAGAAAAAAAAAAATCCCAGGCACAAATGTAAACAGGATGACGGAAAAACCTTCAGGTTGACTATTGAAGCGGCTTAGACAAAACCACCCAGATAAAGCAATGTCTGACTCGAGAGTGAAATCAAGTGAGGTGTTTGGTCTGGACTGAAAATTTGTTTAGTTGGTCCCAGGTCATGCATCCACCGCTAAACGTTATGACAGGCACATAGGAAATGAAAACGTACTCAGGAACAACCAGCCGAGGAAGTGATGGAAGGTGTAATTGGAGGGCAGGCACCCTGTCTGTCACAGATCTCGTGGCAGGGGTAGAACAATTACCGGGCAGCCAACAGCTCGCAAGGGCAGGCTGCCCCGGGGATGGTGCAACGTGATAGCACGCTCCAGAGAACGCTCTGGAAAATCACCACCACCAGAGGTACTGGACTGAGCCCTAATGGCACATCAACAAACCTTGTCCAACTGGGCAAACAGTCTGTCTGTAGGAGAAAATGAATAATTACTGTGGAAGTCATTGACAGAAGCACAAGAGTCTCAGGAGAAACATCCTAAAACCTACTGAGAAAAATAAGACAGTGCGTGTCCCTAGCAGGCCTACCCTAGAGGAACAACGGAACCTGAGAAACTTGTGGGGTAAAACCTGCTACCCCTTTGGAAACCAGAGAGGGATCTGGACACTCGCTGACCATCTCATGGGCACCAGGCAGTCACCCGCTTTGGCATCAATTCAAAACGCGGTACATCGAAACGATTACATATCAGTGTGATATTTCTGTCCCAAACACAGATCATGTTCACCGTTCTTGGCTAACACAGTACGGACCGTGATAATAAGTTACATAAACCCACTAAGGTTATACCTTAACACGTTGCAGTATATGTAGTACTTCCAAAGCATGATTGAATCTTTTATCAAAGGTGTGCTTTTACAACTATCCTCCCATCTTTACTACCCCAAGAAAACCAGGAGACCCGTTGAAATAGCAGTGTTAAAATAATTTATTTTTATTTCTGGTTGCGCTGGGCCTTTGTGGCTGTGCCTGGGCTTTCTCTAGCTGCAGTCAGCAGGCTCTCCTCTCTGGTTGCGGCTTCTCATCGCTGTGGCTTCAGGCACCTGGGCTTCAATAGTTGCAACATGCGGGCTCAGGAGTTGCGGCTCACGGGCTCTGTTGCTCCAAGGCAAGTCGAATCCTCCTGGACCAGGGATCAAAGCCATGTCCCCTGCACTGGCAGACGGGATTCCTATCCACGGTACCACCAGGGAAGCCCTGAAGGAGCATTTTACAAGAGAAAAAAAGCTCAAGCCGGGCTGGACCTTTCCCGGGGCCTGTCTTTGTGGTCTGACCCATCCCTGTAGCTACACTGGATATTCATTCCTTGTGGACACAAGCCATGTTCCTACAGGTCAGGGTGGGTCATCCGAATGGTACCTTCCAACATTTCGCATGCTTCCCTGGGTTACCCCCATAACTGAGGGCCCCAAGTGGGTGAGCACACCTCCGCCTCCCTTAGCCCCGGGTAAGCTGAGGGATCTCGCCGGCTCTGGAGGCCACGTCACCAGCGCATGCGTGTCCCTCCAGGACGACCTCGCCCTGGGCTCTGACTCACCTAATCACAGCCCGGTGCCTCTCCATGAGCCGCAGGGAGTAATTTAGGAGCTTGGGCCCGTTGAGTGCCAACAACCCGGTCAGGGAGGGAAGGCCCCGCAGAACTGCTGAGGCCTCGAGTCAGGGCGGCAGTGGCTATAGAACAGAGGACGAAAGGCCAGCGGCCCGCTGGGCAGAGGGCCAACCGGGAATCGGGCAGCGCTCACAGAGGGCTCTGTCCTATGGTGCAGAGACCCCCGCCCACAAGCGCATGCCTGGTGTAGCTAAGAACCAGGCAGAGACCTCTCTGCAGAGCCACGGGTGTGGCCTAAACCTCTGATGGGTTTTTGAGGGGGGTCTGGGGAGTCCTCAGTTCCTATCAGAAGGAACTGCCCATAGCCACAGGGAGGCCAGGCCTCACTCCACTGGACTAGACGTCACCCCACCCACCTCCAAGCCTGGCTTCTCTCCCAGTTTTTCTGGAATTCTCTTCTGCTCTTAAAATGTCAAAAGCTACAGTTTAACTGCGCTGACCACCACCCCGCCCTTCAAGCTCCATGTCCACCCCTGAAAGGAAAACCAGACTCCCCATATCCTCAGATGCAACTCCAAGCTCTCAGACCCCCACGGCCACACAATTCTCATGCATCCAGCTCTCAGAGGAAGTCTGGGGCCTGAGGGAAGGGGGAGCGATCCAAAGACTCGGTGCTCTGGGCTCCACGTGCACGCGTCCTTGCATGCTAACTAAGTTGCTTCAGTTGGGTCCTCCTCTTTGCATGGACTGTTGCCTGCCAGGCTCCTCTGTCCATAGGATTCTCCTGGCAGGAATACTGGAGTGGGTTGCCATTCCCTTCTCCAGGAGTTTTTCCCTACCTGGGGATCAAACCTGTGTCTCCCACAGCTTCTGCACTGCCGGCAGGTTCTTGACTGCTGAGCCACTGGGGAAAACTCTCTGGGTGCAACAGGCACTGCATTCCATCTTCCTGTCCCTGGACCCACCCCTAACACAGCCCCGCCTCCCACCCTCCCTGCACTGGGGGTCTAGAGGGCACTCCCAGGACTCAAGCGTGCTTTCCCACACTCCCAGAAGCCCCGCGGGGCAGGTGGTATTATCTGGTCCCCAGAGAAGGACGCTGAGGTGCACACAGTAGACAGGGCATTGGAGTGGTGAATGGCTGAGCTCCCAGGTCCCCAGGATGGAGCTCACAGCAACCTCACAGCTACCCCACCCACCAACATTCTCCTCTCTTCTGCCGCCCCTACAGCAACCCCCCGCCGGACCCTTGAAGAAGGGACTCTGTTCCTATTCAAGCTTCCCTTACCTCTTTGGAAGTGGGGCACACATTATTTCCCTCCACACCCTTGACCTACAAGGGGGATGGGGAGTGGAAATTACAGTGGCACCGGGCAAGCTGGGCTCTCCTTTGATTCCGCTTGTGAAGGGCATGTGGGGGCACATCAGAAGAGCTGCCCAGAGCAAGGCCAGGGGCAGCACCCAGGGACAGCGGGCGGGAGAGCTGCTCCCACCGGCAGGTCCCACCGTGGGGGAGCGGATGGGAGGGGTCGGAGAAGAGGTTACACCGTGCCCATCGGTTCCACCCTCTGCAGACATGGGCACCCTTTGCTCTGGGTTCCTTCTGAAGGAAGACTCAAGTGGGACTGCTGGGCCTCTGAGACTTCAGCGGTCTGATGGGATGCAAATTGGAATTCGCTCCCATAAAAATGCATTATGCATGGACTTTCTATTAGATTTCACTTGGAAACTCATCATCCATCACCCTGCAGGGCCTGCTGTACCTCGGACTTGTGTCAGCAGTTTCTCCTCATCCGGTGTCTGAAGCCAAAGTCATCTCCCTTGCAGGGGGAGCCTGGAGGACCCCAAAGCTTTGGAAGGTGGCCCCGGGTGGATAGCGAAACCACTTCCTGGCTGGCATCTTCCGAGGGGGTCCCAGTCGTCTTGCGAGGGGGCGGGGCCAAGATGAGAAGGTGGGGCCCGACCTGCGGAATATTCCTTGAAAGGACTAATGCTGAAGCTGAAACTCCAATACTTTGGCCACCTGATGCGAAGAGCCGACTCATTAGAAAAGACCCTGATTCTGGGAAAGATTGAAGGTGGGAGGAGAAGGGGATGACAGAGGATAAGATGGCTAGATGGCATCACCGACTCAATGGACATGAGTTTGAGTAAACTCTGGGAGTTGGTGATGGAGAGGGAAGCCTGGAGTGCTGCGGTTCATGGAGTCGCAAAAAGTCGTACACGACTGAGCAACGGAACTGAACTGAACAGACCCGCAGAAGCAGGGGATGGAGCCACTTGTCTCAAGATGCCGCAAGGCCCACTGCACAGCCGATGATTTGAGGGAGAGGCCTGGGCTAGTGGGGAGGAGGGAATGAAGGCTTTGTCTGAGGGCCCAGACTTCCGCCAAGGGGGTCAGGACCACAGTCTTCTACCCACTGGGGCAAATAAAGTCCTGAGTCTTCTAACAGGATTAGTCTGGAAGACTTTTCTTTCTAAGGGTACACACACTTACAGTCACACATACACACAACCCACATCCCTCTACCCTTATACACACTCACAACCTTACATGCACACATCCAACCCACCCACACCCCCACATTCACACATACAACAGACACACACATGTGCTTACAGTCACACACACACACAACATACACGTACACTGACACAGTATCCCTTTTCATACATGTCCATGTTCTCACACACACACCCATCTGTTCTCCCATTCACACCCACTCAAACACACATGACACTGCAACACACACACCCATACCATCACACACACTCACATAGCACACACATGCTTATATACATACACACGCACATGTACACACTCACAGTCACACCCATACAACACACATCCTCATATCCCACCCCCAAGATGCAACACATACACCCACACACTCACACGTGCTCATTCACATCCAGGATTACCTCTGAGGCCACAGAAGTCAGAAGGGAGTTTTTCTTCATTCATGAAAGACTGCAGATGCAGCCTCCCAGAGTCGCTAGGATACAGACTCTGTGGGTGTCATCAGAGCAATGGTAGCCGATTCCAGCCTCCGGGGAGCAGAGATTGGGCAAGGGGGAGCCATGTTCCCTCCACCAGTGGAAAGGCAGGTGGGCAATGAGGCACAGGAAACCCAGGAGGAAGAATCAGCTGGACGTTGGAGGCATGATCCAGTGCCAGGTAGGAAAGAGAGTGCTCAGCCCCTGAAGCCTGTGAAACAATCCACTCATCAACCGCTGTTGACCGAGCGTCTACTGCATTCCCCGGGCTGAGCTGGCGATCATGAGACTCAGAGTCTGCCTGTTGGGAGGCATCAAGCCAGTTTCTTTTACAGTATCTTTTACAAAAGATAGCCCACAGTTCGGGATGGGAACAAGGGCTTTGAAACCGGAAGTGCTCATCTGGACCATGAGAGAGGCAGAGCCACGGTGGGCTGGAGTGATTCCAGAAGGAGGAGAAGGGAGAAATGGGTGAGCGCTAAGACTTACAGGCAGGACCACGGGAGGTGTGGAGAGAGGAGCTAGCCCTGAAGAACTGGATGATGAGAGTCCGGCCCCTGCAGTGCACTGAGGTTAGGAGCCTGGCTCTAAATTCACCTCTGCATCCTCCGGGGATGGAGGAAGGCCTCGCTGTGTCCCTTAGCTGTGCTTCTAGGTGCCTCTTCTCCAGGAAGCCATCCAAGATCTCCCTCTTCAGAGCCCAGCACATTTAAGGCTTTACTTTCTTGTCATCTCAGATTTAGACCAATTCAACACATAGTAAGTTTTCATGATAAGTCTCTTTTGTAAAGAGTAGAATTCCTGTCTACCAGGGAAAGTCATATAAACCAAAAGCTATACTAGCAGTGTATTGATGCTTAAAAGAATTGACTCTTTTGAACTGTGGTGTTGGAGAAGACTCTTGAGAGTCCCTTGGACAGCAAGGAGATCCAACCAGTCCATCCTAAAGGAAATCAGTCCTGAATATTCACTGGAAGGACTGATGCTGAAGCTGAAACTCCAATACTTTGGCCACCTGATGAGAAGAACTGACTCATTGGAAAAGACCCTGATGCTGGGAAATATTGAAGGCAGGAGGAGAAGGGGATGATAGAGGATAAGATGGTTGGATGGCATCACTGACTCAATGGACATGAGTTTGAGTAAGCTCGAGGAGTTGGTGATGGACAGGGAGGCCTGGCATGCTGCAGTCCATGGGGTCACAAAGAGTCAGACAAGATTGAGCGACTAAATTGAACTGAACACCAGCAGTGCCATTCCCTAACACAGAGGGGTATAGGGTTCAGAAGCGGAGAAGCAAAAATCCAATAGGACAATCAGAAAAGGCTTCATAGGGACTTCCCAGATGGCCCAATGGTTAAGACTTCGCCTTCCAGTGCAAGGGGTGTGAGTTTGATCCCTGGTCGGGGAGCTAAGATCCCATATGGCCAAAAAAGCCAAAACATAAAACAGAAACAATATTGTAACAAATTCAATAAAGACTTTAAAAATGATCCACATTAAAAAAAATATTTAAGAGAAAAGGCTTCATAGAGGCAATGATGTTCAAGGCCAGGCTGAATGTGCCTTGTCACTGTTCATCAGCTTACCTCTGGTCCCCCGTAGCAAATTTTGTTTATTCCATCATATACCTCTTCATCTATAATGCTTGCTTGCCTGCTAAGTGGCTTCAGTTGTGTCTGAGTCTTTGTGAGCCCATGGACTGTAGCCCTCCAGGCTCCTCTGTCCATAGGATTCTCCAGGCACGGATACTGGAGTGGGTTACCATGCCTTCCCGACCCAGGGATTGAACCCGAGTCTCTTGTGTCTCCTGCATCGGCAGGCAAATTCTTTACCACCTGGGATGCTGACCATACCTATTCATCTCCTATAATACCTAGCAGAAAACTGGGCATCAATAAGTTCTTAATAAATTTATTATCTTGGTCATTCATTCAACACCTACCAGCTTCCTTTCATGCTCATTGGTGGAGCTTCTAGGATGCTTCTTCACCCTCCAAAATGTCGAAGTTTATACCCAGCCAGCTCCCAGACTTGACCGGGCGGCACATCGAGGAAGGGCGGAGTGCTCCCTGGGTGGTCCTATGGCTGCCCGTCTTTTCTCTGTAGGTCAGAGTGTAGACAGGAAGTACAATTGAGGATCTGAGAACCAGGATCTCAGAGATGTCCTGTATCTTCCTTCCGCAGCCAGGGGCTAGAGATAGTAAGTGGGTGTGCAAAGTCCCAAAGGCGGTTAGAGAAGATCAAAGGAAATCATATCTTAAAAACTGTGCTTTGATCTAACTTGACAGTGGAGAATCCTAACCTACCTCATCTGGTGGCTTCTGGAGGAGGTGAGCCTTATCTCCAGTGATAAGTCAGAGAGTCTCTCCTGTCAGTGGGATGGACCGAAAATCCCATTTCTATGCTCTTCCTCCCCAAGCCCCTAACTCTAGTCTAATCATGAGAAAAACATCACCAAATCCCGGTCGAAGAAGACACGATACCTGACCAATATTCCTCAGAAATCCAAGGTCATTCAAGACAAGGAAAGTTCTGAGAAACTGTCACAACCAGGCATAGACTATGGAGACACCAAACTGAATATAATATGGAATCCTGGATTAGAACAGAAGAAGGACTTTAAGAAATCTATATAAAATTCGGACTTCAATAATAGTAATGTATTAATGTTGTTTCCTTAATTTTAACAAATATACTATAATAATGTGAGAGTCTAGTAGCAGTGGAAACCAAGTCCTGGTGTATGTGAACCCTCTGTTCTATCTTTGCTTTTTTTCTAGAAATCTAAAAATGTTCTAAAAGAAAATTTTAATTAAAAAAAAAAAAAATTGGGAGGACTTCCCTGGCTGTCCAGTGGTTAAGATTCCACAACTTTCACTGCAGCAGGGTGTGGGTTCAATCCCACGTGCTGCACAGCCTGGCAAAATATACAAAGATAAAACAACTTTTAATTAAAATAGCTTTTTTTAAAAAATTTTGCTCTGCAGTTATAAAAACACACTACCCATCCTAGTTCTAACGAGTGTAAATAACAGACACTCAGTCCAGGGCTCGCCCTGTCCCACTGCATGGTCGTTAGACACGTTGATATCTCTTTAAGCTCCTCTTGGTTGTGACAGTCTTTCAGACTTTCCTTGTGTCTGATGACCTTGGTGGTTTTCAAGGGGACTGGTTGGGTATGTTGTAGAAGGTCTCTCAATCAGGATTTGTTTGACATTTGGTTCCTCAGCTTGACTTCAAGTCTTTTAGAACCACAGTGGGTTGTCTCTTTCCCCTGGGCAGGTTAGGGAGGGAGGCAACGGTACTTTTCTCCTCTATGAAGCCTGCATATAGGGCGGGTGAGAAGCCAGGGCAGAAAGGTAAAGCCATACCTTTATGGCCCAGAGACCACCTGGGCTGTTCTGAAATCAGCCTTGGCATCCTCGCTCCGGAAGTGCTGGGCGTGATGCATCTCTCAGCTTCATCTCCTGTGGAAGCTTCAGCCTCCGAGAGAGAGTCTTGGCTGGGGGACTGGGGACTGCAGAGAATGAGCTCTGTTCGCGTCTCCCCAGAGCCAGTTCCGAAAGAGAAGCTGCTTCTCCACAGCCAGCTCCTGTGGTCCATGGGGACCCGTGAAACTGAGAATACCGGGGTCTACGAGATGTTACCTTGACAACCCATCCTTCCAGGTGTCGGGGGGAGAGGGTGAGGCTTGTGTGAGCTCCGAAAAAGGCACGATGTTAGAGCTGAGCTGACTCTAAGGGTGTTATCATCTTTACTTCTCCCCTGCCCCACCCAGGTCCCTTCATTCTACAGTTTCTTAGCCTCAGTTCTCTGATCCAGCCACTCCTTCTAGGATGCCGCCCTGGTGAGGGGGAGGCAGCCACCGGGCACTGAACTGTGTGGCTTTGACGGGAGCTGGCAGGCAGACTCAGCGAGCTAAATCCAGTGGACCATTCGAGATGTCTAGACAGGAAGCCAGGCTGGGAGAAAAGCAAGGCCACTCCCTGAGGCTGGAGGCCTGAGGCGGCCTGGCGGGCAGCTGCCACTGTTTCAGGAGCCCAAAAGATACGTCCCCAAGGGCCGGGGTGGGGCGGGGTGGGGGGCAGCTCAGGGCACATCCTTATGGAAGTAAAAGGCATGCCTTGCCCCCGCACAAGTGCAGGAGGGGTGTGCCAGCTGGTGCACCATCCCATTAGGGGGTGGTGCTCAGGTGACCATGTAGCCCACCTTGACGCTGAGGTTGAGCTGGGGAGAAAGGGACCTGGCATCTGGCTTTCAGGCACTCATCCCAGAGCCAGTACTGACATCCAAGCAGAACAAGGAGAGGGGGATGAAGCGCCATCCAGGGTCCAGCCCTTGGACCCGAACCAGTTAGCCCTCCTGTCAGCGTCCCCATTTGTAAAATGGGCTAATCAGACACCTGCCACTCCTGCTTCATGGGTCATTAGGACGGGCAGATGAAACGCTATACAGGAGACTTGTGTGAAGTGCTTGGCAGGCATGACGATCCCAAATGGTGTTTATACTGTAAGCTTCAAGGCTGTTGAGATATTCGGTTGCATTGAACTGGCAGGCTTGAGTTCTTGGGCTGACAGTCACTGACTCACTTAGATTTTTCAGGTCATTTAGTTCCAAGACATCCATCTAATCCTTGATGAAAGTTGGACATGGTTCTGCGACCTTCCGAGGTCCTAGAACAAGTTGGTATCTGAGTCCAGGGGCCCGCAGTCCAGAGTTCCTGATTCCCACCGGGGCCTGGAGCGCCGTGCATGCCACGTGGCCTCCGAGTCCTCTTGCTTTTCCGCATCCCACTTCCATCACCGAGAGCTGATCCCCGTTCCCTGCATTTGCATTTTAGCGAACACCCACTCTCGACAGCTTATCCTAGAACCAAACACCCCTGCCAGGTTCTGGGATCTTTAAGGAAATACAAAAGGGTGAAAGACACAACAGAAAGAAGATAAGCAAGTGTGCCTTTGGAGCCTGGCCAGTGTGGATCGGCAGGACGCCCTGGAGCTCCCGCCCTCAATCTGTTCAGCAACCTGTTTCTCTCCCTAGTCAAGCTGCTCCTGAAAGCCTCTCTGGGAAGATTTCCCAGATCAACCAGGCACTGGCAGCTTCCCTGGCTTGGCCCTGGCTGAACCTAGCACTGCCTGGGGTGTCACTCACCCACCTTCCACCTCGCTCGCGGAGCACTTGGCCTTGCCCTCCGTGCCCAGCTGCTGGGCCAAGCAGCTCGCACCTCCTCCCCCGGCTTCTGTGTGAGAATGCTTCCCTGCTCTCTGCCTTCATCCCAGCCAGGCGCTTGACATACATCTGACGTCTATCCTGAATTGTCTCTTGATGTATTTGTCCCCTGCTTTTACTGGGTCACGAGCTCGCCCTCTCCTTCTCTCTGCACGTCTGTGTTTTTGGTCTGAGACAGTTGTAACTCAGGGGGTCTCATTATCAAGAAGGGAGAATTGCTCACCTCTGGTCTTGGGTTGATTCAATCAAGAGGCAATTGGACTTCACTGGGTCCCAACTCCATGTCTCATCAGCCCTGGCTCCAAAGCTGAATTCCTGCCATGCTGTCTCTTTACTTTAGAGGGACAATTCTGTCTTTGATTTAAAATCCAAACTACTAGACAGATAGATAAGTCCATCTTCTCTTGCCAGACAGTCTCCTTACTCTGACCTTTTACTATCTGATCATAATGTTGTTTAAAAGGAGCCTGTGGACATGCTACCAGTGTATAAAAAGGAGGGGGAAGGAAAGCAGAATACAAACACACAAGCGTGCACACATGCGTGTCCATGTATGTTTTGCTGTCAAATATAACTTATCTCTAAATGATGAAGTATTGATTTGTCTCTGTAAGCATACATGATCTCCAAATGATATACACAAATCTGAAAATAACAGCTGCTGTTGGAGAAAGATTTTCATGATATATATCTTTCTGCCTTTTGAATTCGTAAAACTTTTTTTATGGTGAATTATTTCATATGTATAAAAACATATGGATGAATGTATGTATTGAGATAGGATTAATAAAGTATTCCTCCCTGTGGATCTACCACCCGCTGTAAGAAATGGACCGTTACAATAGGGTTAAGACTTCTTGCAGCTTGCCCCTGGTCCCACAGAGGTCATTGCCGTCTGCTTGTCCTCAGTCTTGCCTGCTTTTATTTATTTATTTATTTATTACATATTATTTAGCTGCACCAGGTCTTAGCTGTGGAACAAGGGATATTTAGCTGTAGTGTTCATACCCTTAGTTGTAGCACGTGGCATCTAGTTGCCTGACCATGGATTGAACCCAGACCCGCTGTATTGGGAGCGTGGAATCTCAGCCACTGGACCACCAGGAAGTTCCAAATTTGCCTGCCTTTAGAATTGTATTGTGGTGTTGGAGAAGACACTTGAGAGTCCCTTGGACCGCAAGGAGATCAAACCAGTCCATCCTATATGAAATCAGTCCTGAATATTCATTGGAGGTACTGATGCTGAAGCTGAAACTCTTAATACTTTGGCCACCTGATATAAAGAACTGACTCACTGGGAAAGACCCTGATGCTGGGAAAGACTGAAGGCAGGAGGAGAAGGGGAGAACAGAGGATGAGATGGTTGGATGGCATCATCAACAAAATGGACATGAATTCAAGCAGACTCCAGGAGATAGTGAAGGACAGGGGAGCCTGGCGTGCTGCAGTCCGTGGGGTTGCCAAGAGTCAGACATGACTTAGAGACTGAACAACAACAGCAATACATCCCCAAGTGAAATATTCTTTCACTTCACTTGTCTGGAACTGTACAAAGATGGTGTCAAACTGTATGTGTTTCTCTATGACAAGTCAATGTCTGTCACCCTGGTTGTAAGATTTATTCATGCCGATGCTTGATTCATGTGTTTTCATTGTGTTAATGCATGTATGAATATGCCCACTTTATTTACCCATTTTCCTGGTGTTAGACATTGGACTGTTTCCCATTTTTGCTGCTATGAGCATTCTATGCCTGCCTTTGGTGCACACATGTAAGAGTGACCTAGAGTGTGATCCTGGCAGTGGTACTGCTTAATTTACGTTTCTCTGGTTACTGGTGACATTGAAAGCATCTTCTTATGTTGTTTATCCATTCATGGTTCCTCTTCCATGACTTTCTGAATTTTGAACTGTGTGAATATCTTACCTATTAAAAAACATATATGTATTGAAATGTGCTTGTACTATTCCACCTCTCGTATGCAAAGGGCCACTGTCCCTGCAAAGCACACAAATACTCTCTCTGAAAAGTGTCACCATAAATAAAATTGCTGGGCCTTCCCTGGTGGCTCAGTGATAAAGAATCTGCTTGCCAATGCAGGAGACGTGGGTTCGATCCCTGGTCTGGGAAGCTCCCACATGCCAAGATGCCACTAAGCCTGTGGGCCACAACTACTGAGCCTGTGCTCTAGAGCTCCGAACCTCAACTGCTGAAGCCCGCACACCCTGGAGCCCGTCCTCTGCAACCAGGGAAGCTGCCACAATGAGAAACCCACGTATGGCAACTAGAGAGTAGCCTCCACTCGCCCCAACTAGAGAAAAAGCCCACACAGCAAGGAAGAGCCAGCACAGCCAGAAATAAATAATAAATAAAAGATTTTTTTTTAATTGAGGACAATAATACATTGATGAATGTTGTGAGCGAAATGTTTTAAACTTTTTTTTTAATTGTTCATTTTAACTTCTTTTAAAATATTTGTTCATTTGTCTATTAGGTTGTGTCAGGTCTTATTTGCAGCCCACAGGATCCTTGTTGCAAATGCAGGATCTTTCGTCGCGGCCTATGGACTCTCTATTTGTGAGACGCACGGATTCTCTAGCTGCGGTGAGAATGCTGAGTTGCTCCACTGCATGTGGGACCTTAGTTCTCCAACCAGGGACCAAACCCACTGCAAGGTAGATTCTTAGCCATGGGCCATCAGGGAAGTCTATGGGCTAAATTGATGACCTGTCAAATTCATATATTTAAGCACTAAGGCCCAATACCTCCAAATGCATCCATATTTGGAGATAAGGTCTTTAAAGAGGTATTAGGTTAAAAAGAGGTCTGTATGGCGGGCCTTAATCTGATATGGCTATGTCCTTACAAGAAAAAGGAAAACAGGACACAAATAACACAGAACAAGGACAGCCATGGGAGGACGCAGTGAAAAGGCAGCCGTCTGCCAAGTAGGCAGAGAGGTCTCAGGAAAAGCCAGCAGCTTCCTCTTGAACTTCCAGCCTCCAGAATGATGAGAAAAGAGTACAATTTTGTTGTTTAAACTCCCCAGGCTGTGGTACCTTGTTCTGACAGTCTGAACAGACTAATGCAGCAAGCACATCGCTGTTTGCACAGCGCTTTCACACACTCATTCATCCACTCATTTATCATCAAATATTAATGGAGCCCAGCCCGGGTGGAAGGTACATTTCATTGTTAAATCCTCCCTGAATCAGGAATAACGATCCCTGCCTTTAAAACAAGAGGACTAAGTCTCATTGTGTCTGGGTGAGTGCGGAGAGGCAAAACAAATGGCCAAGGAACGAAGGAGGCTTGTGGGGGCCAGAGAAAACTCAGGCGGACACGATCAGCTGTAAATACACGACTGTCATGTGGGAGACAGAATCTACTTTTCTTTATGTCCCGAAGGGATAGAAGTATGGTAAATAAGAAGAAACATCAGGAAGACAAGTTTCACTTAGAAAGAAAAACTTTGCACAGTCAGAATTGTCTAAAGATTCCCAGCCCAGGGATTGAACCAGGTCTCTAGCATTGCAGGCAGATTCTTCACCATCTGAGCCACCGGGGAAGCATAACAACAATTCAGCAAGATGTCTCAACTGTAGTGAGCTGTTCCTAAAGAAGCTGGACAACCACTTCATGAGAGATGGTGTGTATGTATGCATATGTGTGTGTGTGCATGTGCGTGGAATAAGGGTCAAGATTTAGGTTTGTGGTTGGAGGACATGACCTTGAAGCACCCTTTCCATCCAGAGAGTAACTGATATCTCTGAGACCAGGCCGTGGACCAGAAAGAGAAGTTGTCTTCTGGATTCTGATTCCCCAGTCTTCCCACCAAGCCAAGCTGCCTTTAAACAGATTAGCAGCTGGATAAATGCGTTCTGGGCTTCCCTGGTGGCTTAGACAATAAATGATCTGCCTGCAATGCAAGAGACTCGAGTTCAATCCCTGGGTTGGGAAGATTCCCTGGAGAAGGAAATGGCTACCCACTCCAGTATTCTTGCCTGGAGAATCCCATAAACAAAGGAGCCTAGCAGGCTACAATCCATAAAGTCACAAAGAGTCAGACACGATTAAGCAACTAAGCACTCACGAATACATTCTAATCATGACAACATTCACTGAGCAGCCTGGGGACAGGACACAGCAACAGGGAGTGTCCAGTTTTTGAAATGAGAGAATTACTTCTACTCACTTTCCCCTTCTCAGAAGTCTTGATTGCAGCCAGGTAGGTAGCAGGGAGCAGGAGGGAACATGCAATTGTGAGAACCTACTTAAGCACTGGGGTTCTCATACACCTTGATTGCTATTTCATCTTTATATTAGCTCCAGCTGTGATATCATTCTTTATCTCCACTTTACAGATGTGGAAGCTGAGACTCCAAAGAGGCCAGGCAACCGTCCAAGCTTCCAAAGCTAAATCACAGCAATGACCTTGAGCCAATTCCCTACCTCGCTCTTGGAGCCAGAGCCTGCCTGATTCCAAAATCCATCACGTCTTGTTACCTAATGGGTATCGGAATGTTAAAAATGTGGGTTTTCTTTCTCTAAATCCAGACTGCTGTCCTTGAGGACAAACCCAGGATAAACAAGTTGTCTTGAATTAGGATTTACAGGCTGGGGGGTTGGGGGTGGTGGGGGGGTGGAAACACTCCTTTCTATTCTCTGATTGGACAATTGACACCTTCTCAGCTTCAGGTAGGGCTTCCCTGGTGGCTCGGTGGTAAAGAATCTGCCAGCAATGCAGGAGCTACAGAAGATTCGATCGATTCGAAGGTTCGATCCCTGGGTCAGAAAGATCCCCTAGAGAAGGGCATGGCAACCCACTCCAGTATTCTTGCCTGGAGCATCCCATGGACAGAGGAGCCTGGTGGGCTACAGTCCGTGGGGCCGCAAAGAGATGACTAAAGTGACTTAGCACGCACGGCCTCAGGAAAGGGGCTGGCTCCTCGCTCGGTCCCCAAGTTCTCTCCTAACATATTTAATATTTCCTGTGCAGTGAATGAATCTCTTCTCCTCCTCCTCTCTCTCTGAACACTTTTATTTCTGGAGCTGATGAGGCTCACCTCTAGAAGAATCTCTCCACAAAGAAGGGCGGGACCACTGGTCATGGCCCAAAGACCTACGTGGGCCCTGTGTCCAGCTGAAGGATCTATTCAGTCTTCATTGATCTGTGAACTGGGCTGAGAGCCTTTTAAGCTGGCGGGGGGAAGAGGACTTTGAGTGAGGAGTGCTCTTCTTTTTATTTTTTTTTTCTTTATCCCAAGGCAAAATGCAGCTTCTGTTTTAATCTGAGCCCCACCCTCCTCGGTTAGGACACATAAACAGAAAGCTGGACCTGGTCCCCCCACTAGACAGTAACAAAGGAAGGGAGGGTTGTTTCTGCCCAGGAGCTGCAGGGCTGGAGGAACCCTCTCTCCAATTCAACAGTCCATCAAGGAAAGGAAGCCGGGAAGGTTCCAGAATAGGAAAGAGCCTTCCCTGCTCTCTACCAGCCTTTCTCTGACTTCCAGGGGCTTCACGTGGCTTCTTCCATGCCCAGAAGTGTCAGAGCTTCAGTCCTTCCCAATACAGCCTCGTCCTAGAGCTGAGCCTCCTTAAGCTCCGAGGTTTTCACTCTCACCTAAAGCTTTGCTTTAAGAATCCTCCCCTCCACCAGCCTCCCAGCTCTAGTCCGCCTCATTATTCAATCCATCTGACCTTTCTGGAACTCAGAACAGAGGGCGTCGCTTTGTTAGAGATAATAGACCCAAAGGGGTGGAGAGTCTCCGGAACAAAGAGAAGAAATGAACCTTTTTTTTTCTTCCCCCTCAGGAAGCCTAACTTTGGTCAGGTGCGCACAAAGGGAAACCAGGTAAACAGGGTGTTTATGAGTGGCACCTCGCACCCCTCCTGGAGGTCAGACCCAGGAGTGCTGCAGAGTGGCGGCCTGGGTTCTGCCTTTTAGGGACTCGGTGGAGGAGGCCAGCTCTCAGCTGTCGAAGGGGAGGGCTGGGCCACTATCTGCTTTCTAAGGGGAGAAGAGGTGTTCCATTCAAGGGAGCTAAGGCGGGCCCCCGTGCAGTTGGTTAAAGGAGACTGAGAACTTACCTGGTGGTTCTGTGGCTAGGACTTCGCACTCCCGAGGCAGAGGGCCTGCCATCCCTGGACAGGGAACTAGATCCCACTGACCACAATTAAGAGTTTGCCTGCTGCAACTAAAAGACCCCATCATCCCTCAGTTCAGTTCAGTTCTTTGCAACCCCAGGGACTGTAGCATGTCAGGCTTCCCTGTCCATCACCAACTCCCAGAGTTTACTCAAACTCATGTCCATCAAGTCGGCCATGCCAACCAACCGTCTCATCCTCTGTCGTCCCCTTCTCCTCCTGCCTTCAGTCTTTCCCAGCATCAGGGTCTTTTCCAATGAGTCAGTTCTTCGCATCAGGTGGCCAAAGTATTGGAGCTTCAGCTTCAGCATCCGTCCTTCCAATGAATATTCAGGACTGATTTCCTTTAGGATGGACTGGTTGGATCTCCTTGCAGTCCAAGGGACTCTCAAGAGTCTTCTCCAGCACCATCCCTCATGCCACAGCTAAGATCGAAGATCCCACATGCCACAACCTGGAGCAGGTAAATAAATAAATATTTTTTAAAAAGGAAAAAAGAGAGAGAGAAACAGAGAGACTGATTCTCTAATACCAGAACCAGGGAGACAGGAAGATCACTGCCCTTTCAGGGACCACGCAGAGTTTGCCACACATTCTAAGGCCCCGTCACAAAAAGGCCCCAGAATGGGGAACACGTTGAGAATAGACAGAGGGCGCCTTCCTGCTCTCTGACCTTGGATGAGTCCCTTGAGCTTGTTAGGCTTACAGTTTCCCCACCCCTGGGAGGAAAGGGTTGGATTTGATCCATGATTCCCAAATTTGGGTCCAGTGCAATTTACTGAAAGTTTATGAAAACTTGTCACCAGATAAGAATATTTTAAAAATATCGCCGGCTCCTCTCACTATCAGTTAAAAAAAGAAAGCACATTTCAGGACTAGAAAGAGGAGAGACACAATCTTAGAATATAAAAAAAAAAGGAGGAGACACACAATCTTAGAATGTGAAGGAGAGTCCTTTAAAAGAAATATGGAAAAATCCACTACGTGATCTTACTTTTCTCATTTCGGGGCAGACGATTGTTAAGCTTCATCAGAGAGGGAAATCAATTCAAGAAACGGGAAACTGCCTAGCATCCTAGCTCCTGAGATTCCATGATTTGAAGCCCAGCTGGGCAAGTCACCCAGCCTCCCTCTGATCCTCGCTTGGCAAGTCCCAAAGCCTGAAGCACAGAGAGGCTGGTGGATGGTGGCTGCTACTCGCTGTGCAGGTGACTCCTGATACCTGGAATGCAAGCTTTATTCTCCCTTCTTGCGCCATTATGTTCCTCCTATCTCCTGAGATGCAAAGGAGGTCCTGTCACCGGGACAGGGGCTGGTGGGTGCTTTGAGCAGAAAGGTTGAGATATGCCCCCTTCCTGCATCCACTGGAGGCTATAAGTCACTGGGCAGGGGGTTGCCTCTCACTCACCTTGGACACCTTCGCAGCACCTGTGCGTGAAGCCTCTCTGTTAATAGATATGGGAGTTCGTACCTGTATACTGAGGTCCAGAGATACCAGAGTCCACAGAGGGAAGAGGGAAGCTCACACACGTTCAACCTCTGGTCCAGGAACTAGATCCTACAAGCCATGCAGTACAGCCAAAAGATAAATCAATAAATAATTTTTAAATTAAAATTAAATAAAAATGGTTATGACAGTAAATCAATAAATAATAATAATTTCATTGCAAGCATCGCCATTCCCCCTCCGAGTTAGAGTTCCCCTAGTCGCTCAGTTATGCCCGACTCTTTGCGACCCCCATGGACAGTAGCCCACCAGGCTCCTCTGTCCATGGGATTCTCCAGGCAAGAATACTGGAGTGGGTTGCCGTGCCCTTCTCCAGGGGATCGTCCTGACCCAAGGATTAAATCCAGGTTTCCTGCACTGCAGACAGATTCTCTACCATCTGAGCCACAAGGGAAGCCCTGAAAGATAAATAATTTTTAAAAGATTTTTAAATTAAAATTAAATAGAAATGGTTATGAGAGTAAATTTAAAAATAATAATAATAATTTCATTGTAAGCATCGCCATTCCCCCTCCAAGTTAGAGTTCCCCCAAGCAGGAGCCAAACAACTTCTTTTTCTTTGCCAGGAAGAAGCATCAGAAAGGTCTCATCCAGGAGGCGTCTGCCTGCTCTCACTTCTTTCATCTGCAATGCAAGGGGCCACGTGCAGCTGGGGCTGACCCCATCCTGGGCTCAAGGGCCCATTAGGGCATCCCCTGGATGCCCTCCCTACAGCCTGGCTCAGGAGCTTGGGGCCAGTAAGAAGCCCCACCATTGGGAAGGGTCAGCCTCTGTCACTGCCAGCTTCTCTTCACCATTCACCCCTCCCCCTGCACCCCTTACTCCCACACACCCCCATAGGAACCAGAGTCGTGGAAAAATCAGCATTGATGAATGGGGATTCCGGGCTCTGTATTTTTACAAGCCATGGTCTGGAAGTGCCGAGGGGCTGCCTTAGTTTGCTAGTGGATTGATTCCCTAGAGAAGGATAATGCGATTGACAAGAGATTGAAAGGGACCTCTGAAAGAAGAAGGTCAGCAAGTTCTGTCCAGGAGGAGAGAGAAGTGAAGCAGAGGGCAGAAGCCAGAGCCAGGAACATTGTGGACACTCCATAAATCTTCAGCGTTACATCATTCATTTGAAACCTGGCTGAGAGGCGCAGAGAGAAAGAGAATCCGAGGCCAGAGAGACATGGCCAAGGACGCTATTGAGAAAAAGGATCTTGAGAATCACCAGTCTGTTTCACTAGCCTTGATTGCTCACCTTCAGCTTTTCTTAGCCTCAATCACTTCTTCTTTGATGTCAGTCGTTATGGAACCTGGGCACTGCGGGTACATTTCAGGATGAAGTGTGGAGTGGGGATGTGGGCAGATGAAGCTCACTGGTGGTGACGAGAAGAAGGAAGGGAAGGACTTCCTGGTGGTCCAGTTGGCTAAGGCCTCTGCGCTGCCAATGCAAGGGCCAGGGGTTCGATCCCTAGTTGGGGAAAACCAAGACTCCGCATGCCGTGTGGTGTGGCCAAAAAAAAAAAAAGTGGGGAGTGGAGTGGGGCAAAGGACTCAGGAAGTCTCTTGCCTCTTTAGACCCAAACTGGAATCAATCTGGGTGAAGCTTTAGCATCGCCAAGTGGGGTGGCCAGCCTGATCCCCCTCCTACCACCAATGAATGGATTTTAAGCTAGAGCTTTGCCCCTTGGTGCTCCCGGTAACTCGGGTAAAGCCAGGCCACATTTAATGAGCAACTACTGCAGTGTCAGGCACCATCTGCGGGGCTTTAGATGGACTGTTTTGGCTTTTTTTTTTTTAACATCTTCGCGACCCTATTTATCCATTTTACAATTGAGGCCCAGAAAGGCTGCTAACCTTGTCAAGGTGACACACACACAAAAATATTCGTATGCCAGACCCACCAATACTTATCTTGCCCCAGGGGAATATTGGAAACTCACTGAAGCAAAAGGCTAGGAGGTCCCTCCCTGGTTTTCCTGTATTTTTGATTAAGGCTAGAGAAAGTCTCATTTAGATCCTCCAACGCACTTTAGAGTTTCAATAAAAGGCCACCTGAAGCAGAAACAGGAAAAAGAGGGCAGGAGGGGGGCCCGACCGCTCACCAGTCCTAGGACAAAGCACCTTCACCCCCGGGCAGGGGCGACATGACCTACCCTGCTGTCTGGATCAAGCCAGGTGTGCGTTCCCTGTCCCAGTGTGTTCCCAGCAATTCTCTACCTGTCATCAGTACTCTGGTGGCTTTTTTTTTTTTTTTTTTTACTGCCACCAGCACACGATAATCTGATCTGTAAGGGAAAAAAAGGGAGTGGAGGATCTGTAGAAACAAACATCATCAAATGTCCTGGCTCTGTTCCCGGCGCTTCAATAAAAATGCAGGAAGGAAGAAATTGCAGAGATGAGCCCCGGCGGCCAGGCTCCCTGAGTCTCCATTAAGTCATTAAGAGAGGACTTTGCAGCGTCAGAGCCAATCGCCACGATGCTGCCGCCGAGGGCGGCCCTCGCATTGGAGGGTCCAGCCCGGTGACACAGCGGGATGAGCCGTCTGAGTTGGGTACTTGTCTTCCTCACGGTTCTCTTCCTTCACCCCTACATTCCACTTTTTGCCGTAACAAACTTTCTCCCCTGTTTTCATAAGGTTTACTGCACTGAAGACCTGGGCTTGGAATCGTTCTACCCACCACAGCTCTCATTTGGGCAACTATGGACCCGAATCATACATACTCTTGGGAAGGTGGGCTGTGGGGCCAGGGGACCTGCTTCTGGGATCTTCTACAGAGGTGACAAAACACCAGAGCTAGACAAGAATTCGTGGTGAGCATTTCTACGGGCAACCAAGCCAAAGACCAAGCCATCTCTCTAATCAAAATACCACCCCTTGTTCTTCTTCTGAAAACTTTGAAAGGCAGAAGGAGATGGAATTATAAGCGGGTAAGGGTATGGAAAAAGATTAAAATGAAAAATAAACTTGAAACATACCTAGCAGAAAGCACATTTGGTTTGAAAGATTCTTTCCATTTCAATTCTCTGTGGGCCTATTCATAACAGAGATATGGTTACTTAAAATACAGTTTCTGCGCTGGCTGGTTGAGTCTCTTGAAAAATGCCTTCCATGTTTTCCCAAGCCCTCGCTTCAACTTCACCACAAAATTTCTGAACAACATCTCCAACAGGACTAGCTGAACTCAAGCAGAGTAATTCTGAAACCTAGTGACACCCCTAAGAGATGCTGACACGTAGGCTCACAGATGCCAGATTTCAGTTCTTTTTTCTCCCTGCCACCCAACTCCCTACCCCCGACACACACACACACACGCACAAAATCCCAGAAGGCGGAACTGTTATGGGGAAAAAAATGACTCTGGTATTGATTGATTCAAGCAGACTAGTAACAAGTTCTCTTTAAAATACATACTCAAACTGTGACAATTCTGTTTGGTGTGGTTTAAACTTTTTTAAAAAAAAATAATTGAATCTTTAAAGCAAGAACGGTTTTAAATTCCCTTCTGTAGACATTGCTAAATCAAGAGCAGCTTCTTTTCCCCGAGGTGAAAGGCTGGCAGTGAAGGCTCTGGAGTCCGACTGTCTGGATCTGCAGAATCACTTCCTTATCTCACCACTTGTGGGTCGAGTTAGCCTTGCCAAGCCTCAGTTTTCTCATCCGTGAAATGGGAGCTAACAGTCATCCCTTTCTCATTGTTGTGAGATTTAAAAGTAATGACCTCACTTAGCAAATGTAAAAGCATTTAGCAAGGTGCCTGCCTGGCAAGCGTTCATTAACTATTAGCTCTTGGGGATGCCAAGCAAAACATTTTTTTTTTAAAGAAGGCTTAAGCAGAGAGATCAACCCTAAAGCAGCTATTTGCATTTCCTATACACTTCTTAGAAAATAAGCTCATGTGCTTAGAAACCTATGAGAGTCAAACAAGTGACTTTGGGAATAACAGTGAATTATTAGCCTTTGCCTAGCTTTGGCGAGAAACTTCCCGTAAGACTGAACACTCATCCGGACGGTTTCCTAGTAAGGTCTCAGAAGTCCACCCCAATTCACTCAGCTGGCTCCCCCCGCCTTGGACTGCTGACCGAAGTCACTCATGGGCTACAGAGCACAGCAGGAGAGGACCCTGCTTCTGATTCTGGAAGAGCCTCCCCACCCCGCACCCCAGCACCCCGCACCCCAGCACCCCGCCCTGGGGCCCTGTGCTGGCTGTGGAGAGGAGAGCTGGTTTCAGGAACGACTCATGATGGGAGGGGTCTGCAGCCCTCCCTGATTCCAGTGCACTGTTAATAATCCTCTGCCGTTTCAGAAATCAACTCTCACGTTCTCCCTCTCTTCCGATCAGGGGCCACTTTGCAGAGTGGTTGGGGTTGCGGTCACTGTGAAAGAAAGAATGGGTGCGTCTGCGAAGGCCTGAGAGTGGCCACTTAAATGCTGTCCCCGTGGACGTGCTTTGGTGGGAAGTGTCTCCATGATTACTGAAGATAAAGTCATAGCACTCAATGTACCTTTGCTTTTTCCACACATGCCATCATCATATCATCATTACTTTATTATCTTGCTGATCATAAAAGTAGTACATGGTCAGGGGCAAAAGAAGGTGCCACCTCCCTTTGACAGAGGTAAGGGGAGAAGCGCATAGAAACACACACCCAGCACTCAGCCTGATCAACTGCAGAAACCACTCTATAGACAAGCTCCGCTCCCAAACGTCAAATGATAGAAAGGTATGTAAACAAACAACATAAGCGTCCTATAACCACATCGCAAAGGAACCCGCCAATAACAGTTTAGTTCATAGAACTTTGCTTTGTTTTAAATAATGACATTCAACTAAGAGGGAAAAAATATAGGCACAGGATGAAATTTTTATAGTGTCCAAAAGGGTAGTCTGAAGGGCCCCTTCCCACCCCTACACGCTAGACATTCAATTCACCTGTTGTGTGTGTGAGAGTTTCTTTCCAGGTAATCTACACTTAGATAAACACATACATATACAGGTATGTGCATATGGGCTTCCCTGGTGGCTCAGCGGTAAAGAATCTGTCTGCAATGCAGGAGACGGTGGTTTCATCCCTGGGTCAGGAAGATTCCCTGGAGGAGGGTATGGCAGCTGACTCCAGTATTCTTGTCTGGAGAATCCCATGGAGAGAGGACCCTGATGGGCTACAGTCCATGGGGTCGCAAAGAGTCGGACATGACTGAAGCAACTTAGCAAGAGGCAGGCAGGCAGGTATCTGCTTGTGTAATGGTGTGTGTGCCCCCGTTGTTTTCTTACACAGGCGATCTGTTACATATACAGTCCAAAGCTTCTTGCTCTTTCCCTTCCATATAGATCTATCATATTCCTTTTAATAAAGGCACAATTTTGGTGACTTTGGACGTCCGCTCCTCACCGGTGCGGTGAGTGCTTAATCTCAGGCCTCACGGCTTAGTTTTTCTCTCGGTTTGGGCTCGAGGCCTCTGTCGCAACCATGCTCTGCCAGATCATCGGTCAGGCCAAGAAGCATCCTAGCTTGATCCCCCTCTTCATATTTATTGGAGCAGGAGGGACTGGAGCAGCACTGTATGTCACATGCCTGGCATTGTTCAATCCCGATGTCAGTTGGGACAGAAAGAATAACCCAGAACCCTGGAACAAACTAGGTCCTAATGATCAGTACAAGTTCTACTCTGTGAACGTAGATTACAGCAAACTGAAGAAAGAAGGTTCAGACTTCTAAATATTTCACTTAAAGCTGCTTAGAATGAAGGTCTTCCAGAAGCCATCCGCACAATTTTCCACTTAACTAGGAAATATTTCCCCTCTAAATGCACGGAATCATGTTGGTGTATTGTATTGGGGTTTACACTGATGAATAAATAGTCTGAAACTTAAAAAAATAAATAAACGTACAATTTTGCATTTATAGACCACGATTTATTTCACCAGTTGCCCTATGGATGAGTCTGTATGGTGTTTTGGAGCCACAGTGTTGCAGTGATTATCATATACATTATATAAACATATCTACATCCATGTATTATATACATACTCTTTTTTATATAAACATATCTATATATTAGTATATATTATATACACCGTCTTTCTACACATATATGAGGACATCTGTATCTTGAATTCCTAAAAGAAGAATTTTTGGGTCAAAGAGTATGTGAGGTATGTACCTTTTAAACATTGATAAATATTATGACATGGTCCCCAAGGAGGCTATACCCTCAGCACTCTCACCAACAAGCATGTGGGGTGTCCGTTTTCCCACACCCTCACTGACACCTTCATCTCTCCGTCTTTTAAAATGCATGTCTATCTCTCCTAACCTAACACTGTCTATTTTTAAATTCTTTTCCTCTCTGACCCCGCTTGTCCGATATCACCAAACGTTCTTAACAACCCAGGAGAAGTCATCTGCAACTCTGTTAGCATATCCTTGGATGGAATCCACTTCAAAGGTGTATCCCAGTCTAACCCTTCATCTTTGATCTTTGTCCCTGGGCAGAGCAGAAGCCTCAGGAACTGGGTTCTCTACTCCTGGGGAGTCCTCAGAAATGCAAATGTCCACTTTTCGGCCACTGCCACCTCTGTCACCTCTCAGTTCCCCAGCGCAGAGGTTTGGATGGGCAGCTTTTACTGGGAAAGGGTTTGTAATTTGGGGTCAGAAAGAGGGGATAGTTCAGGGAGCTCTGAAGGAAAGCAGAGGACAAAAGGCCAGCTGGTTTGCCATGAGCATCCTGGAGGGGGTCTGAAACCTAGACCGGGGACCATGACTGTTAGGATTGTGGAGGTTTTATAAGCCTTGTTAGCTTCTCCATATGTGTTCTTGTTATTTTCTTCTTGTTTCACGGTTAAATCTGTAACAAAAGGGGCTGCTTATCTTGATGGGGTCAGCAAGGAAGGAGGAGATTAGTGGGAAAAAAATATATCCTTTACTGCAGATCTTGGACATAGGATCTGAGGGTGGTGGTGATTGGATAGTGCCACCACAAAGATACCTGAAAAAAGGCACCCAAAGAGGTGATCCCGGGTTAAAATGGAAGGGTAAGGGTAGCATTTATGGAGCACTTGTTCTGTGCCCAGCACTGAGTTCATCCCTCCAGAGCAAGCCAATTCAGAAGCTTTAGCATCCCGACATGCATGCACTCTCCCTCCACACACGCCTTCCTCCAGCATCCCACATGGGCTTGTGAGTTTCACATGCTTTCGGCTTTCAAGATTCAGGCATTATTACCTCCCCTGAGCCACTTCCTCCCCAAATACTCAGCAGGTGCCCCTGACTCCCCGACAAGACTGTCAGCTCCCAGAGGCTCATCTCTGGGGGTGAGCTCACCCCCAATCTCGTTCATTCTTCAGACCCATTGTGCCCAGCACAGTGCCTGACACAGGCGATGTCCCCCTTGCCCCCACCCCGCCCCAGTGCTCTGGGGATAAATGTTGCACTCGGGCCAGAGAATCTGAGACCTCCCTTTCCCACTGTCAGTTGGTCGGGAGAGAGTGAAATGTTATTTACAGAAACACCAAGCCAAACAAGACCCTCCCTTCCCCGATATGCTGAAGCTGTGCTGAGAACAGCCAGGGGTCACCAAATGGCAGCCAGATGGTAACTGACTGCTGCTCCCTAACTCCAGGAGCCTGGGGCAAAAGGCTGGGCGGCCCACCTGCTCCCGGGGACCTGTGAACCTCCACCGTGGAGGGAGAAATCCAGACGGTTCCCTCTTCCCGAGGCTGCTCCCCTGCAACCAGTCCAGCCTCTGCCGGTACCACCCCCCAAGTCTGAGGAACCCCCAGAGCTGGCTAGAGCTGCTCTCCAGCCCCTCCTGCCCTGCTGGTGGTAGACTTTGCTAGCATCCCCCTCCACACTCTTCCATAAGAGGGAGGTGTCAGCTCTGCAGGGCCACGCCAGCAGAGCAAGGGTCCTCATCGCTGGCGGGAACAGCTGAGCCCTAAAATAACTAGACTCAGATGGAGCAGGAGCCCTGGGGAGGGGAGGGCCTGCCTTCTCGCGGAAGAGGTCTGAGGACACTGCAGGAGGAGAGAAGGGCTTTTCTGCAGTGTTCCCAAAGACACCCGATCGGGCTTTGGGGAGAGCTCCATTTCGCTGGGTTTCATTCAGCACCGCTCACCTCCTCCCATAGACACAGGAGGCAACAGGTCCCCAGCCGGTTATCAGGTCCTCGAGCCCGTGTGGGCCTTTGTCCCCCTCCCCACTCCCCCAGACATCTAGCTGGCAGGGCGAGGGACCTACAGATCCTCCCCGACCCTCCCAGCTCTTTGTCATCTCGGAGGGACGATTATATTTCTGTGCGGAGGGGCAAGGTGCCAGGAGTCCCCAGAGCAGGATGGAGAAGCAGAGTAGCGGTCTGACCCCCTCTCTGCCTGGAGAGGCTGGGGCCGCCCTGGGGAGGCACTCCCGTCACTGGCTTGGGGCCCGATCCTCCAGTGGAGGGTCCCCCTTTCAGGAAGAGGAAGGGGAGCAGCAGCGCCCAAGGGGAGCTGGGCTGGGAGGAAAGAAGCCCCGGCCTCGCAATGACTCAGGAGCCCCGTCCAAGGTCTGTGGACGGCCTGTTCATTCATTCCTTCTCCGGGTTTCTCACCTTTCCCGTGCTGTCTTTGGCTGTTTCCCTGAGAACTCAGGGAGTGAGAACTACCAAATTGACCACTTGCTTTCATTTTGGTTTCTTGCTAAACCTGCAGAGACGTTTCCTAACCCCAGGCTGATGCCACTCAACAACAAACAGACAAGCATCAGAACATCAAAACAACATTTGAACATTTTCTGTTGAAATCAAGGACACATTCTTCCACATCATCTGTGGGGTTCAAGATACCTGTAAAATGCTTCCAAATCAGAAGGCAAAAGGGCTGGATTAAATAAATAAATAAATAAAAACCCTGTTGGAACCTCCCCGGTGGCCCAGTGGTTAAGACTTCGCTTTCCAAAGCATCGGGTGCGGGTTCAATCCCTGGTCAGGGAGATAAGACCACATGCCTTAGGGTCAGAAAATAAATAAGACTAGAAAACTCCCTGTTTTAGAAGAATTAGAAAGAAGTGTGATCTCTTCTCTTGCAATAACAAAGTGTGAAAACAGTAGTTGGATGTTAAATGCTGGATTGTCTTGGCTTGTATTTCCTATCCAACTATATTGCCTTGTCTGGTCATCCAGGTTTGTAATCAAGTTCATCAACAATATAATGAAACACCTCCTGAGAGGAATCTGGAGCTAGATCAGATATGAGATGGGAACCAGGCCCTAAGACAGTTTGGGAGCTGGTTAGAAGAAAGAGTAAAAAAGACAACTAACAAAGTAATGTGTGTTTAGTCACTCAGTTGTGTCTGACTCTTGTGACCCCACAGATTGTAGCCTGCCAGGCTCCTCTGTCCATGGCATTCTCCAGGCAAGAATACTGGAGTGGGTTGCCATGTCCTCCTCCAGGAGATCTTCCCCACCCAGGAATTGAACCCGGGTCTCCTGCGTTGCAGGCAGACTCATTACCAAGTGAGCTACCAGTTTTGCTAAGTATCAAATCAGTGGGATATACCAGAAGGTCAGTAGGGGTCCCAGGGACTCATAGAGCCGAGATTGGCTGGGAAGGCCCCTCCTAGGGGGAGGAGTGTGAGTCTGGCCTTCTTACAGGGCTGGAATGAGCAGGACTTAAAATAAAGGTGGTGGAGGTCTCTGGTGGCACAGTGGATAATAATCAGTCTGCCAGTGCAAGGGACATGGGTTTGATCCCTGCTCTGGGAAGATTCCACACTCCATGGAGCAGCAAAGCCCATGTGCTACAACTACGAAGCCAGCATGCCTAGAGCCTGTGCTACGTAACAAGGGAAACCACAGCAATGAGAAGGCCCCACCGCACAAGGAAGAGTAGCCCCCCACTCTCCGCAACTAGAGAAAGTATGCGCAAAGCAATGAAGATCCAGGGAAGCCAAAAATAAATAAATAAAAATTTATAAAGAAAGAAAATGAAAGAGGCATAATGTATGGGTAACTTTTTTTGTTGTTGTTCAGTCGACAAGTCGTGTCCAACTCTTTGCGACCTCATGGACTGTAGCACGCCAGGCTTCCCTGTCCTTCACCATCTCCCAGAGCTTGCTCAAACTCATGTCCATTGAGTCGGTGATGCCATCCAACCATTTCATCCTCTGTTGCCCCCTTCTTCTTTTGCCCTCAATCTTTCCCAACATCAAAGTCTTTTCCAATGAGTCAGTTCTTTGCATCAGGTGCTCAAAGTATGGGAGCTTCAGCTTCAGCATCAGTCCTTCCAATGAATAGAACCTAATCAGGAGCAAAAGGGTTGAAGGGTGGAGAGATAAGCTCGCAGGGGGGATAACTCCATAAACAATAACTGGGACGTCCCTGTGGTCCAGTGGTGAAGACTCCACCTTCCAACGCAGGACCTGCTGGTTCCATTCTGGGTTGGAGCACTATGATCCCACAATCTACTTGGTACAGAACAACACACGGTGCTAGAAAACTTGACTACCTCTATACAAAAAACACAGCAACAACTGACCATGCCTTGCACAATTTACAAAAATCAATTCAAAATGGTCCATGGACCTAAATGTAAAACCTAAGAAGAATAATTAAAAAATTGACCACTGAAGTTCATTTATTCCACAAATATGTGAGCTCTTGCTTTGTATTTAACGTTTTTTCATTCATTTGTAAATATTTATTTATTTGTCAGTCAGTCCGTAAACATGTACTGAGCTCCTACTATGTGAACAAAACTATGGTAGTCACTATTCTTTTACCTGCTGGTCCAATAAAAAACTAACTTGGAGGGATTCCTGGCAGTCCAGTGGTAAGGACCTGATGCTTTCACTTCTAGGACCTGGGTTCCGTCCCTGGTGGGGGAACTCAGGTCCTACAAGCCACACAGCACAGCCATAAAAGAAAAGAAATAACTTGGAGATACTTTCCTTAAATGTCGGGGCGGGAGGGCGTTGTCTTGTTCAGTTTTTGAGCTTCCACAACCTTGTGGGTTTCAATGAGATGAGGATGAGGGAACAGGCCCTACCAGTAACTAACACAGCAACTTTATTTATATCAAAAGTAACACTTTTGAGTGCACTGACATCCATTATTTTATTTGATTCTGGTGACAACCTTGTGAGTGGGCCCCAGCCAACTGAGGGAAAACATGTAAACAGGTCTTGATTTCTTTCAAATGCATAACTTGTCCAAAATCAAACAGTTCTTAAGTAGTGGGTCAGAAAGAAGGTATCTATCATATCTAGGGTGGCACACTTCTCACCTGCCGGTGGTCCCCTACCTGACACCGTGGGAGTGACAGAAAAATATAAACTCTTTGCTCCTTCCTGGGACAGCCTGATCTCTCAAGTCTGAGCAGGTCCAAGAATTTATATTTTTCAGAAGTTTTTGGGAGGACTGATGTCCATTTGGAGCAGGGAACCACTAGATTATACCAGCCTGCAGAAGGACCCACGGGAAAGGGCATTTTAGCCACTTTCCCTCGAGTTCCATAGAGTACTGGAGTGTGTGCTGGGTGGGCTTTGATCAATTCCCAAATCAACACCTTTCAGCTCCTCTCACTCTTTGCTTCTGAAACATTCGCTCCAGGCTGAAGACTTCCGGAGGCCGAGAATGGTGCTGCAGAACTGACAAGACGCAGCACCCCTGGACCACAAAACCTAGGCCACGTGTTTGGGAAAGTGAGATGGAAGAGAAGTGTCTGAGGAGCCAGCAAACTTCTCATAAATAAAAGCAGTTTGACTTTGCTCAGTAACTCTGTGGCAGGCCCTCATTTAATCCTCAGCTCTCTATGGAAAGTGTTATTGTTCCCCTTTTTGTTGTTCAGTGGCTAAGTCGTCTCTGACTCCTTGCGACCCTAAGCACAAGGGGCTTCCCGCTCCTTCACTATCTTCCAGAGTTAGCTCAAACTCATGTCCACTGACTCAGTGATGCCATCCAACCATCTCATCCTCTGTCACCCCTTTCTCCTCCTGCCCTCAATCTTTCCCAGCATCAGGGTCTTTTACAGTGAGTCAGCTCTTTGCCTAAGGTGGCCAAAGTATTGGAGCTTCAGCATCAGTCCTTCCAATGAATGTTTAGAGTTGGTCTCTTGGGCTCCAAAATTGCTGCAGATGGTGACTGCAGCCATGAAATCAAAAGATGCTTGCTCCTTGGAAGAAAAGTTAAGTTATGACCAACCCAGACAGCATATTAAAAAGCAGAGACATTACTTTGCCAACAAAGGCCCATCTAGTCAAAGCTATGGTTTTTCCAGTAGTCATGTATGGATGTGAGAATTGGATCATAAAGGAAGCTGAGCAGGGAAGAATTGATGCTTTTGAACTGTGGTGTTGGAGAAGACTCTTGAGAGTCCCTTGGACTGCAAGGAGATCCAACCAATAATCCTAAAGGAGATCAGTCCTGAATATTCACTGGAAGGACTGATGCTGAAGCTGAAGCTCCAATACTTTGGCCACCTAATGTGAAGAACCTACTCATTTGAAAAGACCCTGATGCTGGGAAAGATTGAAGGCCGGAGGAGAAGGGGACGACAGAGGATGAGATGGTTGGATGGCATCACTGACTCGATAGACTTGAGTTTGAGCAAGCTCGGGGAGTTGATGATGGACAGGGAAGCCTGGCGTGCTGCAGTCCATGGGGTCGCAAAGAGTTCGACACGGCTGAGCGACTGAACTGAACTGACCTTTAGGATTGACTGGTTTGATCTCTTTGCCATCCCTTTTTACAGATGTGAAAACTGAGATACAGAGCAAGAATATCGTTTCCCCAAGGCACACGGTCAGAGACCAAAGTGCTACCATGTGCAACCTGAGGGCTACAGGGTCTCATCTCCACCCCTCCAACTGCTCATCCGTCCACGGCCCGAAATTCGTGCGCCCTCCTGGAAGGGCTCAGATGGACCTCAGGCCGGCACGCACGCCTGAGGAGGCCAGACAGACCGAGGCAAAGGAGCAGCGGAAAGCCAGGCGGCTCTGCCCGCTCCCCACTTCTCGGGGGCCCTCGGCTCAGAACTACAAGGCCCAGCAGGCAGCGGCAGGGGGAGGAGGAGGAGGAGGTGGGACCAGCGCGGGGTGGGAGTGAGAGGGAGCCCTCGCGCCTTACCGGCGCATAGCGCTCGGAGCGCTCCTGCGGGCACTGGCGCGGCGGACTCGGCTGCGGCGGCGGCGCGGCGCGGGAGCCCGAAGTCTGGTCCAGCCGCAGCGCGCGGAGGAGCCCGGGCTGTGCTCAGAGCTGGGCGGCGACGTCCGGACAGCCCCGAGACTCCGCTTAGCGCATTGCGGCGACCTCGCCTTCCCCGGCCGAGAGCGCGCGCCGCAGCTGGAAGAGCGGCGGAGCCCGAGGACTTTTCTCCTGTCCGAGGGGCGCCCCGCGGGGCGCAGGGGACCAGGGCGGCAGTCGGGCACGCCGCGGCGCCGGGGCCCCCGCCGGGCGATGGAGCCCGGGCTGCCAGAAGCCTGAGGGCCGCCGCCCGGTGCTGGAGAGGGGGGGGCCACAGGGTCTGGAGACCCCGGGCGGCGGACGGGAGCCCTCCCCCCGCCCCGCCTCCGGGGCACCAGCTTCGGCTCCATTGTTCCCGCCCGGGCTGGAGGCGCCGAGCCCCGAGCGCCACCGGGAGTCGAGCGCCGGCCGCGGGGGCTCTCGCGGCCCCGCCAGGACCCGAGCGGAGCCCGGGGGCGGCGGGCCGGAGCCAGGGACACGGGCGCCCGCCCGCCCGCACGAGCCACGGCGGACTCTCCAGAGGCGGAACCGCAGCGCCGAGTGAGGTAAGAGCCGCGGCGCCCCCGGATTCGGGGCGGGCTCGGCGTCCCGGGCGGCCCCCCGGCGCCGGAGCCTCCCGGCCGCGCGCTCTCCCCGCCGCAGCGCAGTCGGGTCCGGCGCCTCCCTCCGCTCGTTACCCGCCCCTCTCCACCCCCGGCTCCCTGCCCAGCGCCCGGCGCCCCCCTTTTGTCTCCCCTCCCTTCCCTCCGCTCGCGTCGCCTTCTGCGCCCCCTCCCCGCGCCCGTCCCGCCGCCCAACTTTTCCGCCAACTCGCGCTGGGGAGCTGGAGAGGCGGCGGCGGCTCCGCGGTGAGTCCGGGGAGGGACAGGGCCCGGGGCCGAGGCGGCGGCGGCCCTGGGTTTCCTGGGCCTGGGGAGGCGGGCGGGGGTGGGCAGCGAGGTGGTGTGTGTGTGTGTGTGTGTGTGTGTGTGTGTGTGAGAGAGAGAGAGAGAGAGTTGCATTCCACACCATCTCCTTTTAGTCCATCCGTGGGGAGTCTCCCCGATCCAGCAGGTAGCTTTGGGTGGAACGCTAAAAAAAAAGAAAAGAAAAAAATCCGGGGTCTTCCTAAGTCCTTTTCCATCTCCGGGAAAGTCTGGGGTCACGGCCGCGGGCTGGTGGGCGGCTGGGGGCCTGAAGGGGGAAGGAAGTGGAGGGGTCTGTTCGCTTCTCTTCCAGTCGGTTTTAAAGGGGGGTGTCGTCACCAAATGGCTGAAGCTGCTTCAGCGAAGAGCGAGAAAGGAATTCCCTTTTTCCAGAGGCGCTGATCTCCGACTCAGTCTCTGAAAGGGTCGGGAGTTTGGGGAAGGGGAGGGCGCCCAGCGGGTGAGGTTAAGCCCCATTACGGGGTCGGGGGGAGGGGATTGGTCAGTTCCTATCTGGCTCGAGGAGGTGGGGGAAGGGATGAGGGTTTAGTCCGGTGCGGTTCGCTCGGCTCGGATGCTTGTTGCTTCGCGGGCCCAGAACCCTCTGCCCCCTTCCCGCTCCCCTTTCCCGCTATGTTTGGGGCTGGAACCTTCGTTTGCAGAGGAATTTATTGACGTTGTAGATGGAATCATTTAACCCAGATCCTATGAAAGCAGTCAGATGCCTCTGGTTGGGGAGCGGGGGGCTTGAGGAGCGGTGAAACCTGCATCTCTTTTCTGGACCCAGAGGCTTTGGCCCTGTTCAAAGTTTCCGCGGTGTCTCCCCCCACCTCACCACCACCACCACTCCCGCCTCCCCCCCCCCCCATTTTCCAGATGTAGCCGCCGCATCTGGTTCCGTTTCACGCCACCCGGGTACACCTCAGCCGCTTGAACGTCCCTGTTCCTCCCTGCCCCCTCCCCCGGATCGAAACGGGGATTCTAGAACTTGTCCTCACCACCTCGCTCTTTAAGATTTTTTCTTAAGACTCGGGGACGAAGCGCTGGGACTGGGGGAGAAAAGAAGTTACCCTGGTTGCCAGGGTACTTAGGCTGTGCTGGCGCTTTCTGGCTCGTGCGGGAAAGAGGCGTCGCCGGCGAGGGGGCCGAGGTTTAGGGGGGTGACAACATCTCATCTGATAAGTGGTGGCCTGTTTGGCCATCGGTCTGATCCAGAACTGGCCCTGACAGAAGTTTCTGGAAGCGGAGCATTGCAGTCTCCTCCCTTTTCAGTTAGAGCCGGAGCGGCGGGAGCGTCTGACCCTGTCCGGAGCCCGCCGCCGGGTGTCGGGCCGCCCGGCGGTGGCGTCACGCGTCCCCTTTCCCTGGAGCGAGCCCGGGACGCAGCGGCTTGGGCGTGGGAGGGGGGCCCGGGCTGTGGCTCCCTCGGTGTTTTTGAAGGAGTTCTTTCTTTGGGCGGCCGCTCCCGGAGGCTAACGTGGGGCGTTTTACCAAGTACGCGCCGGCCGCAGGTTTGAAAGGGGTTGGCCTGTTGAGGGTTTTTTGGTTCTGCCCTTTGAGGCAGGAAAGCGCTTTCTGGTTCCAAAGTTGCGAGAGGGTGGAGAGAGTTGGTCTCTCACCCTCTCCTCTCCAGCCTCTTTCAAATTGAAAACACTTCTCTGGTTTCCTCCTTTGGGCGGTCGTTCGGAGGCTGTAATGAAATCGCACTTTCTCTAGACATGGTAATTAAGGTGACTGTTTCCTCCGCAGATGGCGCTCTATCCTCTGCACCTCCGGCCCTGCGCTTTTTTTGGAAAACCGTCTAAATTGTAGAACCTTAGCCTTGAGACTGGGGCAGAAAGTGGCCATTCCCCATTCCTCTCCCCACCCACCGCCTCAACTATTGGCCCGGGCTCCCGGTTTCCTCTCTGAGGCTTGTTTAAAAGCTAAGTAGCAGGGCCCCTTGGGACGTGCCTCTGTCTGGTTAATTACCCCCCGCCCCAAGCCTGGGTCATCAGCCTTCCTTCCAGTGACCCAGGGGGAGCCCTTGGTGTTGGGGCGGGGGGGAGACCCAGCGACATTAGAGAGGATGGCCTGCCTCCCTAATGACCTGTTTACGTATATCACCCCCCCACCCCACCCCGTTGGCTGGGAAGACCTCCAGGGCTGCTCCCGTGGACCACCCCCCCCCCAACCCCGAGGAGTACAGGGTGTTTGGGGACTGGGAGGCTGCCGGGGGGCTCGGCTCCAGCCGGCGATGGTTACACACTGCAGCGGGTGACAAGCTCGTTGAAATATCTGCTGCATTTATTCTTAGTCATAGCGGAATGTCAGCTTTTTAATGAGGGTCATCCGGGTGAAGAGCCACTTGGACAGTGTGCGCGCTGCGCGCTGTCTGCTCTGACGGTGCCCGAAGAAACGCGCGTTGGGGAGGCATTTTCACGAATGGGATTTGGGCCAGAGTGGGCACTGTTTTCTTTGGCTCCCAAGTAGACAGCCTTGGGTACTTCTTTTTCTTGGCTCCTGGCCATGGAGGATGTGAGAAAGTTCCGTTAGGCACCCTTAGAATAGCAAGTGAAGCCAAAAGCAGGAGAAGACACAGACAAGGAGCCTGGAAGGTGCTACGGCCCCACCCCTCCTGGGGGAGAGGATCCGAACATCTCCAGACTTAGGTCCCGTCCAGCTTTGTTCCTGTAACCTCCAGCCACCGAGACCAGGCTGGACTGCTTTGGCTTAGTTGTCTGCTTTTTGTTTGTTTGGGGAGTGCTTTTTGTTTTGGCCTGAAAAAAAAAAAAAAAGAGTCCTAAAATAAGAGATTTGCTCCTGTGAGCTTGGGACTTTAGCGGCCTCTGAACACTTTCTTCAGGCCTCCATTTTTTAATCTCTATCATCAAAATGGCCGTGGTTAAGAGCTTCCTAGGAAGGTTTCAGCCTGTTGCTGCTGGAGGAAAAGGAGCTACAGAATAAGTGATTCGAACATCTTACTCTGAAAAGGCCTCACCTCACTGGAGAGGAGTTTTAATTTCCTCTTGGGAAACAGGTCTACATTTGGCTTCCCCAGAGCTTTGTAAAAGGTCTGAGTCAACCCCCGGACTTGTTGGGAGTCCAGATGCAGAGCTTCAGAGAAGATTGTGGGGTTTCCAGAGAGAATTAAAAACCAGACCTGGGCTATTGCTTGCTCCCCCAGACCTGGGGGAATTGCTTGTCCCCCTAAGGTTGCATCTTCCTGAGACAGAAATTCCCTGCTCATCACCATTCTGCTTGCAATTGCAAGGAGCCACGTTTGGGCTCCAAGAAAACAGCCCTCACCTGGGTGAACACCTCCAAGCGTATGGTGGTCCACAAGCCATCCTGTCTTCAGTGGCAAGGCTTCCTAGATTATGGTGGGACAGTTAGAGTTTCTCTTCTTATTACTCATTTCTTACATACCTCACTTCCAAGGACATCTGGGCACTTTTTTTTACAAGGACTCAAAACTTTTAAATGAGCATTTCTGTTGGACCCACTCACATTTCGCATGCCGAGCTGTGTATGTGTTGTCGGATATCTGTGGAATATTTGCCCTGCCACTCTCCGCCGGGAGTAGGGAATGCTCACTTTGGTGAAAAGCAACCATTTCTGTTAAGAAGTCTTATTCCCATCTAAAGGGATTAAAGTTTTGGCATTACTTCCTCAAGTCTGAGGAATTGAGATGTTTAGAAAATGTCCAGGTTGGTATGCTTTGAAATCGAGTTTGGCTGGCTAACAGGGAGCGCCTGATGACTTTCTCTGGCGTTGTCAACCTCTTCTCTGCAAGCGCAGCTCTGTCACTTTCTTTCCAATCTGCCCTTCTTTGTTTCATTCATTTATTCATCCAGTTACCAAATGCAGCAGCATCCTCTGTGTAGGTGTTAGGTGCTAAGGGTATTAGCAAAGAGTAAACCAATGTAGATCCTCCTGTATAGGAGCTTGCCAACCTATGGTGGACGTTTTTGGAAATTCAGAGGAACCTCAAAAGGCCCAAGAAAGACTTGTGGAAGACGTGGCAGTTTGAGGCGGGGCTCGGAGAATGAGACAGGAATGAGAGAGCTTGGCCTGCCAAGGATAGAGGAAGGGCAAAGAAGAAGCGCTTGGCAGGCCGTGGAGGTTACCCAGGGCTGTCCCGTCCCCTACAATGTAACACAGGCCATGTGGGATCTCAGAGTTTTCTAGTGGCCACGTTTGAAAAGGGAACAGGTGAAATGCATTTTCATTAATTCACCTGGATCTCAATAATATATCTGATTTTGCCCAGTATATGTGAAACATTATCATTTCAACATGTAATCAGTATTTTAAAAAATCATTGAGAGACTGTACATTCTAGTATGTACTTTTCATTTCCAGCACATTCCGACTGGCACTGGCCACATTTCAAGGGTTCCATAGCCACGAGGGGCCACACGAAACGGGACCCCAAGGTCTAGAGTGTGGGGTTTGGAAAGACTGGAGAGGGAGAAACGGTTTTGCAAAGGCAGGAAGTTCATGTCCTCCGGTTGCCAATTACCAAAGTCCCCCGAGAGTGACTTAAAGCACAATGTTTATAGATAATTCCTTACATTTGATTAGTGTTTTCAAGAGGAGAGAGCAAGTCCTTTCACCCACGCTGTGGGTTTAAGGCTCGTCACCCCCTGTGGTGTAGGCAAGGCAACTATAATATTTCAGCTCCCTCTGACGACAAGTGGGAAAACCGAGATGTCACGTGTCCTCTCCCTGCCCCTCCTCCTTCTTTTTCCCCCTCCTCGCCCCCCCAGTGAGGACCTCTGCACCCAGAGCCAGAGCTGGGCTGCCAGTCCTAGGAGACCAGTCTGCTGGAGAGAGGCTGAAGGGGCCAAGCTGCTGTGTGCACCTGCGGGGCTACAGGTCACATCTGTCAAGCAGTGGAGGAAGGAGACTGTCCCTAAGGGACTTAAAGAATTCCTTAATTAGTAGAATGGGAAGAAGGTGAGGTAAAGGGGGAGGGGGCAGTCCCTAGGGTTCCAGACAGCGTGTGGACTAGTGGTTTGTGTCACTGTGTTTTCCGCAACGGGATGTGTACCCAATTTACCTTCTGGTTCCAGAAGGGGCTGCCTGGGGAGCTGAGTTTTCTGAACATCCTTTGTTTTAGAGACGTGGGGACTCAGTGCCCAGAGAGGGAGGAACGGAAGAGACTTGCAGGGAAGCTGCCAGATTAGTTTGAAATGTGTTGATCGCAGAGCCGAAAGAGGGTGGCCAGCAGCCAGACCCCACCTGCGAGGAGGTGGGCAGGCTCTTGGAGGTTGGGGGGGGAAGGGCAGGCAGAGTGATCCAGTAGTGGTGGGACCTGCCTCCCCGCTACCTTTGAAAACCAGCTTTGTCATCTCAAGATGATACCACGCTTTCTCCTTGAATACTAAAAATTCGTTCCTGACTCTGGCCATTCCTAGGGGACTTACTCAGGTTCTTAGGCGTACCTTTCTTGGTGACTGTCCTGCGTGCATTTGGTGTATCGATGTAACGAGATGTGGAAGGTGGTTTCGGCGTATTCTCTGGCCAGCATCACTTCTGTCCCTGGCTGGGGATCAGGGCTGTCCTGTGTCCTAGATGGTACACCCAGGAGCTGCTTCCAAGGGTCTTCCTCTTGAGCCAAGAAATTGAGAATCAAAGTTCCGCGTGTCGCGGAGCAGCTGAGCCCGTGAGTCGCTACCGAGCCCGCGTGCTGCAGCTACTGAAGCCTGTGCACCTAGAGCCACTGTAATGAGAAGCTCCCGTACCGCACCTAGGGAGTGGTCTCCACTCGCCGCAACTAGAGAAAGCCGGCGGGCAGCAACAGAGATCCAGCACAGCCAAATATAAAGTAAATCAATTAATAAGTTACTGGGGAAAAAAAGAAAAACCTTTCCCATTGCCAGAGTCACCTGGGATCTGTCCTTATCTACATGGTGTCTGTAAGACACGGGGAATTACCCTCTGGAGAAAATGAGCTTGCATCCGGTAGAGCCAGTTTTGATCATTCCATTTATATATATTATATATATATATATATTTATTTGTATTTATTTATTTGGCTGTTCCAGGTCTTAGTTGCACCATGCAGTTCCTTTTTTTTTTTTTTTTAATCTGTGTCGGATTTTAGCTGTGGCTCGTTGCAGCTCGAAGGCTTATTTGCTCTGCAGCATGTGGGACCCCTGACCAGAAATTGAACCTAGGTCCCTTGCATTGGAAGGCAGATTCTTAACCACTGCACCACCAGGGAAGTCCCCATGCAAATTCTTAATTGCAGCATGTGGGATCTAGTTCCCTGACCTGGGATTGAACCCAGGTCCCCTGCATTGGGAGTGTGGAGTCTTAGCCACTGGACCACCAGGGAAGTCCCTGATCATCCCCTCTGGCATCTGAAAGCCCAGGTGATGGAGACTCCATGCTCTTGCCTCCCCACTGCACCCTGGGTAAAGCACTTAACCTCTTTGAGTCTCAGTTTTCCCATTGCTTAAAGGGCAATAATAATTCCCACCCTCCCCAAAGTTCATAGTGAAGAAGAGCTGAAGTTTTATAGTTTAAAATCATACCTAGTCCACACTTGGCAGGGGTTTTAGGTATTCAGTAAATACTTACTCGATTCTGTCTCGTCTAGTCCTTTTCCTAAATTCAGAAAACCAGAAATGTTTACTTCTCATTTGATTTGAAATCATTAAAACATTTCAGGAAAGCCTTGGGAGGGACGCAGGCAATGCCTGCATCTTCCGCGCTGGCAGGCACTTGAGAATGAGGCCAGGAATCCAGGGGTTTTTCTGCCAGCCGGGACTGACTCACTCACCAGGGGCCCTGTCTGGCTCCGGGGAGGCCGGGCTAAAGCACCACATGAGGACATGTTCCGGGGAAGTGGATTCTCTGAATAACTCAGGTGGTTCCCTGGAGTATTTAGGACAAAAGCCACCTGGAAGACTGAGAGGGTCACCCCCTTGCAGCCCAAATGGGGCCCAGAAGTGTTATCACTTAGGGAAGGTTGAGCAGCAAAGACCATTATCCTGAAGACCCTGGAGGACTGTTTTACACATTGCTGCTCTGGACATGAGAAGGACTTGCTTGGTGGCTCACTCAGTAAAGAATCTGCCTGCAATGTGGGAGACCTGGGTTCGATCCCTGGGTCCGGAAGATTCCCCTGGAGGAGGAAAGGGCAACCCACTCCAGTATTCTTGCCTGGAGAATCCCATGGACCGAAGAGCCTGGCAGGCCACAGTCCATGGGGTTGCAGAGAGTCAGACACGACTGGGCGACTAACACTTTCAGACAGGAGAAGGATGAAGGGCTACAGTCCGTGCCTTTCACCGGGGTTAGCATGAGCCATCTTTGAGTCAGGCCTTGCAAGAAACCTTCTTCTTCTGCATGATCTTTCCCCACGTCTGGATCCATTACTGCTGGTCGATTGCTGTCGCCTCTCGGTCTCGGGGAGAACTGGGCTCCCCACCTCACGACTCCCCACTCGGAGGCCCTGTTTAAGTAGCTGGTGAGAGTTGTATTGTCTCCATGAGGGAAAGCTGCTGGAACCAGAGGTCCCCGTGATGGATCCAGTTTTAGAGACAAAAAGAAAGCACCCTGGAGATGGCTTATTTCAGCTTCCTCGCCGTGTAGGTTCAGAAAGGGTCAGCATCTCTCCTGGCTCTCAGTCCGGGGACTTAGTCCATGATTCCTCATCTCTCTTCACCCCCCACCGAAGGGTTGGTGTGCCCTAGAGGGAGTGAAGACTTATCCTGGGAGAGGTCATGTTCGTACCCCTGGGCCCCCTCTGGGACACTTTCCTAGGCTGTTTGCTTTCCCAGCACAATTGATCGTGGGGCTCATGCCTTGGGGAACTTGATGACAATCTTCCCAATATGGGAAACAGTCCACACTCAGTAAATAGTTGTTGGAGTGAATTAAAGCCCTCCTTGGTCTAATTAAGGCCTCTAACCTTCAATTCAGCGTTGGGGCAGGACAACAATTCCCTTCTTTGTGTCTGAAGGAGTCAGAGATTGCTTCGGGCACCTTCTGGGCAGGGTGGCCGTGTGACAGGTTTCCCTGTTTTTTTTTTTCTCCTTGCGATGTGGGAGACCACCCCCCACCCCCGCCGCCATTCAGACCCTCCTAACCTCGGGTTTTGTTTTTTTTCCTTCTCCCCAGAGTCAGCGTGCAAAGGAGGACCAAGCCCACGGCGGAGTCTCCATGGAGGTGTGGAGCCTGGTCACCAACCTCTAACCGCAGAACTGGGATGTGGAGCCGGAAGTGCCTCCTCTTCTGGGCCGTGCTGGTCACAGCCACGCTCTGCACTGCCAGGCCGGCCCCGACCTTGCCGGAGCAAGGTAAGGCGCAGGCGGAGGGCCAGCGCGGGCACATGGCCCTCGGCAGCAGGGTGGGCCAGGCTGGACGTGATGTGCTCAGCCGGGCAGGCACCATCCCAGGTGAAGCAAATGGCTCCTGGCCTGCAGGAGAAACGCCTGAGCTGGCTGGGGCCTGCCAGTAAACGCAGCCAGCTTCATCAGAGGTTGGGTTGTGAAGGCCGATGACATCCATCTGCCAGAGGTGACATGCTCAGGGTGGGTTTACGCTTTTCTCCTCCTGAAAAAAGAGCTTCTGGTTGGAACCCAAGAGCCAGCTCCCTAAGCTGGATGGTGTCTAAAGTGGGGGCTGGGCAGTGCAGCGGGGTGTAAGTGACCTGTGAATTTGGATTTAGAACTTGGATGGTCTACAGAGGATATGGAGGGACGTGGGAGCTTCGTGCAGACCTCTGGCTTCTAGAAATCGTTCCCAAGACACGTCTCTTATGAGGGTTGGCCCTCATGGCCACAGGCTTGCTATTCTGTCTTTGACCATGTCTTACAGCCCTGTTGGGAGGCTGGGTAAGAGGTTTGCTTCGGATAAACTGCTGGAGGGATTTCAAAGAGATTTTGAATGGCACTGTGGGGTGAGGGTGCTGGTAGAGACCTGTAGTTTACTGGGAGTTCAGAGGGATTTTTAGTAACAGGAAAGACTTGCCCCCACTGCTGATGGCATTTTTCCGGACTTGTGAAAATACCTCATGGAGATTACAGGTACAGCACACCTGGCAGCTTTTGAAGGTCTTTGAGAACTAATATTTGGGCATTTCTGCTGCCAAGAGGTAATGTGGCTTATGACTCAGCAGCTGATGACAGAAACAGAGAAGGTTGGCAGGCAGTGGGTGAAGGGCTCAGTCGTGCGTGTGACATGGTGACTGCGTGTCAAGGGCCACCAGTCTCACTCCCAGGACCTGTGTGAGTGACAGAAGAGGAGTGAGCATATTTATCCCCTTGCAGGCTGATGGAGAAGGAGGGAGAAGGGTGAAAGGGGCTTTCTAGAAGCTGGAGCAAGCAGGTACCTGTTGCATTCCATGATAGAACTGAAGGCAGGGCCTGGACTGGAACATATTGGAGACCCTGAGTGGGGCAGGGGGGGCCATCCTACCCACAGGGAGTCCACCATCAGGTAGAGGGTGACAAGTAAAAAGGCAACTAAATTCAGGGTGGACCATGTTTAGACCACACAGCGGAGTTATAACAAAGTGCAGTGGGAATGCCAGGGACGCGGGGCAGCAGAAAGCCTCTGAGACGGTCCAGAGGGATGGGCAGGGGGTGGCAAGGAAATGAGAGGTGTTCCAGGTGGAACATTATGAGGGGGTGCTGGGGCAGGATGTATAAGACGTTCAGAGAATGACTCACCTGGTGCATAGGTGGTTGGAGGACATCATGCCTGGAAAAACTGGACTGAGTTAGCGAATGGAAGCCTTAATGCCCTGCAGAGGAAACTATACTTACATGGGGGTAGATACTGGGAGTCTTGAAAAAATCTTGAGCAGAAAGTGACATGATCCAGCTTTCAGATTTTCAAGCATTTGAGTTTGGACGGATGGGAGGAAGAAATCAGACAGACCTAGGTTCCAGTTGTGCTCTGCCACCTAATAGCAGCGTTACGTGCTTTGACAAAATGACTCAAACACACTAAGCCTTAGTTTGCTTATCTTTAAAATGGGGAGAATGACACAGGATGCAGTGAGATAATCCACATAAAGCATTTGCTGGTGAAGCACGGATTAGTTATGACTGCTGCCAGAGAGATGAGTTACTTTTTTTTTTGGCTGCATCGGGTTTTAGTTGCAGCACGTGGGCTCCTTTCTAGTTGTAGCCAGCTTAGTTCCCCCATGGCTTGTGGGATCTTAGTTCTTCCACCGGGGACTGAACCCATGTCCCCTGCATTGGAAGGCGAATTCTTAACCAGTGAACCACCAGGAAATCGCAGAGGCAAGTTACTTAAATGGTGGTTTTGATTGTCTAGCTGGAGAAAGGGCATGAACTAGGGTGAGGATTGTAAAAGAAGGAAAAACAGCAGAGATACTATAGAAATAAAACCTATAAGCTTAAGTAGGTTGGATGTCAACTCTGGGTGACTAGAGACACAGACAGAGAGAGAAAGAGAAGTCGTGTCCGACTCTTTGCGACCCCATAGACTGTAGCCCACCAGGCTCCTCCGTCCCAGGGATTTTCCAGGCGAGAGTACTGGAGTGGGTTGCTATTCCCTTCTCCAGGGGATCTTCCCAACCCAGGGATTGAACCCAGATCTCCCGCATTGCAGGCAGACACTTTACCGTCTGAGCCACAGGGAAGCCACAGATATAGACAAGGCGAGTGTAAAGGCGATGAGTCAGGATGGGAGGTTTGTGAGGAGCAGGTAGAAATTGGGGTCAGCCATAGCAACGGGCGGCCACAAGGAGGGGTGGGTGAGGTTTGAGGATATGAGTTTACGGTCAACCCCAAAGTATTTTTTTTTTCCACTTTTTCTAACAAACCCTTTTGCAGCCCGGGAATGAAGGGTAGAGAAACTGAATAGTAAGCATCTCTAGCCTGGGCTCCTGTAAACAGAAAAGGAATGTCCAAGGGTCCAAGCATAAGGAGTGGGGGGCAGGGGAAAAGAGTCCTGAAGCTTCTGGCTGCATCCAGACTGGGAGAGGAAGCTGGGGAGGGCGGAGCTGGGGAGGGGTGGCTGGAAGTCTTGGTCAGGACAAAGTCCCCGCTCCCCTGAACAGGAGGGAGCGGGTGGGAGAGGGGGCTGTTAGGAGGCGATGTGATGGTGAAGAAGGAAGGAACAGTGCCATGTTTTAAAAAAATCAGCATAACTGAGCTATCACTTACATTCTGTAAAATGCACTGATCATAAGTGTAGAATTCGGTGTATTTTGATAAATAGAGTATTATTCCACGTAACTACCCCCTCAGTTAAAAAGACATGAAACATTTTCATCGTCTCCAAACCTTGCCTCGTGTGCCCTTTGCAGTCCACTGGACTCGGGCAACGGCGGATCTGCTAGGTGTCACTGTAGGTTAGTTTTGCCTACTCTAGAATTTCTCGTAATGGAATTGTCTGGTGAATGTGTATCCCTTCACTTGGTGGTGGCCATTTGGGTTGTTCACACTTTGGGCTGTTATTACTAAAACTGCTGTGAACGTTCGTGTATGTTATGTTCATGTACTATGGGCTTGAAGCTTTCCCTGGACTGTTCATGTTCACGTACTAGGTACTATGGGCATTACGTTTCCCCTGGACTGCCCCGGTTTTGATTTTGGCTCCATTTCTTACCAACTGTTGCCTGCCGGCTGTCCCTCTCCGCTACTCTGTCATATTTATTGGTAATGAACATCTACTCCAGAGGTCCTTGTGAATATCAGATGTTAATGTCTGCAAAGCTCCCAGAACCCTGGCTGGACATAGTCAATGAACCGTACATGGGAGCTGTGGGTACTTTTTCTGGGGAAGCACCACGTGGTAAGGGGCTTGCTTCATGGCCACGCTTGGAATGCCTTAGGATGCAGGTGTAGGAAATCCACTCGTCTTGATGGGCATCGGGTCCCTGCATGGTTGAGTCAGCCCCTCCGCATGATTATCCATCCTGAGCTTGGTGATGGCAGACCACGGCCCCCCCACTGTCTGAAACCCTAAGGGAAAAATCTTTCTCCATGCTTTGTAAACTACGAGGTATCTCATAAATGTAAAGTATTACTGTTGGTTATTGAATGACAATGCCACTCTTGTCCTCAGAAAAGACTGGACTGTATATAAAAGGTTTGCCCAAAAGTTTAAAACAAACTACCCCAAACCCTGCTCCCGCTGACTGAGAGCTTTTCCCCTTTAGAAAGGCTTTGCTGTGAGTGAATGTGGTGAGTGTGTGTGCGTGTGTGTGTGTGTGTCTTGAGAGCCCCTCCCCCAGTCTGCAAATGCTCCTCGGGGAGTGGGGAGGGCCTGGAGTTTCTGGCTGTCCTTGGAAAGTTGATTTAATAAGGGTTCCAGGAAAACCAGCCTCCCTCCTTCTCCCCCTCTCCTTTCCCTTCTCTGGTTTGGGATCTTAAAGAGGCTGAGCTGGTTTCAGACCAGGCTTTGTCAGGGAGTGGTAGGGGGAGACCGAAGCGGGGTCATGGACCGAGGAGTAAGAATGCCCCTTTAAAAAGATAAGCACTGGCTTGAAAGACACTTTGAGCTTGAAGAGGCTTGTTTCTGTGTATTTTTCTCTCTTTTAGAATAAGACTTGGAGAAAAGCTAGTGGACGAATCCAAAACTGCTTGCAAGACCACTTATCATGGAGCTTGGGGTGGGGGTCCTGCCCCCTTTTCAAAGCAATAACCTGGGCTAAAACCCCCAGACCCCATGGTGGAGGGTACAACATGAGACTCTCAAAATACTTGCCTACATGCTCAGAAACCTGCAACTAATAAACGATTTAATGGCTGGGGTTTTACAGCTCCTCCCACCTACCCAGATTTGAAGGAGTCTGGTGGCCGGTTGAAGGGGGAGAGGTTACCCTTAATGGAAAAGCCGCACGTTTCCATTTCTGGCTGCAAGCCCCCTGGAAGCTGGGCGCCACAAAGCGAGGCTTTGTCTATGTGTGCTGCAGAAACCTGGGCCCGTGGGGGAGGCAGCGAGTGGCGCGGGAGACATCGCCCCAGCTTCAAGTCCAGTCCCGGGCCCTGGCTGCCCCAGGCAACTCCCCGGGGGCTCCCCCAGCTCTCCTGGGCCCAAAGCAGTATGCATTTCAACCTGGCTGCAGGGGGCAGCCCCAGATCGGTACCAGAGGGCATCTCACCGCCGGCCTCCTACAGGCCGTGGCCCTACTGGCTGCAGCTGATGGGCGCAGCCAGAGGACCGGTGTCTGCTGGGCCAGTGTGTCCAGTGGCTATCCCATCCCATCCCCCATATCAGATCATTTTGCAAAAAGAACCTGTTTGCTTTGGATTCACATGGGGTGGGGGGCGTTGAAGGGAAGCTGCTTCTCCCCAGTGCCGGAAGGCGGGCGGCATTCTGTGGAGCAGAGGGCGATGTGGGGTGAGCCACTGGTGAACAAGGCTGGAGGATCTCAGGACCTGGGAATCTGCAGGGCGCCAGGCTACCCCCACTTCCCCAGACCATCTGCCCTGTCCCCCGCCCAGGAGGGGTGGCTCTTGTACCCTGAGAAGGGTGGAGTGGGCAAGTGTTCTGGAGCGGGGCTTTGCAGAGGGTGGGGGTCGAGAGAGGCTGTGAGGGAGGCGGGGAGGGCTCACGTGTCCGCCTGACCACGCCGGGCAGAGCCACCCCAGGGCCGTGCTCTTGGCTCTGGCTCCCGCATTGCTGCACCATTAGCTTCACTGATTTTCCACTCCGGCTCTGCCGGCCAGCCCCCCCCCCGAAGCCAGGGAGGAGGAATTTCTCAGGGAAGAACAAATGGCTGTCCAGAGCCCTGGCCCGGGTCGGGGGAAGGGAGGGAGCCCATACCAAGAAGCAGGCCGGACTGCTGTCCCCCCTGGCTTCTGTGACCGCCGCCCCCCTGGAGTCCAGGGGGGTGGGCAGGGCCCGGAGGGAGAGAGAGGGCCAGGGATGCCCCGGGGGAGGTGGGCCAGCAGGGCTCAGCCCGTGAGCGATGGCTCGTGTCTGGGGTGGTGATGGACGACCTTGGGAGAAGTGGGTTCCGGGGAGTCGTGCTCCGGGAGGGTGAGGTCCGGGGTCAGAGAGCCTGACCGCCTGACCGGCAGCTGCGCCCTGTTTTCGCAGGGCCTCGGTCCTCGGGGGCCGCTGGGGGCTCCAGCTCACCCTGTGGACGCCACCTTTGCCTCTTGCCTCCCGAAAGCCTGGCAGCGGGACAGCTGTTTCCCTGCTGACCGGGAAAGTCCAGCTGCTTCTGGCACTGCCGATCTCCCGGATTCAGCTGCCCGGGCCTCCCTGTTTGTCCTGGAGAGAAGGCGCCTCCATGCACTTCCTTTTACTCTGCCCACCCTCTCCCCCACCTGCACCCCCCAAGTGATTCAGCTGCAAGCCAACTGCTCAACCTGGGCTCTTAAGGCCGGGAGGAAGTCCCAGACTATTTCCTCTTAGGAGAAATTGCCTGGACCTTGGGCTGCTCCTGAACTTGAGGACTTGCTCCGACTCACAGCGGGTGATGGCCAAGTGCGGGGGAGGGGCAATGGCCCGATGCCCGCAGGGCGGGCTGGTCATGGCTCCTGCCCTGAACCCCCGTCCTGTTCTGGGTTCACACTGACCCTCGTTGCCCCTCTTGCCAAACGAGGTGCCCCCTGCCTTCATTTAAGGCTTTCTCTTTACAAATGGGAAAGCTCAGGATGGGGCTGTATCCAGTCAGTTCCACGCACTGAGAACCACTGGTGGGTGGAGATGGAAACTCAGTGCTTCCTTCCCGAGCCCACATGTTGTGTCATGGCCAAGCCTCCTGGGACAGGTTGTGTAAAAAAAGGAGGTGAGTGTTGGCGTGAATGCAGTTGTGTTTCCCGGGCCCTGATGTGTAGGCGTGTTGAGCCTCAAGTGGGTGAGAGGGTCAAGGAGTTCGGTGAAGACTGGACATTAGTGGTCATGAGTTTGGGCAGGGAAAGAGATTAAAAACCATCAGTGGTAAAGTTTCACATACTTGATCAACAGCGAAAGTTGAACTTAAGCCCTTATCCCTTCCTCTGTGTTCTCCAGGGTTAAAAACTAGCCTCTGGCTAACGGTCTCTTCGCCATTTGTTTACTGATTGCATTTTCTTCCTTTCTCCTTCCCTTCTCTCCATCCCTCCTTCCTTCCCACCCACCCACCTTCCTTCCTTCCCTCTCTCCCATCCATCCATCCATCTGGCCAAACAAGGCTTCCCTCTTCCTTGTTTAATACAGCATGCACATGCGTATATAACCATTGTTTATCCTGGTCCCGTAGCTGGAAATGTTCATCCCTAGCCTTTCCTGATTTCACTCTGTCATTTCTACTCTTAGCTTAAGGTGTAGCTTAAGGGTCATCTCCCTACTGAAGCCCTCCTCCGTTTCCAAATAAATCACTTTTTTTTTCTCTCCTTTTTGTGTAGCTTTCAATCTCGCACTGACTTTCCTCTGCCTTACGTTATTTAATATATGGCTGTTTCCTCCACCAGAGCAAAGTTCTGTGCAATCAGAAATGTTTTTATTGCTCTTTTAAACCAGGAATATTTGGGGGACTTCCTTGGTGGTCCAGTGGTTAAGATTTTGCCTTCCAATGCAGGGGGTGGGTGTTTGATCCCTGGTCGGGGAGCTAAGATCCTGTATGCCACGCAGCCAAAACACCAAAACATAAAACAGACTCAGTATTGTAACAGATTCAAAAAAAGACTTTAAAAATGGTACACATCAAAAAAAAAAAAAAGGAGTATTTCATTATAGAAAATTTAGAAAATATAGGCTTGTAAAGAGAAAAACTTACATGGCCACCATCCAAAAATAATCACTGTTAACAATGAATCTATTTCTTTAGTTTTTTCTACATTTATACAACATGACTTTTCAAACAGGTAATTTATACATTATATACTAGTTTGTAACATAAGCAGGTACTTATTGCCTTGCAGAGATGTTTTCATCCTGCTCAAGTAACTACAGAGAAGTATAGATGTACAAGATTTATTTATGCAGTCCTCACTATTGGGCATTTAAGTTATTTTCACTAGTTTGCACTTACGTGAATATACTTTCACAAATAAAATTTGTCCATGTATCCAAAGATTTTTAGATACATTCTAAAATCTTTTAGACACATTCTAAAAGTTGTGATTACATAGTACTGCTCCAGAAAGATGATACCAGTTAAGATCTTTAAAAATTGTAATTAATAAATACTGTTTATTACATTTTCACATTCTGCATCCTTTACATATTTTTACCTCTACACCAGTCCCATGGCCATAGGTTTTATTTCCATAATCAGATGAGGAAACTGAGGTTCAGAGAGTTAAGTTCTTTATCTAAAGTCAGGTAGTTGATGGGCCTAGAGAAGGGAATAGCAGCCCACTCCAGTCTTCTTGCATGGAGAACCCCATGGATGGAAGAGCCTGGCGGGGCTACAGTCCACAGTCTCAAAGAGTCAGACACTACTGAGCTACTAAAACACACAGCTGATGGGAGGTGAAAGTGGAATTCAGGCTCAGGTAGGTCTGACTCCAGTAAATTTTTTTCCAGTGTCTTGTACTATGTCTTGCTATCAAATTGGGTTTCTCCCCAAAATTCAGGCAGACCATCATTACAATTTAAATGTTGCTAGGTCGTTCCCTTTTATCTCACAGGAAGTAGGCGTCACCTCCCTTTCTGGGGTGACACATACATGTGCGCAATTGGGATAAGGCTGCAGATGCTTGCCTTGTGCCATTTCTTGTGGGACATTCTTCTGCTCTTGACTGTGAGGCTGTGCATTGCTCATAGGTCTGTGAGCCATCCCAGTCAAAGTGGTTCCCTAGCCTAGAATAATCAATAGAACAAAAACAGCCTTTCCCAGTGTAGCTGAGACCTCCTACTTGGCAAAGGTCTGGGATTAGAGGTCTGAAAAATGGATGCTTTTGAACTATGGTGTTGGAGAAGACTCTTGAGAGTCCCTTGGACTGCAGGGAGATCCAACCAGTCCATCCTAAAGGAGATCAGTCCTGGGTGTTCATTGGAAGGACTGATGCTGAAGCTGAAACTCCAATACTTTGGCCACCTCATGTGAAGAGTTGACTCATTGGAAAAGACCCTGATGCTAGGAGGGACTGGGGGCAAGAGGAGAAGGGGACGGCAGAGGATGAGATGGCTGGATGGCATCACTGACTCGATGGGCATGAGTTTGAGTAAACTCCGGGAGCTGGTGATGGACAGGGAGGCCTGGTGTGCTGCGATTCATGGGGTCACAAAGAGTCTGACATGACTGAGCGACTGAACTGAACTGAACTAAAAGCGTCAGAGTCCACACCTGAGTTTTCCTTGTTGGTCACACTTGTTCTAGAATATAGTGTATTGTCTGGACACGTAAACCACCTGCATTGCTTCTAAAATGGTCCAACAATGTCTGATAGATGAAAATAAACATGGCTAGAAGGCTCAGCAGGCCTGAGCACTAGAATCCTTTTGAGGCTACAGTATTTGTGTGTGTGTGTGCTAAGTTGCTCAGTCATGTCCAGCTCTTTGCAACCCCATGGACTGTAGCCCGCCAGGCTCCTCTGTCCATGGGGATTCTCCAGGCCAGAATACTGGAGTGGGTTGCCATGCCTTCCTCCAGGGGCTCTTTCTGACTCAAGGATCGAACCCATGTCTCTTATGTCTCTTGCATTGGTATGCAGGGTTTTTTACCACCAGTACTACGTGGGAAGCCCCCACCAGTATATATACATACATGTATGTATATAGTAATATATATTTTCTATATTTAAAACATGAAGAAATGCAAAAAAAAAATCCACAAGGTGATAGGGTCTTGAAATTTTGTTTTTCTTAGTGTTTATATTTAGCAAAGTAATATTTTTAAATACATATTATAGTGCACTTGGACTAGTCACAAAATACTTAAATTGAAAGGATACTCAGCATATATATTAATTTGTAGTATTCTGTCTGAAGTGTGCCCCAAGAATAGAACACAGATTTACTGTAAGTTATTTGGTAAATATTTTCTTCCAGTTCTTTTTTTTCTTAAGGGTTCTATTTTTCATTAGTCCAAACATAGGAAATACACATCCATGTTAAGTACTTCATTTTTTTTTTAACTTTATTTGTGTATTTATTTTTGGCTGCACTGGGTCTTCCTGCTACCCTCGGGCTTTCTCTAGTTGCAGTGAGCAGGGGCTACTCTCTAGTTGCGATGCGAGGGCTTCTCATGCCAGTGGCTTATCTTGTGCAGACACGGGCTCTAGAGCTCAAGGGCTTCAATAGTTACAGCACACGGGCTTAGTTGCTCCTTAGCGTGCAGGACCGTCCTGGACCAGGGATCGAACCCATGTCCCCTGCATTGGCAGGTGGATTCTTAACCACTACACCACCGGGGAAGCCCCTCTTTCAGTTCTGTCGGTAATTGTCTGTATGACCTTTGGGGGAAAAGCATGAAAGTCTTGGAGGCCCAGGACAAAGGGCATCCCCGCCCCAGCCTCGCCCTGGGTCAGGCCCAGCCCCAGCCAGTATCACTCTGACTTCACGTAGGAAAATACAGTAAGTGACTCATTGAAGAAGAGTCATCCAAAGACAACCTCAAATAAGGACATAAAACCCAGGTTATGAGGACATCTGAAGCCACAGGAGAAGGCTTCTTCCCTAAAGTGAAAGCACATGCTGACCACCGTTGGTGGGCAGTGATATGTATGCACACATATATCAGGAAGGCAGAGGTTTTGCTCTATTTTTTAGTCACTCCAGCACCTTAATGTCTGATACGCATTAGGCACTCAGTTAATACTTTTTGAATAAATGAATGCACGCATGAATGCGTGCATGAATGCACAGGGAAGTAACCATCCATTTTCTTTTTTAGAAAAGATACTTGCAACTGATAAGAACCTTCTGTAAAGTACAGGGAACTCTACTCAATACTCTGTAATGACCTATGCGGGAAAACAATCTAAAAAAGAGTGGATGTGTGTGAGGGGGTGTGTGTGTGTGGGGGGGGTGCTCCCTGACCAGACGGTAAAGAATCTGCCTGCAATGTGGGAGACCCGGGTTCGATCCCTGGGTCGAAAAGATCCTCTAGAGAAGGGAATGGCTACCCACTCCAGTATTCTTGCCTGGAGAATCCCATGGACAGAGGAGCCTGCCCAGCTATAGTCCATGGGATCGCAAAGAGTAGGACACAACTGAGCGATTAACACTGCTACCACTACATGTGTATATATATAACTGATTCACTTTTCTGTACATCAGAAACTAACACAAGATTGTAAATCAACTATACTCCACTAGGACTTCCCTGGTGGTCCAGTGGCTAAGACTCCAAGCTCCCCTCAATGCAGGGGGCCTAGGTTCGATCCTTAGTCAAGGAACTAGATCCCACATGCTGCAAGGAAGACCAAAAATCTTGAGTACAACAACTAAGACCTGGCACAGTCAAATAAATTAATTAATACTGAAAAACAAAATCTAGGGGCCCCCCCATTTAAAAAAATCCATACTCCCAATTTTTTTAAAAAAGGAATTAGAGGGGAAAATACCAACTATTTCCAGTTTTAAAAATGGGGAGGTTAGGAATGAAATCCTGTTCAATGAAAAGGTACAGCAAATAGGTGAGAAATAGTAACTGCTACCCCATATTGAGCCCTTGATGTCACCTAATGCAGTGGTTCTCAGATTTTCCCTGCAGGGACATCACGCAGTGGACTTGTTAAAAACCCCTGCCTCTGTTCACCCCTGGAGCTCTGGAGCCTGCAACAGGGCCCCTGCCAGGTGGTTCTAACAAGTTCCCCAAAGAACGTGGGTGCTGCTGGTCTGGGGACCACACTATGAGAATCTCTGATATCTCTTGATTCTCACTCACTTCAAAAAGTCTACAAGGTAGATGTTTAGGAAACATTTAGGAAACTGACTCAGAGAGGTCAAATGAACACTCCCCAAGGTTAAACAGCTAAAATAAATGGAGGATCTGGAGTTGACTTGGGTCTGTTTAATATAGGCACCTATGACTCTAACCTCTATACTGGGAGGCGAGGAGGGTAAAGAGGGCTGAGTCTGAGTACTGGGGAGTATTGGAGGGAGGAAGACCAGGAGTAGAGAGTTGTCTTCGGGGAAGGAAACTCTTTTCCAGGAACGCCCTCCTGCTTTGCTTAGGGCTTGAAGTCAGTTATCATTGCCGTTGGAATGTCATCAGCTCTCCCATCATTGGACCTTTTGCATTCGGAAATGTCTACCCCTTGATTACCCAGCTTCAGGGTTTACTTTGGGGATTAAGGTTTGTTTCCCTTCGGTTTTAGGAATTAGCTTTTAAACCTTAAAGAGTCAGGTTCCTTGACTAACCTACTGAACGAAATTCTCCCTTTGGCATCCAGAACTTTAGTCCATGTTATTTGCTCTCTCAAGCCTCTCTTAATGCCGGAAAGGTACACTAGGAAGAAGCATTTATTTTATAATGTTAGTCTTTCACCACTACCCGCTGACTACCAGTCCATTTTTAAAATTTATTTGCCTAGCTAGTGAGCATTAAAAAGAAAAAAAAAAAGATAAATTCTTCCAGAATACCTGGGTTCCTAGCTTATTCAGTCATAGTCTCTGGGCTACCCCACACCCTCAGTTCTGAGATTTCTTCTGGAACATCTCAGGCCAGAGGGAAAAGATGAAGAGGGACATGTATTGAAGGTGCTGGTGGCCATAACTCTGTGGCCAAAATGGAATCCCTTTTTCTTTCTTTCTTTTTTTTTAAATATTGACTCTATTTTCTATGCTTTACGTTACATGCTTATGGTGCCTAGTTACTCGTGACCAACTCTTTGCCACCCCATGGACTGTAGCCCACCCAGCTCCTCTGTCCATGGGATTCTCCAGACAAGAATACTGAAGTGGGTTGTCATTTCCTTCTCCAGGGGATCTTCCCGACTGAGGGATTGAGCCCGTATCTCCTGTGTCTCCTGAACTGCAAGCAGATTCTTTACATGCTGAGCCAACCAAGGGGCGGAGGGAGGGGGGGCGGGGGTGGGAAGCTCTGTACATTACATTCTTGTGTCTTATCTGTTTCATTTTGGCCACATGCTGCTTCTTTTTTTTTAATATTGACTGTATTTTCTGTACTGTATATTGCATTCTTGTGTCTTATTTTGGCTGCATGATTTGGCATGTGGGATCTTAGTTCCCTGGCCAGAGATTGAACCTGAGCCCCGTACAGCGGAAGCACAGAGTCTTAACCAGTGGCCCACTAGGGAAGTCCCCTCCCCTCTTTTAAGGAAAAGTAACTTGCACTCTTGTCTTCCTTCACCAAAGAGGGAGCACTGTGCTGTAGGGGCCAAGGGGGCACAGTAATTGGCACTCAATTCCCAAGGCCTGGTTGAAGCTTAGAATGTTGGTTAGAGCTGCAGGGGGAGGGCAGTAGGGGGTGATGAGAGCTTGTCCAGTCGGCCTTGCTATCTCAGAGTTGAGGACACAGAGGCCGAGAGAGGGATGACTTGGCCTAGGTCACGCAGTCACCCCAGTGACTTCCACGCCGGTACTCTTTTGGCAACCACCTGGGGCTCAAGCAGAGTTTGGGACTGAGTGGTTTTGACAAGGATTTCAAAGGGGGTTCTCATTTCTTAGGACACACGGAATGTGAATCTTGCCCACAGTAGGTGGTCTCTCCTGAGGGGCTCATTGTTCTAGATCCCCCAGCTCATCTGAGCACAGGAGTCCCCAGTGTGAACACTGACCGTCCAGGCAGCCTCTGGTCCTGGTTCTTCTACCTGCTCTGAGAGCCATTTCATCCCAGGGAGAAAAATCCCCAAACCACGCTCTTTCAGTTTCTGAAAACAGTTTTTGTTTGTTGTTGGTCAGTCATGTCCGACTCTTCTCGACCCCATGGACTGCAGCACGCCAGGCTTCCCTGTCCTTCACTATCTCCCGGGGCTTGCTCAAACTCATGTCCATCGAGTCAGTGATACAGTCCAACTGCTGCTCTCGTCTCGGTCACCCCCTTCTCCTGCTGCCCTCAATCTTTCCCAGCATCAGGGTCTTTTCCAATGAGTTAGCTTTTCACATCAGGCGGGCAAAGTATTGGAGCTTCCAAACTTCTGAAAACAGTACTAAATGGTCAACTTTCGTGGTGAATGTGAGGGAGAGAGAGGATGAATGCATGGTACGTCCATGGGCCCTCTAGCCCCTCGCTTACCTCCCAGTCTGTGGAGATGCCATTAGTCCCAGATTTTTAGATTTCACAAGCCAGATCCCCACCTCCCAATATTTGGGTTGACAACTTATTTTGCCATATAAGAACATCTTAAACAAAAAAACAAAAAAAACCACTTAACATTCTCCACTACCGATAGTGTTTATTATGGTAAAATATACCTCCTATAAAATTCACCTTTCTTAAGTGTACAGTTCTGTGGCATTAAATACGTTCACATTGTTGTACAGCCATCACCACCATCCAGCTCCAGAACTTTTCACTTTCCCAGCTGACACTCCACCTGTTAAACCAGCTTTTACACCACTTTGCTGGTGGTCCAGTGGTTAAGACTCCCGGAATCCGAGTTCCCAATGCAGCAAGCCGTAGGTTCGATTCCTGGCTGGGGAACTAAGATCCCCACACAGTTCTGCCAATAAATAAATAAAGGACGTCCATCACATTTATTCTCAAATAAGGGGCATTTCTTTAACAAGGAAAAAAAGAAATATGTGACTATGAAGAGTCCCTTTCCCCACTGCAGTGATCCTCGTCCTGCAGTGGGTCCGATGACCCAGGCCCACCATCACAGCCACAGGACTGGCCGGGGAAGGAAGGTGGCCAACCCGAAGGATACTGATAGCCCTGGTGCGTGTACTCTGAAGCACCCATCGAGGTCTGGTGGGGAGGGCAAAAGGCAGATGCTGAAGCAGCTGTGGCCTCAGCTAATTCATCAGCAAGTTTAGGAAGCCACAGTGTTTTCCTAGCCAGCTGCTGGGGTTTCCTTCCCCAAACCAGAGTTGGGCAGGGGGAGGCCCTGGGAGGGGGTGGGGCGGGGGGAGGTGCCTACATTCTTTTCTTCGAGGAACCTGACCGGACTTCTAAGGTCAGAGCCCGGCGGAGTGGGAGCTGCCCGGTTACCTCTTCGCTGTCGTCCCTCCCCCACTCTTAATGATCTTTCCATTACAGAACCCAGACCAGGAAGTGCCTGACAGGTCACAGCTGCAGACACATGGTTGGGGAGGCCTGGGCTCCGGGCCAGTGGTGGGAGGGTCTGAGCTTCCCTCGGAGCAGCAGGACCCCTGCACACTCACACACACACACATACACACACACACCCCTCTTCAGCTAGTCCAGCTTTCCCTGACTACTTGGGGGGGAAGGTGTTCTGTGTTGTCACAGTTGGTGACTGATGGTACTTTGGCTTTGAGTTTAGGACGTGGGAGAAGTTCCCCACCCGAGTGTCCCGATCCCTACACAAGTGTCCTTCCCGGGCGTGTGGTTCTTTAGGGGAAGTTTTCCATGAATGAACAAGGCTCTCCAGCTTCTTTTCCCAAGATGGGACCCACTGAACATGGCTCTAGAAGCTTCCAGGGCTGTGATGAGGCACAGTCTTAATGCTGCCCCAACAATCGATTTAACAACCGATCTAGCACGTGTTGTGTTAATTGCTCAAGTGAGTGAGTGAGTGAAGTCGCTCAGTCGTGTCCGACTCTTTGCGACTCCATGGATTGTAGCCTACCAGGCTTCTCTGTCCGTGGGATTTTCCAGGCAAGAGTACCAGAGTGGGTTGCCATTCCCTTCTCCAGGGTATCTTCCTAACCCAGGGATCGAACTCCGGTCTACTGCAGTGCCCCATCAAAATGCCAGATTCAAAAGATTTTGCAGGGGAGGGTTTAGAAGCAAGAGCATGAACTCTGCAAACCCACAAGCCTGGCTGGGCCAGCCCCCTTCATTTGTTATCTTCGCGGAGGCCGGCTCCTTCCACATACAAGTTTGCTCAGGAAATGTTAATTTACCCTAAACTGTGTCCAAGGGGGGCAGTTGTCACACAGGAGTTTCTGTCTCCACCGCCAGCTGTGTTGTTGGCTTTCTTCCCTGAATCTGCCAAGGCTGATTCCTCTGGTGCCAAGTGTGAGCCGGTGACAAACTTCTAGGAACTGGGAGCTGAGAGACCTTCCTTCCCAGTAGCTGCAGACCGACCTTTGCTCCTGACGCTTCTTCCCGCATGACTTAGGTGAGCTTGCCCAGGCCCAGGGCAGCTCTTTCTTCATGGTAAGGCAGGCAGGAGGGCAGCCAAGGGTACCGGGCATCCTTTGGAGGAAGCATTTCTGCCCGAAGTGCTTCTGTAAACACTAGGGCGATAGGAAGAAGGGAGATTTCTCTTAAAAACTACTCCTGGCACATTCCTTTGTTAATCACGTAATTACAGCCCTCTCCCCAGCCTGGAAGTGTCCTCCTCCTCGTGGTGGGAGGTATGGGGGTGGGGGGGGGAAGGTGGGGAACCCAGTCCCTAGGAGGGAAGAAAATGCATCAGCTAGAATGCCAGACTCTGATGCTGGGTTACCCATCGCTGCGTCTTTGGGGAAGGTCTGCACAAAATACAGGGATTCGCCTGCCTGCCCTGCAGCTTAACCGGGGAGCCGGTTTTGGGGGGTCTTGGAGTGGGTGCCGGGTCCTGGCTGCGGCTTCGGCCAGCGCGGGCGGCTCGGCGCTAAATTACAGTGACGAGATGGGACGACACAAAAGCCCCGAGATCTTTTTTTTTTTTTTTTTTAATAAAAACAAAACACAACTCCCGGCCCCAAGCCCCTGGGCTGCTGAATGGCAATGGCTTCCTGTCAGGATTAGCCGGGCCGCCTGGGCGTGTGTGCTCTGCCTTTCTCCTCAGGAAATACCTTTGGTAAGCCCGGGTGGGGTCCCCATGGCAACGCGATTGGGGACCCGCTGACTGAGACCATTCAGCTCCCATTGTGGCCAGGCCCCTTTGTCGGGAGCTGTATTGCTGCCCCTCTGGCCCACGCAGCAGTTTGCACCGTTTTGTCAGGCTGAATGTGGAGTTTTTACATTTTAATGGGCTCTTCTGGCAGCGGCCCATTTGCATGCAAAATGCTCCTTCTTACTTCTTTGCCTTTTTCTATTTCAAAAAAAAAAAAAAACCCTACACTCCAAATCCCCCGGGTCGGGGGCCCAGTGAATGCGGCTGGATCAGGGTGTCAGGCCCCACTAATTGACTGGTGTCCCCGTGTCCCCTCCCTCACACATCCGTGTGCACCCTGTCTCGGGGACGCCGCACGCCCAGGGGATCACGCATCCGGAGGGCTTCCTCCCTGGACCCCCCACCCTTGCAGGATGACCGTTGTCCCCCAGGATTTTGATGAGAACCCCCTCTGGCCTGGCCTTGCCAGACTAAAGTAAGTTTTCAGTTCCATTTCAAAGCCAAAATAACGTAATAAAAACCTCGACAGAGGGCTCCCGGGGCCCCGCTGGGCTGTTCTGTCTTCCTTTTAAGTTGCTTTCAAAGCCACCCCCAGTTCCTCCCCCACCCACAATTGCCCCCTCATTTATCTCTGGGGAGTTTGTGCCAAGACTGTAAACATTCCTGGACCACCAGTTCCCCACGTTACCGAAGAGCATGGCCCTCTCTTCTAATTTTCTCAACCCAGAAACGCAGAATCCAAAGGATTTCCTAGGAATGGAGAAGCTCCAATCCTTTGGCCACCTGATGCAAAGAGCCAACTCATTGGAAAAGACCCTGATGCTGGGAAAGATTGAGGGCAAGAGAAGGGGGAAACAGAGGATGAGATGGTTGGATGGCATCACTGACTCAGTGGACCTGAATTTGATTATACTCCAGGAGATAGTGAAGGACTGGCAATCTGCAGTCCATGGGGTCTTGAAGAGTCGGACAGGACTGAGCGACTGAACAACAAAAAGGGATTACAGCTGTGGAGAGCCGTCACACCTGGATTTGTTGGGGGGGCTAGCTATTCAAGCCCTACACCCTTCCCCTCTGGAGTGGGCATAGAGGTGATGCCACACTCACCTCCTGAGGTAGATGAGACATACTTAAGGATCAGCCCTCAGCTGATAAAGCCGTGAAAATCTGCAAGTCACATTACAAATGAGTTGTACAACAGAGCTGCAGAAATCTCCAGGGAATGAGTTTTCCCGTCTGGGGAAGTGATAGAGAGACAGGAAACAATAGTATTTTAGGAGAAAGCAAAATAAAGGGCAGTGAGGGTATTGGCTTGGCGAGGGGGCGGGAGAGGGGTGCAGGAGAGCTGGGGGGAGGCCAGGACTTGAGAGGCCCCAGGTCCTGGAGGAGGGCATGCAAACGGGGCTACCAGGGGCGTGAGGGGACAGGATACAGAGTGCCTGGGCCAGGGCTGGGACAGCCAGGATGTGTGATGGGGGAGGAGGAGGAGCTGGCCCAGGGGAGCGGTGGCCAACCTCTTTGCCTGACATTCTTGATCTTTTCAGTGGATCGGGCAGGGGTCATCTGAGGTCATCAGCTCAGCTATAAGCTACACTCAAGAGGGACTTGGGGGACTTCCCTGATGGTTCAGTGGTTAAGACTCGTGACTGTTTTGTGACTTTGGGAGAAGTCTCGAGACCTCCACTGTCTTGTGTTTAACAGAAATAAATGCAAATGAGCACAGAGGTGAATAAGTTCGCCCTGTAAAGCATCAGGTGCCGCCCCGAGATGGGGCGCTACTGTTAGCCCCGGGTCTGCCATGGTCACGGTGCCGCCCCCCCCCCACCTCCCAATTTCCTCGTCTGCCAAATGTGCTCAGTCACACCTGCTCAACTCTAAAGCGTGGATGAGCACGGCCAGGAAAGTGCATTGTAAGTAATAAAACACCGAGTTATCAAGTAGTGGTTGTGGAGGTGAAGAAGTGAGAAGAGGAGGAGGAGGCTAAAGCAGCCCCTGCAGAGTCCCATGGGAGGAAGGTAGGTGCCATTAGGCGGGACCCAGGGGCTGACCAGAAAGGGTTTCTGTCGCCTTCCGGAGGCAAGGATTGCAAAGACAGTGCACATAGAGACGCTTCGCGCTGGTCGCTTTCAAAGGTTCTGGATGCATGTGGATTCTGAAGAGCCAGGCCACCTGGGGGCAAATCCCTGTTCAGCCACTTACTGACTAGGTGGGCTGTCTTGGACACATCCTGAACTTCCCGGGTCTCCATGTCCCCTCTGTCAAATGAGGGTGATGGTCCTCACTTCACGGGGTTGTTGTGAAGCACTTGCACTTGGCATACTATCAGCTTCTGCGTTCCCAGGGTAGAGGTAACAATGGTATCAACCTCCTATGGGCTTCCTGGGTGGCTCAGTTGGTACAGAATCTGCCTGCAATGCAAGAGACCCAACTTCGATTGCTGGGTGGGGAAGATCCCCTGGAGGAGGGAATGGCAACCCACTCCAGTATTCTCGCCTAGAGAATCCCCATGGACAGAGGAGCCTGGCGGGCTCGAGTCCATGGGGTCACAGAGTCAGGCACGACCGAGCTAACTTTTCATGGTTGCTCTGAGGATTCAGGGACACTCTGTAGTAAAAGCATTCACAGGATATGGGATGTAGATAGTAAGCCTGCTGCCGGTATTGGCCAATATTGGCGTTACTGTTTTCAGAGTTGTTTAAGGATCCCAAGATAATATATGGGGAGGCGCGTGGTCAGTCATAAAGTGCTATGCAAATAGGGTGCTGTTCCTCGCTGGGTTCATGCAAAGTTGTGGGGCTCCGGGATGGATAGCTTCCAGACCAAATTGGTTGTCATGGGACCAAGGCTGGTGAAGTGATATTTTTAAAATACATTTTCAGGTATGTTTGTCTATGTGGCATGAAAGGCCTGCATTCACAGTGACTGCAGAGGAGCGTGTTCCCTGGGACTTCTTGAGTGGTTCTGTTCTATCCACCGACCTTTAAGTTGAAATCATTCGGAGGGGGCTGTTTTCTGCTGTGTCTTCTTTTGTTCCAGGCAGGCCATATGGCCTAGTCTCATCTCCCATCCCCTTCATCCCGAGGCACTGCCTTGCTCGTAAGCACCCTATCTTTTTCTGCTTCCCACAAAGTTTCACTGCTTTCCCCTACCATCATGTTCCCTGGTGTTGCGAATATCACTATCCGCCTTGACCACCAATACTTAAGTTCTGAAACCTCGGAGCCTGTGCTGGGTCACCTGTCCTGGGCTCTCATAGTCTTCTCCCGTTACCTCGTGTTGTATGATAAAGTACTCCATACAAACCAGGTATTGTGTAAATCTTATCACCCTGGCTAGCCCAAGGCTGACCAGCTCTTTTGCTCCTTATTTTAACCCATGACATCTCTTTGCACAACAACAAGGGCTCACGGAGACACCTGCTTATACCCATTCTGGAGAAAGTCCCTGTCTTCTTAGATTTGGGGGAAACTGGGGTCTCATCTTCTAATGACCACGTTTGTGTGGATTTGAGCCTCCTTGTGGTCATTACCTTTCCTACACCATGCCCAGGGCTGGCAGAAGACTTGGAGTTTAGAATCAAGAACTTGGATCTGAACAGATGAACCCAGGACAGAGCTGCCTGCTGGATGGCAGTGGCAGATTTCTGGCCCAGTCCTGCCATGAGCCAACTGCTATATCCTGTTGGCTCGTTGGCAGTTACAGAGCCCTGGTGTTTTGGAGGAAAGTAGGGAGGGAGAGGGATTCTGTAGGGCCTCGCTAACATTGATCACATTCCTAGGCTTGAGAAGTACCGCCTCTCACCACTGTTTTTCTAGCTGCTTCCTTAAGGATTACTAAAACGTGTGGGTCCCTGATCTGTTCCTAGTTCCTCTTGGAGGGTGGAGAGTTTCCATTAGAGAAGCAGATGGGACTGGTGATTGCTGTCTGAACCCCCGTCCCTCCCACTAAGAGAGTCCTGGGTCCAGCCAGCACGGCCTTCCATGGTCCACCTGCTGTCCGCACTGTCCTAGAAGCTGCCCCAGGACCAGAGTCCTCCTCAGCCCCAGATTCAGGCAGCTAAGCAGGAGCCTTCGTTCCCTCCTGTCTTCTGGAGAGATAGCCGGGGCACCCTTGATCTTCTAAGGGTGTGCAAGTCAGGTCCAACCCTAACCCTAACCTTCTTGCTCCCGGTGACGATCGTAGTGACTCTGATGTGGGCGTGGAAGCAGGATGCACCATTTTTCTCCGGGGCACCCCAAGCACCCTGCACCCAGGGCTTGTCGGAGTGAAACTCATGCCAAGTGCTCTCAGCCTCAGTCCAGGTCCCCACAGAATACAGATACCCAATGTCCCCCAGCCTCCGTTGCCCACCTCATCTCTCAGGAAACAGGACATACAAAGTGAGTGTGTGGGTTTGCAGCTTCCCCTGCAGCCTCCCCACTCCAATTCATCAAGCGTTGGAATGTCCTTTCAAGTTGCTGCCCAATAAACTGCTTTCTCTTCTTCATCAGTCATGGCCAGCCCAATAAAGGTGTCAGCTCCTTTCTTGCTCCCTGATGCCTAACGGCACGTAGAGCCCTGGTCCATGGGTCCTGGTCAGAGAAAGGCCATCTCAGTGGAGATGGAGCCACAGATGCAAGGGCCTTCCCAACGGGGACATAAATGGGGGACCCTGCAAAGACCGCAGGAGAATGGAGAATAATGACTTGGTTGTTGCAGGCGGCCAGTGAGCAGGGATGCCCGCATCAGTTGCCTTACGGACGATGCTCCAAGGTCAGGGCTGCTACTCCAGGCAGTGACACAGAGGGGTAGGGCCCAGTAAGCCAGCAGGTGGTCAGTTACCTTTCCATTACCTCCTCGAAGAAAGTGGCATTTACCTGCTTTGTAAATGGAGGCTTTGACACACATCCAAGAGCACTATTAGCCATGAAAAAAATCCACCGTAAACCAAGAGCCGTAGGTTTTGGTTTAAATTGAGAAGAATGTTTTCAGTTCCTCTAAAATTTAGTCTTTGCCAGATGCTAACTTCAAGACCTACTGAATATTTTTCTGTGTTTCTGACATTGTTAGGCACTGTGGGAAAACTATAATAGACCATTCTGTTGGTCTGAGTTGCTTTCTGTTTCTTAGGCAAGACATGGATACTTTTGACAATTAGGAAAAAATACACCCAAATGTACATCAGCCAACAACTAGATTAATAAAATGTGGTATACACACACAATGGAATATTATTTGGCTACTAAAAGGAATAAAGTACATAAGACAACATGAAAAAACCTTGAAAACATACTAAAAGAAAGGAGGACACAAAAAAACTATATTGCACAAGTCCACTGATATGAACTATCTAATATAGACAGATCTATAGAGACAAAGTAGATGGGTGGTTGCCTCGGCTGGTGGAGGGGGAGGGGATAGTCAGTGACTGCTGATGGGTATGGGGTTTCTTTTGGGGGTGATGCAAATGTTCTAAAGGTACATCATGGTGATATTTGCATTCTGTGACTATACTAAAAAGTATTGAATGATACACTCTAAATGGGTGAAATTTATGATACGTGAGTTATATCTCAGTAAAGATGTTTGAAAAAGCAACAGTGCAAGATGGCATGGAATTAAATGCAAATTTGTGCTCTCCAGATGGTAACTGTTTTTACAGAAAAAGGAGGGTGGGTGTCTTGAATGGTGCACTTTGAGCAGGTAGGTAGGAGGGTTCTAGAGAGATGCCCAACAGCCTTGAGCAGAAGTCAGTTTTGTTGTGGCTGCAGAATACGGTTAGTGCAGAAAACAGCCAGACTTGGCGTGGAAGGTGGGGAGAAGACAGTCACATGGGGAGGAGGGAACAGACTGAGAGGAGCCTTGAAGGCAAAGCATGGGGTTAGAGTTCACCCTCTGCACAGCCTTCGATATTGATCAGGAGAATGAACGGGACTAGCACACTGTGGCCTGGCGCATCGGGGTGAGCTTGACCTCCAGGGACAGGGACAAGTAAGCTGGCTCTTGAGGCTTTGTATAGATCACGCAGAAGAGTTCCGTTTGCACATCTTGGCCAGGAAGAGCGGGGAGTTTCAGATCCAAGTGGAATCAGCCTGAGCTGGTCCCAGCAGAGCCGAGTCTCCCTTTGTTGCTTTCTCTTAGGGCAACACCCCTGTTCTTCCCGCTACCTATTTGTTTCTGAGACCTGTCAAAATAAGCTGTGATGCCAGAGGCTGAGAATTTGAGTTTACCGGAGTTTACTGTTTGACCAACGGCTGGTACAGATCATGAGCTGCAAAATATTTAATCAGTGAGGTCATTGCAGGAAAATGAGATTTGATCCATAGGAGCGTCTTCTGTTTCCCTAAGGGTCAAGTCTGAATGGCTTTTCTTCTGCCTCCTCTTGGCAAAACCACAAACCATTAAAAATGGAAAGAATAACTTTTTTTTCCCAAGACCCACAAAAGCTTATTTTTAATCAATGTGTGGTCTGCTCACCTTTGTGGTGTCCCTCTTGACCTGATTCACAAAAATAAATGAGTGCAGGCCTGGTGGTTTGTTTCCAAACCCTTTTAAACCAGCACCTCCTTTTTGATGACTCAGTATTTACATAGGATTTAAGACAGAGCCCTTGGGTCAAGGGGCACCCGGCCTGCAGCCATGGCCTCGGAGCCTCATCCGAGGCCCCTCCAAAAAGCTACTGTTCGTCCCTGGTGCCCGGGATACATTTCATCAGTGAGGTTTTTTAGCAGAAACCTGGTGGGGACTTCAGAAAGAATGGGTTAAAATGAGGTGGTGAAGGAGAAGCGGAGTTTGGAAGGGAAGACGACAGAGAGACAGTGCATCATTGTCAGATTATTCAGCAAGCTTTTGTTGGCAGCTCTCGTGGGCCAGGGCCCTCCTGGGTGATGGGGTAAATGTGACATGTCCCCACTCTGGCAACCTTATTGAGAAAGGGGACTTTCCTCCAGAGCGACAATTGCGAGGGGAGGGCCCCTGACCCAGACTGGGGTCAGAAAGGCCTTTGGGGCAGTTTCTAGCCAGGCTGAGAACCAGAGGGTGGGTGGAGAGCCAAGCAGAAACACCAGGGCGGCGGGGCCAGGTGCCTTTCAGAGCCTCCCGAATCCGGGACCTGAAGAGGGCTGCCGGCGAGCCTCTGGTGGCAAACCGGGGGTAAGAAAGAAAGAAGGCTGCAGAAGGCAGAGAAACCAGGCCGGTGGTGGGTGTGAGCTATCGCAGGTGTGGAGGCCGGACAGAGGGCGGAAGATGCCAGGAGCAGGCATGCAAGTCCTGAGATGGGTGTGGGGTGCCTGGGAGAAGACGGGTCCGCCCCGAAGGTGTCCTTATCCTGTGTCCAGCCTCAGGCCTTCCTGTTGGTGTGAGTTCAGCATTGCTGGTCGAGAGGGGTGGGTGTGTTGACCCCCGGACTCAGGGTGGGGTGGGGGAGCAGTGGGGGGGAGTGGGTGTGTGTGCCTGTGTGTCGGGGGAGCGCAGTGGAGAGGAGGTGGGGGGCTCGAGAGGGGGAGCCCTGCAGTGGGGCGAGGAGAAAGGAGCTTTGTGTGGAGCGGCTTTTGCTGCCAGGGCAAGTGTGGGTTTTGTGGCAGCTGCCGGCCTCCGTTCCTAATATAGTCAAAAGCTCCGAATCCTCTGGCCCAACACCTGTTAGCCGGAGGCTCCCCTGAGCTGACCTCTCCTCGGGCCGTCTCTCCCGCCTATACACCCTGTGCATCTGACTTCTTGCAGGGCTCAGAGCCCCCCCCAGTACTGATCACTTGAATCTACAGCCCCGCCCATGACACGCTGCCCCCCACATGGGGGGCTGCTGCGTTTTGGTGGGGGCTTGTTCCTGGAGAGAGGGGTGAGGCTGCCCCACCCGAAAGCGAACAGAGTGTTCCCCTGGGAAGCGGCCGCTCTTGGTAAAGAGCTGCGTGTGTGGGGAAGGGGTGCTCTTAGACGCTCAGGGGTCCCGGGGAGGGCCAGCTGCCCCCCCCCACCAAGAGATGGAGAGAAACCCACTCTGAACTGCTTAATGCTGCTGCAGCTGCTTCCTAACTTCGCCTCTGTCTTCTTTGCCCTCTGGAGGAGTTGGGGTGGACAGGAAGCGTTGGGTGCCCAGAGAGCCAGCCGTCCCCCCGACTGACCTGCCTCCCCAGCTCCGTACCCCGCCCCCGGGGATGCTGCGGCTCCGTGCGGCCGGCATAATGCCTTTGTCTTTCCCTATCCTTCCTGCCCCCTCGCTCCCTCTGCCCTCTTCCTGGTCCCTGCGGCGGCTGCAGCCCAGCCCTGGGGAGCCCCCGTGGAAGTGGAGTCCCTCCTGGTCCACCCCGGTGACCTGCTGCAGCTCCGCTGCCGGCTGCGGGACGATGTTCAGAGCATCAACTGGCTGCGGGACGGGGTGCAGCTGGCGGACAGCAACCGCACGCGCATCACCGGGGAGGAGGTGGAGGTTCGGGGCTCCGTGCCCGCCGACTCAGGCCTCTACGCCTGCGTGACCAGCAGCCCCTCCGGCAGCGACACCACCTACTTCTCCGTCAATGTCTCAGGTGGGTAGCCAAGTCCGCCCTCCGCCTCTCCCTGCCCCTGCCTCCCTCTCTGCTGGTCTCAGGGGGAGGCCGGCCTCTTCCTCTGCCGTCATCCCCCCCCCTTCTGCTGCAGAAGCTGCCACCCACTAACATCGCTCCCGCCCGCTGCGTGGCTTAGCTTTCAGGGGGTGATTCGGGTTGCCGGCCTCGGGTCGGGTCGGAGAGCAGGGGGCTGCCTGGACCCACCTCGGGGGTGCTCGCTGACACCCCGGAGGGCAGTGAGGCACAGTGGTTTCTCTAGCACAGCCTGCCCAGGTCATTGGGGGTGCCCAAGGGCTCAGGCAGCTTACAAACTCTTGTTCCCTGGCCATTTGGACTTGGTGCTGGGCTTGGTCATCAGCGCCCCAGATTCGTGGTGAGGTCCCCGTGGGATGGGGGATGACCCAGTTGCTCCGCCGTAGTAACGGCTTGATGGGAGACACGTGTTCTTTAGCTTCCAGAGCTGTGTCAGGGCAGCCAGGGAACCCTAGAGCTCTGTGACTCTGGGGACCTGCCACTTGTAGGGTGTGACTTTTACAAAACCTTAGGACTGAACTGGGTAGAGCTGGAGTTCTCTTTACACCACTTACACATCTCGGGCTGTGAGCCTGGCCTCTCCTCCGTCCGCCAAACATCGTCTAGAACGCCCCCCTCCCCAGCAGAGGGATGTGCCTCCTTCACTTTCCTCCAGATGCCCCCAAAACAACTAGAAAGGACTGGGGAAAGATCTGGCATGAACCCTGATGGGTGACCACATGCTCAAAGGGGTGGATACTTGTTGGGGGCAGGCGTTGGCAGCTGCCCACTGTTTTGCGGGTTCCTGTCCACTCTGGTTGAGAAGCGCAGTTCCCCGACCTCAGTGGACACGTGCTAGAAATGTTGCGACTTCACAGCATTCGGCCCAGGGCTTCAGAAATGGCTTCTGGCCACAGTGCCTCGATCTGTCTGGGTTTCCAAAGGAGGGTTTCGGTGCCCTGACTGCTGGTTCTGAGACACGGCGTGAGCCTCTGAGTGTAGGGTGGAGTTAGGTTAAAGAGAACCCCACCTGTCCTCTGTGATGGAGCTGCCCGGGGTAAAGGCTTCGGGGCAGGGAAGGGGTGCGTTGGGGTCGGCGGAGGAGGGGGACAGGTACAGGGCATGCAGTTCTTACATAAACTGTGTCTGTCCTGTGGAGGGATGGGCACTGAGGGAGGCGTGAGCCCAGGAGGCAGTGTGGGGAGCGATCACTGCGTTTGGCTGTTACTGGACTGGCCCTCGTGTTCCCGGGGTGGCTGTGGACTCGATGCAAGCTGCAGCGTCTTTTCCCGGGGAGGGACCTCAGCGCCCCCTCCCTCTTGCCCTAGATGCGCTCCCCTCGTCGGAGGACGACGATGACGACGATGACTCCTCTTCGGAGGAGAAGGAAACAGATAACACCAAACCAAACCGTATGCGTGAGACACTGTTTCCTTCCTTTCTGGCCTCCAGGCCCGGGCGTTGGGTTGGAACGGAAAGGGGGAAGCTTGGGCAAACAACTGGAGAAGGAAGGGGTGGCGGGGCACGACGCTTGGCCCGGGGGACCACCGCTCCGGGGTCCGGACCTGTGCAGGCATCGTTCACAGGTGGCGAGCAGGTGGGTGGGGCCTCCCCCGAGCCTGACCAAGCCCTGTCTGTCTCTCTCCGCTTTCCCTGGGCAGCCGTGGCTCCATACTGGACGTCGCCAGAAAAGATGGAAAAGAAACTGCATGCGGTGCCAGCTGCCAAGACAGTGAAGTTCAAATGCCCTTCCAGTGGGACCCCGAACCCCACGCTGCGCTGGCTGAAAAACGGCAAAGAATTCAAGCCCGACCACAGGATTGGAGGCTACAAGGTACCTGGGTTTTTACTTACTCCAGAAAGCTGGAATAAGGCGAGCAAGAGATGCTGCTTAGAAAATCCTTACTTATATGCCTTTAATTGTTTTAAACAACACTCTCGAAAGTTTTCAAATACTAAAAAAGCAAATAAACTTAAATCTTTTTAGTCTTTTTTTCTACATATGTGGTTTTTACATGGTCAATCACGTTGTCTAATTTCTTGCCAGTTGTTAACGTTATGAGTCTTTTGCCATGTATTTGAAAGACAATTTTTCATGGCTTTCTAATATCCCAGTATTAATTGCCCCAATGAACTATTTTGTGATACCAGTTATTTTCCAGTTTTTCACTGCTGTAAATAATGTTATGGTGAATATCTTTGTAGTTAAGTCTATGTCAATATTTTAAAATATTCTTCTTTAGGGACAGATTGCTGGAAGTTACTAGAGCAAAGTATAAGCATTTTAAAGCTCTTGATGCATGTTACCCAAATCCTTTTTTTTTTTTCCCCTAATAAAGTTAGGTAACTTTATTCATTTGTTCACTTATTCATTTTTTACACCAACATTTCGTGGATACATGTCTTTCTAGAAAATATATTAGGCAATAGAGTTCAAAGTACAATGGGAAGACATAAAATTTTACTGTGACATTTGCTCTAATGGAAGATGATGTAATGAGTAGGGGTGTGATTTTTTATTTTATTTTATTGTGGTAACAGTTACTTTCTTAAAAGGGAAAATGAATTCACCTTCCTATAGCAGAGTATGAGAATGATAAACTGGCTATACTTTTGCCCACAAATTTGACAGGTGAGAATATCAAATTGTTCTCTGTGGGCTATTTTGCTGAGGAACAAACTTAGAATTTTCATGTGTTCATAAGTGGTTTCCATTTCTTGTTGTGGAAATTGTTCAAGTCTTTGCCCATTTATAATTCTAGGAAGAATGTCTTCATCTAACCCTCCTTTAAACCCTGTGATCATTCTCACCATTCCTGTTTCTCTCCCATCTCACCTAATCTTGCTTAAGAAAAGTAGAGGAGGGGCTTCCCTAGCGGTCCAGTGCCCAAGACTCCTTGCTCCCAAAGCCGGGGGCCTGGCTGTGTCCCTGATCAGGGAACGTGATCCCACATGCTGCAACCAAGACCCAGCGCAGCCAAAATACATAGATACTAAAAAAGAGAAGCAAAGGAAGTCAGAAAAATAAACTGTTTATAAAGTAACTCACCCAGCACTTGCTGTGTGCAGCGCTCTGTGCTCTGGGTCTTATGAGGCAGCGTCCTGCCCATACAGAGTTCCGTCTAATGGGAGCACTGCACCTGTGAGGCACAGAGGGATAGGAGAACAGCAGACGGACTCTGAAACGAGATGTCAAGGGTGGACACGGCTGGACTCTTAGCAGGACGCTGCTCCGGCACAAGAGCAGTGCGGACAGGGGTGCAGGGTTGGGAAAGTTCGCAATGTATTTGGGAGGGCTCCGAAGGCACGTTTGTCCAGATTGCAGATGGCCTTGGCCGTGGCGGGCAGACTTTCCGAGTCCTCACACCCCTCTGCCTGATGCCTTCTTGCAGAGTGTGAGTGGGCTGGGATGACGGTCCCCAGCTCCCTGTGTAGCCGGGCTGCATGCTCTGATTGGAGGGTGCGTGGCTTCTGCCCACCTTTCCCTCCAGACCCACAGTGGGGCCCTTTGCATGTTTCCCCTCAGGTCCGTTATGCCACCTGGAGCATCATTATGGACTCCGTGGTGCCTTCGGATAAGGGCAACTACACCTGCATCGTGGAGAACGAATACGGCAGCATCAACCATACCTACCAGCTCGATGTCGTGGGTAAGAGGGTGGCGACAGGAGGAGGAGCTTGGTGGAAGGAGCAGGGATGCTGAGAGCACAGCCTGGCAGCCATGTTCACTTAGGGGTAGAGTCAGGATGCTGTGGCATTTATTAGCTCCGTCACCTTCCTTTTTCCCACCTCCCTTTTCTCATCCATCAGTAGAGTTGGGAGGATCAGCGGTACCACAGGTTCATTGTAAAGGGGAAAAGTGCTGTTGAGTCTCTCCTGCAGGAGGTGACTGGCATAGTGGTGGTTAATCTAGCTTAATAGTAGCTGCCACTCCATGGATGCGAGTGGTCTGCCGGGTACAGTAAGTACACCACAGGCAATTCTTCTAGCGCCCTGCAAGGTAGGCGCTGTTGTTCCCATTGTACAGAGGGGCACACTGAGGCTCAGAGAGGTCAGTCTGCACAGACTCCTGGCACTGCACAAGAACGCCGTGCCTCCTGGTGCTGTGGTGCAGCCTCTGCCTTCCAGAGGCTCTGCATCTCCTTCTCTGGCGACCTTAAGGTAAAGAGTTTCGCACCCAGCGTTCTGCCTTGGCTTTGAGGATATGGTATGCAAAGAAGCTTCTGGGGAGTTCCCTGGAGGTTCAGAGGTTAGGACTCGATACTTTCCCTGCCACAGCCCGGTTCAGTCCCTGGTTGGGGAAGTAAGATCCTGCGAGCCATGCAGTGCAGCCAAAAAAAAAAAAATACAAGCTTGTGATCCAGGAGGTCCGGGGTAGGATCTGAGGGTCAGTGTTTCTAACAGGCTGGTGAAGCTGGCGCTGCAGTTCCCAGACCACACTGAACAGCGAGAGTCTGAGTGACTGTGGGTTTAGTTACGGGCAGGTAGGCTGTGCTGGTCCTTGGGATGCTCTGTCGGCATCCCGGCTAGGAGCGGCCACGGCAGGGCCTGACGACCCTCTCCTGTCCCGTGCCCCCGCAGAGCGGTCCCCTCACCGGCCCATCCTGCAGGCGGGCTTGCCGGCCAACAAGACAGTGGCCCTGGGCAGCAACGTGGAGTTCATGTGCAAGGTGTACAGCGACCCGCAACCCCACATCCAGTGGCTGAAGCACATCGAGGTGAACGGGAGTAAGATTGGGCCGGACAACCTGCCTTATGTCCAGATCTTGAAGGTAATCCTGGCTCTGGTCTCCATGGGCTGGGCTCGGGGAAGGAGGCCCATATCGCCTGGGGCCCAGGTGGCTGGGGTCCGGCTCAGTCCCCGCGATTGGGCCCCGGTCCTTCTGCTGGGTCCAGGTTCCATCTTACGTGGGGCCCCAACCACTTTCCAAAGGACCAGTGGCAGGTCATGGGTGAAGGCTTGTGGGGCGCCGAGGGCTGGGGGTGAGCACTGCTGGCTTCTGAAGAGCTTGGACGGTGACCGTGCCCAGGCTTTTGGGTCAGCTTCTCCGGGAAGGCGTTGGCACTCTGCTCTCCCACTGCCCACTACCACAGCCTTCCCAGCAAGCATCTCCCAGTCTCTGCCCTGCTTCCCAAGTCACGTCCTTTGTGGCACATGGGCTGATGCCAGGCACGGCTTAGCTTAGGTAGGGCTGGAAAAGCCGAGGCCACGGGTCAGTCCTCAGCGGTTTCAGGAGTAATGGCACTTTCTTCCTTTTTTTCCTCCCACTCCCAGACTTTGAATGTCCCTGAATGCTCCATTAATCCAGGGAAGCTAATTGCCTAATTCTCCAGTGGATCTTGCAACAGGAAGTAACCAGAAGCTGGGAACCTGCTTTCCCTCCTGGTCCCAGCCTTAGACCTCCTCCTCCCTGGCTTGGCTGTTCCAAAGATTTCCCAGCCACCACACTCCTCACCTCGGGCACTGAAACTGCGGTGTAGGAAGTGGGCCTGGGGCCTTGGACCTTGGCTGCCGTCTCCATTGGCAATCTCTGCCCTCTTCCTGGAGGAGGGGGTTTAACACAAATGAAACATTTGCTTGGGGCGATGATTTTTTCCATTCAGTTTGTTTTTCAGTCACATGGATTTTTAAAGTCCACTTTTTTGTCCTGCTAATGAGGGAAAGAGGACACGTGTCACCTCAGCCCCTTGCCTTAGCTCCTGGGCCCACCTTAACACTGCACGGGAGCAAATACGGCCACATGTCTGTGTTGGCCCAACTGACGGCGTGTCGTTGGTCTGTTCCAGCATTCGGGGATAAATAGCTCGGATGCGGAGGTCCTGACCCTGTTCAATGTGACAGAGGCCCAGAGCGGGGAGTATGTGTGTAAGGTTTCCAATTATATTGGTGAAGCTAACCAGTCTGCGTGGCTCACAGTCACCAGACCTGTGGCAAAAGGTAACGGGGAGCTGGAGGGGCCCCTGTGCTGGGGGTTTGACGGAGGCCCCGAGCTGCCAGGGCAGCTGTGGGGAGGCCAGCGCCCCACTCTCCCTGTTGGCCTGCTGGGTTTCTAGTGCCCGGAGCCATGGAAAAATACCCGGCCTGGGCGGCCGACTGGTTGGTTCTGTGTTGGTGTCACCCCTCTGTGCCTCGTGTGTGTTCTTGGCTGCGTGTGGGGTGCGTCCTGGGTGATCCTGGAGACTGAGGGTCCGAGTGATGGAGAGGAGAGAGGACCAGCGTCTGCAGCGATGTGTGAGTGTGTGGGTGGGTGGGTGTGTGAGAGAGTGAGGTATGAGTGTGGGGGTGTGTGAGAGTGAGGGATGAGTGTGGGGGTGTGTGTGAGAGTGAGGTATGAGTGTGGGGTGTGTGTGAGAGTGAGGTATGAGTGTGGGGGTGTGTGTGAGAGTGAGGTATGAGTGTGGGGTGATGTGAGTGGGTGTGTGAGAGTGAGTGTAGAGTGAGGTATGATGTGGGGGGTGTGTGAGAGTGAGGTATGAGTGTGGGGGTGTGTGTGAGAGAGTGAGGTATGAGTGTGGGGGCGTGTGAGAGTGAGGTATGAGTGTGGGGGCGTGTGAGAGAGTGAGGTATGAGTGTGGGGGCGTGTGTGAGAGTGAGGTATGAGTGTGGGGGCGTGTGTGAGAGTGAGGTATGAGTGTGGGGGCGTGTGTGAGAGTGAGGTATGAGTGTGGGGGTGTGTGTGAGAGAGGTATGAGTGTGGGGGTGTGTGTGAGAGTGAGGTATGAGTGTGGGGGTGTGTGAGAGAGTGAGGTATGAGTGTGGGGGTGTGTGAGAGAGTGAGGTATGAGTGTGGGGGTGTGTGTGAGAGTGAGGTATGAGTGTGGGGGTGTGTGGGTGTGGGGGTGTGTGTGGGAGGGAGGTGGGGGGGTGTGGGTGTGAGTGTGTGTGGGGGGGTGTTTGAGTGTGGATGAGTGTGGGGTGTGTGTGCGTGCAGTGGGTGTGTGTGTGGGTGACGGTGGAGGGTGGGGGTGTGAGTGTATGTGGGGGGTGTGTGTGGTGGGGGGTATGTGTGTGGGGGGTATGTGTGTGGGGTGAGAGTGTGTGTGGGTGTGTGTGTTTGTGGGGTGTGGGGGGGTATTTGTGTGGGTGTGAGTATGGGGGGTTGAGAGGGTATGGGGCGGTGTGTGGGGGGTGTGTGTGAGGATGTGTGTATGGGATGGGTGGGTATGTGTGTGGGGGGGTATTTGTGCATGTGTGTGGGGTGAGTGTGGGGGGGTATTTATGTGGGTATGTTTGTGGGGTGAGTGTGTGTGGGGATATTTGTGTGCATGTGTGTGGGATGTAGGGGAGGTATTTGTGTGGGTGTGAGAGTGTGTGAGTGTGGGGAGGTGAGTATGGGGGGGGATGTAAGGGGGTATTTGTGTGGGTGTGTGTGGGAGGGGTGAGAGTGTGTGGGGGAGGTATTTGTGTGGGTACATGTGGGTGTGGGGGGGTGAGGGGTATTTGTGTGCATGTGGGGGGGGTGAGAGTGTGGGGGGGTATGTGTGGGATATGGGGGAGGTATTTGTGTGGGTGTGAGTGTATGGGGGTGGGTGTGTATGGGGGTGTGTGGGGGGTGAGTGTGTATAGGGGTGTGTGAGGGTGGGGGGGTGAGTGTGTATGGGGGTGTGTGGGAGTGTGTATGTGAGGTGTATGTGTGTGGGGGGGGTGAGTATGTATGGGAGTATATGTGTGGGGTGTGTATGGTGGTGTGTGTGGGGGGGAGTGAGTGTGTGGGGTGTGTGTATGGTGGTGAGTGTGTAGGGGGGTGTGTGTATGGGGGTGCGTGTGTGTGTGGTGAGTGTGTGTGGGGGTGTGTATGGGGGTGAGTGTGTATGGGGGTGTGTGGGGGGGTGTGTATGGGGGTGAGTCTATGGGGGTAAGTGTGGGGTGAGTGTGTGGGGTGTGTGTATGGTGGTGAGTGTGTATGGGGGTGTGTGTATGGGGGTGCATGTGTGTGTGGTGAGTGTGTGGGGGGGTGTGTATGGGGGTGTGTGTGGGGGTGTCTATGGGGGTGAGTGGGGTGTGTGTGTGAGGGGGTGTGTGTGGGGGGTGAGTGTGGGGGAGTGTGTGTGTGCAGTGTGTATGGGGGTGTGTGTGGGGTGTGTGGGGGTGAGTGTGTGTGTGCAGTGTGTATGGGGGTGTGTATGGGTGTGTGTGTGGGGGGTGTGTATGGGGGTGTGTGGGGGGGGGTGAGTGTGTGTGTGTGTGTGAGTCTGCAGCCCCCTGTCCCTCCTGTGTGTGCCCCCCCGGAAACCAACCTGCCCCGCGCCGGCCCCATTTCTCCATGCGCTCGCGCCGCATGCCGGGTCGGGCCGGGGCTGCCGCGCCTGGTGACGGGTGTAACCAGCCATCCGCGTCGCGCCGTCAGGTCTGCCGAGCTCCTCCTCAGGCTCTCACCCTCTTCCTCTAACAGGTCTCTCGCTGCCTGGTGATTTTGTCTGTCCGTTGTTGCAAAGGAGACGCTGGGGAACCTTTCTTCCTCTGGTTATTTGTTTTTCCCCTTCCTCCTCCCCCCTCCCTCTCTGAGAGGCCTCCGGTCCCGGGCTTGTCCATGTGGCTTCCTTGTCTCTTCTAGACGGCCGGAGTTAACACCACCGACAAAGAGATGGAGGTGCTGCACTTAAGGAATGTCTCCTTTGAGGACGCGGGGGAGTATACATGCTTGGCGGGTAACTCTATCGGACTCTCCCATCACTCTGCATGGCTGACCGTTCTGGAAGGTATACACTGTCCTCCTCCTCTCGATGTCCTGCCCTCGCCAGGGGCACGGGGGGAGCATGCATCGCGGGGTCGCGGGAGACACAGAGCCAGGCTCCGTACGCAGCAGGCGGCTCTGGCAAGTCATCCGGCCTCGGGGGTCGGACCTTCTCGGCTCACCCCGGAGCCTTCCTCCTGGTGCAGGATCTCAGATTGCTCTCACTTGTGGGCCTGCCTCCGTCTCTCCCCGGGGCTGGAGTGATGCATGCATGGGATCTGGATCTAACCTGCAGCCGGGCTCTCCTCCAGGGCAGGCTCCTTCCCTCCTCGGGTCCAGCAGTCTTCCTTGACTCAGCCACTCCTTTATCACCAGCCCCCTGAAGTCTCCGAGAGGCTCCCCCTGTAACTGAATATAGCTATGTGTTCTGAAGGGAGAGGCTTGCCACTTGTAAGCACCAGTGCCCTCCACCCTCCCCCTTGCTGATCTCGGTGGGAGAGGTTCCTCCAGACCCAGACAGTGGACTTGAACTGCTTTGAGCGAGTCCTTTCCCAAGCAGCACAGGGGGCTCAGTGGTGCCCATTTATGCTCTTTGGCTCCCAACGCAGCTCCTTTCCAGAGGGGGCTATGGGGGCCGGACCAGGAAGGCAGGAGCCTGCAGCCTGGGCAGGGTGGTGGGCTGGTGGCCTCGGGGCTGGAGCCAGGTGCGGCGCTACTCAGGTTCCTGCGGACTCTGGTCTCTTTCCTTGTCCCTCCCTCTCCTCCTCTGATAACGTGCGCCCCCACTGGAGGCGCAGAAGCATTTTCTGTTTTTCTCCTCGTCACTGTCTTTGTCCTGTGTTGTGCCTCCCAGTGGATCGTCTGTTTCTCCATGCTAGGGAAAGAGAAAAACAGAAACGCTTCTCCCTGTTATCAGCTCTGCCGTTCCTCATCACACCTCGGGGAGTTCTCTTTGGGCTGGTTTGGGGTCATGTCTGAGGCCTCCTGGAAGAGGTCCTCAGGGTGCTGGCCCCTGCGGCTGGCGGGGGTCTTTAATAGGGGAGGGGTGGGGGAAGGGATGTCCTGCTGGATGGGACCCTGCCCACCTCCGTGCGGGAGGGAAAGAGGCTTGAGTTGTGTGGGCTTTAGTGCAGGTGGGAGGCGGGAGAGTCTGAATAGAGAAGAGAATAAAACTACCCCCTCCCTGTCCTTCCTCAGTGTGAGGAGTTAGACCTATGAGTGGAAGTCTTAAAGAGATGTTTCCATATTTATGTTTAATAATCCAGACAACATTTGGAAGCAAAGTTCTGTCTGCAGTTTGGCTAGATGTAGATGTTTACACGTCTGACCTGATAGAGATGACGTAGGCAAAGCTGAGCAATGAAGTCAGGACATACACTGGTTTTCTTCTTTCCTCCCTGCATCATTGTCTTCGCGTTATGAGTGCCACCAGATGCCAGGCGCTGTGGCCTGCAGACATGGATGAGGTGCCACCTGGGCCCTCAGGGTACCCCTGGGCCATCAGTAATGAAAGACCGATGGATGGTTCGCTGTCCCCTGTGATAGGTGTTGACACAGTGCTCGGGCACTGTGGAGAAGGGCCGTGTGCCCATGGGAACACTGAGAGAAGCATCTAGTGCAAGTGAGTCCTCAGCTGTCTCTTGCAGGGCACCAAGTACCCATCCAGTCCAGCAGTCCCTGAGCCAGGAGGGCTCCTGAGTTCATGGGCATGGGCATTGGCTAGCAAGATACAATCCATCCCTCTGGGGATTCAAGTCAGGGTCAGGGAGCCTCACAGATCCCAGGATGTCTGCTGTGTGCTCAGTATCAGGACCCCAATCCCAGCTAGGACCTAGCTCGGTTCGTCTCTGCCCCCCAAATTCCCAGAGTTTAGGAGATGGATGTTGAGTTTCTTAGGGAGCCAGGACCCTAGTGGACCAGCCCTGCCCTGAGCCCACTAACGTCCTGTTCACACTGACCCAGCCCTGGAAGAGAGACCGGCGGTGATGACCTCGCCGCTGTACCTGGAGATCATCATCTATTGCACGGGGGCCTTCCTTATCTCCTGCATGGTGGGGTCTGTCATCATCTACAAGATGAAGAGCGGCACGAAGAAGAGTGACTTCCACAGCCAGATGGCCGTGCATAAGCTGGCCAAGAGCATCCCTCTGCGCAGACAGGTAACAGAAAGTAGACGGGGGGTTCGCACGCTCTGCCTTGCCCTGTGCGTCCTCCCTGTGGGACCTGCCGGCACTCTGTCTTCTCCATGGCCCCCATTGACTGCTTCGGACTTTGGTTTCCGGCTTCCGGGTGGCAGCAGGGGAATGTCCTAAGTGCTCGGGGTCAGGCTCCAAGCTTTTCTGGCCGATGAATCCCGTGAACCCATCTTACCTCAACCACGGTGCCCTGCTCAGCCAGCCTGGGGACTGGGAGACAACCTCACTGGGCTAAATGCCTGGTTGATATTATGAATCTGAGCTTCCCCTGAGGGCCCATTAGGGATGCAAATATGCAAAGCAGAGGAGAGGAGCTGAGCTGGGTCCCAAGATGCCCTCTCGCTCCTGTGCGCCTGCCTCCCCTCATCCCAGGAGATGGAAGAGGGTGAAGGTGTGTGAAAGGAGGAGGCAGGCTTCGCTCCAAGCCATGATAATTCTGGAAGGGACTTCAGGAGTCAGGAACCCCTCATCCATGGCAGGGTTTTCACATAAGAATGGGGACAGGAAGAGAGTTGCTCTTGCACTGATAAGTTACAGCAGAATGTCAGGCTTCATGCTCATGTGAAAGGTGAGTAATCCAAAACCCAGAAAGGCGAGTTGGTGGCAAACATAAGTTATTGTTAGAACCTCGGTCTTCCGACCTCCTGTGGCCTTTCTGCCTGTGTTAGGAGGGAGCACCAGATGCCAGGTCCACACTGCTGCCTTTAGCAACAAGTCCTGAGCGGGGAGGGGAGGGACCTGCCGCCGCTCCCCCATTCCTGCTGGAAGGGTGACCCCACGCCTCCCTGCAGGTGTCGGCCGACTCCAGCGCGTCCATGAACTCCGGGGTCCTGCTGGTTCGACCCTCGCGTCTCTCCTCCAGCGGCACCCCTATGCTGGCCGGGGTCTCTGAATACGAGCTTCCCGAAGACCCTCGCTGGGAGCTGCCTCGGGACAGGTGACCACCCCCCCACCGGCTCATTATTCTAATGGGGGCAGTGCTATGGGCTCAGACCTTCAGGGGAGCATCCAGAAGTGACTGCCACCGTCTGCTCTTAGTCGGGGGAACTGGAGGCGGGGGCGGGGGGAGTGGGGGTTCCTGTCAGGTTTGAACATAAGTTACCACTCCAGCTTATCCCACCGTTTGTTTCCTTGAAGACTGGTTTTAGGCAAGCCCCTGGGAGAGGGCTGCTTTGGGCAGGTGGTGTTGGCGGAGGCCATCGGGCTGGACAAGGACAAACCCAACCGTGTGACCAAAGTGGCCGTGAAGATGCTGAAGTGTATGTGGTGCCTGTGTCCCTGCAAAAACGACCCCTTCCCTTTCCCAGCGAACTCCGGGCCTCAGGCCGTTACCTGCACCTGCTCCACAGCCTGCTTAGGTTGTCCTGGAGTTGGGGGGGCATTGCACACCCCGCCATCTCACCATGACCTCACTTTGTTCCTTGGCGTCCGTCATCAGGTGGTGACCCCAGATCCTGGTTTTTTTTTTTTTTTGGCAACACCAGCAGCTCTCATAAGAGGGAAGGGGAGATAAATCTGGATGTGAAAAGGAGAGGGAAGGGACTTCCTGGCAGTCAAGCAGTTAACTCTCTGCACTTGCTCTGCAGAGGAGATCCCACAAGCCGTGTGGTGCCGCGTGGTGCCGCCAAAAAAAAAAAGGCCAAGGGAGGGGTCATGTAAAGAGAGAAGCAAGTCCCAGAGGAAAGGGACCCCTGGGTGTTCACCTCATCCCCCTCCCTTAAGTTTTTATCCTGTCGGCCTCCCTTCCGACGCAAACGCTTCTCCATCCCCTTCTCTGCTTTGTCCACGCAGCGGATGCAACAGAGAAAGACCTGTCGGACCTGATCTCCGAGATGGAGATGATGAAGATGATTGGAAAACACAAGAACATCATCAACCTGCTGGGGGCCTGCACGCAGGATGGTGGGCGCCCTGCCGGCAGGCTTCCACCCGTGTGGGGGAGGGGCTCAGGCGGACACCCCGGCTCCTGCCATCTGTCTGTCTGTCTGTCAGGGAGAAGATGCCTAGCTGGGGCGTCAGGGATCAGGCATCTCTCAGCCACACTGAGGGAAGTGGGTTGGGGCGAGAGGCCACTTTAGCAATAGTTGGAATGTGTTTCTCGGGGTCCAGCCCGACGCCCACAGGGGTTTATCTGAGAGTCTAGGCACCTGGATCCATGCACACTGTGTGGCCAGAACAGGTGACCTGCTGCAGCCAAGGTCAGGGCTCTGGCCCCAGCTTTGCTTGGGAATGTCCTGGACTAGGCTGAGAAGAATGACTGCCCTTGCTTTCTTCTGGGGAGTGGGATGAATTTCTGGGGTCCCCTCAAAGGGGAGGTGAGGCCTGGGGAACAGGCTCACAATGTGCCTTGGGGAGGGGGTTCCTCCAGGCGAGACTCAGCCCATGCGCCCGCCCGGCGGCCCTGACGGCCTCTCCGCGCCCATGTGCCCAGGTCCCCTGTATGTCATCGTGGAGTACGCCTCCAAAGGCAACCTCCGGGAGTACCTGCAGGCCCGGAGGCCGCCGGGGCTGGAGTACTGCTACAACCCCAGCCACCACCCCGAGGAGCAGCTCTCCTCCAAGGACCTGGTATCCTGCGCCTACCAGGTGGCCCGAGGCATGGAGTATCTTGCCTCCAAGAAGGTGTGGCTCCTGACAGCTCCCCTGGGTAGCATGGGACCCTGGGGGGCGGCAGGGCGTGGGGGGGACATCAGAGCCAAGAGAGCCATGTGGCCTTGGGATTGGGCTTGACCAGTGTGAAGTTAGAACGATGATGCCTAGGCTGTAACTGGTTACGGGGAGGAGATGCGATCCTGTGTGAGAGTTAGGTGCAGCTTTGGGTGCTGGGTAGAAGCTGCTTTGTTTGAGCCCAGGCCTGTATGGATATTCTTGGCCAGGGAGACAGGGAATCCCCATGAGAGCCCATGCAAACTGGACAGAGCAGAGAGGGGTTCAGCTCACTGCCTGCAGACTGAAAGCCAGGCACCGGGAGGGGAAGATGCCTGGAGGGTTTGCTGAAGTGATTGGGCAGCCCCAGAGCTGGGGGTGTTTGGATGTCTGGCTTTGACCTACAGGAGAGGGACCCTGTAGCAAGAAACTGGATGGTTCAGAGGGCCGAGGGGTGGGGCAGGTGAGGGCCTGTGAGGGAAGTGGGCCCACCGGCGGCTGCTGACCCTCCCCTGCGCCCACCTCCACCACCCGCCCCCCCCGCCCCAATCCCCCTTGCCCTCTGGGCCCCACAGTGCATCCACCGGGACCTGGCCGCCAGGAACGTCCTGGTAACGGAGGACAACGTAATGAAGATCGCAGACTTCGGTCTTGCTCGAGACATCCACCACATCGACTACTATAAAAAGACAACCAACGTAAGTGCGGGCACTGCCAGTCCTCTGCCCCAGGACTCCGAGCCGCTGGGCTGCCCCCACCCCCACTGGCTGGGTGGGCGGGTGAGCTGGGTCCAGCCCTGCGTCCACCCCTGCCTGCCCCGGGCCACCCCAGCGTCCCCGTGCTGCTTGCAGGGCCGACTGCCCGTCAAGTGGATGGCACCGGAGGCCTTGTTTGACCGGATCTACACCCACCAGAGCGACGTGTGAGTCTGAGATAAGCAGTTGCTGGGGAGAGTTTCCAGGGCGGCACAGCCCCACATCCTGTCTCAGAAAATGAACGAAACGTTGCCCCTTCACTTTGTCCCCAGAAGTTGACCCCCCCTGGTCCCCTGGGGTCGAGGACTTGGGGGGAGAGGTGGTGAAAACAGTGGGGGGGGGGCCTAGCTCTATGCCCACAACGCTCATCCACAGGTGGTCTTTTGGGGTACTCCTCTGGGAAATCTTCACTCTGGGCGGCTCCCCGTACCCTGGGGTCCCCGTGGAGGAGCTTTTCAAGCTGCTGAAGGAGGGACATCGTATGGACAAGCCCAGTAACTGCACCAACGAGCTGTAAGCCTGAGAAAAGATGCCTGGAGTCCTGGGCTGGGCCCTGGGGGCGGGCTGGGCTCGGGGCATAGAGGGAGGAATGGGGGCGCGCAGCCAGCTGCCCGCGGCCCCTCCGCCCTGAGCCTGTCCTCTCCCCCCCCACCCCGACCTCGCCATCCTGCCCCAGCTACATGATGATGAGAGACTGCTGGCACGCGGTCCCCTCACAGAGACCCACCTTCAAGCAGCTAGTGGAAGACCTGGACCGCATCGTCGCCTTGACCTCCAACCAGGTGAGGCGGCCTTGCCTAGACCCTGTGTCCTACCGACCCGAGTTCTCGCGTATTCATTCCAAGTTCTCGCGGGATTCATCCTGAGTTCTCGCGGAATGAATCCCGCCGCCGCGGGAAGGAGAGTGTGGGTCCTCCATCTTTTTGTCTCCTCCCTCAGGAGTACCTGGACCTGTCAATGCCCCTGGACCAATACTCCCCCAGCTTCCCTGACACCCGCAGCTCCACCTGCTCCTCCGGAGAGGATTCTGTTTTCTCTCACGAGCCCTTGCCCGAGGAACCCTGCCTGCCCCGACACCCGGCCCAGCTGGCCAACGGCGGACTCAAACGGCGCTGACTGGCCCCCACACCCCGCACCCCTCCCCGGACTCCATCCTCAGCTGTGGCCCCGCCCCTGCTCCCGCTGGACTCGCTGCCTCCCCTGTGCTCTGCTGGCCGGCCTCCTTGAGGCCCGCACCCCCGAGCTCCCCTCCTCTCCTCCTCACAGCCTGACACAGAGGAGCAGGAAGGCCGGTCCTTGCTGACGGCTACTACGTGGCCTGCCAAACGTTGGACCAAGACCCCCTCCCTGCCGCCTGGAGGGTCAGGCAGTGGGGGCCGAGCCGCCCTCGAGCGAGAGCCGACTGAGTTTTCCTGCATTGGTTTCGCTTGCTCTGCACAGCCCATGTGCCCGTGTTCTGGTGGCAGGTCCTCGGGCTACAGTGGGAGTTGGGTATGGGGGTGGTCAGCGTTCGGGCCTCCGCAGAAGGCGACCTCTGCCCCGACAGATAGTGCCAGTGGCTTATTGATTCCGGTACTAATTTGCTTTGCTGACCAAATATCTGGTACCCAAGGGTGGGGACGCAGAGGCCGGGAGCCGGCGGCGTGGCCCTGGGGCCCAGCCCCAAAGCAGGGGCTCTGTACATAGCTACGAAGAAAACACAAAGTGTATAAATCTGAGTATATATTTACATGTCTTTTTAAAAGGGTCGTTACCAGAGATTTACCCATTGGGTAAGATGCTCCTGGTGGTTGGGAGGCATCAGTTGCTATATATTAAAAACAAAGAAAAAAGAAAAAAAAAAGGAAAATGTTTTTAAAAAGGTCATATATTTTTTGCTACTTTTGCTGTTTTATTTTTTTAAATTATGTTCTAAACCTATTTTCAGTTTAGGTCCCTCAATAAAATTGCTGCTGCTTCATTTTTATACGGGCTGTGTGACGCGGGAGAGGAGGTTGGCTGTGAAGGAGCGAGGCTGACGGGCTCTGGGGCTCTGTCCCGAGGTCTCTTCCCCATGGGTCCTGCTCCGAGGCTTCTGGACAGCCCGCCTTCCTCTGCTGGGCTTTGGGAAAGGCAGGGAAAGAAGGCAGGCAGCTGCGTGGTGGGCAGGTAGGGGGCACTGGGCCCAGGGTCAGGCCCCACGGCCCCCTCCACCACACGTTTCCTCGGTGGAAATGTGGAGCCCTCTGGGGTCTGAGAGTCAGACAGGGAGCTGAGGGCCCAGCTGGGAAAAGCCAGGCGTGGGGCTGAAGTGATGAAGATGCAGGCCACGTATGGTTTGACCGGGGGCAGCAGGCACTCAGACCCAGGAGGGTGCCTGCTCCTCTGTGAGGGTATGGTTCTGCCTGTGCTGCTTTGTCAGGGAGGAGCCGTCACCTAAGACCAGCTTTACATCCAGGACCCTGGCTTCCGGTTTCTTGTCTCCCAGGCTATTCTATGTCCATCATGCCTACCCCTCCCCCTCAACACCATTCTGAATTCGAGTGATCAGACCACATGTGCTGGGGCTAGCACTTGGCCTCCTCCAGTTCTTCCCGTAGGAACTCCACCCCAGCCCTCAGGAAAAGGAAGACATTCCGTGAAAGTGTGCATTTTGGCTGCTGGGGAATTCTCTTCCTATGCCACCTGCTGGTTATCCCTTTCCCCCCACCAAGTAGGTGCTGGCTCCTTGGAACCTTAGGGCTCACTCAGGCTGTTGGTTCGCAGCCTCTGCCCCCAAAGCTTGCTCTTCGCCGGATCCCTTCTGAATATAAAAGCAAGTCCAGTTTAGTTTGTGTCGGAAGAATGGGGTTGCTCCTAAAGTTTCCTTTCTGAGCTGTTTCTTGGCCCATTTTAGTGTTGGCCCCTGTTATAAAGTTCTCTCTTCTGCTGGGTAGCTCTGAGAGTATGTGACTGTCAACATATTCTGATTTGTGTTCACGTTTAAGGAAGGCATACGCTGGTGAAGAACAGAGTCAGGAAATGAATTTTAGCTCTTAAAACCATTTGTGGGACACCTTGAAGTGGCGCCTTTCCTTGTAAAATACTGATGATAGTGTGGGCCCAGGGTCGTGTGAATGGATGGTCGCTCTTTCACAAAGGGCTTTACATGCCTTCAGTAGAGGTGGTGGGACACAGCTCACTGTTGCTGTAACAGTGATGTCCTTGCTGTTACTACTCTAATCACCCATGAATTTCCCGAGAGACTGAGCTGTCAAATCAAAGATAGTGAAATTGACCTGAGAGAAAATGAAATGGCCATTTTACTTAGATGACCAGATTGGGTCTCCTGAGGAAAGAGATCCAGTTTATCTAATGAAGATGTCATGCTGTCAAGACACTGAGTCTGTCTGGTTTCCTGAGGGTTAAAAGATGAGGGCCAGAGCATCGATCGATACCACCTTCCCGCCCTTTCTAATTGCCACAGGCCGGGGGTCACAGGTCCCCCGGCACCGCTAATGTACTATATTGATCTCAGGTAAGTAAGATTGAACCACGGCTGAAGGAAATCTATCTTCATGACAATGAAGTCGCTGTGTTTCTCGCAGCCACCACTGGGGGGAGCCAGCGGGCCAGAATCCTGGGCAAAAGGAAGGTGTCGATCAGCGTTAAAGTTCCGTTAGCCTGACCTTACCTACCGGTGTGCACTGGTTGTGACAAGGAAATCTTTAGGTTTTAACACTATAGAGCATTTACTTGATATCACCGTTGTGACCTGTAGTGACTGAAACAGAATTAGACACGGCACACGTGCAGGTCCATACGTGCCAAGCCACCAACACCTTTCTGTTGAAGCAGAATTCCCAGGGTGTGAGATGGGCCAAGTCTGACATCACCACCGAGGCTGGGCGTTAGAAAATGCCTAAAATTATACTCGGTGAGATTATTAGCAGCTGGTGCAGCCACAGTAGATGCATTTGTGGGGAAGAGCAGAGGGCAGGGCAAGGAGACAGGCTTCCACTCCCTCAGCTGTTGGGAGCCAGATGCGTGGGGACCTGAGTGTTGGGGCAAGTTCTCTCTAGGTTGGCACTTAACAGAATTTAGGGCCATTTACGCTACACTGCCTCCCAGATGTCTGTCCTGGTGCGTGGAAATGATAACGTTTGCAGCCCGCACCAACTAGAGGTTTAAGTGTTTCTTGTTCGTCCGAGAGGTCGGGGGTCAATTAAGTGTGGTGTTTCAAGCTGACCATATCCATCTCTCCCCAACTGTTGTTCAGTGACCTATTGATAGCTTGAAGATTAGCTGTGTGGGAGTATTTACATCACAGCTTCGCAAGGCTACAAGTCAGGGCTCCCTCCCAACCACACCCCAGAGTTGGCTGTTAATTTTTTTTCTTTTGAAACCACGCCACACAGCATGTGGGATCTTAGATCCCAACCGGGGATCGAACCCAAGCTCCCTGGAGTGGAGGCAGAGAGTTCTAACCACCGGACCGTGTGTTAATCATTTATCAGCACACCACTAGCTCAGTCTCAGCAGTGGGCTGCACCTATAACCATCATGGGACCCACCAGTGAAGTGAGCTCTCTGAGCAACTATCAGAAGAAGGGGAAGAGAGGTGTATCGAGGGTCTCAGATGCCTATTTATGAAGCAAACATGGGTGAAGTCCAGCTGAGGTCCGAGGTGACCAAGGCCCCTTTCCCACTCTGCTCACGGGGAAAGCCAGAAAGAGCTGTAGAGCGGCCCCACAGCACCCACGAGGCACCCAGCTGCAACAGGGTTGCACAAATGAACGAGCTAATCCCTTTCTCACATGCAAACCCTTGAAATATGAACTAATTAAACACTCATCATTTTAAAAATGGGAAAATTTACTGTGAATCACCTTCCGAGGCCAATGGCATGGAGTTCCTCAGCAGGACAGGACATGGTGAGGCTTGTCCTCTGGCGGAGGGGAGGTTTAGGGAAGGTTTTAAAGTTCATTTCCTTGCTGTCAAGTGCTGATAACATTCCTCTTTTAGATGACCCCAGACAGGTTGATTTGAGTTTTCCTTGGTACCATGGATAACCATCTAACTGCCTTCAATTCCACAGCAAGTATAGAAATCTAATTTCTGCAGCTGAAACACCTCTTCCTTTCTAAGTACTCCCCAAGGGAAGAAGGCTGGTGGTCAGCTGCATGGTGATCGATTTATTATTAAGGTTTTTCAGTATGGACAACACTGAAGATAGCCAACATAAATATCTGAACATAATACCTGTTCCTGGGTAGTATTGGGATTGTATCAGACTCTTAACAACCCCTGTGACTAACAGATAGTCTTGTTTGTGAAAGACAAACAGACCAGAAAAACACACACACCCAGCACAAACAAATGGTTCGGTCTTAAGCCCTTAATTATGTTTCCTAGCAAGATGGAGGCTAATGGAAGCCATATGTGCTGGAGGAGTGGCGGCCTCCCAGATCCCTGCAGCCTCTGCGGGCCCGAGGGGGGCCACCAAGTCTCTGATTGCCAGTCTGTTGAACTCCCCATCTTCTTCTCCAAGAAGCTTTTTCCATCCTGTCTCCAAAGGTACTTTGTTTCCAGGGCACTGTTCCTACTGATATGTGTGTGTGTGTGCGCTCAGTCTGAAAAAGTTGTACCGGCACTGAGAGCGTGAGAGTGGCTGTGTGACGCTCGCAATGACTGGCTTTGACGTTTCCCTAGTTCCCACCCGGGTTACCGAGCTAGAGGAGACGAGGTATCTTAAGGCATCAGGCTGATACCTTCGTGCAAAAAAGTTTCCTCTCTTAAAAGAACGTGAAGTTGCTCAAAAACAATATGGCAGGTGGGCCTTACACAAGGTCCCGTGGGATGACCTAATGCTACAGAGAACACGGGCTTTGCAATTAAATAGTTTTCCAAGTAATCCGTCAGTGGTCTTAACACTGACGTCATCTGGACGGTTACAAGGCCTCAAAAGACCACCCTGAGGGCTAAATGGCTGATCTTCTATCTCAGGGACGTCCTTCAAGGATGCCACTGCTGAGGGCAGCAAGCCAGAGAGAGTGAGCACCATCCTTCATGAGTCCTTATGCTCCATTCGAGCTAGCCTTGCTGTTCTGGGTTGTCTTTTCTGATTTTGCCTGGAGTATTGGGGCACAAAAACATAAGGACTTTAGGGACTGGTCACAGTGAGAAAGAAGACATGCAGACAAGGCCTTGGGTTAAACACTCTGGGTGCTCAGTGGCCCCCTCTTTGGTCCTCGAGAGCCAGCAGAGCCACTCCACAGCTCAACTCTCCTGTGATCCCCTACTGTTCACTGCCTCCTGCTTTCTGCTCTCACTCCCAAACGGGAAAAGTGGATAGATAAGTAATTTCTAATTTACATGCACTTCTCCTAAGATTCTTAAATTGCTTTCCTGCTAGTATTTCCTGACATCTGAAGCCTGTGTGAAATACACAACATATGGGAACTATTTCCATCTGGCGCAACAGAAAATAAGAATCTGCCTATATTGTAATTAGCTTCTAGACTTAACATGTTTAGTTCTGAACCACGATTGCATTTGTTGATATATATATTTGCTTTTGGATCACTGAATTTTTAAAAAAATGTAGTGGTTATAAGATGACTGAAGTTCAGCCTACAGTTTCCTGTTTGGAGGACACAGAGAGAGGGTGTGGTGTTTTGCAACTGTTATAATTCTAGATTCTCACTGCCCCTAAAAGCAACTTGAGGAAAAGAGTTTCCTTTTTAGAAATGTACATCTTCTTTAGCAGAAGTAATGGATTCTTTAGGTAATGAAATAGACTTTGATGGTGGTGTGAGTGATGATGTAACTGACGGCAGCTGTATCCATTCTTCATCCTTAAACATCAGAGCTGAGTTGGGTTACTGACTTAAGACACAAGGTGTACTGGAGCTACAGTCACACTGCCATGACCACCAGATCCTTGAAACAACTACTGAATGTCTGCCACAGGACTCAACAGGCAAAATCTGGAACCTAAATGCATACAGCCAGATGCCGAACTTTCTTAGATCAAGCAGTACCCAAAAATAAGTCCTTATTAAAGGACACCAATGAAATTAACTTCTTGATTTTTTCATGTAATCAAAAGTGTCTCACCTTAGTTCCCTTCAGTTGAGGTGCTAAACCGGCCGTGTTCTCTTTAGATTCAGGGGGAGTGGGTGATCCCAGGGGAATATCTGCCTTTGGAGCCTAGGGAGAGAGATATTTTATATAAATTAAGCTGTCTGCTCCTCCTGAAACTCAGAAGCACTTCTACCTTAGTACTTTTCAGCACAATTTGCTTTCCTGACTTCCTTTCTGGGTGAAATAGGCAGTATATGTCCCTGAAATAGCAACTTAGTATTATCTTTTAACTTTTAAGCACTCTAGATACAAAAGTTGCACTCTAATCAGAGTCTGATATTTAAAATCTTTTGTTATTAAGAAGCTACTTATTTGCCATTATGATCCTGTTCTCACTCTCAAAACACACACACACACACACACACACACACACACACACACCAAAAGTTGCCATTTCTCACTTAGGCATCAGTTTCTGCCGGCATTGATACAACTTAGTCAAAACTGACATCTTTGGTGTCATTTTTGGTGGCTAGTAATAAATGATTTATTCAAATGAAAGGTGTTACTTAACAGAAGTTCCTGCAATACCTGAAGATGGAGGGAGGGAGGGAGTGGTATTTTAGAAGAGCTAGCTAACCTGTCTTCAACAATTATATTAATTACGTTTGAAAAGTAAATCACTGCTCTTTGAAAGTAATTTCTTCATGTACTTTGGAGGGAAAAGGGCTATATATATCCAAAACTATAGTATATTCAGTTTCATGTCTCTCAGTTCTCTACTGAACCTAGCATGCTACTTGTTTTTGTACATGTGAAGAACAGAAGTTTAAAAGCATGTATTAAAAACAGCAACAATAACAATAAAATGCCTAGGAACCTGTCCTTTTGTCCCTAATTCCCAGGTAGTTTTACTTAATAGTACTTCTTTTTCACCTTTTTTTTTTTTTGGTGCTGGGTGGGGGGTGCGGGTAGGGGGCCGCTGTGAAGCAAGTGGGATCTTCATTCCCTGACCAGGGATAGAACCCAGGCCCCTGCATTGGAAGGCCAGAGCCTTAACCACTGGACGACCAAGGAAGTCCAATTCCCAGGTATTTCTTAACAATTCCAGAAAGCAACATCTGGATCAAGAGTTTATAACCCTCTAGAATCATTCTGAAACTCAAATTTAGCTCTGAGACATTTCTCTACTCTAAGACTTCCGTGCTACTGAGAGCAGTCTAAGAATGACAATCAACTGGTCTGTCTCAAAGAAAGAGTATGAACTCAGGAGCCTGTTAGAACATGGTCTATGCTCCAGACTTTATCTCCTAAGTCTCCCTAGAATGCTTCTGGACCAAGCCCAAATCCAGATAGGTTTCTGAAAATCTGGAAAAGGAAAGCAAGATGGTGTTTCCTGAAGAACATCTTTCATGTTGGACTTCATGTTTTCCTTGGCTTGCCCAAGGAGTCGATAGCACAACCAAGATTCCAAATGACTGGTCCTCATTCCCGAGCATTTGGTTCCATCCACTCGGCCACAAGTGCAGCCTCTTCTCTCGTGGGCCCTCCCTTCTCACACGCGCAGCTTCTGAGTCAGACATGAAGCCACAAAGCAGGGAAGTGAGAGGTCCCTTCTGATGGACCCAGAGCAAGATGCTCTAGTGACTGGGCCAGTCCTGGGTTCTTCAGAACACCAGGAGAACAAAAGCCACTGAGTTAAAGGCAATCACAAATAATTAAGGAAATGGGCTGAAGGGAGACAAAGGAATTGTTTATTTTCTAGATTGGCCATTCACCACTTAAAAATTAATAGGAATCTGGGCAAATGAGACAGACAGGAAAGAACAGGAACCATTCCATCTCAAAGGAGAAAGAATGGTGAGGAGGACTCTAAGAAGACTAGATACTTAGAAAGAATATAGCCAGACTCCTAATAAGAAATCAAATAAGACTCCTAAACACAGTAAACAGCTCTAAAGCTACAGGTGGTTTGAGTGATTTTCATTTTTTAAAGGAATTTTTAAAAGATCTTAAAGCCACTGGGGCAAAATTCCAAAAGATAAGCCAAGAGAGAGGCCTACTCTGACTGTAAGAGGAGGCGGGTGTGTGAGCGGCCCCCGCCGTGGGGCCCGGGTTCCCACTGAGCCAGGACTCACCTCCCCACTGAGCGGTATCTCAATGGGCTTCGGCTTCACATCTATCAAGTAGAAGGTCCGGGACAGCAGCAAAAGAGAAGGCGGGACATTCTCCTTCAGGTGGAGGTCCTGCCACTGGAGAACAGGAGAGGGATGAAGCATGACAATCACAGACCATTTGATGTGACCCCTGCCCCCTGCCTCTCCTCTTCTCTGGTCTCACAGCCCCCCAGGCGCACGCTGAGTACTAAGAGCAAGGACAGGGGCATGTCTCCCGGCTGCTGCATCCCTGCTTGGGCCCTACAGCCCCTCACAGTCAGAGAGGGAGGTTCAATTAACCTCTTACACCAACTGTGGATCAAAGGAGGTATCTTCAGTATAAAGTAGATAAATGTAAAAGATTACATCAACCTCATTCATAACTAAAGAAATTAACATTAGAATGAGATATAATTTTTCAAGCTCCAAATTGGCCAAATTTTGGATAGGGGTATGTGTGTGCGTTAGTCACTCAGTCATGTGAGTCTTTCTGACCCCCATGGACTATTGCCCACTGGCTCTTCTGTCTATGGAGTTCTCCAGGCAAGAATACTGGAGTGGGTTGCCATTCCCTCCTCCAGGGGATCTTCCCCACCCAGGGATCGAACCTGGGTCTCCTGCATTGCAGGCAGATTCTTTACCTACTGAACCACCAGGGAAGACCATAGATAGATAGATAGATGCACACAAGACAGAATTCAAAAGGTAAATTACTCTATTCTCTAGCTACCCTACTTCCCTCCCTGGAAGCAACCACTGGTACCAGTTCCTGATACAATCTTACAGTGATACCCTATGCGTATACAAATATACATTTAGGGACTTCCCAGCACCAGTGTTTCCACTGCAGGAGGCGTGGGTTCCATCCCTGGTCAAGGGAACCGGGATCCCACATCCCTGAGGCATGGTCAAAACAAAACAAAACCTCAGTGGTAGCCACAACACTTGAGCCAATAAAATATTAACAACAAAACCAAATATACAATTATATGTTTATCTTTACACTAAGGGTGATATATACACACTTGTCGTTTGCTTTCTTTCACTGAAGTATCTTGGAAATTGATTTGTACCAATAGATGTAGAGCTGCCTTCTTTTTATTTATTTATTTTTTGGCCGCACCATACAGTGTGCTGGATACAGAATCCTAGTTTCCCGACCAGGGATTAAACTCACGCCCCCTTCAATGGAAGCACAGAGTCCTAACCACTGGACCGCCAGGGAGGTCCCAGAGCTGCCTTCTTTTAAATGTCTGTAAAGGATTCTATTGATGGAAATGCCATAATTTATTTGATTATTGTACTAATGAACTTTAAGCTATTTTCAGTCTTTTGCTATCATAAATAGTACTGCAATGGATAATCTTTTAGGTATGTCATTTTGCACATGTGTAAATTCCTAGAACTGAAATTTCTAGGTCCAAGTAAATGCATTTTTAAATTTTGGAAGCTGATGCCAAACCTCCATGCAGGGTTTTACCAGCACTCCATGAGTGCCCCTCTGTCCTTACACCCTCCCCAACACAGGGAGTCACCCACCTCTGACCTTTCCCAAGGTAACAAGTGCATATGGAATCTCATAGTTTTAACTTTATTTTTTCCTTTGAAGTTAAGACATTTTGTAAGTTTATCATTTTTAGCTTTTCCTTTCTATGAGATGTCAGCCATATCCTAACACAGGATTTTGGGAACAGTAATCCATAGCACTGAAGATTGTACGGTTGGCTTAGTTTTCTCACTCCCTTGAAGGGGGATTGTAAAACAACACATCCCTCCAACAAAACAATTTGACAGGATGAAGTCACTTAATACCCTACATGCAGGAAATAAATGATGTTTAAATACCCCCTAGAACATGCTCCCCTTCCAATCAGAGCAGGTCTGACATGGAAGAGGAAATCGCTACCTGATGTGGTTCAAAGCCACAACAGTGGGTCCTAGCCCTAAATAATTTGTGCACACTCCAAGCACTTTTTTTTCCCAGCCATGCCAGACCTTAGTTGCAGAATGCAGGCTCTTAGTTGAGGCATGGTGGCTCTTATCTGCGGCATGCATGATCTTTAGTTGAGGCATGCAGGCTCTTAGTTGAGGCTTGGCGGCCCTTATCCGCGGCATGCAGGCTCTTTAGTTGAGGCATGTGGGCTCTTAGTTGCAGCATGTGGGATCTAGTTCCCTGACCAAGGATTGAACCTGGGCCCCCTGCATTGGGAGCGTGGAGCCTTAACCACTGGACCACCAGGGAAGTCCTTCCAGAGCACCTTTTACAGTACTGGGAATGAGGATTGTAACAGGAGTTATTACTTTGTTTTAAAGCACTTAAAACAGTTTAAACGCTCCATTAAAATCCACTGTTTGGGAGAGAGTACGTTATCAGAGGGGAATCTGCTACAAAGCTAACACTTGACCCTGGTTTGGAGCATGAATTGGGAAAGCAGCCCCAGAAGGTGTAGGCCTTCAGGGGGGTTCACCCGGATGACAGGCCCTGTATCAGAGCTTCAGTTCGGGGCCCTCATGATACCCAGAGGAGGAGGACATTGGAGGGTAGTCCCAAGACTTCTGTCCCTTGTGTACCTAAGCCTTCTCCCAGTTACTCAATTAAACATTAAACTCTGTGCTGCCATGAAGGGATTCTGCAGATGTAATTCAAGTTTCAAGTCGGTTGACCTTAAAATATGAAGATGACCCAGGTAGGTCTTGCCTAATCACATGAGGCCCTAAATCTGGAGCTAGAGGTTGGGTGAGAAGTTCACTGCAGATGGAGAGGCTGGAGGGGCTGAGAGTGGCCTGGGGCTGGGAGCCAGTGAAGAAACAGGGCCCGCACTCCCACAGCTGCAAGGAGTTGAATTCAGCCAACAAACTGCATGAGCCTGGAAGTGGAATCTCCCCCATGGCCTTCAGAAAGGAAAACAGCCTGCACTTCTGACCTGCAGGACCCAGAGCTGATCAGCGGGTGTTACTTTGAGCGGCTAGGTTTGTGGTAGTGTGTTAGCAGCCATAGACAACTATTGAACAGAACAGCGTGTTGCAGTCAAAAATAAAGCCAGCTTCTTCAGTGGCCCACGGCTCTGTTAAAGAAGGCCAATTAGGTAAGATGGCAAGGCAGAAATTGAAAAACAAGGCCTGAAAATGGGAAAGGGGGCCTCCCAGATGGTTCTAGTGGTAAAGAACCCTGCCTGCCAATGCAGGAGACATAAGAGACACGGGTTCAATCACTGGGTCAGGAAGATCCCCTGGAGGGCATGGCAACCCATTCCAGTGTGCTTGCCTGGAGAATTCTATGGACAGAGGAGCCTGGAGGGCTACAGTCCATAGGGTTGCAAAAAGTCAGACATGCCTGAAGCAACTGAGCAGACACACCAACGGGACGGGAGAAAGTTCAACGGGGCCCAGGAAAGCGGCCACTTGCCTCTGTGAGCTGCTGTCTGAGCTGCCCCTCAGTGAGACCCAGTGACAGCATCCCTCGGGCCCTGCAGGCGGCTTGGAGCTCCGACACACTCAGGGCATTCACCCCTTCCTTGGCAATTACCTGGGGGAAAAGAAAAAAAAAACCCGGAAGGAATGGCATCAGGTCCTTTGGTTCCAGTTTTGCCTAATCCTTCAATTCCCACAAGTCAGGGGAAAGGCAGAATCAGCTAGCTTTCCCACTCTGTCCCCTGCACTGCCTGCCACAAAGGCCAGGTGCTCAATAGAGCCAGGTGACCTCGAGGTGCAGTAGTGGAGGTGAAGGGAATCCTGCCAGCGGGTGTGAATAATATCAGAAATTTACAGAACTCCACCGCCTGACCCCGAGGTGTTTCTCCCTCTTGCACTGCCTTGTGCCTGGTTGTGACAGCTCCACTCCACTTCCCTTTCGTGGCGACTTTAAGACTCATTAGAAAAGCATTCCATTTGAAAAGCTTTCAATGTACCATTTGTTGCACGTCCCAGCAGTGTTCCTCCCCCACCCCCCAACCCCCTAAGAACAGCCCCAACTCCCTGGGCCTCAAAACTCCCTCAATAAATAACTTAACACAGTTTCTACTTGGTATGACCCCAAACTATGGGACTTCTGGGACCAGGATTGTTTATTCCACAGTTTTGAAAGCAACCACTGAAATCTAAATGGGGCCAATGGGATCCTGCCTTCTCAGTTCTGGGAATCCTGCTCCCTCAGGCAGAATGCTTTTAAAGCGGCTGATTCAGATTCAAGAAACATTCTTTCCACTTTTTAAGGACACTAACGAGTAGTTACAGTCCAATGGTGCCCTTACTCCAGAAGATGTTGGGGTCCTGCCTTCCATCCATCCTTGGCCACCCCTTCTTACCAGGGCTGCTCACCAAGATCCAAGCGAAGGAAGCACAGGGCAAGTGTGGGGGGCGGGGGGGGGGGGGCGGGGGAGGGGTGGGTGTTGAGCACTGTCCTTGGCAGTGTGATCTGTTCCCTGGGATCTACTGAGTTGCTGTTCCTTCCCCATGGGTCCTAACTGGTTTTGATTAGCCCCAGCTAAGACATCCAAGCTACTCACTGCTTACAAGATCTTCTCAAGAGGCCGACAGGCCACCTCGAAAGTGAGTCATCAAGGTTCCGGTTATCAGTGGTTGCTCAGACCACTCATTCTGCCAGAACCAGCCTCCGGGCAGACCTGGCAGAAGGCAGTGCACTTTGTCACAGAACCACCCTAAGACAGTCCCCAAGGCCTGGCCAACTCCCTCCAGCTGTAGCTCAGCTCTTACCTCATCATCTGCTTTTATAGACTTCAGCCTCATCAGTAGCTGGAAGCGAAGCAGATTGTTGGTTCCAAAGGACTGCAGTTCCAGCAGTTTGCAAAGGGCCACCAGCTGAGGTCGGTCGAGGTGCTCCAGGGTCAGCTGATCCTCAAAGAGTTTGGAAAATTGAACTATCTCCTTGGTGCTGGGCTTGTGGCCTGTCTGGACCTAGGCAGTGGGACACAAGGACTAATAAAAACCTGCTTCCTGCTCAAAGAATCTTCCCTGTAGACCATGTGAAAGATGCCAAAGCACTTATGGATTCTATCTTAGGTCTGGAAGTGGGCCCTGAGTTACAAAGAGGAGTTTAAAAAAAAAATCTGTCGGAAGTCAGCCTAAATCAACTGAACAATCAGGAGAATTTCAAAAGTTTGAGTTTCATTGTACTGTTTTTCTAAGTAGTTATTAACATCTTCAAAGCATTGATGGCTTTAAGATAGGTTTTCTGCAAACTCCCATAAATTTTTGAAATACTGTATTTCTGTAACTGAGATATTTGCAAATTCAGAGATCAGGAACAATCTGGAAGCTCCGTGATGACACGAAGTTGTCTGGTTTTATATAAAAGACTGACACCTGTTTGACGTAGGAGGAGAACTGGGTTGAGGCGTCCCCCAGCTGGGCCCTGTTCCTCTTTGCCATTTCTGTAATCGTTTCTTGAAGGAATTTTGCTAGTTCCAACTTTGCAGCCATTTTCTTTCTCTGTTTTTCTTCCTTCATGATGGAAGAGGAAAGTTAGAATTAATCCTTCATGATTACAACTTGGTAGATAAAGATGAGAGAAACATGATTGTGGTGTTGTTGCTTGCCATCTCTACTTCATGAATGAATATTCTTATTAGACCTAATTCAAGGAGTTTTGTGAAAACCAGAGAGAATTAAAAAGTAGCCTCGATTTGCAGCTTGTCTCCTTAATCTTACCTTTCTCACTAATGCAATCATCATAAATATTGGATGGGTTCAAAATAGTGCCCTCAGGGGAAGCCTTTGTCACTATCTCTTAACCTGGTGCAAACCATCTAGGTCATTGGTCAAGCGGACCCCTGGTCTGAGGAACCCCAGATTTTCCTTGGCCACAAACCAAACTAGGAAATTAAGCTAATGAAGTTTACAGGTTAAGAAGAAAACAAACACAATTAATTACAAGATAATGAAGTGCTATAACAGATATAAACAAAGCACTACGTAGAAGAGAATTAAATGCATACTCTTAAGACATTACGTTAACCACTAATTCTAAATCCTTGTTCACCATCAGAGATACAGTGTGGTAGTATTTTCAAAATAACCATGATCAGGTAGATACAGAGAAACAGGAATAAATGTGTTTTATATACATATATATATTACATATATATATATATTCCCCCCATTAAGTTGCCCAAGAGATTCTAATGACAAGCAAATCATAGCAATCATTGGTTTGTTTTTTTTTTTAGAAATATCTTAGAAGAATCAGCCCCTAGAATCACACAATGGCAATACCATCATTAAAATCCATGCAGCCATCAGTTTCATTCACCTGTTTATTGAACATCCACCGTGTGCTAGGTGCTAGGGTAAAATGGGCAAAAGCAGGTAAGAATTCCTGCCCTCAGGAAACTTCTAGTCTAATGGGAGAGACAAACATTGTCAATTAATAATAAACCGGTAATTCCACCCCTGCTGCTGCTAAGTCGCTTCAGTCGTGCCGGACTCTGTGTGACCCCATAGACGGCAGCCCACCAGGCCCCTCCGTCCATGGGATTCCCCAGACAAGAATACTAGAGTGGGTTGCCATTTCCTTCTCCAGGTAATTCCACAAATTAATCTAAAAGTATATCAGGCAAGTACCATGAAAGAGAAGTGCATGGTGCTGGGACCTTGTGTAAGCAGAAAGCTAGGTACTCATGTTTACTCTCTTGCTCTCTCCCTCTGATCATCAAACAAAGCAAAGGAGAAAGTATTTTCTAATACTGTGGCCATGATATGTATGTGCATATGTTCAGGAAACAGGCAATGTTGAGGAAAGACGAATACTTAGATAAATCACTACCTCATCCCCCACCTCTTTCTGCATTCACTAACACATTCCTTGGGGTCTTCCCCGGCAGGTCTGTGGTTAAGATGCTGCACTTCCACTGCAGAGGGTAAAGGTTCAATCCCTGGTCAGGGAACTAAGATCTCTCATGCCACATGGTGCAGCCAAAAACAAAACAAAACAAAAAAACCCCACCACATACACCTTCCTTGGAATCCCATGGTATTAATCCTAGACCCTGACTACTTTAAACGTAAGTAAACTAATTTCAAACCACTGCCAAGCAGTTAAATATTGCAATTTGATTCTACTCTTTAAATCTGTCTCAAACCCACCTTCAAGGTTTTGCTCCTGATGAAACTTTTATAATTCAGGTTTTGTCCTCCATCTCTCTCTCATGCTACTGTAGTAACCTTCCAGCTGATTCTCATTTGGCTCCACCCTTTTAATCCTTCCTGCCAGCAAATTGTTTTCCTAAAGTATAGCTCTAATCATGATTGATTAGATGATTTAGATTGATCTAAAATATAGATCAATTTTTTTTCTCATCCCCTGCTTTGCATTCACCTTCCATCAATCACCATAGTCAAAGTCTAAACTCCTGAGGGTGGCAGATACTTTCCAACCTAACCCCAGCACAGCATGTGAGTCTCATCTGCTCCCATGGATCCCCTCGTATTCCCTGCTCCAACTACAGAGGGCCAGTCGGTGGTCTTTGATTATGTCATATGCTTTTATACTGTTAAGGCATCTTAAACGCTAGTCCTTCTATCAAGAATGCCTTTCAAACAGTGTGGTAAAATTCTACTATTCTGTAATCTCAAGTCCATGGTCACTGCGACAGGGAAACATTTCTCAGTCTGATTTAAAAATTGCCTTCATTGTTCTTTCACAGGGCGGGATCCACGCCTTCATCCGTCTGCCTGGCAGAGTGGCCTAGATGGAGAGGATGAAGGGGCTGCCTTGGTTGGCCAGCCCTTCACCTTCACAGTGGCCATCAGAGGAGGAGGAGGACGCCCTCTGCTTGGGAGCTACTCATAGGCATGCAAGGGTCTGGTCATCTAGTCACAGTTAATTTTTGTGTGGCCCAAAAATAAATTTAAAAAAAAATAATTTAAAAAATTTTATAGGGGATATAGGAGCGGGGGTCAGGAGGTAGCTGGAGATCCTCTCTACCTTCTGCTCAATTTTTCTGTAGACCTAAAAAGAGCTCTTAAAAAGATAAAAAACTCTATTAATTCTTTTAAAAGCTTTCAAAATCCTCATACCTTTTTGGATTCACTTTCAAAAGTTGATGGCAACATCTCTGGGAAAAGTTTCAGGAACACTGGCAATAAGAATTCCATGAAGGGGACGATGATGAACACCATGAACGGAACCAGGCGGAAGAAATCAGCACAGGTTCTCAGCAGCTAAAGAATTAAAGGCATATGCAAATATCCATTATTTCCGGCCACGCCAAAAACAAAAGTCTGCCTCCGTTCTGAAAGCATTAAAAACCCAAGGCCACTATTTATAAAATGGAAAGGCCGGATTTTCCTCTATACCTTAGCTCAGAAGTAATGTTTATGGGATATCTTCAAGGAAATCTATGACAATCAAAACATATTATTGGCATCCCTGAGCTTTCATCTAAGTCAGTACTTTAATAACATGGTATCTGTTAAAATCGGTTTTTCAGATGCATATACTTAATACATTAACAGCAGTTTCTACTCCAGATGCACATATCAAACTTGAAGCCTCTCAACTCCTTGGAGAAATTAGAAAACACAATTATAAGCATTCCATGGGCAACTATACACGTATTTTAAGAGCCCATCTACAGATGTACAGCAAGTCAGTTGCAGATAAGTCAGAAACTCTGGTTCTCACCGTGAATTACTATTCCTACTCTGGGATTTTTTCAGAGGGATTTTTTAAAAAGTTGGTTGACCAACAGTTCGTTTCAATTTTACATTTTCTTTCTCAAATATGACTCTTGCCTACCCTTCTTCTCTCTCGTCTGGTCAGCACCTGTCCATGCAACAGCCTCCAAACCATCCTGGCAGCAACTTTTGTGTCAATCCAAAGCAAATAGAATCCATTGTAATAATATTTCAGTTCATCCATAATTATCTGTCTATAAGATCGCTTTCCTTCCTTAATCGTCACGCCTGCTTCTTTCATGGGCTGAGGGCTTGGCACCTGAGGCTTCTTTGCTGTTTGCTCCTGCTGATGTTTACTGGGGACATCCTGCGACCAGCAAGTCGATGTGTGCAGCTCTTGGAAGATTTTGGCTCGTAAATGAAGTACTTTATTGCCTGATTGACTTGGATAGGAGTACTTTCTGCTTCCATAGTTCTTCATATAGGTTTTGTTTGAATGGGAATCTAGCAAGTGAAGAAATGCAAATGATGGGGAGTAAGAAGAACTGGTAGGCTGGACAAAATGGCTAGGGAATCTGGAATAAAGACCAACAGCCTCTGAGTCAAGCACATACTATTACAGAATGAAAGAGTAAAGAAATAAATATTTTATCTGGTAAAAATAAAACAATCATTTTTAAGCTTGCATTTTTCAAAGCTGATCATGTTCATGAATGAATGACATACAACTTTTTAGTCCAACTGAATAACAGTATGCTTTGTGGGTGAATGATACACTCTATGAGAAATATTAATAAGTTAATTCCTAAGGATAACTGTTGTGTTACAACCTAGAAACTCTGTGACTATTAATTTAAAAAGCAAACATTTTTCCATCTGGGGCTATGTCTGAAAGTTTTGTCTCTATTATCATTAAGCAGGTGGAACACTTGTATTTTCAGCTACTCTACTGATGACAGAAATATTGTTTGAATGAAACATTTCATGGTCCCTGTGGGGACTAACCAATCACATAATACTGCTTTGTCTATGCAGTGCCCAGGGACTCCTTCAAATAAGAAGGACTTACAGCTGAAATGTCCTTCACCTAAGACTCCTAAGGAATGTTGGGAATAAGAATTAGAATTAGGCTCCCCAGCCAGGGATCTCTACATTCCAATTTTGCAACAACTCACAATCTTCAGCTAAACTGACACATCAGATTGTTTGAAAATAAAAATAAGACCCAGCTAGGTAAAAGAAAGTTTCTGGCAAAGAGATTTCTTTTGGCATAGAAGTGGCTTTTTCCATTCCTTCAGACTATTTTTGCCAAGATAAAGCACTTTTTGAATGGCCAAAAGGGAAAATGTACAATGTATTTGGCACACAGTAAGGTCTCAGTGAATATTCTTTGGAATAAGTAAGTGATAACAGGCCTTACTGGGGCAGGTATAAGCCCTAGGATTGGCTTGCTTGCCAGCCATTTTACTCCTTTTTACATTTACGGGCTGCATGTAACATTCATCAGTTACAGTGGTGTCACTCTAAAGCCATTACATTTTCTATCTTACCTGTTCCACACTTTTACAAAATTACTCAGCTTGAGTTCTAAAGCATATAGAAAATCTAGGGTAAGTTTAAATACATTAAAATGCCTGCTTCCTAAAAGCCAACACAATTAAAACCAAGAAAGCTTTAATTGTGTACTGAGTCTATCCTTTTACATGTATCTTTTCCATCTAGAAAAATAAGGTTCATATAAATAGTGGAAAGAGGAGGGAATCCCAAGGCTTACCTTGTCCGGGCAATAGCTAAGACTGTTTTATAACTGTAGAAGGCCATATTTATATTTCTCTCAATGAGTCAACATAGGGACCTGGGCAGAAGGAGTAAGTAAACAATTCAGTACCTTAAAAACATATCAGTTATTCAGATACCAGGATTTAAGTGTTATAAACTACTTCAAGTGTAGAAAATTTGCATATTTTATTCAAAGCGTAAAGTCTCCCTCAAGTTCATTTCCAATTTCACTCTTCATTTACACCAATCAGGAGTAATATTTTCTTAGCCCTAGATTTGAGAATGGTACTTTTAGATCCCCACATATAGAAATGATCTCTAATACAATGATGTTCATATGATGATATGGTCTTCAAAGACATTTTGATTTCTGGTAAATAGTCATTTACTTGAATGGTTGCCAAGTGTCTAAGAAACTGATCGAGACACACTTATTTGTAGCCTAAAATTACAAGTAGACAGTAAATTTTCTGCATTTGTTTTTAATTAGGTTTTCTCCTTACTTGGCCAAGCTGCTGCCAAGCCTTTAAAGACTGAAAATACTCATCAGTGAAAATATGCAAGGTACGTACTAATAATTCAGAAGTGGAGGAAGCCTATTTTCCTATGCTAAGGATTCTCTAAAGAGCCCAAGTGAAAGTCGCTCGGTCGTGTCTCTTTGCCGTGTCTCTATACAGTCAATGAAATTCTCCAGGCCAGAATACTGGAGTGGGTAGCCTTTCCCTTCTCCAGGGGATATTCCCAACCCAGGGAACGAACCCAGGCCTCCCGCCTTGCAGGCGGATTCCTTACCAGCTGAGCCACAAGGGAAACCCAAACTGAGCTTTAAACCTTTAAATAAGCTTTGCCAAAATTTCTGACCACCCTACGGGCACTTTTCAGCCAAAGGCAGCAAGAGAATTGGTTTCTCACACTGTCAACTGTTTTCCTGCAGCTGGGAAAGGAGTTCTAGTCCCTCCTGGTCGGAAACCTCAACCATAGAGCTGACGTCTTGAACAAGAATTCAAATGATACTCCAGAACATCTGGACCCAGACCAAGCGCAAGTCGTCTCCTGTTGGAGAGGGACAGTTAATCTGCTCTGAGCAACCACTTCCCAGGAGGGCGGGGCCGAGGCCAAGGCGGGGCGGGGCCTAGGCGGGGCGGGGCCTAGGCGGGGCGGGGCCTAGGCGGGGCGGGGCGGGGCCGGCGGCGAGCCCCGCCTGCGCTTCCGCACCGCCCCTCCAGCTCTCCGGGGCCCCAGGCTCCCCGGGTTACCTTTGCCTCTGATTCTCGGTGACACGGGGGCAAAAGGCGCCCTCGGCTTCCCCAGCAGATGGCTTTTGTGCGCCTTGTGCGTTGGTGGGCTGTGTTTGCTGTGGTAGGGTCTGGTGGGGGGGATCTTTGTTTTTTTGGAAAGGGGATGGTGCAGGCAGTGGGACCACGAGCTTTGGCGGTCCGAGTTTATGGAAGGAAGGCGAGGAGCATCGGGGCGCAGGGTGCTGAAAAGAAATGAGGAAATGAAGCACAGAAGGTGCGGGGGATGGATGCTGAGCTCAAAAGTTGAGGCGCGGGTAGGGGACCGAGGTCAGGGGCTGAGGAGAGAGCGGGGTGGGGCCTGGAAGATGGGAAATCTGGGCGCCGATGGGAGGAGCAGGATACGGAGGGGAGCGGGCTCCGGAGGAAAACAGGCGGGCGCGGTCCACCGAGCAACAGCCTGAGGACTTGGCCCGCCCGCCCCTACCTCGGCCGGCTCCCGGAACGGCTGCCTCAGTCCTCCAGTGCCTTCCCAATGCCCCTCCTCCCCCGGCTCCCCCAGCTAGAAGGGCCAGAAGCCAAGTCTCTATGGCTCCACCTCTTTCCTCCGCCATCACGTCACTGTGAGTGACGACACCACCCGCCAGTCAGCTCGCAGATTCTGGGGCGCGAGGGCGTCCTTCGCGGTGGCAGCCTAGGAGGCAGCGAAGTCCGGTTCCCACCGTCGAAACGACTCGTCTACGGGGTTTTTTGTTCAAGGAGTTGTCTGTGCTGGGAGGCTCAACCCTGCCTGCCCGTCTTCTGTAGGCTGTGGATTCACATCCGTCCGCTCTCCCCCACCGCCAAAACCCTTTCTTGAAGACTAGATGGAAGAAGCTCTTACTCTACCAGTAGCGTAATATGCCTGATAGTCGCCATGGTAACCATCTGGGAGTCACCAATTACATCACTTTGATGTCTCCCCTTCCACCTTCCAACTCCGCAACTGCGGGCGGGGAAAAATAGCAGGGAGAGGGAATGGCAGAAAGGGCGGGAATGGTGAGGAAAACATTCCTCTCCTATCTCTAGGGTCAAAAACTGGAATATTGTGAAATCTGCATATGGAAATATGAACTCCACTAAAGAAAACTGCTTTATTAATTCTCCTAGCAGACGTTGTTTATGTTCAATAGTGTAGAAATCTCAGTATTTAAAATGTATATTATAGTAGTTGTGCGGTTACATTAGCACTGCAGGTTTGGGGGCACTTCAGTTCCTAGGTTGGGGAACTGAGTCATTTTTGGAAAGTGAAAGACGTAAAAATGTTTTCTCTCCCCAGTTATCTCTACCCATCCATTTTATCTGACTCTAGAAGGAAAACACAATTTTGGTGGCTCTCCTTTGACTAACACCAGACAGGAAGGAATCGCTTTCACACGAAGGCTTCTCTTAACATGTGACTGACCACAAACTTTATTCATCTGGGCTGCGCATTTGTAAGAATAAAAGCTGATGGGTATAAAATTTAATTCTTTTAAAAAAAAAAATGAAGGCAGCTTTTAATCCACAAAGCTTTTTTTTTTAAGCTAATAACCAAATAGATCAACTATGTTAAATGGGCAAAACTTTTCGGTGTGGCCACTAGAGGGCCCATTGTGCATGTCTGATAGCCAACTTTCCACATAAAGGCTTCCCTTCATGGTCTCTTGTTTTCTAGAATTAAAATCTATAAAGCTTTGGTTTCTGTACCTTTCTTTCCCTGAAAATTCCCAATGGTAAATTTTGAACTCTAAAAGGCTAGGTAGGTACACTTTTCACATTAATTTCATAAATTAATCACTGCATTATCATGCACATGTACTTTTCTGGAAAAGATCATAAAAGATGCAAAAATATTCCTCTCAGTTCCCTGGGAGACATTTTATACCGGGAAATTATTCTTATTCATGCATTGTATTCATTTACAACCAGGCACAGTGAAAATCATTAAGTATTCACAAACCAGACGAGCTATTCCAAACCCAGTATTTGAAAGATGAGCTAGACTTTCTACCATGGCCATATGTCAGCAATTCCATTTTAAAAAGGGAAGGGTTAAAAATCTTCCTTATTGAAATCCATTGGTTCAAAGCAGTGTCTGCCTTCTGTTACCAGACCTGGTGGGTTTTTTGTTTGTTTGTTTGTTTGTTTGTTTTTTACTTTCAGGATAAGTTATTTATCATGTAATGAGCTTCTTAATATAATCTTCAGAAGAGAAAAACAATTTTTTTTCTCCCTAACCTTGGCCCTGAGAATTGTAAATTGCTTTCTTAATGAGCTATTTGCTCACTTTCTATGAAGAAGAGAAAGCATATTCTGAACCTCATGTTAGATGCTAAAAATAGAAATTATTATTTTTAATAGTTATTTCTCTAAATATGGCTCCAGACCAAATATTATTGACAATATATATCTTATTCAGGAAAAGACTGTGCATTTACTTCACATAAATTTAAACTCTTGATAGCACAGCTTTAGAAGCAGATTAAAATAAAATCCCTGGGAATAATTTTCCACATTCTCCTCAAGGGGACAATCCCAGTGTCAGGCCAAGGAAACGGCATATCAACAAAGCAAGAAAGATACAGGAAGATGGAAAAGAAGATGGAGGTAGAAAGGATCTTAGGAAAGAAAAAGAAAAAAAAGACCAATTTAACCTCTCTTTCCAGGAGGTAGAATCAAACATTTGAAATAAGTTCACAAATCCCCTTTGGAGATTTGTGTTCTAAAAAGACATTTAAAACAAAGAAAAATGTGCTTTTATTGATTCCTTTAACTTCTGGTATCACAAGCATAGCAACCGCACAAGTATAGGTGTATAAATAGTTAAGGATAGTAATGGAGATCCTAATTCTGAATATCGTAATTTAGAATTATTAACAGGGTGGTTCTGTTTAAAAACGAATCCACAATTAGTAACCATGAAAATCATTGTTATGTAGGACTTTTTAAATTTCCTGTTTAAGTGGTATTTACAGATAAAGATAGCAGGAATTGCCCGTAACAGTACCAAATAGGTCCCGCACTGTAACGTCGGCGGAGAGTCTAACGTCTGGTGGGTGATATGACTTCATGATTCTCGGAACCGAGTATTGGTTTCCTCATCTCGCTGCCTGTGTTTCCTTCGTACATTCACGTCTGCGCTGCCGCGTCCTAAGTCATTATCCCCAGGCCCCAGGAAATATCACCAAACCGTCACACTCCTGCAAGACTCGTTTACCGTGTCACGCACCTGAGACCTTCTATTGTTTCACATAAGTTTCCTAGGATGGGGGAGTGGGTGGGTGGATATAGGGTAACAGAGAATCTCGATTCCCGCTTCCTCCCTCTCCTTCCAGCGTGCGTGAGCTTGGACGAGTACCAACGCCCCCATCCCTCGAAGCGGAGGTGTGGCCGGCGAGCAGGCGAGGGCACGGCACGTGATGGGCGGGGAGCCCTCGGGGTCGGGGTGCGGGCTGCGCCGCCTTTCCCCCCGTTACCCACAAGCCTCCGGGCCCGCGGGGCGAGCAGGAAGCGGGCATGCGGGGGCCCGAGGCCTGCCCGGGAGGCGTCTGAGCAGAACTGCCGTCCGGGCCTGGCCCCCAACGGGCTCCGGTCTGAGACAGCCGGGTGGAACGCGGAGCTCTTCTTTGACAGCGGTCGGGCGGGAGCCAGTCAGGGAGGCACAGACATCTCTGTCCCCTTCCCCGCCCCTCCGCCCCCGCTCATCTTTATCAGCCGGGCGCCCGTCTGCACGGGGATTTCTAAGGTCTGGGGACGGCCTCGCGGTGTCACCCCGGAGTCCCGCCGTCGGGTGACTGACAGACGCTGTTATTTCCTCAAGCATCAAGGAACACGCACGAGCACACTTTGGCCTCACAGGCCCAACCTCCACCCCGTCCTCTAGTTTTGTTTTGTTTTTCACTCGGCCTTCGCATCGCGCCTTCCTGTCTCTCCGCCCGGATCGCCTGCGGTCTCACTTCTCGTCTAGACTCCGCCGGGCGGCTCGCGTTTCTGGCTCCCCCCACCCCCACCCCCGCCCCTCCTCTCCACAGGCTGACGAGCCTCTTCCTCCTTTCGGCCCTTGGCGCCCCCAGCCCCGGACTGCATTTCCCGGCAGGAGCCGCGGCCAGCGGCCAATCAGCGGCTGAGGATTTGGCGGCGGCGGCGGCGGCGCCCGGAGAGTCGGAGTAGGGGGGGCTTTGTGCGCGGCGGCGGCGGCGGCGGGAGCGGGCGGCGGCAGCGGGCGGCCAGGACGGAGGCGGAGGCCGAGGCCAAGGGGGGACTGTCCACATTGATCGCCCGCGGAGAGGCGCGCGAGGCCGCGTCGAGCACCGAGGACCCTGCTGCCCCGGCCCGGCCGCCAGCCACGGGCACGTCTGTGGGAGCTGCAGCTGCGCGGCGACCCCCATCCCTCCGGCTCCGCCGCCCACAGCCTTCCTCCTCTCGCTGCGCGGTCGGCCCCGGCCCGGCCCGGCCGTGGCCCCCTCCTCGGTGCCGGCCGGCCATGGCAGAGGCGTCCGGCGCGGGGGAAATCTAGCCCGGGGATTTCATGAGGCCTAGCTTGGTTCCGCCTCCTCCCGCCGTGGCCCCGGCGGCTGCCCTCGCCCCAGCCCCACTCCGGGCCTCCGTGTCTCTCCTGTGATCCTACTGACACGGCCGGGGGGTTAGAATGGAACAAACTGAAGGTAAAGTGAATGCGCGTGTGTATGTGTGTGTGAGAGAAAGAGTGTGTGAGGGTGTGTGTGTGTGTTGGAAGGGAGGACTGTGGAGGGGACGACGAGGAAGGGGCGACCTAGGAATGGGACCCGGGTCGGGAGAAAGACCTTAGCAGGAATGGGAGGACCACTGGGTGGCCCGGAGGGGCTCGAGGCGGGTGTGGAAGGATGGGGCAGGGTGGGGGTGTGGAGGGGATTGGGAGGTGGGGCTGGGGAGGTAGCGACTGGGATGAGGGATGGAGTGGCGCTGAGCTGGGAATTGGGAGTAGAGGTGGGATGGGGGCGGGGATAAGGATGGAACGGGGGAGGGGGCAGGGAGCGAGGAGAAGAGTTGGGTTCGGAGATGGGAGACCTGGGCGGACTGTGAAATAGGCAGGTTTGGGGGTGGAGTGTGTGAACTAGAGGAGAGTCTGGGGGGAAGGAGAAGGAATGTGATGGAGAGACAAGGCCCCAAGGGCACTCTGAGGGAATGGAAGTGGAGGAAAAGGTGGATTAGGAAAAAGGGATAAGAAGTGATTGAGACAGGATGCAATTGGAAGATAGGAAATAGACTCAGGAAACCGGGAGACCCAGGATTGGGCTCGGGAAGGAAATGAAGTGAATGTTGACAAGGGGTGAGAACTACGGGCCAAGCGTCAGAGTGGAAGGAAAAGAAGGGGCAGGGGGGTTGCTGGAGTGTTAGGAAGGGAAAGCCTTTTGTTCCTATATTTGTTATTCTGTGCGTTTTCTTTCAAGGCTCGAGAATGGAGAAGCTAGTGGTTATGGTGTTGTGAAATGGAGAGGTGTGGGTTTTACTGCTTTGAGGGAGGAGGAGGTGTGTTCCTGTAATGGTAGCAAGACAGGGAGAGCCATGGCCATAATTTGATGGTTTTGGTGAGGGAGTGAAGACTATTCAGATTTAAAGGGGGCAGGGGCAGCCATGTTTGCTGCCAGGCACTGCAGTGTAAATAAATTCCTTCTTGTCTCCGACATCAGTAGGAATCTGGAAGGGGCCAGTTCCGATTTTTAACCCCCCTTCTTTCTATTCATGAACTCTTCCCATGCATCTTGGGGTCATATAAAATTATTCATAACCACCAAAGGAGGTAGTAATGTTTTCCATCTTGTGTGTTTCGCTGCTTTCTCCCACCTCTCTTTTCCCTCTTCCTTCTGGTTGCGAACACGGCATGCTAATGAGCTGCAGTGTAAAATTTAACCCTTTTAATAAAGTTAAAAGTATATTTAATACTGGGTGAAGGAATCATAACTAGTCTCTCTATTTCAAGCATGATCATGAAAAGTCTTTTAAATATTGCAAATGCATTTGTTTCAGAAGCTTCGGAGGCAGTCAACGTGTTTTTTGCAATTCTTTGAGTAAACAAGGAAATTGCCTGGGTTGTTTTACTTGGTCTTGTGCTCTTGGCAAAGCACTGTGTGGGGGAGAAGAGTGGATTGGAAGGTCTCCTGTGGTAGAGTATCTACTTTCCATAGTTTGAGTGTTGGAAAATTAGAAATGTGTGTATTTTTTAATGGTTTTTCTGATAGCTCTTGCTTATAGAGGATGGGTGTGTTAAATGTTTTCTTTTTTAAAATAAACCCTCCTCCATCCCTTCCCTTTGCTTTCATACAGTTGCTCAATACAATCTCCAAATGTCAGTTCAGCACAGTGCAGTGATCTGTGAAGTAGGCATGCAGATCTCAGAGCATCATTCAGGTGCCAGGTTTTTTTGGTGGAAACTTCAGATCACACTCTCCAGGAAAGCAACAGTAACTCTCTAATGTATTCAAATGTATCTACTTGTGTGATTTGAAAATAGTTACTATTTTAACGGTTTAAATACTAACAAATTTAGATAAACTAAGTGGAGCCTGTTTTCTTTTCCTACTGAAAAGGATTAAATGTGTGAGTGACCTTTTGTTTTTGCTGTATTATTGTAATTGGGGGAATCCAAACTTTAATCCATCATATTGATATTGAAATTGTTCTCTAATACCGAGTAAGGCCTGTTAAAATTTTAATATGATGGACTCAAACCAGTTGTTCTACATTTTCATTTAATCTTAGTGCATTATCCTTTCAAGTTGTTAAATAGAATTTTAAGATATATTCTTGTTCTTTTGGAAAAATTAAATATAATATTATTAGAGTGTTAGTCTGGGAGAGCACTTTCAGAAGAGGGGTTAGATTTACAGCTTGGAGTGTTTTTGATTTGATAATATTCAGCCTGAATTTTTAAAGAATCTTATGAGAAAAAGCTACTCTCAAAAAAACCATTCAGTATGCTTTTTTGGGGGAATTTCTTTATATGGTGGTTTCATTTTTATATCTCCCGCTTGATTGACATGTTATTTGTAGTTAATTTGTAAATGAACTAACAGTGCCATACATTTTTAGGAAAATGAGAGATTGTTGTATATTAAAATAAGAAAAGATTCTTGGAAGCTTGCATTACTTAAGAAAAAGTACTCCTATAAATTCAGCCTTTTGTAAAGATTCAGAATTTTGTAAAGAGAAAGGTGCCCTGCCCAGCTGCCCTGAGGATTCTGCTTCCTTGGCCAGGGAGCCATATAATGAGGAAGGCTACTCTGGATAGATGATTCTTAATTAAAATCCAGACTTTGCTCTCATTACCATGTCCATCATTAGCTCACTTGCAGCCTGTGATAGCTTTTTTTTTTTTAACTTTAAGTTATTAGATATGTCATTTCTTAGATTGATCAGATTGAATGAGTTTTGGGTAAAGGAAATTGGTTGACTTAAGGTTGGTCATGCTTGAATGACTTGTCAAAGTCCTCAGTCAGTTGTCTGATTCTAAGTATCCAGAAACTGGGTATTCAGTTTCTGGAGTTCATAATAGTAACACTAGGTATAGCTGCTGATAGTTGTTGTCCTGTAAACATGTGCTAGGCGGAGTGACTTTTGTGGATGATTTCCTTTTATACTTCCAACAGTTGTGTGGGGTTAGTACTATTAACTCCTTTTTTACAGGTGGAGAAATTGAGCTAAATAACTTAATAACACACAGATGGTAAAGAACAAAGCCAGTATATGAACCTAGGTTCTTTTCTAATTATAAAATCCGAATCAGAAGACCTTTACTTTTACTCTTTAGAAAATTCATAAAAATAATACATGTTAAGTATTTAAATTTTTTCAAATATTAAAAAAGATTGAGAGACTTTTTTAAAGTTAGCACTCCATTCTCCACAATAGCCATTTTGAGGTTTCTTGTGTGTCCTCCTAGAAAATTCCTGTACATATGTATACACATTTGTCTTAAAATACATAAAATTGGATCACACTGTTCGCATTTTGCTTTTTTTGTTTTAATAGTCTACCTGGGACATCCTTGTAAACCAGCACACATGGACCTACAGCTTTCTTTTTGTTTTTCTAAAGGGTCATATAGTATTCCATTGTTTGGAATGGAATGTTAAGTTGTTAACAAGTTTTTGCTGTTATAAGTAGTATAGCAGATCCTGAATTAAGTCCCTGACAGCCTCTTTATATAGAAGAGATATAGTCCAACTACTTTATTTTACAAGAGAAATTACAGAGACCAAAAAGTTAAGTCCAAGGCTTCGGTAACAAACCTGTTACCTTTATCCCAGGGGTCCCCAATCTCAGAGATCTTATTCCTGATGACTGAGGTGGAGCTGAAGTAGTAATAATAGAAATAAAGTGCACAATAAATGTAATGCTCTTGAATCATCCTGAAACCATCCCCTCCACCCTGGTCTCTAGAAAAAATTATCTTTCATGAAACGGGTCCCTGGTGCCAGAAAGGTTGGGGACCACTGCTTTATACCACATCACGTTACTTCATTGTGAATGTACTTGTGCTTTCTGTCAAAGTTCAATGTGAGGGGGAATACCCAAGGTTAGGCATTGTTAGTATAGTGAGCGCAAGGGGCTTAACTTGCAGTGAGGTCAAGGCTCTTCTTTTTTTCCGTACTTTGTTCACCATGCCGTACATATAACATACACACAAAATATTTTTACATGCATAAGTGAGTCTTGCCCAGGTATCTTGAATTTTGTGTTTTGAGTAATCAAGTGGTTTTGGCAGAATTTTTCCTGTTTTAATTAAATTATCAATGAAATTTTAAAAAAGAAAAAAAAAGAGGTCCAGCTTGGTCCTGGAAAAGAATTTGGAAAGAAGACTGAGACAGTAGTAAGTTTGTTAAATGAACTAAAAGCACCTAATTGAAGACAAGTTTTTTTTTTAAAAAAAATCATAGGCACCATTGATTATTTTAAATTATTTTTTACTATAAGAAGAAAATTCATAACCTTGGATACTCATTCACTGAGTTCTTTTAGAACAAAAAATCTGTTTTAAACACTTAAAAAATTAAAATCATTAGAGCTTTAGAAAGGTTTAGAATTTGATGTCTATCCATAAAATCTGTGTTTGATGCAATGCTGTTTTTAGTTTTACTTCAAAAAAAAAAGTCTATTATATGTTGAAGGAGGCAGCTGATTTATTCATATGTTAATAAACACCGTGTCCAGCACTTGAGTTTTTAAATGAATGGTGAGTTTTACTTCTGCAGGCTAATCTTTTAATAAATAAAATACAGGTAAATTTAAGCAATTGATTATATTATGACTACCTAACACTTTTTAAAATACGCAGAGGGTTTTTGTTTTGTTTTTATTGTTGATCTTAGTAAGGACTTAATAAGTATTTTTAAACACTTTTGTGTTACATTGTGCTCATGCAGGGTAACATGACAATAAGGGAAAAGGCATATTTAAAATTTTGTGATTTAGAGAATGTTCAATTTTTACTAAATGAATGTGTGTCGGTACTTCTAAGGCATATCTGCCTGTTAACAGATTTTGAATTTGAAAAGCTCTTTGATAAATGGTTCTTGGCTTATTTTTAAATTTTATCAATAGATGTGAATCTGTGTTATCACTGAGTGATCTACAATGAGAGCTCTTTCTACTAGGTTCCCTTTTTCATCTAGGTTTAGAATTATATTGAAAGGAAAGTGAGTAGGAAAATGAAAAAAAAATTTACTTTCATATAGTTTCCATTTTAACGATGCATGAATATGAATATTACGGTCTAATGATCCTTTGCTTTTACATGACACCTTCTGAGATATTTGATAGAATTGTTGTTGTTTAGTCACTCAGTTGTGTCCCACTCTTTTTTGACCCCAGCGACTGTAGCCTGCCAGACTCCTCTGCCCAAGGGATTCTCCAGGCAAGAACACTGGAGTGGGTTGCCATTTCCTCATCCAGGAGATCTTCTTGACCCAAGGGTCAAACCTGCATCTCCACAGTCTCCTGCATTGCAGGTGGATTCTTTACCTCTGAGCCACTGGGGAAGCCTGTTTGATAGAATTCCAGCACAATAACATGTGTGTGTGAAGTTGGAAAGCCCAAGGATTATTTAACTCAATTTAAATAAGTAGATATTTTAAATTAAAAAAATATGTTGCTTCCTCAGATTTTGTGGGTGAAACAAAATTTAGTTTATCAAATTGATTTGCGATAACGAAGATTAGGAAGTCTCATGTGGAGGCTTGCCTACTGGCATTTTGGCCTTAGGCAAGATGGTATTGTGTCTGGTGAGTCTTGTGTTACTGTGGAGTCATAAGAAAGCTATACATAAAAAACAAACAATACCTTAAAAGCCTTCTTTAAAGACTTTTTAAGTTGTAAAATGTGACATATATATATAAAAAAGCATAAAACCTAAATGCACAGTATAAACAAATAATTAGACAGTGGACATCACGGAGTCATCTCCCAGGTAATAAGTCCTTTAAGAAAAGCTGCAAAGACAGCGTCATCGGTTTAAGTGATACTGCTGTAGTGGTAGTTGGTCTTGAGGGATAATGATGTGCTGAAAACTAAGCGGAAAAATGAATAACCAAGAGGGGAGGGGTCAGCACTCAGTAAAAACTGAATCACCAGTTTTTGTTGTTATCAAAAGTGTTACCTAGACAATTAAAAAAAAAAGTTTCCTAACATTTGGTGTAGTCATTTAATGATTTGAAATATTGGTGCTTTACTAATGAATGTGGAAAAAAATAATTCTGAATCCTACAACAATGATGCTGTGTTACACAAAGTTGTTTCTTCAGAGTTCGTCTCTGTTACACTTTTTGGTCAGATTCAGTGACTACTGGTTTTAGATTTATGTGCAAACACTAAACAATGGCTTTTGCTTCGAAAATGTCAGATTTGCCTATATCAATAATCTCCTAACTTATGTATCTTATTTACAAAAACTAGTTTGACTCTTGCTTTCACATTAATGTAACCATGAGGAGGCAATCAGCAGTGGCAGTCTATGTTGACTCTTCATCCGTGGTGCATCTTGAGTTTTACCCTCACTGCATCTTGGCTAGGTGAACCAAATTTCTTTCTTAACTGGAGAAACCTATTTTAATATGCTCCCCTTGATTTCTAGACCATTTTCTTACAGATATGGAAAGGTTAATGTTGGCTTTTGGGTTTGTTTTTTTTTTTTTTAAGATATTTACTTATTTGGCTGCACCAGGTCTTAGTTGCATCATGTAGGATCTAGTTCCCTGACCAGGGATCGAACCTGGCCTCCTGCATTGGGAGTGCAGAGTCTTACCCACTGGACCGGGACGTCTCTGGAGGATTTTGGTAGCAGAAAAAAGTTGAATTTTTTTCCTCTCTGACTACCTGATGAACACAGTCTATTTGAGTAAAATTCTCCAACGTGGACTTTGTGAAGGACATTTTTATAAATGACAAAAGACATCTGCATACATAAATTGAAGCCTTTTTCTGGCTTTTGTAATTTTGTTACTTTAGGCCCTCTGTGTTTCTCATGATCTCTTCAGGATCCAAATACATCAGAATATGGTATTTCATGTTTGATTGTGGTAGGAAGCTTTTTGTTATCTTTTACCTAGAATCCCAAAAGAATGTTGTTCTTTTTTATGTTGGGTGAACATTAAATACATGCCTAGCTAATTTTTCCTCCTACAAGAATGAGAAAAGTTTATTTTAAATCTTGAAATGAGCATATATGTTGAGCTTTCCTAGATACGGAAACAAACATAATTTGATATGATAGTTTTTAAACCTAAATTAGGTAATTTGGCTTTGTGTTTTAAGTAGGGTTAATATGCTTTTGGTCATCTCATGTTTTCTATGTTATCACCTGTACATGTACGCCTTGATCATTATAATTTGTTTTATTGTGTGATGGAATTAGGGTATTGAGGTTAAGGCATTAATTAATTACACCTTCATGCCTATAGGTCTAAACAGGTAGCACCCCAAAGAAATGCTGATAGCCCTAATAGTTTTTAATTTTTAATGAAAAATTGTCCTTTCCAAAGTGGCTGCTAGTTTAAAAACATTTATTATGTTTAAATTATGTAAGTCTTGTTTATTATAGAGAAATTGAAAACTGCAGTAAGATATAAAGAAGATTATAATCCCCTGAAATCTTACCAACTGGAAATAGCTGTAGTTAACATTTTCTTCTGTATCCTTCCAGTGTCTTTCCTATGCATATATTTTTTTAACAAATTGTAACAGTGCACAATATTATTTTATAAGCTGCTTTATTGTGAAATGAATTTTCTTGAGAATGTGATTTTTTTAATTTGATATGTAATTTCATTGTGTGTGTGTGGCATATCTGTTTATCATTATTCTATTGATGGTATTTTAGGCAGTTTGCAGTTTTTAGATATTGTAATTTGATGAACATTCTTACATATTAAAAAATTGTATGACTGTAATGATTTCATTACAATAAATGTAGAATTAAAGTTTTTCTAAATAACATTTTTTGTTGAAAAATAATTCACATACTATACAATTCAGCCATTTAAAATGTACAGTGTAATGGTTTTTAGTATATTCACAGAATTGTTCACCTGTCACCACAGTCGATTTTAGAACATTTCCAGCAAAGTTTGAACAAATTTAAACTCCCAGCAATACCATACAGGCTTTGTTTTTTAAAAATTGCATTTATTTGTGGCTTTTAAAAGCATAGTATAAGTATACAAGGACACAACAGCTTGTATGGTAGTTTTTTCCTTTATAATTCCTAGAATTTATTTTTGAAAATTTTTATTTCCAGCTTTATTAAAATATAACTGATGCATACCTTGTATCTGTGTATGGAGTGAGTTAAAACTCACCTATGAAACCAAGATGCTCATATTCTTATGTTAAGAAAACATGACATAAAGTATGTGGTAGATTTTTTAAATTATAAAATGATCTTTCTGTTCAGTCAAGATGCCTTTAATGAGACGTGTTGTATATGGTTTAAAAATACCTTTCTTTTCATTCAAATTTTATTTAGAAACAGCCTTTTTAAGAAACTATGTATGGAAAGTATGCTCTACCTATATAATCGACTGAGGCAAACTTATCATCATATGAAAAGTATGGCTTTGATTTTATTGAGAGACTTGCTTTGCTCTGACTGACCTTCACCCTGAAAGTTGTTCTGTTTGCTTTGAGCCATTTAACAAAACATCCTTTTTTTTTTTTTAGACTCAGTGGGCAGTGGAATATAGGGCCAGAGTCAAGGAGAACTCAGTTCTTCTCCCCACCGTGCCTCTTACCACTGGGGCTGAGTGTTTCCTTACCTCTAAAGTGGGGAGATAACTACTTTTTGAAATTATAGGGATCCAAACTAGAAGTGCTAGAGCATACCTAGAACTAGACCCGGCACGTAGCTGATAATAAATGTTTTTTTTTAATATAAGAAAAATAACATGCAAAATGAACTGATCTTTAGTCAGATGTTTCATGGATGAAGATGTGAACTTAGTTGGCCTAAATGTACTTCCATAGATGTTGAAGGTTGAATGGTAATTAGTGCTTGAGCCAATCTTTGCATGGGCTATATGGGTGTTTCTCAGTTTTGAGAATTCATGCTGGTGCAAGTATAAACATGAAGTTAACTTTCCAGTCAAAATTTTCTTGCACTGTTGTAGCTTGATGGCTATAGCTTCACCAACGCTTTGTGTTCTGATGAAGCAAATAAGTGACAATGTAAAATTTGAATATATGGTATAAAGTCCCTTATATTTTCTTCATTTTTGTTTTAAAGGTGAAATGTTGAATGCAACTGAACCTAAAATACTAAAGCAATGAACCAAATGAAAAAAACAGTGGTCTTTATAGGAAAGATAAACTTAGTACATTATCATTTTAGATGTTATGATAAATTGCTTAGTACTTTAAAAACTACATATCATTTCTGTGATACATTGCCTTGCTATGGTAAAAGAAAGTAAAATTTGAACAATCTCAAACCAATTTACTATAATTAAAAATTTTGCCAGGGAAAGAGGAAGGAAACTATGTGGATGAACTTGTTAGTTTACTAGACTTCATAGTAGGTGGAACAAGATGACGGATGTAAGTCACATAGTTTGTCATAATTTTCACTGTGAGCTAGTCTCCTTGACGTAAGGGATTGGAAAATAATTTAATGTGAATTTTCTTTCAGTGGTTGCCATATCTGTTGTTGCCCAATGTGGTCAAGAACAAAGGGAGGATGGCGAGGTTAAACCAAATAGATAAGGGAAACTGGGTGTTTTGTATTGGTGCAAGGAAGTTCAATAGTAATGTGGTTTAGTCAGGAAAAAATAAGAACTATAAAGCAACCTAAAATGTTGTGTAACTTAATGGAATAGTAACTTAATAGTCAAGTGAAAATTGTATGACTGTATTTAGTGACAGGACTCCTGGTTAAATGAAATTATAGAGTGGGGTTTTGGGGTTTTTTTTGTTTTTGTATTTCTTTTTGTTTGTTTGTTTTTGTATTTCATTCACTAATTGTGTTTAATTTCACATAGGTCACTCCCTTATGCAGGATATTTTAATGTCCTTGACCATCATCTTTCTCTTAACATATTTTTAGTGGAAAATTATTAAGTAAAAATTCTAGAATATATTTGAGGTGATGACACTAGAGTTAAACAGATTACAGAGTAGTTATGTTTATAACAATAATGTTTTAAAAATAGTGTTGCTGCATGGGACTCTGCCCAGTGTTCTGTGGCAGCTTGGGTGGAACAGGAGCTTGGGAGAGAGTGGATATATGTATGTGTATGGCTGAGTCCCTTCACACTTCACCTGAAACTGTCACAGCATTGTTTGTTAATCGGCTAACCCTACTACAAAATCAAAAGTTTAAAAAAAAATAGTGTTGCTCTATTACTAGTGGTATACACTCAGAAAAATTAAAATTGATAAAAAGTGCCACTTCTGTAACACACTTTGAATTTTGTAGAAAGAAATATGGTGATCATGCTTTACCCTTAAAATCTTATTTTTATAAATAGGTATTGATTGTGAATTCAATGTAATAGTTAGTTATTGCAAATAATTAACACCTTTAAATAATGTCAATCGGGTAGGTAAGACAATAAAGTTAATTTTTAAAATCACATATGTTCTTGTCAGCATGCATATCCAAACCGTACATTTATGTGTTGGTGACTGGGAGGAATCATAGTTTGTTTTCCCCTTGTTTGGGGTCATTTCGGGTGGTCTGGATCACCTCATTTAACCTTTACTATGGGCTGTAAACAGAAGTCCTAATATGTTGTATGTCTTCAGAATTCATGAAGCCAAGCCAGAGAGGTAGAATCACAATGAAAACTGAAGGCTCACGACTTCAAGGCCAAAGTCAGAGCACATTTTCCCTTGTCCCTGATTTATCTTACCTTATTCTGGCATGCAGGTCTGACTGCTCAATTTCCTTGTATGTGATTTCTGTCTAGCTTTACAGTATTGTTCACCAATTTCTTGAAAAAAAATGTATTCTCATCCTTCTTTTTTTAGGATGTTTGTGTTTGGGTCAAATTTGAGAAATTATTTACATCCGCACTGACCAATAGAGTTTTCTGCAGAGATGGTATACACTATCTCTGGCTGTCCAGTATAGTAGCCACTCACCACTGTGGATTTTGAGCACTTGAAATGTGGCTAGTGTACTTGAGAACTAAATTTTAAATTTTATTTAACTTTACCTTGTTTTAAAATTAATCACACATGAATAGCACAGATTTAGATATTCTTGAAGGGAAGGAATTGAGTAGAAGTGGACATTTTCACATTTTTTGCCCTTGTGGTTATGGTATATTGTGTTTTTGTGGGGTTGGGATTTTAAAATCTCATTTTTTCAAATGCTCATTATTTTAGATAGTAAATAAATCCATTCACAGGAAACAGCTGTTATTTGATTATTATTTTAAACCATACAAATTTTAAATATTTAAAAATTTTAAGTAAAACAATTTAAAATATAAAAGTATTTTAGAAAACTTTTGATTGTTGCAGTTATAAACAGACTGTGTACAACTGATCAACAAAATGGTTTTGTTTCAGTAATTTTTTGGTGTCATGGTTAAATAATTTTGAAATCTTAAACTTCTTATATTACGTGGAATAAGTGACTATAAACTGTTGTTTAAATCTTTTTACTATAGCCTCAGAAGCCTTTGAGACAAAGAGAACTTGAAAGAAAATAAAAGATATGGCTGGTAATCACTTCTTCACATGTCTTCCTCCAGTCTTTCTATATGACTAATTCCTGGTTTGGATTCTACTAATCCTTTTGATAACAATCCAGGAGTTACTGTATCCTGCAGTCACTGTATCCAGTTTTATAGTATTGATAGCCTATCGTCATCTGACGTTTTCATGCTTCTTTAAGCTCCATGAGACCAGGATCATATTTCCTTTGATTTCCCAGGACCTAGAACAGGGCCTGGTACATAGTTGATGTTCAGTAATGAACCATGTCACAAACAAAAGGACAAGAAGACTTTGTGCGGAATTAGATATATTAATATATATGGAAGAAGCCACTTAGAGCCTGGGACTAGGCAGGGTGAGGCTCAGCTTTTGATTCTGTTGGTGGTGTTGGCGTGAGCAATTTATGGGATTCGTTTAGAATGATTTTGTATAGAAGCATTTCTCTGGGAACTCTTATTTTAAAAACAAACTTTTGTCTAGGCATACACATATGTACTAAATAAATCGTCTCCACACAAAACATCATACAATTGACAAAATGGAAAAACAAGTGAGAAAATATTTCCATGGTCGGTTTTTGAGTATTCAGCCTTATTTCCTAACCTCTTAGAGATTAAGGGATTTACTCGAAGTCACTTGTTTGCCGATGGTCGGAACAGAGAGAGCTGCCAAACTCTGGTTTTCCAGTGTGGTGTTTTGACTTACCATCTTTGAATGGACATCACTGTGCAGCAGACATGGGTACTTTACCTGATAAAAGCACTGTTTGATAGTGGTTTGAGTTATCTGTGGGTAGTCAGAGATCAAATGTCTCTTCCAGTAAATTGGGTGATTTAAGTTCTGATCTTTAAATGCCAGCATGGTAAGTGTGAAAAGGATGCTCTTTTTACTAATCTGTTCCTTACATAGGCTTAAATAGTTAATGTTTTGAAATGTGAATGAAAGTCTTTTTATTTAGGCAACATATACATTATTCACCTTTACCAAATAAACTTCCAGTGAGAGATTGTTCATTAGACAAAATGTTGGCCTGGTAGAGTTCTTTTGGATGGCTGCGAGGGGGCTTTTCTTTATTAACTGTGGCTATTACATGTTGAACAGACTTTTAAAAAATGGCTCTTACCGTAGTGCTGTCTTTACTACTGCACGTTTTCTCCATACCCATCACATAATCTTGTGAAATCAACCACAAATTCCAGTGTGGCCTGGAGATTTTGGTTGTCTCAAATGGAAAGAGACTGTATTTTAGTACTGAAAGGATCCATAGCATTATCATGTCATGCATGATGATGGCTTTACTGCCTGTTTGTTGTTTGTGTCACGTTTCTGACCAGCACGAAAGTGAAATCCAGAGCATAGACAACAGCAGTGATTGTGGCAACAAAATGGGAAGACATCCTTTCCTTCCCTTCTGCATTGTGAAAGGTGGCAGCAACACCTTCTTAGCAATTAAAATCTAATGGCTTCTCCTGGCTGTCTAGGGGCAGGTTGTAGGTCACATTACCATCTTTGTATCCACAGACAGGACTGTTCATGTTGTGGTGGGCTAAAACCTTTGCCAGTGACATTTCTGTTTCGTGTTCCCCAAATCTTAGGTTAAGGAATCTACGGGAATTTTGCTCCTCCCTGCATATTTTGTAGTTCAGTTCAGTTCAGTTCATTCGCTCAGTCGTGTCCGATTCTTTGTGACCCCATGAATCGCAGCACGCCAGGCCTCCCTATCCATCACCAGCTCCCGGAGTTTACTCAGACTCATGCCCATCGAGTTGGTGATGCCATTCAGCCATCTCATCCTGTGTCGTCCCCTTCTCCTCCTGCCCCCAATCCCTCCCAGTATCAAGGTCTTTTCCAGTGAGTCAACTCTTCACATGAGGTGGCCAGAGTACTGGAGTTTCAGCTTCAGCATCAGTCCTTCCAATGAACACCCAGGACTGATCTCCTTTAGGATGGACTGGTTGGATCTCCTTGCAGTCCAAGGGACTCTCAAGAGTCTTCTCCAACACCATAGTTCAAAAGCATCAATTTTTCGGCACTCAGCTTTCTTCACAGCCCAACTCTTACATCCATACATGACCACTGGAAAAACCATAGCCTTGACCAGACAGACGACGGACATTTGTTGGCAAAGTAATGTCTCTGCTTTTTAATATGCTATCCAGGTTGGTCATAACTTTCCTTCCAAGGAGTAAGCGTCTTTTAATTTCATGGCTGCATTCACCATCTGCAGTGATTTTGGAGCCCCAAAAAATGTCTGACACTGTTCCACTGTCTCCCCATCTATTTCCCATGAAGTGATGGGACCAGATGCCATGATCTTAGTTTTCTGAATGTTAGGCTTTAGGCCAACTTTTTCACTCTCCTCTTTCACTTTCATCAAGAGGCTTTTTAGTTCCTCTTCACTTTCTGCCGTAAGGGTGGTGTCATCTGCATATCTGAGGTTATTGATATTTTTCCTGGCAGTCTTGATTGCAGCTAGTGCTTCTTCCAGCCCAGCGTTTCTCATGATGTACTCTGCATATAAGTTAAATAAGCAGGGTGACAATATACAGCTTTGATGTACTCCTTTTCCTATTTGGAACCAGTCTGTTGTTCCATGTCCATTTCTAACTGTTGCTACCTGACCTGCATACAGGTTTTTCAGGAGGCAGGTCAGGTGGTCTGGTATTCCCGTCTCTTTCAGAATTTTCCACAGTTTATTGTGATCCACACAGTCGAAGGCTTTCGCGTAGTCAATAAAGCAGAAATAGATGTTTTTCTGTATATTTTGTAGTAGAGCTAAAAGACAAAGGGAGTGTTTAGAAATGCTGTCAGAGAAGACACTGCATTAGTTTCCTCTTGACTCACTAACAAATGTTGTCACACTTAGTGGCTTAAACACAACAAAATTTGAAGCAGTATACATTTATTGTCTTACCGTTTTGGGTGTTGGAAGGCCTCCGTGGGTCTCATGGGGCTAAGATCAAGGTATGAGCAGGACTGCGTTCCTCCTGGAGGTTCTTGAGGAGACTCTGTCCCTGCCTTTTCCGCGTTCTAGAGGCGCCTGCGTTCCCTGGCCCATGGTCCCCTTCCTCTTATTTTCCATGCCAGAGCAGAGCATCTTCAAACATCTCTCTGACTCCTCTCCATCCCCTTTTCACTTGTAAGGATCCTAGGCACTACCCTGGGCCCATGTGAATAGAACAGTCCAGGATAATCTCTCCATTGTTAAATCCTTGACTTCATCACAACTGCAGAGTCCCTTTTGCCACATCAGGTAGCATGTTCGCAGGTGCTGGGGTTTAGGATGTGGGTGTTTGGTTGGGGAGTCCTTATTCTCTCCATCACAGCTTCTATGCAAGTTGAAGATGCGGCCTTTGTTAATTGTAGGGATGTTTCCTGAAGCAGTAATGGTTGTCTTTCTGAATCACATCTGTCACAGAGGTGACAGAAAAGTGGTTCCATGGTTAGTGACAGGATAGCATGTGGTAAAGGGTGCAGGGCCTGAGGCAAGACTATCTGCTTTGACTCCTGGCTCTGCCCTCATTTCATGTGTGACCTTGGGCCGGCCCCCTAGCCTGTTCGTCCTTCAGTTTCCTCATCTATAAAATGGAGACACCGCACAAAACTTTGCAGGAGTTTTCTAAAGATTAAATGAAAATACTTGTAAAACACTTGGAACATCACAGTGTAAGTGCTCAATAAATTACTTTACTTGAAACATTTTAAAGTATTTTTGTTGACATTTCAGAGAGATTCTTAATATATTACAGATTAAAATCTGGGTCTATTCTGAGTTGTTGCAGGTTTCTTTGTTAAACCTTTTGAATACTCATGAATATGCCATATTCAGGAAAACATCTGTGTATTAGTCATTGAAAAATAGGATACAAGCTGAAGAAATAAGAGCATTTTCTTGATTAATAATTAATGAATTGTATTTCCTAAAGAGACATGCTCTTTTTTTTTTTTTTTTAAGATTTTTAAATCTTTTATTGTTTGTACGTGGTGGGTCATCATTGCTGCATGCGGGCTTTCTTTAGTTGAATCTAGTGGGGGCTACTCTTCCTTCTGGTGTGCGGGCTTCTCATTGCGGTGGGTTCTCTTGTTGCTGAGCATGGGCTCTAGGCACACAGGCTTCAGTAGCTGTGGTGTGTGGGCTCAGTTGCTCCTCAGCACGTGAGATCTTCCCAGACCAGGGATTGAACAGGCGTCCCCTGCGTTGCAAGGCAGACTCTTAACCACTGGACCACCAGGGAAGCCCTTTATTTGTTCTTTGTAGACTCAACAGAGAAGCAAAAGACAAAACAAAAGAGAACAGCCTCCAGTAAGCATTTCCATTTTGGTGAACATCCTTTTAGGGCAGTGGTTCTCAACCCAAGGGTAATTTTGCCCTCCAAAGGACATTTGGCAATGTTTAGAGACATTTTTTTTTTTTTAATTATTACCGGCAGGTGGACTACAGGCATCTAGTGGGTAGAGGCCAGAATGCTGATTAATATCTTGAATACACATGACAGCCTTCTTCAAATGTCAGCAGTGCCGACGCTGAAAACCCTTGCTTCAGAGTGTGAACTTGATAAGTTGTGTTGCTTTCCTAGTCTGATTCTGTCATATGTTGAATTTTGGACCACTTTTTAAAATACTTGGCTGCACCAGTTCTTAGTTGTGACCCATGGAATCTTTAGTTGTGTCATTAGGATCTAGTTCCTTGACCAGGGATGGAGTGGGGGCGCCCTCCATTGGGGGCGTGGAGTCTTAAACCACCGGCGCACCAGAGAAGTCCCAGATCACTTCCTTCTTGATCAGTGGGTTATGTCAAGTCCAGATGCTAAAGACCAAATTTGATTTGGTAACTCATATTTGGCTCTTGGGAAATGTCGGTAATTTTAGAGGTTAATATAACATGCACATTTGATGAGGTACACATTGGAATTATCTGCATAATTTTAGATTATGAAGTTGAAGTCCTACTATGGCAAATACTAATGCTGTGATTTGGGATTGTACTCCCCCCCACCCCCCGCCGGTTTTTTTAGTTTGAGGCCGCACTCTGCGGCCTGTGGGATGTTAGCTCCCCAACCAGGGATCAAACCCACACACCCTGCACTGGAAGGTAAAGTCTTAAACACTGGACTGCTGGGAAGTCCCTGGGGTTGTACTTTTGACTGTAGTTTGATAGCCAAATTGTACTTAATTCTGTCTTCATTACCTGGTTGGAAATGAACATTCAATAAGATAGAGGTACTAATTTCCTCTTGTCTCTTCTGCCTTTCCTGTATTCATTTAGCAGCCTTGTTCATTCCCTAACTGTCTAGGGGATAGAGTTAACAGCAGTGAGCAAAACATAGAAGTACCCAGTCCCTCTGGTAGAAGTGAAGTATCAGTTTTGCCTTGTTTGTTGGTTGGTTTTTCCATGACCAAAGAAGGCATGGCTCCCCTTTGCTTTGGAAATTAAACATAAATATGAACTTTTAGAAATCAGAACACATTTGGCAATTCTCTGAATGCTGAAGTTAACTCAAAGACGCCTCTAATACAGGTTGGCATTCTAATAGAAAGTGATTTTGTGTTTAGTCCAGGTTTTGTATTAGCCTATAAATGATCAAAAAAAGGGCAAACCTGGTGGCTCAGTTAGTAAAGAATCTGCCTGCAATGCAGGAGACCCTGGTTTGATCCCTCGGTAGGGAATAGGGAAGATCCCCTGGAGAAGGAAATGGCAAGCCACTCCCGTACTCCCTTGCCTGGAGAATTCCATGAACAGAGGAATCGGGCAAACTACAGTCCATGGGATCGCAAATACAGGACTGTGCAACTTAGCTTTCACTTTTTTCACTTTTATTAGTTTCAGATTCTTCTTATCATGAGTTATCCGCAACAGTGATAATGTTGTGATAGTTTCTCTTAATCCATTAGTAGTGGTTGCAGTTTTTATACTCTGAACACAAGACAAAGCTTCATTGTTTAACTATTCTTTTGGAAAATATGAATGTTAATATGTTAATAGTTTATATATGCCTGTAGAATTATCAGATTCATGCTAGCAAGCTTCATATAAATACAGTTATGTAAATATTCAGTTTCCTTGGGGGGGGGGGGAATCTCCTGTCAACCAGTGACTCTTTTGTATGCTGTGTTTATACTCTGAATTTCCAGAACTTAATAAAGTATCTTCCACAATAAGTTAATTCTCATGAAAAGATTACTTGATAAAATATAGTAAGAGTACATGCTAAACTTTTGATAAAGCTTAAAAATAGGGGGAAATTTTATTTTGTTTTATTTCCTCTTAGTCCTGATTACCTGCTTTACATTTGGTTTTATGTTGGCCATATAAATCAAGGTGCAGATACTTGCCTGCTTTATTCATGATGCTTTTAGGAAGGACAAAGCAAAACTGTACAGTCAGTTCTAAATGTATGCTGCTGAAAAGGAGCCTGTGGCATTTCAGTAACACTAGTCACCTAACGGTTCTTAGCTCATATTAACATACATCATTCATCCAAGCCTGTGGCCCCTTGCTGTAGCATTCCCTTGTGTTTGTGATTGACCTGTTTATTGACTATGTGCTCACCACTTGACGTCAGTTTCAGAAATGGAATAGTCCCATTCCTCATTGTAAACTTCCAGTCTTGCCATATTCTCTGGCATTGAAGTTGTTTTATTTCCCTGAATTATGTAGTGTGCTTTCATCAAATCCTCGTAATTTGGTTTTGCAGCATATCAAGAAATATATGTATATAATCGAGATCATTTAGAAGGTGTGAAACTTAAGAAGCCAAGGAAGCTGTTAACCGTTTTAGGTGATGTAGGTTAATGTAACTCCCCTCCCTTCCACAGTTTAGGACTGTTTGTTTCCTATACCTGGAAATGAGGTCCCCTGAATCCTCTCTGTCCTGCCTTCCCCCACTTCTCACCCTCGATGCTTTCCTTTGGCATCCAGGGCACTTGTCCCTTTGAGTCCACAGAGACTCTTGTTTTGCTCATCTTTTATCTCTAGTACTTAGGACCAAACATAAGACAGGCCCTCAATATGAAATGAATAAGTGCATTTAATGGAGCCTCATCTCCAGCACTTTCCCTTCATTGCTTTTTTTTCTCTCTCCAGTAGTAATGAAACCGTGCGATTCCAGAAACCACGTCTGAATTTTCATCTCTACAGCTTTAGTGTTTAGTGTGTTGACCGGTACCTAGTAGGTGCTCAGTAAACAACATGTTTTATTAGAGGAACCTCTGCGGATTGGGGTGGGAACAACCTGTTGGCTCTAACTTTTGGTCTCCCTCCCATTGTAGCAGCAGCAGAATGGGAAGGCAGGAGAAGCTGGAATGAACCTCGGCCCAACATTGTCTCAGCCTACAGAGGGCAATTAGCAGACAGCATCTGGTATCCAGAATGGATGTAATCAAGTATTTACTCTTATTTCTTACACTGATGTTTTGAGATGTTCACTTGTATACATACCCTTCCTATAGCTCAAGATATCTCTCTCTGGTGTATTAGTGATGGGTGAGGGGTGGTCTGGGAAAGCTGCTTGGGGCATTTAAACACATCCGAACAGAATCTTAAAAGCTGAGCGATCAATGAGAGAGGAAATGAGAGAATGGTGGACGCCAAGGTCGGACAACGGAAGCAGGAGGAGAGAAGGCTGGACAACTCGGCAGGGGCCAAATCTAGAAAAGGCATTTTGCTTTCTGGAGTTTATGTTGAGATGTGGAGAGCCATGGGAAGTTATTCCATTATTTTTTTTGGGGGGGGGGCGGTTTAAGTACTGTAAATGCTAGAGAGAATAGATTGGGAGTGGACAACTTTGGAAGCGGAAGAACGGCTTGAAGTTACTACTCGAATTCAGATGAGAAATGACAAGGCACAGCCAGTGAGCATAGCCAGAACCGAGCATCTCTGGCAGAAGCTGGAGGGTGGAACCCAGTTCTGCTTTGTGCACTGCGTTTATCTCCCCTGGTCTGGAGAATTGTCTTCTCACTCATTTGTGTTATCTTTTGACGTACAGTTTAAAAAAAAAATATTGTTGATTTTATTCATCACTGTTTTGTACTCTTTATGTAATGTTTGAGAAGTCCCTCCCCACCTTAAGTTCATAATAATTGACTTCCATTTTATGTTTTTATTTTTCCTTAGAAGTTTTTAAAGTTTGACTTTTTATATCTGGTCTTTATTTCACCAGGAGGTGGTATATTACATGGTGAGGGTGTAATTATTTTCGTATGTGGATAAACAGTTGTCTGGTACCGTTCTTTGAATCTCTTATCCTTTCTTCACTCATCTGCCATAACTCTTCTGTTCCATGCCAAATTCCTGTATAAGCTTAGGTCTTTGTCTCAGGTCATAGTCTGTTTCATTGTCTGTCTCTTTGCCAGTACCTCACCTTTTAATCACTGTAGGTTACTACATGTAGAGCTTTATATTTCGAGTACATTGTATATGTGTGTACAAACCAGTAAAACTTTGTATGGATATTGTGGACTTTATTGTTGAGAAATACATGCAAATACTTTCTTGATTTCTTTTAAAGCATTCATTTGAGATATATATGATTTACCTTTTTAAAGTGTACAATTCTGTGGGTTTTATTATATTCACAAACTTGTGCTGATTCCAGAATGTATTTTTCATCACCCGAAAGGAGATCCCATACCCACTAGCAGTTAGCCTCTGTTGTTTCCTCCTCTTACCCCCCATAACCATTACTCTGCTTTCTGTCTCTGTGGATTGACCTATTCTGGACATTTCACACAAATGGAACAATACACTATGTAGCCTTCTGTGACAGTATTCACTTATTTAAATTGAGTCAAATTGACAGATTAGCAGGGCATTCTGTAGGAATATTACTGTGTCTTTTAAGAAAGTAGGACAATAATACTGTATCTTAGTGGGGAGCAAGAAGAGAAAACCTTACCAGTATTTATTTCTGTTTCATTTTTATTGTTTAAGCATCAGATTTTATTTCTTCATTTATTGAAGAGAGTGGCCAGTCTTATGCTTTTGCTTAGTTGCTTGATGAATAAATGTCATGTAACAGATCCTGTTCTAAAAGAGTATTTTTGATACATCTTGAGTTTATGAGACATGGATGGAGTGAGACTTTTGATTTGGGTAGATGTTGGTAATTGTATAAAAATGATGTGATTCCTTTTGTATCTTGGTGGATAGATGAGTAAAATCATGTGACAGTATACAGGGAATATATTCTCTCCTGAATTGTTTATTTTTTAAAGCAAGCAGATTTTCCAGTTTAACCCAGAAATTAGTCACCAGCTTAGAGTTCTTTTTAGAAGGCTACCTCGGAAAGTACCTTTAAGTCATGTACCCAGATAAGGTTTACTAATAAAGAACATTTATTTAACATACTAAAATACTATGAGCCTTGGTATCATTTGGAGAACTGATGTTTTATTAGTATAATTGCTGAAATATAGTTCAGAAAATAAAATATTTTCCCCTTAATCATAACATGAAACTTTAACTTTTTTTTTGGGTTGCACCACTTGGCTTGCAGGATCTTAATTCCCCGACCAAGGATTGAACCCAAGTCCCCCACAGTGAAAGCAGAGTCCTAACCACTGGACCACCAGGGGATTCCCGCACTTTTTTTTTTTTTTTTGCTTTAAACTTTCAAACAGTTAGCCTCAACTAGAATGGTTGAGAGGTAAACCTCTTTAAATGATTCAAAAGTTTGACCAGCACTCTTTTCAAACCTCAAGATTTTGACATCTTCAAATTTTCATTCCAAAGTCATAAGGAAATTAAAAGTACCTGTAGAGTTAATATCTTTATGTAGCAGCCTCCAAGTTCAAGCCTTTGTATATGAATTTAACAAACTGAGAGAAAATGCCCAATTTGTCAAAAATAATTTGCTTTTATATCACTATATTACAGATATGGATAGACCCCTGTAACTACCAACTGTGTAACTCTTGGGTGCTTTTAGAAGTGCTTTTTTTTCTTTGTGAATAAATGTTAAATCTTGTAAACTGATACAGTTTTAGTTCCCTCAAAAGATAAGATAATTTAAAAACAAATGGAACACCACTTCAGTTTATTAACTTTGTATTTCCTTGACAGTGGCATGGTCCAGTCCATAGTGTCACAAAGAGTTGGACTTGACTTAGCGACTGAGCAAACAAAAAAATTTCCTTGATTAAAAATTTTCAAGCAGGACACACTTTATTGAAGGATTGACATTGAGTTGTGTAGTCACTGTACCAAATTCAGTTAGTGCTTTTTGTCTATAGCATAGCCAGATAGCCAGATTAGATGGTATCAATTCTAGCTACTTTTAGTGATTAAAAGGTAAATATTATTGCTCATTTCCTTTCTGGTACTAAAGAGGCATGATCAAGTTCTTAGAACCAAATGGCTGATATTTTTTTTCTATAACTTTCACCCCCAGTTTTTTGTGTGTGCAGTGAAGTAAAAATGTCAAAAGGCTTGTGAAGGAAGAATATTAATTTTTAACATAATTTGCATGTTGTTCATACTTAGTAGCAGTTTATGTTTCCTGATTTTTAAAGGTGTGTGTTTGGGCTCTTTAAAAATATTTCTCTTATTTCCAAAAAGGATGAATGACTCACAGATTTAAAACAGAAAATTATAACAAAATAATATACCTCTGTTCTTTTTTTTTAACAATACACTTTTGTCATTACATTACTGACAATTAAACAATTTTTAAATTATGAAAGCCAAAATGGGTAATACAGAATTTATAGCTTATAGTCAAAGGATCACTCTGATCATAGAAGTGATTAAAATATGAGTAGAACATATAAGCAAAAAGAATGGAGTCTCCTAGCATTTAGGGGATTTTAGCATTCTTCCTATATAGATTCTGCATGTTTTTTCAAGTTTTTACTTTATAGAGGACCTGGTTTTACCTTTGCAGACCTCTGTGCTAAAAATAATGGACCCTTTTTAAAAAAAATAAAATTAACTCCTGTTACCATTTTCTTCTTGGTGTAGATTTGGGGAAAAAACAGTAAAATGAAAATCTCCCTTGATGCTGTCATCAAGAAATCTTCATATTCTGTCATTAAATATGAGTCTCAGTTGACATTTTCTGGAGGGGTAATGCTTGTATGTATTCAACTGATTTCAAATACAGGATCTGACTTTTAAATGTTAGTGATCATTCAGTTAGAAATCAGTATATGAATATATTTGCTAGCTTTGTCTTGTTACACCTCAAAGTGTATATAGTTAAATTTAATATCAATTTTTTTGCTTTAAAGCATAAATGACCTCTAAATTTTGAACATTATGTATTGTTTTCATAGTGGTTTGCTGCAGAAATCATCAAACAGTAAAAATGCCAGGTTTTCAAGAACCAGCATAGCTGGTTCACTTCTGTAGACTGTCTGTGTGCACTGTTACTATAGAAACACATGCAGACTGTGGATTTATCATAAACCTTGAAAAATATTTCTTGTGCAGTTCACATAAAGAAACATCTGGATCCCTTGTTTATGCTGGAGTAAAGGGAGGCCACCCTCTTCTGTGTTGTGGGAATCACGTTATATTCTACTGTTTTTCTTTAGCTGTAAAAATTGTAATGTTGATATATCAAGTACACTGTGTATTTTAGTAAGATTAATTTTAACAACTGGAATAGGTTTCAAAAATAAGGATTCATGTTCATGCTAATTCAGTTAACTGTGACTTTGACAGTTTGAGCTAGAGAGCTTCCACATTCTGAATTTCATATCTACAGTATTAACACTAGGGTTTTATTTCTGTTTTTTGCATGGTTCCAAAGAGTTTATCAGATTACTTAAAATGTTGGCATTAGTGTATTTGCATATATACATAAAACAATTATGTAGAATCTTCAGGTCACTGGGGTGCTGATGTGGTACACACGTGAGCCGGGCAGGAGCTCAAGTGAGACCAGGCCTGGAGGCACAGGACTTTGAAAAACTGGATGTCAGAGAGGAGTCGGATGAAGAGGAAAGGGTCACTTCAGGAGTTTGGCTTAACCCCACTCCTCAGATCTCCACCTCCAGCTCCTTTCCCATCCTTGGGAGAAGGGGCCCCATTTTCAGACTGTATCCCCATGACATACCCACTCCCTAACATCTTGATGTGGTGAACACTCTCCAGAATCCTCTGAACCAGGTCCTTGTAAATATATTTGTATCAGAGAAAACAAGGCACTTCGGGAACATTACAGCTCATTCTCCTGCACATACATCATTCTAGGCAGAAAGTAAAAATTGGTTAACACTGGGGTATTAAATAGATCTGCTTATAAAGGAGTTTTTGATATCTTTCAGTCTTTTGTTGGGTTAGTAGACTCTCCTTGGAAATGCATTTGACTTCATGTCAGTCTCTCAGGGCTTCAAGCCTTGCAGGGAAGCATAGTCCAGAACTAAGGAGAATCTCGGTAGTGGCTTGGAGAGTGGTCCTCAGTCAGATTTTGCCAAGGATATTCCTGAGGAGACCCCAGTTGCCTTTATATTATCTTGCATTCTTCATAGAAAGATCCTCAACTACTCTTTGAAGCAGTTCCTTTATACGTAATAGCTCCCTTAAGTTCATAAAGTTTAGTTTCAAAGATTCACTGAAACCCCTCCTCTGGCCTTCGATTTGGGTTCTAGGAGCATACGGATGAATAAAAGTACTTCCTGCTCTTAAGAAAATCACACAGACAGACAGTTTCATGATGAATTCTAAGAGGTATTATTTATCTTAGGAAACAGGGGAAAGTTACTCAGACTAGCATGGAACTTAAGTGAGTACTTCTAGGAAATGACTTTCGGAGTTCAAAAGATGGTTAAATAAGTCAAGCAAAAAAAAAAGAAAAGTAAAAGAGCATATTGGGCTTCCTGGGTGGTGCTCGTGGTAAAGAACCCACCTGCTGATGCAGGTTAGGTGTAAGAGATGCCTGTTTGATCCCTGGGTCAGGAAGATCCCCTGGAGAGGGGCATGGCAACCCACTCCAGTATTCTTGCCTGGAGAGTCCCATGGGCAGAGGAGCCAGGTGGGCTACAGTCCATGGGGTCACAGAGAGTGGGACGTGACTGAAGTGACTCAGCACAGCAGGCGTAGGAGACGATATTAGTAAAGGCACAGTGGCGTGAAACCCCAGCGTGTCCAGTGATTCCGAGTAAGCGGACATACCAGTGCACAGAAGTGACTTGAGGCTGGAGATGGGGTGGAGGCCTTGCTTGGAGGGCCGGTGTGCTCCGCTGGCCAAACTACTGTGGCTTTTTCTAGAAATCTTTGACGGCTTTTAAACAGGAAAGTGATGTGGTTAGATTTACGAATTAAGTAACCTAGGAATGTATTGAAGGGGTAATTGGGTCTGAAGACAAAAAATAGTTATTTATATGACACCTTTAGAGCTACTTCTGATTCCAAAAAGCCTGAATAATGATGTCAATATGAGGAATTTTAACCTATAATGAAATACGAAGTTTTTTTTTTTCTTGTGGAGAAGAAACTGATGTTAAACACAGGAAAATAAGTACATACAGCACAGTGTGTTAATTCTGTAAAGTAGAATCCAACAATATGTAGTCTACGAAAGGAAATTGTTCACATTAGGATAAGAATTTGTTATAGTGACTTAGACTTTACATTTAACATGTCATGAATACTTGAGTAGCTCAACTGTTCATCTGAAACATCATATGCTTTTTTTTTTTAGACTTTGTATCTGAGATTGACTTAAGTAAACTTTTCTGTTATCACTGTTCTCCTGAATAAGCTGGAGAATGAATGGCCTAAAGCTTTAGTTGATAATTTTCAACTGTTTTCCTTTAAAAATGTCTCAGGAGCTTCCCTGATGGCTCAGTGGTAAAGAATCCTTCTGCCACGGGTTTGATCCCTGGTCCGGGAAGATCCCACATGCCTCGGAGCAACTAAGCCCATGTGCTACAGCTACTAAGCCTGTGCTCTAGAGCCTGGGAACCACAATTATTTAGCCCACATATCACAACTACTGAAGCCTGTGCGCCTAGAGCTTGCATACCATGACTAGAGAAAAGACCGTGCATCAACGAAGACCCAGAACAGCCATAAATAAAATTACAAAAAAAAGTTTGTGAACAGCCTCAACAAAAATTAGGCAAAAGTATTCATTCATTGATTTCATCTTTTTTTTTTTCATTCACTGATGTCTTTCATCTTAAAAACAAGTGTGAAAACATTGGTCAGAGGAAGAATTTGTCCTAAATTGTTAGCCTGTGGTGGTTTCATTTACTTGGAACTACATATTACAATGGGCCAAACACTAGTCCATTACGTCTCCCACCAAATTGTTAGCTCTGGGCAGTGGAGCTAACGCTCAGGACGTGTGCATTATGATTTCAGTAAGTAATTCAGTAAATACTTACTTCAGCAAGTAATTCAGTAAAGTGAATGTTTGTGTTGCTGTTTACTTGACATACTTAGGGCCTGTGGGCTATGCATTTACTTGTCAAGAGCCAGTCTGACTGTGGGGCAGAGGGCCTCTCTGTGGATTCTCCATTTACAGGATGTCTGGCTGAGGAAGTCGCTTAATCACACTGGCCTTCATTTTCACTTGTGAAATGGGGGTAGTAATAGTGTTCCCTCAAAGACATGTTTTGGGGAGTGAAATAATGACACAAATGTGAAGTATTTAAGATAGTATTGATGTGTAGTTAAGTTCTCAAATGCTAGTCATTATTACTATTACTTTAGTAATACAAAACAGTTTAAAATGTACATCTTTATCAGGGATTTGTTAATGACAAAGGTGTGAGAGTTTTTGATGACTCCTATGGAGTAGTTTAAAAATGCGTGGGTGAAAAACACCTAACCTCCAATCCTGCCCGTCTCTCCTGGACTGAAGGCCCCCTTGCCTACGTGAGCACTGTTCTCAGATGTCTGTTGTAACTGTCGTGACACACAATGTAATTCTTAGTCACCTTCTGTTTAATGTTGTTTACACTGTTTACTGTTTTATGAGTCTTGACCATAGTATCCTATCTTGTCTTATATACTAGAGAAACTGTAAATGCCTTTGGGTCAGAGATCAGGTTTTTCATAAGTTCTGTGTGCCCAGCAGTGTGCTGAATGATATTACGGTAACAGCCAACAGATACTGAACTCTAACTCTGGGCATTGTCCAAAGTACTGCTCGTGGATTCTCTTAATTCCTATAGCAGCACTGTTGTTGTTTAGTCACTAAGTTGTGTCCAACTCTGTGCGAACCCACGGACTGCAGCCCACCAGGCTCCTCTGTCCATGGAATTCTCCAGGCAAGAATACTGGAGTGGATTGCTGTGCCCTCCTCTGGGGGATCTTCCCAGCCCAGGGATCAAACCTGCATCTCTGCCTCCTTATTCTCTATATCAGTTAGCGTGTCTGCTGTTTGAAGGCTGGCCACCAGACTCCAGTATGTATAAAAATCACTATATAAAGAATTTTATAGTCCTAAAATATCTTTTTTTTTTTTTAGTGATCAAAATTGCTTTCTTGATTGCATTATTGTGTTATTTGGAGGTGCAAGATGAGAAAGTGTGGCTCTATTCATGCTTAGACTTCCTAGAAAACATGACACAGTGAGCCGTTGGGCTGAGTTGGTCAGAATATGCTGTCAAGATTTAATGCATGCTGTTCTGCCTTAACAGAGAAGACAATGGCAGCCTACTCCAGTGTTCTTGCCTGGAGAATCCCAGGGACGGTGGACCTGGTGGGCTGCCGTCTACGGGGTCGCACAGAGTCTGACACGACTCAAGGAATGCAGTAGCAGTTCTGCCTTAAGAAGCAGTTGCTTTTTCTTTTTAATATTTTTTCCAGTCCCTTTGCTAAATTATTTATTTTTATTTTTTTCCCCAACATTTCACTTTTCAAATTTTCAAAATTTTCAAATCTTTAGGAAAATTAAAAGACTATTATAGTTAACACCTGGATTATTTGTTAACATTTTTTGCCTTCTTTGTTTTACTCTAGATATATGTACTGTTTAAATGTTAAGCCATTTGAAAGTTGTGTATCCCAGGACACTTTAAATATTTAAGCATAGCTCTTTTAAGAATAAGGACATTCTCTTACATTAACAGAATAGTGTTATCATACCCTTGAAAATTAATAGCACCATTGTTTAACAGCTAGTTCACATTTTATTTATTTTTGAAATATTATTATATTTATTTCTTTGGCTGTGCCGGGTCCTAGTTGCTGCAGGCAGAATCTGCAGTTGCAGCGTGTGGGATCTAGCTCTCTGCCCAGGGATAGAACCCGGGCCCCCTTGCTTCAGGAGAGTGGAGTCTTGGTCTTGAGGGAAGCCCCTAGTTTGCATTTTAAGTTCTCATTTTCTCCAAAACATTGTTTTTACCTCTCTGTGTGTGCTTGTGTTTACATCTAGGATTTAATCAAAGTTCACGCATTGTACTGGTCTCTTAAAATAAAGAGCGGTCTTTCCACCTTTTATTTGTAACTTTCACTTTTTAAAGAGCCGGGGCCAGTTTTCTGAGAGAAGGTCCCACACTTTGGGTTCGTCTGATTGCTTCCTTATTTTGAGGCTGGTGTAAGCACTGGGAAGAGGACTTGGGGGATGGTGATGGGTGCATGAATCACACGAGGCCCAGGAGGCCAGCTGGCCCGCCTCTGGTAAAACCGTGCCTACTCCCTCGTGTGAAGTACTCTGTCCTGTACACAGTTCTGTTTGCAATTAGTAAGCCACCTATGGAGTGATAAATATTGAAACCGTCATTTCACTTGTCCCATTTTTGCTCAAAAACCCTTAGTGGGTCTCTCCCCATTTCCTAGAATGTAAGAGTATAAGTATATTTTTTATGAGATATGTACTTTGCAGATACCTTTCTCTCTGCCTGTAATTCACTTTTTTACCTTTTACCTGTGTCTTTTGAAGAGCAAGAGTTTTTAATTTTGAAGTCCATTTTATCCATCTTTTTCTTTCGTAGTTCATGATATTTGCATCCTGTAGAAGAAATCCTCACCTAACACAGTCGAATATTTTCTCCCATGTTTTTATTCTAGAAGCTTTTATGGTTTGACTTCAGTACCAGGTTTACGAAGTAACTTTAATTATTTTTTTGTATAAAGTAAAGTAAGGGTGAGGTTTGCTTTTTCCATACAGCTATCCAGTCGTATTTTTTTCCAGCCTTGTGTGTTGAAAATACCATCCTTTTTCCTTGAATTTGTTGTTGTTGTTCAGTCACTATGTTTTGTCCAACTCTCTTGAGACCCCATGGACTGTAATCCTCCAGGCCCTTTGTCCACGAAATTCTCCAGGCAAAAATACTGGAGTGGGTTGCCATTTCCTTCTCCAGGGGATCTTCCTGACCCAGGGATCCAACCCATGTCTTCTGCATTGGCAGGCGGATTCTTTACTACTGAGCCACCAGGGAAGTCCTTTTCCTCAAATTACTTGACACCTTTGTGGAAGTTCAGTTGACCATGTAACTATGGGTGTCAATGTTTTGTTTGTTTTTTTACAATAAGCATAACTCATTTTTTAACCAAACCAGGGATTAGTGGGTGAATAGAGTTACATTATAGGCAAATATCCCCAGAAATCCTGCAGGTCAGTGGAGGTATACTAGTTTTAAGCCCTTTGAGGTCAGGGATGCTTTTAATCATTTATTAATTGAGCAGTATTGAATATCTAGCCTTGAATAAGATATCCATAGTCCCTATGCTTATAGAGAATGCAGTGGAGTGAGGGAGAGAGACCATAAAAAGGCAAAAGCATATTTGTATAAGGCATGTTATTCTAAGTGCTTTTATAAAGGAAACAAAGCAGCCTCCGTGAGGAGAGGGCGCTGAGGACTGCAGAAGTCTTCTCTGAGCGATACTGAGTGTTCAGGTGGTTGGAGCAACACAGGTGAAAATTCCAGTGACAGAAGTGAAGTGGGCACGTTTGAGGAGCTGGTAAGAAGCCCCTGTGGCCGGAGTGCGTTACTTCTGTGGCGAGTGTTGGTAGATGACTTTGGTAGTTTACAAACTGAGGCCTGAGCACGTAGGCGTGATGCTGAGCCCGGAGTTTACTTGAGTGCCACTGGGAAGGCATTGAAGGTTTTGTTGCTTATTTTTGCTTATTTCAGTAAATCATGTCATTACTATCTAGATGAATAAATCAAACATAACCAGTGGCTCAGAAACCTCCCTGTGGCCCCCTTCCAGTGTCTACAGCACCATTTTCAAGAAAGCAGCTACTATCCTGACAGCCGTTCCCATAGATTTAGGCCTAACTTCATCCTGTTTCTGACCCCTGTGTAAATGAAATCACACTGTGTACTGTGTAGGTGGAATCGCCGTGTCTGACCACTTTTGTTGAAAATGACGTTTGTGAGAGTCCTCTCTGTTGTTTGTTTTTCCTGCTGGATTTTGAAGGGTGGTCGCACGATTGGATTCATTTTTTTAAAGGTGATGGGCCATTCACTGGGGATGTGGGTTGTGTGGAGATCGGGGAGACAGTTGTGCAAGAGCCTCGGTGAGGAACCAGAGGTGGAGTGAGATAGACCAGCGTGAGTCAGATGCCTGGGGAGTAAGGCTCTGGGAATTTATGGATCGGCTGGACAAGAGTAGGAGTGAGGGTAAGGGGTGTGTCATGATTCCCAGGCTTCTGGCTTTGGCAGCTGGTAGGCGGAGGTTTCATTTTCTTCTCAGGGGAAGGAGTAGGGGAAGGACACATTTAAGTAAAATAGAAACTGAGAGTTCACTATTAGACATTTTAAGGCGCTTGTTGTGAGATATGAGTGAAGCTGTCCGACAGGCACTTGGGTTGTGTGTCTGGAGCATATTGGGTTAAAGTGGGAAGTTTGGGTAGTTCAAAGATTATGAGGCAGCTGCCATGTAGAGCATCCCATGCTTGGTCGCTAAGTCGTGTTTGACTCTTTGTGACCCATGGGCTGTAGCCCCCAGGCTCCTCTGTTCAGGGGATTTCCCAGCAAGGATACTGGAGCGGGTTGCCCTTTCCTCCTCCAGGGGATCTTCCCGACCCAGAGATGGAACTCGTGTCTCCTGCACCAGCAGGCGGTTCTTTACCACTGCACCACCTGACATTACTTGGTACTGTACTGGAGTTAAAAGATACAAATGTCACCATTTTATTCAACTTCTGTTGGCCATGTGACTAAGGCCAAATCACATGTTCTTTCTGAGCCCCATCCCTTCTCACGTCTAAGATGGGGATAATACTTTGCTTCATAGGATTAAATAAAGTATATTAGGCCACAGTTTATAGGTATCTGGCTCAGTGGATGCTCAGAAAAGGTCATTCATGCCCTTGCAATTTGGGCTGGTTAAGAAAAAAATCAGGTTGTGGACCATCATGAAAGGCACAGAAGAGACTTGGTGTGGTGTGAAGTTCAGAATGTCAATATGGGAACAGACTCAGTGCAGGTTGGCTTTAGAAGCATCCCCTGGCTGCTGTGCAGGAAGAAACTCGAGGTGAGAAATACCTAGAAAATCAGTTGTTGTAGTTCAGGATCAGGTGCTGACGAGGGCCTGGCCGGACACGGATATAGAAATCAGAGAACAAATCAGGGACTTCCCTGGTAGCTCAGCGGTAGGGAATCTGCCTGCCAATACAGGAGCTACGGATTTGATCCCTGGGCTGGGACGATTGCACATGCCCCAGAGCAGCTAAGCCCATGCACCACAACTGCTGAGTCTGTGCTCTAGAGCCCAGGAGCAGTGACTGCTGAAGGCCACGCACCCTAGAGCCCATGCCCTACAACAGGAGAAGCCACTGCAATGAGAAGCACACACGTGGCTGCTAGGGAGTAGCCTCCACTCTCTGCAGCTAGGAAAAAATGCCTGAGTAGCAGTGAAGACCCAGCACAGCCAAAAATAAATAAACAAAATTACTTTTTTTTAAAGGAAAAGAACAAATCAGAGTTCAAAGGAATAGGTACTAGACTTGTCCAATGTTTAGTTTTATGGCTTTGCTGAGAAGGAAGAATCAATCACCCTCATATGAACCTGAGGCTGCTGGCTTGGTAGCTGGAAAAACAGTGGAAGCAGCGAGCAGTACAGGGTAGTCTGGAAGCAAAGCTGAGTTAGGAAAGGACAGTCTGCTCAGCTTTGAACATACGACTCTCAAGATGATTTTGTGTTGTCTCTGGATGGTTGGATAGTCTGGCGTGGGATCTTGTGGAAAAGAACACAGGATTAGAAAGCTAAGAGATTGATTCTTTTTCAAGCTTACTCGCTAATTAGCTTTGTAGTCTTGGGAAATTCAGCAAATATTGAATGTAGTTATCTGAAAAATGAAGCCAACACCTGCCCTGTCAGCTTTACAGGATTGTTTTGCCGATCAAATAAAGTATGTGAAAGCACTGTGTAATTGCAAACTCTTATACGTGCCTGTGTGCTAAGACACTTTAGTGGTATCCAGCTCTTTGTGATCCTTTGGACTGTAGACCATGAGGCTCCTCTATCCATGTGATTCTCCAGGCAAGAATACTTGGGTGGGTTGCCATTTCCTTCTCCATGGGATCTTCTCAACCAAAGGACTGAACCCGTGTTTCTTATGTCTCCTGCATTGGCAGGTGGGTTCTTTACCACTAGCGCCACCTGGGAAGCCCGATAACTTTTATACTGTAATTATAATATGGTAATGTTACTTCTTTTCTTAGTTCAAACTAAAATATTTGGTTATAGGGCTAGAGAAGAAAAGAGAAGGGGGAAATGCCGGACTTGTGAGAAGTTTGTGTTTGGAACTAAGTCAGAAGTATCAGAAATCTGAGTTGGTCGCTCAGTCACGTTGGACTCTCTCCGACCCCATGGACTGCAGCACACCAGGTTTCTCCATCCTCTGCCATCTCCCAGAGCTTGCTCAGACTTACATCCATTGAGTTGGTGATGCCATCCAACCATCTCGTCCTCTGTTGTCCCCTTTTCCTCCTGCCTTCAGGGTCTAGCATCAGAGTCTCTTATAATGAGTTGGCTCATCATATCAGGTGGCCACAGTATTGGAACTTCAGCTTCAGTATCAGTCCTTCCAGTGAATATTCAGGATTGATTTCCTTTAGGATTGACTGGTTTGATCTCCTTGCAGTCCCTGAGTGCATGTGCCTGAAAACTACTATAGACCATGAGACATAATCTGGAAACTGATCTTGTGTATGACAGTTACAAGAACCAAAAGCACAGATTGCATCATGTCAAATGCTGGTATTTAACTTGCTTTCAAGTTGGAAGTTTGGAGAACTGTTGAATTCTACCTGTATATTTGCCCCATGTGTATTTATAGAATTTAGAACATACTTTCTTGTGTCTGTGAGCTACATATTTTTGTCAAGTGTCAGATTAGGGTAAGGTTCAATTCTTAAGCTATATATATATATATATATATAAAGAAATGATTTCTAACCTTTATGAGCATTATATGATATGCTGGTATGAGCAGTATGATATGCTGGTCAGGAACACAAACTCTGAGACCAAACTGCCTGTTGGGAGCATTAAATGGAGTCCTGTTTGTAGAGCTCTTAGAATGGCTCCTGACACACACTAAACTGTCTTTTAAGTGTTAGTGGTGGTTATTATGAAATGGTTAGTTGTTGTTTTAGCAGTGACCAAGGAATAAAGAATAGAGTTGACCAAAAGGTTCATATGGGTTTTTCCATACGATGTAATGGAAAACCCCAAACGAACTTTTGGGCCAACCCAATGCCTGAACAAAAGAAACAAGTCCTCTCAGAACTTAGCACCTGAGGAAAGTGTTAGTGGCATAATGGCAAAAATCTTGGGCTTCAGAGTCAGAGATGCCTACATGCAAATCTTGATTCAGCCTCCTTGGCGTTGGGGTTTAAGCAAGCCCCCCTAAAAACTCCTCTGCAGCTCACTTTCTTTATCTGTGAGCCAGGAGTCACTCCACCTTGAAGAGTCGTTTTGAGGATTGAGTGAGATGTGTGAAAAGTGCTTGGCCCAGAGTCGATGCTAAGGAAGTGGGAGTGCCCTCTCACATCCTGTGGCTGCCCCCTCCCCGCACCTCACCCCAGTATAGAGCAGTAAAGTCAGTTCGATTTTTTGTAAGCTTTCATTTTCATTCCTTTGCAAGTTAAGAACTGCTAACTTTCTTTCCACTTGCAACCTTCAGAATAAACAGCTGTTTAATTGGATACACCTTGGAAAATGTTGTCAGCTTTTATTTCCTTCTTCCCTTCACTGTTTTGGCTTACTTGCTTTATCGTTTTTCTACTAGAACCACGATGATGGACATTACCAGTAAATCACGGAATTGAACTGGTCTGTAGTCTCCGAATCCACTTCCCTGCCTTCTGCTATCTACAGTTAGCTCATCAGACTTGACACAGTAGTGAAATCCTCTCAGCCCTAGAGCTTTTTAGAAGAGATGTTTACAGGATTTTCAAAATTGTATCTGGCAGTCCATGAATCCCCTCTCTCAGGATGTGGACCTGTCAAACCTGTGCCAGAGCAGAGTGGTCTCAGAGCATTTGCTAACAGCTGCTCACCCAAACTGTAACATTGTCACACGGTGTGGGCAGTTGAGACACTTTCTAGAGAAGGCGCAGTGACTGTCGGAGTAGAGCAGTGACCTGGCCAACAGCGTGCATTGGTGTCAGCTGGCGTGTGGCCTTAAAGTCCTCATGCTTTACATACGGGATCTAGAAGGGTGGTGCCGATGAACCCATTTGCAGGGCAGCAGTGGAGATGCAGACACAGGGCACAGATTTGTGGGCACAGGGGGTAGGGGGACAAGGAGAGGGTAAGACGAATGGAGACAGTAGTGTGGAAGTATATCCACTACCATATACAAAATAGAGAGTGGGAATTTCCCGTATGACTCACGGAGCTCAGCCTGGGGCTCTGTGACAACCTAGAGGGCTGGGATGGGGCGGGAGGTGGGAGGGTGATACGTGTAGATACATACACATGTCTGTGGCCGAATCAAGTTGATGTAGGACAGAAACTAACACAATATTGTAAAGCAGTTATCCTTCAATTAAAAATAAATAACAAATATATGTAGAACTGGAAAAAAAAATACTCATGCCCTAGGCCTCACCCCAGATTTATTGAATCAGGGTCATCAGTATATAGATCTTGACATGTGCCTTTTGTAAAAGTGAAGATGATTCTACTATCTATATCACTGATTAAGAACAACTAGATACTGGTGAGAGCATAGGAACTAGTTGTCCCCTCACACTATTGTTATGAGTATAAATTGATATGGTATAGCCTATAATAAACTACTCTATAGAACAGTTTTACAGTATCATTGGAATTTCAAATCTGTCCTAGAGAAATACATATATGCATAAAGAAACAGTTTCAAGAAGGTTTTCTGTAAGCCCATTTATAATATCCAAGAGTTGTGAGCAACTCAGTGGTTGTCATGGTTAAATATGGTAGATTCCGCAGTTGTTTACAGTGTGACCACAGCCACTTAGAGAGTGAAGGATGTATGAGAATGATCTGTACATGGCTGATGTAGAAAGATAGCTAGGATATAAGTTGAATAAGAAAGTCACAGATAAAACTATTTTAAACATTTTGTGTGTAAATATATAGAAAGATCTAGAAGAATCCCCACGGAAGTATTTACAGTGGTTACCCATGACTTATTCGGCCTTTTAAATTTTTTATTTAAAATATTTGCAATAAGATTTTGTTATTTTTGTAGTAACAGAACCACTGGACAAAACATGAATGATCCAAGGAAAACTCCCATGGAACTTAATTTGTATGTGTCAAGACACTGCTGATTTTGCAATTACCAGTTTTAACTGAGACTTATAATCTCTAACTTGGGAAACAAAGGAATGTCAAAACTATTTTGCATGTTTGCGAAGAGGACAAAATTTTTGTCTCTCAAGTTATTATGACAGTCATTGAGTTTCAAACAGATAAGCATTTACGATAAAAAGTGTTTGTTCTGTGTCAGAATCACATTGGCTGCTTGTTTTAAAAACAGTGTTTGTGCAAATCTGGATATGAAAATGGGCTTAAGAATATTTTACTTTAATCCTTTGCTATTGGTTAGCCATCTAGCCTTTGAGGTTATTAACTAACACTTTTTGATCTCTCTTTTAAAACTTTAGGCCCGATGAGAGAAAGGGAAAGTTAAGGATGCTGGAGCAGAACAATGGATTTCTCTTTCTCTTTCATGCAAGGGATCATGGGAAACACAATTCAGCAACCACCTCAACTCATTGACTCCGCCAACATCCGCCAGGAGGATGCCTTTGATAACAACAGTGACATTGTTGAAGATGGTGGCCAGACACCATATGAAGCTACCTTGCAGCAAGGCTTTCAGTACCCACCCACAACAGAAGATCTCCCTCCACTCACGAATGGCTACCCACCGTCCATCAGCATGTACGAACCTCAAACCAAATACCAGCCGTATAACCAGTATCCCAACGGGTCTGCCAACGGCTTTGGTGCAGTTAGAAACTTTAGCCCCACTGACTATTACCATTCAGAAATTCCAAACACACGACCCCATGAAGTTCTGGAAAAGCCTTCTCCTCCACAGCCACCACCACCTCCACCTTCGGTACCACAGACTGTGATTCCAAAGAAGACTGGCTCACCTGAAATTAAACTAAAAATAACCAAAACTATCCAGAATGGCAGGGAATTGTTCGAGTCTTCCCTTTGTGGAGACCTTTTAAATGAAGTCCAGGCAAGTGAGTACACAAAGTCAAAGCATGAAAGCAGAAAAGAAAAGAGGAAAAAGAGCAACAAGCATGACTCATGTAGATCTGAAGAGCGCAAGTCACACAAAATCCCCAAATTAGAACCAGAAGAACAAAATGTAAGTTGAAACATCTTTTTGAAAATTTTTGTAATATTTTCACATTTACTGGAAGTCCAAGAGATCTTTTTTCCAATTTTTATCTCTTCAAATGTAAATATTTCTGATAATTTCTTTCTTCTGATCTCTGGCAAGGAGCTTGGGTTATGATGACAGGTGGTAAGTAAATATTTGTTGAGTAATTGAATGGACATCATCAAAGAGATATTTTAAAAACACGTGACACTAAAAGTCTTGCCTCCCGTGTGTCTTTGTTTAGCAGTCTCACTTAATCTTGCTTGTAATAAACTGGCTTCTGAAGATGAAGAGGAAAGTCAGCGAGAATATGGTTAATGAAATTGGTTTTCCATTGTTCCAGAACTTCAGCTTTGTTTTTGGTCTGGTTGCACCGGGTCTTCCTGGCTGCTTGTGGACTTACTCTAGTTGTGGCAAGCAGGGGCTACTCTTTGCTGCAGTGGGCGGGCTCCCCATTGTGGTGGCTTCTCTTGTTGCAGAGCGCAAGGTCTGAGGCACTGGGGCTCAGTAGTTGCAGCCCCTGGCTCTGGAGTACGGGTTCAGTAGCTGTGGCGCGTGGGCTCAGCTGTTCCTCAGCATATGGGATCTTCCCCAACCAGGGATGGAACCCGTGTCTCCTGCATCGGCAAGCAGATTCTTATCCACTGTGCCACCAAGGAAGCGCCTGGACCAACGTTTGCCAGGAGAGCTTAGATTTACACACATCACTAGTGTGTTTGCTGCAAAATAACCTGAGGTAAACAAAGGAATTCTTTATTAAAATCAGAGTTAGTATTCATACATACTCATTAAAACTTCAGGTAGCATTTTGTAAAAGTCATCCTTTGGTGTTAACTTAAGATGCATGCTATTAATTTTTTTTTTTTAACATCTTTGAGGTTTCACTATTAATTTCCTTAATAACAAGAGGTATGTAACAAATCAATTCTAGCTTGAAAGAATAGTTTTTCATTAATATTCTAATATATAGTATGACTTGAAGATGTCCCCAGACATAGATTTGGGAAGAAATGAATGCTTTTCTATCTGGTATGCAAGTTAATTTGTTATCTTCTATTCAAAGAAATGTTTACATCTTACCAACTCATCTTTTCCTTAGTAGCTGAGTTCTACTTCTTTATGCAGATTAACATCGTTCACTGGAGTAAAGGTCACACTTGTTCTAGGCTCTCAGAAGTCTCAGTGTGATAAGTCAATATATTTTTCTCATTTTCTATTGTTTTTTCTTATTCAATTTTTTCTTGTTTTTTCTTATTTTTTTTTTAAGTTTTTCTTCTTGTTTTTTCTTATTCAACTTAACAAATATCCACTGAGTACCTAATGTCTGCTAGACACTTTTCTAAGATTTGAAAGTTGGTCAGCAAGTGAAAAGTAAAGATGCCTACTTTCAGGGAGCTAACATTGTAGTAAGAGGAGCCAGAAAACACACACACACACACGTGTGTGCGTGTGTGCATGTTAACATGTCTAGGTTCAGATAGTGGTAAGTGCTCTGAAGCAAATAAAACTGAGTGATGAGATAAAGAGAACTTGTGGATGCCAGCAGTTCTGCCATCTTAGTTCTGTAGCTGTAAAATGACTCTGAAGCGAAGTGGTTTCTGAAATGCCTTTAAATTTCTTAAGTCATTTATTAAATGTACTCCCCCTCCCCGCACAGATCTTAGCTCATGTAGTATCTTACACTGCTTATTAAGTGAATGAATCAGTGAAAGGAGAGAAGTTAACTTTTTCCCCTCCAAACACATCCACTGTAGCATTTCTTTCATGGACCTGCAGTGAAAAGACATGCGAAGCCCCAGTGACCCTTGGGAATCACGAAAATGCATAAAACTTGAGGTTCTAAGAACCATTTTGGTGACCCGACTTTCTTTTGCTCTAAAGACTCTAGCAAATAGGAGAGTATCCAATTTTACTTACTAGGCTAGACTTCTTGCCTCATTGATAAAAATATTAAAATGTATAGCTTAAAATATATCTCACAATAGAAATAGGGCTGGAAGCAGTTAGAGGCAAGAGAAGATAGCCTGTTCATTTTTCATATCCACTCTTTGCTTTGTTGGAATCTAGGAAACAGTTCAGTACAATGATATGTCTAGTAGTCACTTTTCAGTGAGACTTTAAAGCCAATTCTGTCTTTCTTGGTTGTCTGCTATGTCTGGCCGTTTATGTCGCTTAAACCTTGAGTTAACAGTTATATCCAGGAATCAGAATGGTTAGATGTAATTTAAGAGTTTTAGTTCATTTTCTTTTTTTTAGTTAATCATGTAGGGGCATAATATAATATTTCGTTATTTAGGATCTTACAGTCTCTTGGGGTAAAGGAATGTCAGTTTGATTGCAGATATAGATTTGGTAAGTGGCGTTGATTGCCTTAAATGTTACCAAGAACATTGCCTGAAAGTTGAGCTTTGGGGGAAAATCTAGGGTTGTTGGTTTTTTTTCCCTTGTTTTTCTCCCCCCACCACCCACATTTTCTTTCAAAGAAATGTAGTGAAGAGCTAAGCTCTTGTCAGTTGAATTTGATTTAATCAGACTTTCATCACACACATGGGACAGGTCTAAGCTTATGGGAAGGTGCCATAAAAGTGACCCTGTGCTCTGACAGAGGAACGTTGAAGCTGGTGTCCCAGGACCCCGCTTGTTGTTAGGGCTGTGCCTCTGCTAAGCTGTGCAGACAGGGATGTGCACACATCAGCCTGTTTTTTTTGTAACCATGTATGGTTTTATAGGGGTTTCCTTAACTTGTGAACAACGTTCCTTTTGCTTCCTTGAGGACGGTTGAGTTAAGTGTTTTAACTTTTGATATCCTTGTGCCTCCTGGCTGTCACTGGAGGTCCATACCCTTGGCGTCCAGCATTATAGAGGGCTCGGAACGGAAAGAGGAGCCCAAGGAAGTGTCTGCAGACACCACTGGATAGCTCCCCTCCCCCGGACGCCTGAGGAAGCCCAGTGAGAGCTGGTACCTGGAATGACTCCTCAAGCTGGGTTTATTGATAACTATATCTAGATGTCCAGATGTATATTTCTTCCTTAAAAGCTCACTCATAGGTTCTTTTTTGAGACAGACAAAGCAAACAAAGTCTCATCTAAAAATAAAACAAGATTTCACTCACTCCTGTTTTCTTTCCTTTTTTCTTAGTATTCGATCTACGAGTATTTCCTCCCAATTCTGAGCTATCTGGCCTTCTAGAGAGCGGCTGTTCTGTGGAACAACCTAAGTATATCTTTCCAACAATGAAAATGTGTGTCCAAACATCTCAGCAGCAGGAGACCTGCGATCACTGCTGAAATTGTATATTTTGTAAAGCTGCTTTAGCTGCTTTCTCTCCCCCCAAATTAGAAACATGTGGAAATGTTTCTGCACTTCTTCCTGCTTGGCAGGTGTAATGCCTCAGGCATGTGAGCGTAGGCTCTGTTTAAACACTGGTCTTCCACCAGCCCTCGGTGGGCTTATCCACTAAGGCCAGGCCCGTTAACTCTCAGCTTGCCGTTTTCACGTATAAAAAGCCAGACAGCTTCTTTGGCCCCATTAGCACTAAGTTAGAGGTTATATCTCATTCTCCAGCCTCAAGAGTGTTAGGTCTTAAAATTCTTAGAAACTGTTTATATACATTACGAACTCACAGGTTATTCAGAAAGTAAAAGAAAAAATGCATGAGCAGTTTACTGGCTTTACATTTTTCTTTCCACCTTCAATGATGACATAAGGTTTTGGTTCCTGTAGACAATACGATTTTACTTAATGTTTGAAAACTCTTAACGATTTGGAACTCTGCCAGATTTGATGTGTGTTATTCATCCTGATAAATCTCTTTCTTGGATTTTGATAAAAATGCTAGATACTGTGTGTGTGTGTGTGTGTGTGTGTGTGTGTGTGGTTGGAACTGCATGGCTTGCGGGATCTTAGTTCCCTGACCGGGGACTGAACCCGGGTGTTGGCAGTGAAAGCCCCGAGTCCTAATCACTGCACCACCAGGGAATTCCCCCAGTTTTTTTGAAAGGAATATTTAGGGCAATAGAATTTTATTTTAGCTGCTGTTAGCATATTTTTTTCTACCAGATTAAGAAATTTCCAGTGATTCTTTACTGGAAAAAAAAGGTCTTTCCACGTGAAAGCAGCTAAAAATGTAAAGAGATTGTATACCCATAAAAATCATTCGTTTAAAATTAAGATGACTTTAAAGCTGTGAAGAGTTTGCTCGCTGTCGTCTTCCTCTCGGATGCTTTCTCTTCCTCAAGCAGCACTGTTGGCGCCCGGGAGGCATCTTCAGTCCCTGTTTGGTTTTAGTCTCTTCTAAGCTCATCTGTCCTTGAACAGTCGAAGGAAAGTGGATTTTATTCTGAGCAATATTTTATGTCGGCAGTTTCTGACTCCTTATTTTTCTTGACTCCTAAGCATTTGACTGCCATTGACCATTTCATCTTAAAAACCCCCTTCTTAAGAGATGTTTGTGTGATATGTCGTCTCTCTTTACCTTTCTTTTGAGCTCACGTCTTAGATCTCCAAATGCCTACTAGGTATTTCTATTTTGTTCACATATTAGCACATTTTGCAATGTATATTCACATTCTATTATTGCAGCACCTTTATTTGACTTTTTTTTCTTCTTCTATTTTTATAGTTTGAAAGCTTAGAATAAATCTTCTTAGCCTTCTTTTTCTTCCTTGCCATTTTTTTCCTTTTAAAATGACTGTATTTAAAAAAAAAAAAAAAAAAAAAAACTTAGTTCTTTGAAAGTGATTTTAACTTTTTTTCAAGCCAGCCTGAAGGCAAGGCAGGCTTCCCTGATAGCTCAGTTGGTAGATTCCACCTGCAATGCAGGAGACCCTGGGTTGGGAAAATCCCCTGGAGCAGGGAAAGGCTACCCACTCCAGTATTCTGACCTGGAGAATTCCATGGACTGTATAGACCATGGGGTCACAAAGAGTTGGACACGACTGGGCGACTTTCATTTGAAGGAAAGGCGAACAACCTGGAACCACCTAGGAAAATCAGGAAGGGATAAGACATTTGAATAATATAAAGGTTTTGAAGGAATCCTGTCTTTAACCCAGAAAGGGAGAAATGTTTATGAGCTTCAGACCAGCTCTTACAATAATAGGATTCCATCATTTGGCAGAGATGAGTCACTCCTTATCTGTCTGGCCTTAGAGCTAAAGGTCCTCGAAAATGCTCTGACATCCCCAAGACTGAAGGCAGGGAGGAGGAGGACTTGCTTTCCCAGCTGCACACATGCTTGCCTAGGTGGCCCTGTCCTCCTGCTGTAGCTTGAGAATTGAGAAGCTGAGGTCAAGGCTTACTCTATATCTTTGGACTGAAATGAAGCTGCCTATGCAAATGTGGACAGTATTTTTAAACTGCCTCGTCACGCCAGTGACTGGGGGTGGGAGGGGGGGCAATTCTCACTTGAACATAGGTTTCTCTCTCCTTGCTCAGTGAGTGAGTCCTATCGGATTAGCCAGTCATAGCGTCGCCACAGCCAATCGGGCAGAGTTCACGTAGTGCCACGAAGAGCCGCCACCGCCTTCTTCCACGCAGGCTTCTCCCAGTATTTTCAGCAGCCTCCTGATTAAACATCCCGCCTCCCCTCTCACTCCTTTCCAAGATATTCTCCGCACAACAGCTAACACGATCGTTTTAAAACAGAAATTGGCACATGTTACTTCTCCCCCTAATCCTCCTCTGAGGCTTTCATCGCACTTGAGATAATACCCTTGAACATGGCTCACAAGGCCCTGGTGAGGCCGCCTCCTCCCCTCCCATCTTGTAACCTCTCTCCTTTTTGAGGCAGTTGTGGCCGCCATAAGGGCTCTTTTGAAGTTCCTACCTTTGTTTAACCTCGGAGACTTCACACATGCTGCTATTCTCTGGAATGTTCTTTCCCCCACTTTTTTACTGGACTACAACTCCTCTTCTTTTGGTTCAGATTATCCTTTCTCAGAGAGGCGTTTCCTGATATCTGCATGCCCACACGCTGTTATTTCTCTTCATACACTGTATGAGTGTATGTTTGTGTTGAATTCCCAGATGGCTCAGCGGGTGAAGAATCTGCCTGCAATGCAGGAGACACAGAAGATGAGGGTTCAATCCCTGGGTTGGGAAGATTCGCTGGAGAAGGGAATGGCAACCCACTCCAGTATTCTTGCCTGGAGAATCCTATGGACAGAGGAGCCTGGTTAGCTACAGTCCATGGGGTTGTAAAGAGTGAGACATGATTGAGTGACTAACCCCGCTTCATGTTTGTCTGTCTGTCTGTCCTACCCACCTGTGAGCTCTTTGAGGTCGGGCGTCACATCTGTATGTTTCACCACTGCACACCAACTTCTAGAACAGGCCAGGAACTCTGTGGGCACAGTCCAGTGAACGACCGACACGTGGGGATTGGCATATGAGTCACGCTTATCATTTCCTAACAATTTTCACAGTTTCCTTTACTTAATAAAGCTTTGTTTTTATAGCAATGTCTTAAATGTCTTGAATTAATTGAATGGAGAATTTTAAGTAACCTAGTAGCTATAGTTTTTAAGTGAAATTAGACCTAAGTTAATGGTGTCTTAGACCTCTTTTTTTAAGTCATCTAAATTAAATTCTGTTCTTTGACAAGAAAAGTTTTTGAACATTTTAAATTACAAAAGCAATTGCTTTTTATAGAAGACGCATTATACAGGTATCTATCTTTCCTCATCATTTCCTAATCTCCTTCCTCAAACATAACTACTCTTATCAATTTATTGTACAATGTATCAAATATTTTTCAAGGCATGTCCAGCCTATTTTTAAAAATAATTTTTTATTTTTATTTTTTTGACTGCACTGGGTCTTGGTTGCTCACGGGCTTTCTCCAGTTGCAGTGTGACGGCTTCTCTTGTTGCAGAGCAGAGGCTCTAGGCTCCCGGGCTTAGCTCCTCCGCATCATGTGGAGTTTTCCTGGACCAGGGATCAAACCTGTGCCCCCTGGACTTGGCAGTCGGATTCGTACCACTGGACCACCAGGGAAGTCCCTACAGGTTGTTTTTAAATAACAAGTGGGAAGATGTTGATAGGTGTGGGTTACTGACTTGAGATCACGTTGCAGTCACCATCCCTGTGCTTAGACTTTCTCACTTTGTTTATTTCTATAGAACAGGTTCCTAAAATACAATTGCTAAACTGAAGAGTTTGAGTTTTGATCCCAAATTGCCTCCTCAAAGGTGTGTAGAAATCAACTTTTAAATAACGTATTTGTGGGTTTTATGACTAGAAAAGTAATGTGATGTTTATTATAGGCAATTTGACAAATATAGAAAAGCACATCCAAAAAATCATGTCGTCCATCTTCTGGTGGTATCCTACTCTTTTTTTTACCTACACATAAGAATTATTTTTCCAGGATTGGAATCACATCATACAAACTGCTTTGCAGTTTGTTGTTTCCAGATAACATTATATTGTTATTTTTCTGTGTCACTTAAAAATTCGTACCAGATTCTACTAACTAGTTGTATTACAGTTTATTTAGTTAACTCTGTACTTTTGGACTTGCAGACTAATTCTAATATTTGCTCTTGTAAAATGTCACCGATGGGATGTCTTTGTATGTATGTATATGTGTGTGTGTGTGTGTGTGTATATATGTATGTATCAGTGCTTTTTCAGTATACATTTTTAGAAATGGATTTGCTGGGTCAGAGTCTGAAAATTTAAGGCTTTTCATACATATTGCCAAATTGTTCTCTAGAAGAATTCCAAGTTACTTCTTACGAGCAATCTCAGAGGGCCCATTTTTCTGTACTCTGATAGGTTAAAAAAATGAGAATCAACAGATTAAGAAATTAAGTTTTTGGAGAGCTAGCGTGAGCAGTAGGAGCGTTGGCTGTGGTGTAGAGCGGACACGGGATGTCAAGACACGGTGTCCTGTGCTGTGGACATTGCACTCCTCGTGTTACCAGTTAATGTGTGTCCTTGATTTCCTTTGCTGTTTCGCTTTGTTTGTTTGATGTGTGTCACTGTTCTTTGGTTTGCTGCCATTTTATTCTTTTCACTTAGAGACCAAATGAGAGGGTTGACCCTGTATCAGAAAAGCCAAGAGAAGACCCAGTGCTGAAAGAGGAGCCCCCGGTGAGTGGCTTAGTGAATACTGTCTAACCAAACGTGGTGTGAGAAGTTGGGTGCAAAGTGATTAAATGAGAACACACTTAGCACCTATTATTACTTCAGGAATTATACTGAAATAAATCGTGGAGCTGGTTAAAGAGATAGATTTTTTTCTTTTTTCTTTTTTTTGGGGGGGGAATTACTTTCCTTTTAAAATCTATGACCAATTTTTCATACTTGTGAATTTTTGAGATCCCTTATCAATAATTTGGCAATAGAAACCATCCATTCTATTTTTAATATTTGGGGTGGTGCTTATTAATTATTTTCCTCCTCTCTTCTTTCCTTTTGCTAGATATGGATAGCAGGCATCAGACAAAAGTATGAGTGAAGATAAATTTTCCATGGTTAGCATGTTTGATGTATTTTGTACATTTTTCTGTTTAAAAGTTTTTTTCTACTGACAAAGTCTTTTATGAACTGTTCCTACAGGTTCAGCCGATGTTACCCTCTGTTCCAACAGCAGAGGCGTCCGCCGGTGTGAAATTCCAGGTCGGCGATCTTGTTTGGTCTAAGGTGGGAACCTATCCTTGGTGGCCTTGTATGGTGTCCAGTGACCCCCAACTTGAGGTGCACACCAAAATTAACACAAGAGGTAAGAAGAGGCATGAATGGGTATTAAGTAAAAATGTGTATTGGGGCAAAAAACTGACTCTTAAGTGTTACGAATGTTAGAGTACATCCATGATAATATAATCTGACACCACAGAAATACATATGTGTGTGTGCACACTCGTGCTTAGTCATGTCCAACTCTTTGCAACCTCACAGACTGTAGCCCACCAGGCTCCTCTGTCTGTGGGATTCTCCAGGCAAGAATATTGGAGTGGGTTGCCATTTCCTCCTCCAGGGGATCTTCCCGATCCAGGGATAGAACCTGCATCAATGTCAGTTTTTGATGAACAGTGTAATAACAACAGTTATCTTAACTGGCAGAGAGGCTCTACAGCTGACATAGTCCTTGTTTTCCCTTGAAACATCCTATGTTTGTTTTATAATTTCTTTCACACTTCTTTTTTAAAAACAAACCTACCTTAATCTGACTGTCCTCTTGTATGAATTCCAAAAGAAAGCAGACCTGTAAGTAATGAGACATCTTACGTGAGCTTAAAGACATTTGGGCCAAGCTTTCTTTGAACATTTTTATTTCATCTTTGACACCTGTGGGTACTAATTTTTTACTCAAAGAGGTGCTTTTCATCCTGATAAATTTTGCAAGATGCTTTTCTCCTCCTTAACTCCCATTTTATTTTGGGGAGTTTTATTTATTTTTAATTAAAAAGTTTCTTTGCACTCCATTTTCGAATCTGTAAATTTACTGAGACATTCCTAAATATTCAATGTGATACATAAGTATACTTTGAATGGCATAAAATCCTACCTTAGGAATGTTAAAAATGTTAAGAAGATGTTTGACCAAAATCTGTAGGGTAGATTCCTAGGAATGGACTTGCTTATTAGTAGCCAAAGGAAGATTGGAGTTTGGAATTTATTTCTGGATATTTGCTTTGTGGAATACTTGTCAAGTCCCTTATTGCCTGTGACAACTTTGCACCTATTTTTTTTTCCTCTCATTTTAAACTTCTATATTGGTGCCTGTTCACTATTATGAGGAGAAAAAAGGTCCGACAAGTCAGATTTGTGATGAGATCTGCCATATTTGCAACTCTTATGCTACCCAGCAAGGGATCCAACCAGATGCAGAAGACAATCATCTTGTCATTATAGTGTACTGAAAAACGGTTGGGGAGACTGGAAGCACCAATGGGGCAGAAGTTTTTAAAAAAGCAACATCACCTACTGTATAGCACAGGGAACTCCGCTCAATGTTACGTGGCAGCCTGGATGGGAGGAGAGTTTGGGGGAGAATGGATACATAGATATGTAGGGCTGAGTCCCTTTGCTGTGCTCCTGAAACTATCACAGCATTGTTAATCAGCTGTACCCCAATACAAAATTATAAATTTTTTTAAAAAGTATATTGTTGAATGTCCACTTTTGTACAAGGCACACTGTTAAACAATTCTTTTGTAGGACTTCCCTGGCTGTCCAGTGGTTGAGACTCTACACTTCCAATGCAAGGAGTGCAGGTTTGATCCCTGGTCAGGGAACTAAGAGCCCACATGCTGTGTGGCATGGCCAAAAAAAGAAACACATACACACACACACAAGAAACAACTCCCTTGTACGTGTTCTCAAGCAGCGCTCATGGCATCAACAGTGTGAAGCAGGGCCTAATGTCATCTCGCTTCAGATCTGTAAATAGAGTCTCAAAGAAATCTTCCTCCATCACCTTCACTCTTAACCACTAGTGTGTAAAAAGGGGAGAACATAACTGAACCCCCTGCTCATGAGTTACAGAGGCCGAGGAAGGCAGTCCCAGTTCCTTCGTTTATGAAGTAAGAGTGGTGGACTGCTGGTCTCTGAAGTGCCTTGCACTTTTACTAATCCATGAGTCTTAAATGAGAGAAGACAGGGCAAGGACTTCTCAAGAGGGACAAGCCTTCTCAGGTGAAGTAGTATGTGTCTGGGCCTCCAGAGCGCTCTGAGATCCTGCATGACGTGGGAGCTGTGGTTCCTCAGTTCTCTCCCCTTAGGAAACCATCCTTTGGGGATTATATAAAGAATTTTGTTTCTGGGATACAAAGGAAAGTACAATTTATGCCTCATCTTGTATTTCAAAGGAAGTATTTGCATTCATTTTATGAATTAATCTGGTCTGGTCCTCAGTACTTTAGTGCTAGAAAAACTGAGTTTTGTTTGTACTGTTGAGGAAATCGAAATCTGAGAATTTAGGTTTGAAAAATGTGCCTTCTGATAATATCTTCAATTTTCTCTTTTCTGCAGTAGTTTTTGAAGTAATAGCCTTCCTGAGATATGTTTTACGTGCCATAAAATTCACCCTTTTAGAGTGTGCAATCTGGTGATGTTTAGCACATTTACAGAGTTATGCCGCCATCACCACGATCTGATGGGCTTCCCTTGCGGCTCAGTTGGTAAAGAATCCGCCTGCAATGCAGGAGACCCTGGTTCAACTCCTGGGTCCAGAAGATCCACTGGCGAGAGGGATAGGCTACCTACTCCAGTATTCTTGGGTTTCCCTGGTAGCTCAGACAGTAAAGCATCTGCCTGCAATGTGGGAGACCTGGATTCGATCTCTGGGAAGGGAAGATCCCCTGGAGGAAAGCATGGCAACCCACTCCAGTATTCTGGCCTGGAGAATTCCATGGACTATTCCATGGGGTCGCAAAGAATTGGAAGTGACTGAGTGACTTTCACTTTCACCACAATCTAATCTTAAAACTTTTTTCATCAACTCAAAAAAGAAATCCCGTATCTATTAGCAGTCACTCCTCATCCCCCACTTCCACCCCCCATCCCTAAGCAACCACTAACTACTTTTCATCTCTGTAGATTTGCCTTTTCTGGACATTTCATATAAATCAAGTCATACAATATGAGGTCTTTTGGGTCTGGTTTCTTTCACTTAGCACCATGGTTAGAAGTTCATCTGTGTTGTCTCTTTTTATTGCAAGATAATATTTCATTGCATGCCTGTGCAATGCAGTTTTAAATGAAGTAGCTTTTTGACAGTTTTTCTGAAAACCAGAAACACAATATAAAACTTGATTTTGTTGATTACACTCTACACATGATGCCTGAGAAGCATTTTGTGTGGCTTATTATCTAAACTGCTTTGTAAAATTAACCTTGAATTTTATACAGTAATCTTTGGTTTCCATATTGTTTTTAGTCAGTATTGCTATTAGTCAGATTCTTAGCATTGGAAAACATAGTTAACGGTTTTCACACATTAAGAGAGAATTCTTTGAAAAGCACATTGAAAGATGTTTGGATCACATACCTATTTTAAGTTGTATTTTATCGTTTAGGTCTTTCTCATTTTAAGTTTAAAAGTTAAAACTGAAATGCTTTTTCTGTTTATGACAATACATTTGGTCAGAAGCCAGAGGCGCCCAGTCTCATCCTCCAGATATGGAACTTCATTCTATATGACAAACTCTAGGTTTATCCAATATGATAAAATTAACTATTAGAGAAATGAAAGGCCTCCCCTTTCCAAAAATATATATAAATAGTACAGGATCCCTGGGGACTTCCCAGGCAGCACTAGTCCTAAAGAACCCTGCCTGCCAGTGCAGGAGACAGAGAGATGCAGATTTGATTCCTGGGTTGGGAAGATCTCCTGGAGGAGGGCATGGCAACCCACTCCACTGTTCTTGCCTGGAGAATCCCATGGACAGTGGAGCCTTCAGGCTACAGTCCATAGGGTCACAGAGAGTCAGACATGCCTGAAGCCACTTAGCACACATGCACACACAGGATCCCTGATTGTGAGCCTATATATCTTGCAGTGTCAAATTATCATAGTTTCTAGAGGCTCACTCTTAGCGTCTCTGTTTTGTAGCACACTTGTCCTGGGAACCACAGTCTCAGAGTAGCACCACTGGAGAGCTATGGTTCTCAGATGTTTTGGTCCCAAAACCCCTTTTACTCTTCAAATATGAGGACTCTAAACACTTTAGCTTTATATAGGTTATATCTATCACTGTTTATGTTAATTTAAAAGTTAGAGCCGAGAAAAATTTAAGATATTTACCAATTAGAAAAAAATCTACTCTCTGTTATATGCAAAAAAAGTTCATGTTTTATGAAAAATATTTTCTCAAGCAAAAAAATTGAGAATGATATTTTTACATTTTTGCCAATTGCTTAACTGAAAACACTAGATTCTTTTTATCTGCTTCTACATTCAGCCTATTATGGTTTGTTGCTTTGAAGAAAAGGAAGATAATCTGGCTTCACACAGATGTGTAGTCAGAAAAGGGAAGTGTTTTAATAGCCTTTTCAGATAATTGTGGACCTATTTCTTTGATATTACACCCAAACTCAGCAAGAAGTATATTAGTTGCAATATGGAATCTGAAATCCTGTCAATAAACTTTTTGTACTTCGTTACATTAAAATCTGTTGGTTCTGTCTTATACTTTGAGTGGATCTTTTTGCCTTTTATGACTTAGTAACATCATTTATTAGCCATTTAAAACATATTTTATGCCTATCTTCCAAATGTTGACACATTCCTTTATAGATGGTCTTAAAAAATCACATTCTTTAAGTCACCACTTATTTCATCAGAAAATTCTTTGATTACTGAGAAGTTGGAAAATTCCTAGGGACAGATACTAGTTTTCCAATATTCCAATTTTTCTTGAAAGATCAAATTTTATTATTGGCAACAAACACTATCAGTTGTTTTTCTTGAAGTGAAAAACTTGTTTGTTCATTTTTGAGAAAATATCTGCCACACTCTCAAATTCCAATAACCTAGTTTTCCTCACAGTCATTCTTTCAAGTAAAAATGGTGTTCTGTGAAGAGGTGGCCAGGTCACCGTGGGGTTCAATCACAGAAGTTTTCCCCCCTTGACAGCTGTCATAGTGGAGGCACACAGATGTGATTTACACCCTCCTGTGTCCTCACACAGGATGTGAGAGAGACACATGTTCCAGGGTCGAGATGAGGTGGTTGTTCAGTCCCTCAGTCGTGTCCGACTGTTTGCGACCCCACAGACTGCAGCACACCAGGCTTCCCTGTCCTTCACTATCACAAACTCAAAGGGTTGAGATGTAGTAAAATTAATCATTTTTACAGCTTCATCAAGGGCATTAAGTAAAACTGGCCTTTTTTTTTTTTTAAACTGCCAGCGTGTGACTGTGAAGGATACAACACCAGTGTAATTTGGAGTCACTCGCTGCCTTTTTTTGTGCTGAGATAACCAGCAGTCTGACCCAGCATTGCTCTTGCCGTGTTGACTGCACATGTCAACATCTCAAAAAAGACATCTTTTTCATTATAATGACGAAGGTTTTGACCTCAGTGGGAGCCTGAGGATCTCTGCAGCCTCTCCTCTTCTCCTGGGTCTGTGCGCCACGCTTTTCAGTTCAGTTCAGTTCAGTCGCTCAGTCGTGTCTGACTCTTTGCGACCCCATGGACTGCAGCACACCAGGCCTCCCTGTCCATCACCAACTTCCAGAGCTTGCTCAAACTCATGTCCATCCAGTCAGTGATGCCATCCAACCATCTCATTCTCTGTCATCCCCTTTTCCTCCTGCCTTCAGTCTTTCCCAGCATCAAGGTCTTTTCCAAGGAGTCAGTTCTTTGTATCAGGTAGCTAAGTGCTGGAGTTTCAGCCACACTTTTACGTCAAGAGAAAAGCAGTTTGATCAGCTCTTAGCTTTTAAAAGTCCAAGAAAATATGCCTTTTTTGAAGGAAAAATTATTCACTTATACCCAGATTTGTCTGTAAAAAGGTTTGAGGCCTGTGAAAATTGTGTAACCAAGGTAACAAATCTGATAATGAGCAGAATATTTGTAATATTTTTTTCTTCTTAAAACTCACTGTACTAATTTTAATTGTTTGAGGTGATTTTTATAGTAGCTATTAGTTGTGTCATTGGTAGATCTTTGGATGATCCAAAAATTACAAGTTTTAATAAGAGTAAACCAGGGAACCCAGCTTAGGTTCACATTTTTGGCAAAATATATGTGGCTGCTTATGCTGTGAAATAGCTAACGAGAATTTTTGCTTGCAGGTGCCCGGGAGTATCACGTCCAGTTTTTTAGCAACCAGCCAGAGAGGGCGTGGGTTCATGAGAAGCGGGTCCGAGAGTATAAAGGCCACAAACAGTATGAGGAACTACTGGCTGAAGCGACCAGACAAGCCAGCAATCACTCTGAAAAGCAGAAGGTAACTGATGACATAGAAGCATGGTCAACTGAATGTGGATTTTAAAGGACTTAATAATTTAATAGAGCTTTTCGTACTTGAATTCAGGCAATTAGAATGATTTATTTTAGTCCTCTAAGTTCAATTTTAATAATTTATTATCACTGTGTCATATTCTACATATCACATAAACAACATCGCAGTCCTCTCAAAAACTTTTTCTGCTTAATACAATTTTGGCTTCTATTTTGATTTGAATTCAAATGTATAAAGTCTAATAGATGCTAGTGAAATGTGACTATTGTCAGAGATTTCTATTCTTTTCATTTAATTTCGGCATCCTGCCCTAATAATTCCCCTTTGTGCTTGTTTAGCAAAACTGTTCTATGAAAGTAAAGTTTTAAAAATATTTAGTACTTACACTGAGACAGGCACTTTTTAAGCATTTTATTTATGTGTTAATCCATTTAATCTTCATTACAATGTCAGTGAGGTGTAGATACTATTATTCCTATTTCTATGGATGAAGAGATTAAGGCACAGAAAGCTTGAGTAGTTGCTTCAGCCAAGGTCACATTAGTGATGGAACCAAAGATGATGTGGTGGTGGATGTATTAAAATTTGGACCTGTACTCTTGATAGTATGTCTGGTCGAGATTTTTTAACTCAACTAATTTAGTGTGGGCCTCTGTTGATTCAGAAACGTGTTCTGTTTTCACAGTAAGCTAAATATTATTTCAGAGGATTTTGATGACTTTTATCAAGCATTCTGTAACATGTTACAAATTTAAATGTCAGTGTTTGACACATACTATACTGTCTGATGGTTCCATTAGCTAATTTCTGGCTCCCTCAGTCTAAGCTCCCTGGCTAATTCCTACTTGCTTTGGTCATTCACACACCTTTACTCAAAATTTTCTTATCTGTCTTGCCAATCCAGCCGTCTGATCAGGACTGTGGAAACTGTGATTCAGGTTTATTTTTCCCCTCATTACGTTCCTGTCTTCTCGTGTCTTGTCGACTGTCACGTGCTCCTCCGGGCTCTTCTTTCTCTGCACCCTGTTTGCATCCTGGCACAAGCCGGCCGCATAGCTCTAAACACTGGTTCTCTGCCCCTTCCTTAGCTCTGCTGTGGTCTGTGCAGCACCCCTGAGCTTGAGGGTGACGTTTTTAATGTTTGTGTTTCCTAGGCCACTGAAAGCAATCATTTCTGTCACCTTCCTTCTCTCCGCCATCATCATTGCTAGCTTTTTATGACTGTGATGTGAAGAGGACAACTCCTTGGAGGGACTCGTCCAGCAGAGTGGGCGACAGGGAAGGGTTTACCATCAGAGAGAGTGGACCTGCGTGTCCTCGGTAGTAGCACGGATCCATCAGAATTACAGGCTCAGAACATTTCCTTTATTTGCCTGAAGACCCTGAAGGTGTGTATGCACACCTGGAAAGACTATAAGACCACATGGGAAATACGCATGGGTTTCAATGTCCCTGTTGGAATAAAGTGTTAGTCGCTCGGTCGTGTCTGACTTTTTGCGACTCCATGGACTGTAGCCCACCAGGATCCTAGGTCCATGGGATTCTCCAGGCGAGAATACTGGAGTGGGTTGTCATGCCCTCCTTCAGGGGACCTTCCCGACCTAGGGATCAAACTTGGGTCCCCTGCGTTGCAGGCCGATTCTTTACCAACTCCGCCACAGGGAAGCCCAGTTGGAATAAAGCATGTTCCTTACTGCCTGCATCTTTCTTTCCAGATTCGGAAACCACGGCCTCAGAGAGAACGGGCCCAGTGGGACATCGGCATTGCCCACGCAGAGAAGGCGCTGACCATGACCCGGGAGGAGAGGAGAGAACAGTATACTTTCATCTATATCGATAAACAGCCCGAGGAGACTTTATCCCAAGCAAAAAAGAACGTTGCCTCCAAAGCCGAAGTGAAAAAGCCCCGAAGACCGAGGTCCGTGCTCAATGCACAGCCAGAACAGACCAACGCCGGCGAGGCAGCCTCCTCGCCCTCAGGTACTGAAATGCGGAGACACAGCCAGCGGCGGCACACTGGTGTGGACGAGGACGACCCCCCTCCCGTGAAAGTGGCCTGGAAAACGGCGGCAGCGAGGAAATCCCTACCAGCGTCCATCACCATGCACAAAGGGAGCCTGGACTTGCAGAAGTGTAACATGTCTCCCGTGGTGAAAATTGAACAAGTGTTTGCTCTGCAGAATGCTACAGGAGATGGGAAATTTATCGATCAGTTTGTTTATTCGACGAAGGTATCTCCTTTTCTCATGGGTTTTCTAGGGGAACCCAGGTGTCTAGTAAGTAGTCAGTGTTGGCATTTAAAAAAAAAACAACCCAGATAACACAAGATCATCATCTAAATACCCTTTGTATTCACCGCACTTGAAATGTACAGTCAGTTTACTATGTTTAAGATGGGGGCAAAAAGGACAGAGGCAAAAAGGCTTTGTTTTCCTTCTTTTTCCCCCCTCTTTTGTAATATCCCCATCTGTACTAGATTAATCTTGAGCTGTGCAGCCAAAATTGAGCTCAGCTCCCTAAAATCATGGGAAAAAAACTGGGCACTTTGCCCGTTTCTAGTTTGTGTGGTTAGGTTTTTTTTTTTTTTTTTTTTAAGTTGCAAAGTATGCTTCTGATTAAATCATCTCTGTCATTTATCTGAATTAACCATTGTAATCATTGTACCCCCTGATCCGTTTGGTGGCACCAGCAATTTTGTTTGGCTCATGTTGGCTTGGGGTGCTCATGCATTTTAGGGACACACCAGAGCTGTGTGTGTCCTGTCACAATGAACCGTGGTGATAGCTTGGGTAAGGGCATGAATGCAGCATCTTCAGACAGAATGCCTTCCTCAGCCAGCCCTGGGCCTCCAGTCAGGGTGCTTACAGTTTAAGGCTTTAAAACTTTTATAACATTTGTCATTTTTAATATACCTCTTCACTACCCTCCCAGCCCGCCCCACAACTGTGGGCTTGTGTATTCAATTTAGTGGCTCCTCATGGTTGTAAGGGCTTCCCTCGTGGCTCAGTGGTAATGAACTGCCTGCCAATGCAGGAGATGCATGTTTGATCCCTGGGTCAAGAAGATCCCCGGGAGAAGGAAATGGCAACCCACTCCAGTATTCTTGCCTGGAAAATCCCATGGACAGAGGAGTGTGGTGGGCTACAGTCCATGGGGTTGCAAAAGAGTCGGACACAACTTAGCAACTGAGCACACACGCGTGGATGTATACAAGTTTTGAAGAATTCTGTGGTTATTTCTTAACAGTGTCACATGCTCATTAAAATAATTAAATATAGGGACGCCTCATCAGTGATATATTTTCCCAAGGTGTAAATGTCCTCTGTTAACCTGTTTCTGCCTACAGAGTCAACTAATTTCACTAAGGCAAAGCTCCTTGGAAAAACTTAATTTATAGTCCCTGTTTGGTTCTGTGAACAGCTTTGACTAGCAAATAAATCCTTTGCGTGCTTTTTGAATGTGAATTGGCTTCATTCTTGGAGCTGGTTTTTATCTGCTTTGGGATGCACAAGTCAAACTTGGTCACCCTCCTCCAAAGAGTGCTATTTAAATGAAATTTGAGGTAAAACTGACCTTTTAAAAATGAAGGCTTTAAAAATACATATACTATATTTATAAATCACTCTTTTATTTCACTGCATTAAAAAAATACCTAAAATGAGAACAGAACTGAAATTAGCAACTTCTGTCTGCCCCAAGTTGTTTATTGGGTGCACATTTTGGTCATACTTCTGTAATCTAAGGAGAGTCTTGTCTTTCAAAGACACATTGGCATTTTTATCCATGTAGTAGGGTACTTTACCACATTAAAATGGCTACAGTTCTCTTACTGTGATGTGGGTAAAGGAAGAGACCATTCAGACTAGAAAATGTTTTGGTTTTGACAGAAAAATAGGTGGTACAGGGTTTTGTTTTGTTTTGTTTTTTTAGTGATATTCATCATCTGGGATTAACAAATAGGTTTTTTTTCCCCCGAATAATCTCATCATACATTTTAGAATACAACCTGATGACTTAATAAAATTGCTCTGATAATGGCTAGGATAATAAAGTAACTGCAATCAAAAACCATATAAAATCCAAGCACATTATGATGGTCTTAAGCCATCTTTATAAGCCAATGATGCCATTTGTCTGGTAATCACCTGTTTGTTTTTTTTTAATTTGCCTTATTTTGAAGGGAATTGGTAACAAAACAGAAATAAGTGTCAGGGGACAAGACAGACTTATAATTTCTACACCAAACCAGAGGAATGAAAAGGCAACTCAGAATATGTCGTCTCCTGAAGCAACAACTGGTTCTGCAGGTGGGTATGAGTATAGAGTACACAGACCCGTTTGAGGTCTTGGTTCTGCTGGACTATCACATGGCAACTGTGTTCCTAGGAAACCTTCATTATCAGAATCAAGTTATATTTTTAAAAAATCAAATTATAAAGGCAGTTATTTCAATAGGAGAGAATGGCTTAGGGACCAAGGAGCTTGATTGATAGTAACAATGATAGTTATTTTTCCTATAGGAATTTAAATAATAGGATTCTATGATGAAAAGAGTATAGTTATAAAATCTATACATATCTGACTTAGATGCATCATTTGATGATCTCTGCATGAAAATAATGGCTTTAACTTTTCCAGCACTATTAACACACACTTATTATTTCCTCCTTTATCCCCGTGGAACACAAATTGGTGGATGCCCATGCTTTTTCCATTTCCCTTAGGTGTGCTAGATGTCGGTAGCTGAGGGTCTCGGGCCTAACTCTCTTATTAGAATCTTCTCTGATTAACAGATAGCTTGAATTGAAAACCAAGATACATTAGTGTTACTCAAAGAAGAAATGCCTGTATTTAGTAAGATTGTGCCTTTGGAATAGGCAAAGGCTGACTTGTAGCTTAAATTGAGTGTCTGGTTGGTTTGGTTTATATAACAGTATTACTGCTGCATACAGCTGTCAAGAAAAGAGTTAGATATCAACTAACTTGATCATTTGAAATCAAGGAGAAATCATTGAAATCATAGAAGAAAGGAGTATGTTTCACTTTGTTCTTTTTTCTTTTTTTTAATTTTGCTAAAGTATAGTTGCTTTAAAACAGTGTTGTGTTATTTTTTACTATATAGCAGAGTGAACCAGCTATACATATACGTATATCCTCTCCCTTTTGGACTTCCTCCCCTGTTCTTTTGAAATTTTTTTGGAATCGTAAGAAGTGACCAAATAATTGTCCAGAAGGATTAAAGTCTTGAGACCCGAGGTAGTAATCTTAGCTCAATAATAACTCAGGCAAACCTGTAATTGAGGGGCACTAAGAGATAAATATTTTTGTAAGGAAAGTTTTGAGTTAAAATTCTTCTTCTTACAAAAGTTAAATAAAAGCAAACATTATTCAGGAAAGAACTTGGGCTACTCTTCTTTTTAAAAAAAGTGACAAGCCTGCGGGATGGGGTGAAGTGGTGGCGTATACAGGGTGGGGCAGAGTCAATAAGAAGCCTTCATACAGCAACGAGTTGGGAGAGGAGGCTGCATTCAAGGAGAGAGTAGCCAAGTCCAGAACCAGACTTGCAACCTGTGTCGTTTCAGAATCCTGTACAAAAAATGAAATTACAATGTTGAAGCAATGAATAATGGACTTAGAAGATCCTGCATTCATTAGCCATAGTTGAACGTTTTTGTTACCTTCTTAGATGCCACAAGACGGTTGGCCTCAGCACTTTGTGGTTAGGTCCAGGTTTTGTCATCTTTACACTAAACGGGTGGTAATTTGTCTGAATGTCAGCGTGATACTTACACTAGGAGGATCATTAAACATCTGTTTTCTCCAAACTGGGGAGAAAGTAAATTCTGCATAGAATATTAGATTGATCTTCAATATTAAACTTTGACTTTTAATGGAGCTTGGTGTTTTCTTCCCCTCAGCTGCTGAACATTTTATCTTCATGTTGTCATTTGCATTTAAGTTCTGCTGTGAATTTTCTTCTTTCCTTTTTTTATTTTTTTAAGCTGTGGAAGGTTGTAATTCTTTTTTTTTTTTAATTTTTTTATTGTTGGCTGTGCTGGGGCTTCGATGCTGCGCAGCTTTTCACTAGTTGCAGAGAGCGGGGGCTATTCTCTACTTGCGGCGCGCAGGCTTCCTGTTGCAGTGGCTTCTCTTGTTGCGGGCCCGGGCTCTAGGGCACGTGGACTCAGTAGCTGCGGCTCCCAGGCCCTAGAGCACAGGCTCAGTAGTTGTGGCACATGGGCTTACTTGCCCCGAAACATGTGGGATCTTCCTGGATCGGGGATCAAACCCGTGTCTCCTGCACTGGCAGGTGGATTCTCTACCACTGAGCCATCAGGGAAGTCCAGTCATTATTCTTTATATCGAGAAAAAGTTCAGTTTCTTCCTCAGGCAGACATATGTAATTAGATCGTAAATGACTTTCGTGACCTTACTTTAGAGGTGGGCGGTCTAAAGCTTTGACCTTGGTTTCAATTTGGTTGCCACCTATAGCTGATAAGCATATTTTGTCTCCTTAAATGACCATTTTGCTCCTTGTGAAAATAGCTTCTGTGGTTGAAAAGTCAGAAAAGAAACCTGGTCTCCCTTCAGAAACCTATTGCATCATCATCATCATCATCTCAGTTGGTGTTAACTACTCATGGAGAATTCTCAGGCTTTTTCTTAGTTAATTTAGGCGCTGCATAGACTGTGGCACTGCTGCTTTTCTGTGGTTTGAGGACTCGTATTTGCATTTATACAAGATCTCTGTGCTATTTTCCAAATCCAGAGATGCTCACTTCTTATCCCTTAGAACATAAGCAGAATACTCTTTCATTGTTTAGGGTTTTTTTTTCCATTGTTGGGGTTTTGTTGGGTTTTTTTTTTTTTTGGCTGTGCCACATGTCATGCATGATCTTAGCTCCCTGACCAGGGATCCAACCCATGTCCCCTGCAGGGGAAGCATGGAGTCCTAGCCACTGGACCACCAGGGAATTCCCATTTTTAGTATTTTTATTTTATCTAAATTTTATTTATTTATTTTTATTTTTGGCTGAGCTGGGTCTTCATTGCTGCACGTGGCTTTCTCTAGTTGTCGTGAGCGGGGGCTCCTCTGTAGTTACAGTGTGTGGACTTCTCATTGCAGCGGCTTCTCTTGTGGAGCATGGGCTCCAGGCATGCAGGCTTCCGTAGTTTTGCAGCTCGCGGGGTCTAGAGCACAGGCTCAGTAGTTGTGGCACACGGGCTTAGTTGCTTAGCAGCATATGGGATCTTCCCTGAACCAAAGGATCAAACCAGTGTCCCCATGCATTGCAAAGCAGATCCTTAACCACTGGGCCACCAGAGAAGTCCAGTGTTGTTTTTAAACATAGAGTTTATATGTTCTTTGGGTAGCTTTCAGAATAATTTGAAGGAGTCACCACATTGCCTTATCTTTACAAGATAATAGATCAAATATCATTTGCCCTTGATGGAACAATTATATGTTGTCATCCTCAAAACAAGTAAAGATTTTTGTTTGTTTGTTTGTCTTATGCAGTTCTAGTTTCATTTTCCTCTTTCCTGGTAGGTACTTGAATATTGACAACTAACCTGAAATACAGGTCTCTGGAATACTCAGGTGTCTGTGAGGGTGGGATGGATGCCTGTTGTTTTAGTGAACGTTTCCATCAGTGTGTAGGGAAGAGTAAAGGACACCTTCATTGTGTGACTTCTGTGCTAGAAATTAATTAAGCACAGCTCAGAAACAATACGTTATCGTCAAACTGCCTGCTCCTGCCCCTGAAAAAGGAACGGGATCCTTCTTTGTTTGGGCTTTGAACAAAGGTGAGGAGAGCTGTTTCCCCATAGACGAGACTAAGGAAACCAGGAAGTATACAGGTGAACACTTTATGGAGGTAGCTTCTGCAAGGTGATTATCATCTAGGGAGGACTATTCAGGTGGTCCAAGCGCTGAGAAGATAGAGAACAGCTGTGCTGAAAGGGTTCTTCCTGCTTTGGGTCACAGAGTGAACCATTCTGGGGTCCATTCCTGACTTAGTATTTTCTCACACTGTGGCCTTAAATGTCAGTTTTATCCTTTCCAAAATGGGGTCGCAGAGTTGGATACGACTGAGCAACTGAACTGAAATGATGTGAGTTTTATTGCAAAGACTCTTACTGTTTAAAAACCTTGTTAGCCATTTAATATTAACAGACTTGAAAATATTTTCAATTAGTTTTCCATGACTAATTATTTCTAAAGGATACTAGCCCCTTGATAGTCAAATTAATGATTCATTGTTCACATTTTTGTGTTTTTCCTCCTTTTTTCTCTTTGGTTGTTAATAATATAACAATAGTACAACCAGCAGCCAGCCCTGTTAAGCATTTTAAAGGTAGAATTAATTTATTTGTTAATGCAAAATACATAATACTGAATAAATTTTGAACCATTACTTCCTAATGTCAACTGAGAAGACAGTCGTTTTTATACATTCCCGCCATTCCTTCATCTCTTCACTTATTATTACCTACGTGTGTTTATCATCTGTTTTAGTTTGACTATATAATTTTTTAAAACCTAATCCCTCTTTATTTGTATAGTTCAGGGTCTTTCATGAATCCTAGTTTCAACTTACCAGCCTTTACAATTTAATCTACAATTTTTTGTGTACTCCCAAGTGTTTTAATAGTTTTTAATGATTTGTAATTACAAGACCAAAAGTAATGGATGAGAAAAGCAGGGAATTTGGTCAGATCTTAATTATTTAAATGTCAAGGCATTCTCGAATGAGTTTTTATTTGCTTGTTTAAATTATCTTTTAGGCTCAGTAGAAAAGAAGCAGCAGAGAAGATCAATTAGAACTCGTTCTGAATCAGAGAAATCCACTGAGGTTGTGCCAAAGAAGAAGATCAAAAAGGAGCAGGTTGGCTTCCTACCTGTAGAGAGTTAGAACCTTGTATTTGTCAATGTTGTGGCTTATATTGGTACCTTAAAAGGAGAGACCTCCCCAACACTGGATTTCCCTTCTGGACTACGTCATGCTTCTGCCCTGATGAATTCCAGTACCCAGTTCTAAGACAGCATCCCTGTGATTCTGCTTCAAGCATTTTCACAGAACACAGTCAGGCTTCAGGAGATGGGAAACCACTGGTCCAAGACTTTTAAAAATTCCTCTTGTTTATTTTGAATTTTCTGTTATGAGCAAAATGATTTCATGTTTTCATGATTTTTATTTGGAACCATCTCTGAGTTCTGCCCCCCCCCTTTTTTTTTTAATTTTTGACCTAAGCTGCTAATATGTGTTAATTTTATTTTTTAAACGAATCAAATTAATTTAACTGTAAGAGTTTTATTTAAGAAACATAACCATAGATGATCTGGTTTTTCTGCTGGTATCACAGATTTTTTTGGAATGTTGTTTTCCCAGTAGAATGGCACTCACCTGTTATTGGGTTATCAGATACACACTGTTTTAAGTTAAAAAAGGGAGGGGCATGTTGACTGAAGGGTATTCAACCAGTGTAATCAAAGTAGTAATAGGCATACTAAGTTACATTTTCAAAGAAGGTTTTAGAAACCATTACTCCTTTAACTTAAGCTCACAGTCAGAATTTTTCTTCATTGTTTGAAGTAAAAAGATACCAATTTTTACAGACCGGACAGCTGCTATTAAACAAAAAGAATTGTGAATAGTATTAGTTCCAATAAGCTTTCTATTTTTAAAATCCCTCAAATACATTTAGAAGAATGTGGAGTTTTCTACTTAAATGATTTCTTTCAGAATTTTAAACTTCCAAACTTGAGGTGATTTTGTGGGTGCGTCATGGTATCAGCAAGCATGTAAAACAATTTTCTCAGAAATAGTTTAACACAAATTTAAATAGTATACTAATTTGATGTTCTTTTATCATCATTAGCTTTCATACTTAGGAAATTATATTCCAATAAATCTTTCTAAGTTCTTGCAGGTCTGCAGTATTCCTTACCAAAATGAGGTTGAGAATTGGCCAGCTGGTTCCCCAGTTCAGTCTGTGACCAGCCAAACTAAAATTAATAAGGAGAATGAGTACCAAAAAATGGGACAGATTGTTAATGCCACTGTGTTTAGTTAGTAGCAGAACAATACCAGTGATTATTTAGAAGATTTTATATTTGTATCACCAATTGTATCTTGTAAAAGCTCTTCTGTTGTATGCTTTTTTCTACCTGTTGTAAAAAATAAAAAATAAAATAAAATTTTAAAAAAGCTTAGAATAATCCTTAAATATTTACAGACTGTGTTGCAACATGCATATTTCACCACATCTCAAAGAAAACTAAAATTCAGTTTGTGACTTAAGCAGGAACTCCTCCAAAGAGCATCCTTCCTTCAATTCCAACGGTTCAGCCCTCCAGTTACCATGCGTTTTACATATCCATTGGCAGAGTAACTTCTGATCTCTCTGTCCTAATGTAGGATCAAGACACTGTTCATAAGACACTCAAGAAAGCGCTTTTGCAATATCGCAAACTTAAGTTTGTACTAGCAGCAAAAGTATTGAGCTTCCAGCTGCATGGAGCCCCATAGCACTCTCTACAGAGAGGGTCCTGATCCCCAGCAACTTAGATGTCAGTGCAGGCGCGGAGGGTCTTTAAAGTGGTGTGAGTTGCATTAACCTGAGTATCATAGTAAGTAAAAAATTTACCCTAAACATCTTTGGGGCGGGCGGAGTTTACAGCAACCCTGGGGCTGCTTGTGCAAACAACCCCTCTCCTGCCTCCCAGATGCGGAGAAAAGCGTCTGGGTTGTCTTCAGGCACCGAGGAAGCAGTGGGAGAGGGCTGCCTGAGCGCACGTGGCTGAGTGTTGTCCCTTGGCGCCCAGCACAGGCAGCTCGGACTGAAACCCTCCCTGACCCTGAGACAGCTTTACCCAGAGAACGGGACCACGTCCAGATTTCAGATGCATTCGTTGCTCATCGTTACTTAGATTGATGGCCATATTATTTTTCCCCCCTCTGTTAATTTGGCAGAAGAAAAAAAAATTCCCCACTCATGCTATATTTTTCTGTCCAAAACAGGTTGAAACAGTTCCTCAGGCTACAGTGAAGACTGGATTACAAAAAGGTGAGTTGTTTATAATGTTGCTCTGCATTTTCCTCAATTAAAACCAATTTTAAAGACTTCTTCGTACTTCATGTATTTTTGTGTGTCTCTGTAAATCATTGTTGTCGCTCTTCAGTCGATGATTCGTGTGAAGCTGAAGCATTCCCCTGTGTCTGTGTGTGTGTGCGTGCGCGCGCGCCTGCCTGCGTGTGTGTCTCTTAGAGTTGATCTTACTCTGTGCCTCCATGTGAAAAGTCTTATTCGTTTTGGTAAATTGGAGAACACCACGTAGGCTTAATACCTGTTTCCAACTTTTCTCCTTAAGATTCTGGGGTTTCACTGGTTTATAAACTAGGGATGTGACGAATCCACTTTTTTTGGTATTCGACCGAATACCGAATAGTAGCTCTGTCAATAGTTGGCAAACCTGGACTATGACAAATCAGACGAGACCACCTGATTGAAAAAAAAAAAAAAAAATCTTGCCACGTTTATTTTTACAGTGCTGTAAAATCTTTTTTTTTGTAAATTAAAATGATTCATAGCCTACTTATGGCCATTATTTGCTGATCTTATGCAGAATCTATTTGAGATATGCACAAAGTTTAAGAAACCTTAAACTTAAGTCTGTACTTTCTGTGTGCAATTTGACTGCAGTACAAACTCCATAGCATTGATTCGTGCGTTTTTGGTGAGATCAGACTGTATTTAATGCCTGTAGTTTACTCTGGGCAAATTGCATTATTAAAAAAAAAAAACACCAGCCTCTCTGCATTCTCGGGGAGAAGTCTGCAGCGATGGTCTCCGTGGAGATCCTCAGCAGAACTGAACAGCCTCTCGGAGGGAACACTGCTTGGCGGAGCTCCAAGAAAAGACATCGCGATCGCTGCGAGATTAGGAGGCCTGATTGCGTTGTGTTTCCACCATTCCACAGGGTCGGCGGACCGGGGCGTGCAGGGCTCTGTCAGATTCAGTGACAGCTCCGTCTCCGCAGCGATTGAGGAAACTGTGGACTGAGATTCCTGTACAATTTCATCCCAGAAACTCCAGACTTGTAGTCTCCATGCAAGATTTCTTTGTCGGCGGCTCGATAAAACAGTTTCTTTGTTTTCGATTTTGATTTTGCCAATCATCACTATTGGCGTTTTCCTGCCTGGTTTCTTCTTCAAGACTCTGAACAATTGCTTTAACATTCAGATGATTTTTTTTTTCTTTTGGTCTGAGCTGGATGGGTACAGCTTAAATCATGGGTCCAGCCTAAAAAAACCATCGTTTAACTTACACTGATCAATTTCAACATGGACTGTTTTTGGGGGTTTTTTTGTTTTTTGTTTTTTTCGGTTTTGCCTTTTTAAATAAAGCATCATTAATGCACATCGCAGGGTTTTGCCAAACAGCCCAAACTGTATACATTACAATCATTAAAAGCTCTTATTTTTTTTAACATTAGTGCCGTTATCATGGAGAACAGCGTGGTGGCTGCCTGTGGGCAGTCTGTCCTTTTTCTAGCATTTTCAGAAACTCATCGGAAATGGCGGTACCTGTGTTTCCCTCCGAAAGCCTCTCAGTACAGCACTCCTGTTCCTCTGTTAAAACTCCTTGTTAATCCAGTGATCTTTTAGGCCAAGGAAATATGTTGTGGTGGTGTTCTGAGTCCATACACCAACAATGAAGGAGATAGATTTGTGTACTTGTGTTTTTTTTTTTTAATCAGCGTTATCACGGGCAGGCACCCTCACTTTATAGATGTAAGGAAACCCTCAGTTGAAAACCTTGTAGGACGGGATGTGATGACGAGGTTCCGGTTAACCTGAGCAGTCACGAGGCCCACATCTTCCACCACAGACCGTGGCCACACACCAAGTACTGCTCCCTGCCCAGCCTTTGTGGATCTTCACGGCCCTCGGGAGACCTGTTCCTCCTGGGTCTCTTCGGGACTGCACACCTCCACCATAGCTGGCTGGGCTGATCTAAGATGTCTGTCTGTTGTATGGAAATTCTGGGGGAAAAAAAAATTCCCAAACACAAACTGTGGGTTGAAATATTAAGCGTCTCCTTGGTTCCTTTGGTATCCACCGTGGCTGATCCACACGTTCCATCGTGGCTGTTTCTGTATAGCCTATACTGCATTAGCCTGAGAGATTGTTGCTTTGTAACTTTTTGCACTATTGTTTTGGCCGGATTTGTATTACACACAGTTTTAAAAAAAAAAAAAAATTCCACACTACTCTCTGCCTTTTTTTTTTTTTTTTTTCCTTCATACTTATTCCTTCCCGCACCAATTCCACACAGAGGCCTCTCATCCAGCTGTTCGTGATTCGGCTGCGCTTGAACATTGATTGTCTGTTTACAGCCCTCAGCACTGTGTCGCCTAGATGGCATGACGTATGTCGCGGTGCTGCAGCACTTGTAATGGTCACAGTACCTGCCCTTCACCGAGGAAGTCTCAGACGAACATTTGTGAACATCCAGGATTTATCTGGGGGAGGGGGGGCAATAATCATCTGAAATGCAAAATTCGGGGGAAAATGGCACTATCCGTGTACGAATCGAATACAAATCAAAGATTTGTCACATCCCTAATAAAAAACAAGAAGGAGGTGTCTCTGCAACCGTATTTGTAAGCTGCACAGTGTGTTGGGTTTTATGTCTTCCTTCCCCCGCCCCGCCCCCCCAAATTGAACGGCTATTTGCATTGCTCCATATCGATCCGCTGTCCTGCAGTTCTCACCGAATTGGTGTTTAGGTCGGAACTTGGGCTCTGTGCTCGAAAATAGCTTTAGTGCAGGAGCTCGGAATTAAATGTTTTCAGAGAGCAGAAGCGGTTGTAAATTACATCACTCACCATCAGGAAGGTCAGAAGCTTACGAAGTTTTGACTCCTGACTTCAGTGTTACAAAGAGAGCTATGCTTTTTTTTTTTTTCTCACACTACAGATGAATTTGGGGAAAGAAAATACTCTCCCACAAGAAAAAATTAAAACAACAAATGTTAAGCACTATTTTAGGATTAATTTCAGTGTGTTGTATTAAGGTGCCAGCGAGATTTCAGATTCCTGTAAACCTCTAAAGAAAAGGAGCCGCGCCTCAACCGACGTAGAAATGGCTGGTTCCACATACAGAGACACGTCTGACTCCGATTCCAGAGGGCTGAGTGACCTGCAGGTAAGTATGTCCCAGAGCCTGGGCGCAGTGCGGTCTTGCTTTGCCAAACAAGTAACCAAGTAATGCTTTGCCTGGCTCTTTTTTTTTTTTCTTTTGGCCAGAATGGGGAATTGGGGAAAAAAAAATAACTGGTAGTAAAGGAAACATTTTGGTTATTTTGTAACTTAGGAGTCTCTTAACTTTGCTGATAGGCCTCCAACCTCAGGGATCTAAGGCCTGATGATCTGAGGTGGAGCTGATGTAGTAATAATAGAAATCAAACGCACAACAAATGTAATGCACTTGATCATCCTGAAGCCACCCCCTGCACCCCCAGTCTGTGGAAAAGTTGTCTTCCATGAAACCAGTCCCTGGTGCCAAGAAGGTTGGGGGCTGTGGTTTTACAGACCAGAAGCGAAGTTTGTTGTTGTTGTTGTTGTTGTTTTCATTTTAACAGTTTCTCTCGAAACACCACACATCTGGTATCCAGGGGTTTAGAAAGAAAGAAGAGATTGTGGGAAGGTTTATTTGAGCAAGGCTTACTAGGATTTTCACAGCACCTAATTTTGAGGAGATTTTTGTTTTTCTTAAAAGCCTGTTCTGTTTTCCATGCAGGCAGGCTTTGGAAAGCAAGTCGACAGCCCTTCAGCTGCTGCAGAGGCAGACGTTTCTGATGTGCAGTCCGTGGATTCAAGTCTGTCACGAAGAGGCACTGGAATGAGCAAGAAGGACACTGTGTGTCAGGTAGGCAAGGGACCTGTCCTGCAGCTTGAAACAATGACCGTGACGTCCTGCCAGTAAAATGCTTCCGTCCTGTCAGAGAGGGTAGTATATTTCTTCTTCTTCTTCTTTTTTTTTTTTTAAATTGTATTCCTTTATTTGGCTGCACTGGGTCTTCCTTGCAATATGTGGGATCTAGTTCCCTAATCAGGGATCGAACCCAGACCCCCTGCATGGGGAGCAAGGAGTCTTAGCCCCTGGACCACCAGGGAAGTCCCAGAGAGGGTAGTATCTTTCTGAATTGCAGTGTGACTTTAAAGCTACAGACCTCAAAGCCACTTCTGACTCTTTTCTTCCCTTTCGGAGTTGGAATACTTAATATTCACATGAAACTGTGGGTCCTCACTGGGATGTTGTTGTTTAGTTGCTGAGTCGTGTCTGACTCTTTCGCCACCTCGTAGGCTGTAGCCCACCAGGCTCCCCTGTCCATGGAATTCTCCAGGCAAGAATACTGGAGTGGGTTGCCATTTCCTTCTCCAGGGGTCTTCCCAACCCGGGGGTCAAACTGGAGTTTTCCTTCATTGGCAAGTGGATTCTTTACCACTGAGCCACCTTGGAAGCCCCCTTCACTGTGATACTGTCTTATTAATTGGAAGTAAAGGACAGATGGCTGCCTTCAAAAACATTCTCTTAAATTTAAGTTGCTATAACCATTTTTAAGGTTTATTTACCCTTTTTGAAAAATACTGCTTTGCACTGTGAAGCAAAGTTGAAGTCTGCAGATTCCAAAAAAGGAATCATCAAAGATCAAGTGTAACTTTTAAAGTTTGTACATATTGGGTGCAGGGAAGAGTTTTCTAGTTCAATGGTTCTCAAAGTGAGGGCCAAGGACCAGGCACACTGTCAGGATACTTACTGGAAATTCTCAGGCCCAACCCAGACCCACTAATCAGAAACCGTGGACCCAGCAAGCTTGTCTTCACAGGCCCTCTAGTGGTCCTGATGCCTGGGACAGTTTGAGAACCGCTGGTTTTTTTTGCCTTGTTACAGATCTGTGAAAGCTCTGGCGACTCTCTGATTCCCTGTGAGGGAGAGTGCTGCAAACACTTCCACCTGGAGTGCCTGGGCTTGTCATCACCCCCCGATGGAAAGTTCATCTGTGTTGAGTGTAAAACTGGTGAGCATCCCTATTCTGGTAGATACGGGGCGGCGGGTGGGGGTATGGAGAGCCTCTGTCTCCTCTGACGGTGCACTCCCTTACGCATTTATGGAGCTCGAATCTCCTCTTCCATAGCTGTTCCAGTGATTAAGATTATTCAGTGATTAGGCTTCCTAAGACCAAAAAGAAAAAAAACAAACCAGTTAGCCATATTATTGTCAGATTTCTTTCTTGACCATCAGTTCAGTTCAGTTCACTCGCTCAGTTGTGTCCGACTCTTTGCAACCCCATGAATCGCAGCACGCCAGGCCTCCCTGTCCATCACCAACTCCCGGAGTGTACTCAAACTCATGTCCATCAAGTCAGTGATGCCATCCAGCCATCTCATCCTCTGTCATCCCCTTCTCCTCCTGCCCCCAATCCCTCCCAGCATCAAGGTCTTTCCCAATGAGTCAACTCTTCACATGAGGTGGCCAAAGTACTGGAGTTTCAGCTTCAACATCAGTCCTTCCAATGAACACCCAGGACTGATCTCATTTAGGATGCACTGGTTGGATCTCCTTGCAGTCCAAGGGACTCTCAAGAGTCTTCTCCAACACCACAGTTCAAAAGCATCAATTCTTCAGCGCTCAGCTTTCTTCATAGTCCAACTCTCACATCCATACATGACCACTGGAAACACCATAGCCTTGACTAGACAGACCCTTGTTGGCAAAGTAATGTCTCTGCTTTTTAATATGCTATCCAGGTTGGTCATAACTTTCCTTCCAAGGAGTAAGCATCTTTTAATTTCATGGCTGCAGTCACCATCTGCAGTGATTTTGGAGCCCCCCCAAAATAGTCTTAACACTTTCCCCATCTATTTCCCATGAAGTGATAGAACCAGATGCCATGATCTTAGTTTTGTGAATGTTGAGCTTTAAGCCAACTTTTTCACTCTCCTCTTTCACTTTCATCAAGAGGCTTTTTAGTTCCTCTTCACTTTCTGCCATAAGGGTGGTGTCATCTGCATATCTGAGGTTATTGATATCCTTGACCGTAAAACCTATCAGATCATTGAGATGCATTTGTGTTTTGTCTAAAGAGCTGTAGAAAGTTTGTAGAGTGAGTTATTTTTCAGCTGGGTTTGTGATTTTTGTGCTCAATAGGTTGGTTTAAAATCCCTTGGCTTTCATACACCAGAATATGTGTCCATCACAAACTGTAACCATGGGCAGCTGTATTTTTAGTGGAAAGATGGAGGAGCTGGAAATTGGTTTGGTGGGGAGTCACCATTTATTTCTTATACCCCGTATGTAGACTTCCACCAGTCAAAATAATGTATAGAGAAAGAAATATGTAAGTTTTTATTTCTTCCGTGTCATAGCCTCGATTCTAGGTAAAGTCATGGAAAGCAGGATGTTACCAATAATGTAAATGAGAAATCACCTGGTTGTGAGATGGCCTGGTAGTGCTTCTAGGAACCTGTTTGTATGTTCTTGTGGGTTTTATTTCAGTTTTGCTGGGAGGAACTAGGAGCCAGTTGGATGTCAAGTATTTATGATATGCTGACTTTACCTTTGATACTTTATTATTTTCCTACTCTTTTCCTCCCTTTATTTGGATTCTCATAGATATTTATTTTACACTTTTTTACTTGTATGCCTCCAAAAATCTTTTGTATATTCCAAATTCCATTAGAACAGTATTTTTGTTTTTAACCAAACACTTTGTAAATGCCAGCTGCTCTTAATACTCAGCATTTTATCTTCTTATCTTGTTTGATCCTCATTACATTATAAGATTACTACTATTATTATGTCCATTTTGCAAAGTGTGAAACTGAGGTTTAGAGTATTTGGTTCCCAGCCTTGCCCAGAGTCCCAGAGACGTACATGATGAAGTGGGGTTTGGGCCCAGGAGGCAGAGCTTGACCCCAGAGTCCTTGCTCTTTCCCGTTGCCTTCTGCCACCTTGACCCAGTAGATGGGGATCATGTATCATGTACCCTGACCATACCTACACACCCTCACTTATATACACAGGCAAAAACTAAGCTACAGAAGCTGTTTTAAAGAAATAACTTATATTTTTCCCTATGTAAGGTATCATTTTGTTGATCACATTTAGACTCTGCAGAAAAACTTTCGGACAGTTTGCCAGCTGACAGCCTCAGAGTCAGATTACCTACACATTGTTTTATTTGGCCTTCAGAATGAGTTCTGAACATGTAAACACGGAGCAAGCACGTACTCTTGGTTCCCTACGTTCCCTACCATGGCCTTTTTCTGAAACCCTGTAACACAGTCAGATGTGCCTGGCCCAATTAAGCTTTCAAATTTTCAGCCTGTAGTTTAAATTACTGATGGGACGGACCATGTATCTTTTAAAACACTCTTAGGGCTTCTCTTCTAACTCTAGACTCCAGCAGAAATCTGCCAACAAATGTTAGATGTAATCTAATTTGGTACACATCTACTAGAAAATTTAAGGAAATTTGCTTTAAAAACAATTTGAGTCGAATAAAGTTAGAGGACTCATACTTCCTGATTTCAGAATTTACTATAAAGCTACAGTAATTAAAATAGTGTGGTACTAGCATAAAGACATAAACCAATGAAATAGATTAGGGAGCCCAGAAATAAACTCACATATATGGTCAAATGATTTTTTAACAAGGGTGCAAACACTGGTCAATAGTGTTTTCAGTAAAGGGTGCTGGGAAAATTGGGTCCACATTTGTAAGAATGAACTTGGACCTTTACCGTATACCATATATATAAAAATTAATTCAAAATGATCAAAGACCGGAACATAAGAGCTGAAGCTATAAAACTCATAGGTGAAAACACCAAAAATAAATAAATAAATAAATAATCCAATTCAAAATTGAGCAAAGGACTTGAATAGACATTTCTCCAAAGAAATAACACAAATAGCCAGTAAGACATGAGAAAATGTTGATTCTCGTTACAAACATCATTAATAATCCAGGAAATGCAAGAGTAACTTGTTAAAATTGCTTTTGATACATTTTTTATCACATGAAAATCAGTTGGATACCAATGTGGTACACTGCCAACATATTAGCAATGTAAACTCAGATTCTTTAAGGTCATTTAGGAGGTTTTTTGTTTGTTTATCAAAAGATAAACACGTTACATGTAAAAAGTATCACAGGATACATGCCTGATAAGTTCTTATACTTCCATTGTATTGTTTAAGACAAATGTGACTTTCGGATAGAAAACACTTTCATTGACCCTTTTGAATAAAATGTGTAATAAGAATACTTTCTTATTCTAAAGGAAGACCATGTCCTAGTGGGACTTCCCTGGTAGCTTAGTTGGTAAAGAATCCACCTGCAATGCAGGAGACCCAGTTTGATTCCTGGGTCAGGAAGATCCCCCAGAGAAGGGATAGGATACCCACTCCAATATTCTTGGGCTTCCCTTGTAGCTCAGCTGGTAAAGAATCTGCCTGCAAAGCGGGAGACCTGGGTTCGTTTCCTGAGTTGGGAAGATCCCCTGGAGAAGGGAAAGGCTACCCCCTCCAGTATTCTGGCCTGGAGAATTCCATGGACTGTATAGTCCATGGGGTTGCAAAGAGCTGGACACGACTGAGCGACTTTCCCATGACCTAGTGAGAAGGGAGAGCAGTGGAATCATCCCTGTGCTAGAGCCCTAAGCCTGAGTCTTACAGAGGTTTATAGCTCAGCCCTGTTAGTGTGGCGGCACCGCTTGTTACAACACTTCTTGTTTATATTAGACTTACTTTGATCATTATGAAAGCCTGTTTCATTTTTACATGGAGCAGTTTATGCATTAGGTAAAGCCAAACCTTTTAAACTTTAAACTAATTTTCTTTAAATTTTTTAAATTTCTAAAAGTTATTTTAAAAACAATAGTATTTCTTTCTCATCTACCCATGTGTTAAAATATAATTTGAAATTATATATATGCAATGGGACAACAGCAACCAAAAAAAACCTGCTGTTCTTTATTTCTGGAACAAAAACAATTTTTTAAAAAATTTGAACATCACAGTTTGTAAGGACTAATTTTGAAGAATTTTTATAAATCACCCAATTTAACACTGCTGTATTTTATTTCTGCAACAAAGCCAGTTAAAAACAATAACAAATATTTGAACATCACAGTTGTAAGTACTGATTTTAAAAGATCTTTATGACTTAGTCAAATTGTAATGGTTAGCTACTTCCAAAACCACATCTAACTTTCTGTAAAAAATCAAAACAAAAAACGATTTCTTGTACATTTTTTTCCTTTGGAATTTTTATAGCATCATAAGAAAAATGGGCAAAAGACTTGAACACTTCCCAAAAGATGAATCCAAATAAATAGCCACTTATGTCACACAGACACAAAATGAAAACGCCAATCCTGATTTTAAAAGGCAAATAATGACAGCTTTCGGTTATTTGCAGTTACAAACAGTACTTCAGTCAACATCCTTTTACATGTACAAGTCTTCTCTAATGCAGACAGCACGTAGAATGTCCAGGCCACAGAAAGTGGATGTCTCCTTTCAGAAGGGATACTGCTCTGCACCCTTCTGAGCTAGTTCTTTCCAGCGCAACTCCTGCCAGCAATGTGTGAGCGCCTGTTTCACCACACCCTGATCAACAGCCAGTACTGGCAAACTCTTCACATTTTGTTCCTATTTGATGACTTTTTCGAATGTTACTTGTGGTTTTAATTAGCATTTATCTAATTACTAGTAAAGTTGAGCATTTTGACATATGTTTATTGGCCGTTTGTCTTTTTGGCTTTCTGAGAATTGCCTGTTCATACCCTTGGCCAACTTTTATATTAGGCCATTTCTATATTGATTTATAGTTCTTTATAGTGGTTCAGTTGCTAAGTCACGTCAGACTCTTGTGACCCCATGGACCGTAGCCCACTAGGCTCCTCTGTCCATGGGATTTCCCAGGCACGAATACTGGAGTGGTGTGCCATTTCCTTCTCCATGGAATCTTCCTGATGGAAGGGTCAAACCCCATGTCTCCTGCATTGCAGGTGAATTCTTTACTGCTGAGCCACCAGGGAAGCCCATAAGTCTTGTGATCTTTGCTTATGTATGTTACATATATTTTCCCCATGATTCTCCTTTATTTTGTATTGATTGATTGATTGGCTAATGCATGCATGCTAAGTTGCTTCAGTTGTGTCAGACTCTTTGTGACCCTGTGGACTGAGCCCTCCAGGCTCTCTGTCCATGGGATTCTCCAGGCAAGAGTACTGGAATGGGTTGCCATTTCCTCCTCCAGCGGATCTTCCCCACCTGGGAATCAAACCAGAGTCTCTTATGTCTCCTGCATTGGCAGGCAGGTTCCTTACCACTAGTGCCATCTGAGAAGCCCAATTGATTGGTTAAAGCATAATTGATTTGTATTAGTTTCAGGTGTAAACCATAATGATTCAATATTTTCATAGAATATACTTCTTTTAAAGTTATTATATATATTATATATATATATAAAGTTATTAAATATATTATATTTCCTGTGTTGTACAATATATCCTTGCATCTTACCTATTATATATATTATATACATAGTAGTTTGTACCTTTTAATCACCTACCCTTATCTTGCCCCTTTTCACCATACCTCTTCCCACTGGTAACCATTAGTTTGTTCTCTTTCTGTGAGACTGTGTTATATTCATTCATTTGATTTTTAGATTCTACATATAAGTGATAATATCACATATGAACTCTTTATGTAACAAAACATAATCCTTTGTCATCCTGTTGCACTTATTTTTCTACATGTGTTTATTTTTCACTTGTTCCCGTTTTTTTGTTGTCGTTGTTGTTTCTTCCCCATTCTCATTGTTTCTGTCTCAAAATGTTTGGCAGATTGACCAGTGGAGCCATCTGAGCTTCATAGTTTCTGTATTGGTTTCTAATTGTGGTTTCAGTTTCCTAAATAGTTTATAGAACTGTCATATTTTCTATTTATTTTTGTGCCAGTGTTAATAAGTTCTGTTTTTTTAGGAATCTATTCATCTAAATTTTCAAATTTATGCAAAAAGGTAGTGACATCCTCTTATTTGTTTAAACATTTGTAGGATTTGTAGTGATGCATCATTTTGCATTTCTGATATTCTTAATATTGCTGCTTTTTCTCCATTTTTTTATTAGTTACTTGCTGCCAGGGATATCAGTTCTTTTTCAGAGAACCGATTTTCAGTTTTGTTAGTTCTCCCCAATACATATTGACTTCACCCCCTGCTCGCAGAGTGCATTCACTAGCGCAGAATTCTGGCTTGGTAACAGTTTTCTTTCAGCCCTTAGTGACAGCATCCCCTAGCTTCCAGCTTTCTCTTTCTATCAGCTTTCAGTCTTGTTTCTCTGAAGGTGGTTTTAATATTTTCTCTTTGTCCTTGATTTTCTGCAGTTTTAATAAGACATCTAGCTATAACTTTATGTTTTTATTAGGATTATGAGTTTTCATTTTATGTCTGATCTACAAATGGAAATTGTGATTATCTGATGACATCTGTGTTTTCACTGGTTATTTCTTTATTCTCAGTTGGGAAGACCTTGCCACTCTCACCTGTTGAAAAATTCTACTCTAGGTTTTCTATGGACTCTATTTTAGTGTAAAGTGAGAAGTGGGGATCTAAATTGCTTTTAGTGCTATATCTTCAAATGGATGATCAATTATTGTGGAAAATCAATTATTCTAGCAAGTTTTATTGTCATATTTTAACTATTTTCACCTTTTTGTATTTTAAAATCATATACATAGTAGTAGAATCTGTGGGGGGAGGAGTTAGCTCTCTGATATCAGTAGCTGCTTCTATTTAATCCAGATTTTATTTAAACTGTGTTCCTCACCAATTTTGCAGGCCAGCACCCGTGTTTTTCATGTAAAGTGTCTGGTACGGATGTGAAGCGTTGCTCTGTCAGCACTTGTGGGAAATTTTACCATGAAGCCTGTGTCCGCAAATTCCCCACTGCCATCTTTGAATCAAAAGGCTTCCGCTGTCCCCAGCACTGCTGTTCTGCCTGCTCTATGGAGAAAGATATCCACAAAGCAAGTAAAGGTAAAACAAAGCTAAGGAAGTGGATGATGTTTGAGGTTGTTGTAAATGCAATGGTAAACAGTAAGCACATTATTACAAAGAACATTGGGCATCCTCCCTTTGTTTATCTATAGCTATTGGAGCTGGGCCACAGTAGATAGTAAAGTAAGTGGTAAATAGATAGTAAAATAAGATAGTAAAAAACACAGTCGTATCTGACTCTCTGTGACCCCATGGACTGTAGCCACCAGGCTCCTCTGTCCATGGGATTATCCTGGCAAGAATACTAGAGTGGGTTGCCATTTCCTTCTCCAGGGGATCTTCCTGACCCAGGGATCAAACCCATGTCTCCTGCATTGGCAGGAGGGTTCTTGACCACTGAACCACCAGGAGAGCCCTAAGATAAGTGGATACTAGGTTCTAATTCAGACCATGAGAAGAGAATTCCATATGTTCAAAATTACCCCTGGAATTTCCTTCAACAGGTGCCATATTGGCAATCACCATTTCTCCAGCACTGGAGCAGACACAATTTTTTTGAGTGACTCTAGATGGGCACTACATTTAGGGACCATACAGCATAGGAATGGCAGAGCCAAACCAGTGAGGAGATTTTCGTTCTATTATAACCAGCATCACACTGGGTCCCCAAAGATGTCCCTTTGTGTCAGCAGATGCCTTGTGACCCAGGTTCCTCCCTGACCGTCTTCCAATAGGTCGCATGGTGAGATGTCTGCGGTGCCCAGTCGCCTACCACTCCGTAGATGCTTGCATTGCCGCCGGCAGCACCCTCGTGTCTTCCTGCGTTCTCATCTGCAGTAATCATTCCACACGGAGCAGTAGCTCTTCCTCTGCTGTAAATGTAGGCTTTTGTTTCGTTTGCGCCAGAGGTGAGTCTCAGTCCTTTCTCTTCAGGTCTTTTTGGGTTCGTTGGTGTATTTCCCCGTTAAAATCGAGTTCCAGGAGTACCCCTAAGAGAGATGAACACTTCCAGCAACCAGTCCCTTTTGTTACATTAGATACTCAGACTGTTAGAATATTAATTCTTCCATAAATTAAGGTAAATTCTGCTTAATTTCTTAGTAACTTAGAATTAAAGACGAGTACTCACTGTTCCTGTTTGGAGCATCAAAAGATTACAGTTGACCCTTGAACCACATGGGTTTGAATTACCCGCATCCACTTGGGTGCACTGTTTTCTCAGTGTGTGCTCCAGTACTTCGATCCAACGCTGGTGGAATCTGCAGATGGGGGAGAGAGACGACTGTAAAGTTACAAAGGATTCTGGCTGCGTGGGGGGTCAGCACCCCTCACCCCCACAGTGTTTAAGGGTCAACTCTCTTCACTTCTCCAAACAATTCTTCTGTTTGAAGTAGAATCTTCTCATGTCATATTATTTAATCCAGAGTTTTCAATTAATTTAGATTTCACTTGCCAGGCAAGAAGGGCACATTTATTTTTCAATTATTTATGTTGTGTTTTATCATGTTTTGGTCTGGCTTCGAGGGAGGCCTGATGGGATACAGCCAAGGCAACATATGGGGTGTATTAGTGAAGAGCCTGCAGTGTAGGCTTTCTTACTTGCCAGCTGTTAATATTTAAGTCTGCCAGGAGATTGATCAATTAAAACCAATATTGTGTCCCTGAGGGTGTCAGTGAACTTGAGTTCCTGATAAATCTAAAGTAGAATTTCTTTAGTTGAATATGATACGGAGTATTCAACTTTACAGAGTGTCTCAGCTGTATTATAAGAAAAACAATTTTTAGTGTAATGTTTAGTGTAATCTAAAGTGTAAGCATTTTAGAAATCAACTAATATCCCCAAACACAGTTTGTTGGGGGTTTTTTTTGTCATAAATGCCGAGTTTTCTAAACTTCCTTAGTGTGAAATTCTTGAAAGGACTCTATGACATGTCAGGCCTGTTAGATTATGCTTAGCCCATATTGAAAAAGAAGTTTGGGATCTTGTTTTCTTTTTTTAAGGAATTTTCCATTTCTGCTGTACAGCCAAGTGAATCAGCTCTATATTCACGTATATCCTAACCCTTTGTTTGGATTTCCTCCCCATTTAGGTCACCACAGAGCATTGAGCAGAGTTCCCTGTGCCATTCAGGGGGTTCTCATTAGTTACCTACTTTATCCATAGTGGTTGTGTTTGGTTTGGTTTTGTTTTAGGAGACAGTTCTTTCAATTTGGTGAAAGTACTATAAAATATTTTTAATAGAATTTAGCTAATATGATAGATCTTGAGTTGTTTTACTTTTGTAACTCTCATTAAAAAAAAAAAAGACCAGAGGAGGTGGACAGTAAAGGATTAAGGAACTGGTAGTCCTTTTTGTAGCAGCCGACTGAGTCCGTGTACACACTGCTTTGAGTTGGCCCGTTGGGCAAGCATGTGGGGCGGCCGCCGTCAGAGAGCAGTGCTGGGTAGAGCAGTGAGGGCAGCTGTCTTCTGCCCTGAAGGCTGGATGGCACAGGGAGGAGAAGGTTGGACGTGTCTCATGCCACGTTGCATTAGCCAAAGAAAATGTCAGCATGTGCCTTGTCCATCTCCCCATTCCTAAGCAAGGAATGATAGGGTAAAAATACTGAACTAACAACTGAACGACTAGCTTTAGAGACTTTCAAATAGATGAGTGTCAGTGATAACATAAAGTCTCTGTTGCTTTGTAAATATTACTTTTACTCACCTTCACTTGGAGTGATGGAGGGAGGGAGGGTGTGTGTGTGTGTGTGTGTGTGTGTGTGTAACTGAGCCAACATTTTATTAATAAATATCAAGTTTAAAACTATTGTGTTGGCTTACTCGGGAGTACATTCTGAATCAAGTACCATCAGTAAGTATAGCAACCAATATTTTCTTTTGCTCTATTTCATTCAATAATTGGGTGACCTTTAAAGCAGGTATTTTTTTATTTAAGTAAGGTAGAAAATGACCCCTTGTCACGGAACATAGTTTTAGAGCAAATTCTAACCATTTTAAGTTTAACTTTCATGCCTTGATTAAAAGCTTGAGATAATGGAAACTCCATGTTTTGACAACAGGATCACATTTGGATTTTATCAATTTGGCAGTTATTCTGCAAGATCTGCTATACTGAAATGCCTTTTTAAGAACAAGATTATTTAATTCCCAAATACTCTAACTGCAGCTTTGCACAGTAAACAGAAACTCATTTTCTTTTCCAGCATTTTACAGAAAATTATTCTAAATAGATCAGATGCTAGGATTTGAGAAGGGCTTAAAACTTCTCCAGAAGTAAATAATATGTGTTCCTTTATCAGTATTTCTAGAGGGTCTCCTTTTTAAAGGGGATCTAATTGTAATAAACCCACACTTATTAAAAGGGATACTTCAGTCCTTTATGTTTTGGTATTAGGAAACTTAGCTTGTGTTGCAGTTGTTTCTCCCTCTGCACAGAGGATTTTTGTCTTAGTTCTTGGTTGTTTAAAATCATTAAGCTAATTCTTAAAGCCTGAAATATCTGGAAATATTTTTGGAAATGCTTCAGTGTTTAGAGGAACAACCCTCTTCCCCTGCCCCTCATGGTGTCATAGGTGCCATTTCAGTGCAGTAGAGATTCTTCAGCATTCCCTTTCATCTGGAGGGTGCTGTAAAATAAAAGTTACTTAACATTCTAAGTTGTTCTTCCCTATTTAAAAGCCACTGTACCACTTTTCTCTATTAAATGTATGAAATTCATTAAACATTATATAACCTTTATTCAAAGATTCTTCTGTATTATCAGTTAGCAATTTCAAGTTCCATTCACATGAGAGATATTTCCTGAATCTGTCTCAGTGTCAAGCAGCACCAAATGAAGATAACATCCACCAAAAATAATAAATGGTCACCCTTTAGAAACAAAACTTCTGCTCAGAAAGATCTCTATGAAGCTGCTGTCCTGATTCGTACTGTAAAGTCTTAGACTGTTATAAACTGACCGCTAACCACAAACAGAAAGTTTCCCTGGTCTTGCAGGTCCCTCGGCTACAGGATGGGCTTAGCTCGGGGCAGGAAGAGGAGGGAGGGAGGGGAGGTGTGTGCTACAGGTGGATTAGAGCAGATGGTGTTTTCCTCCAATAGGACAGCTGTATTAGTGGATTGAAAGGACATTTTTATAAACGCTTAAGTTGGTTATTATCCAAGCAGGACAAAATTTTAGAGATTTGCAGTGCCTCAGTGAAGTTCAGCAACTTACGGCTTCTTTAAAATCATGTATCATATTGATAAGAGGAAACCTTCATTGTCTGGCTGAGAAAGCTGGAATTTGAGGGTATCTAAAGATCTCAGCAGAGAGGAGGAGAGGCCCAGTTCTGCCATTCAGTGCTGCTTGATGCACTGAAGACCAGGGTCTCTACTGTGTCATGTAGCCAGGTCTTATTTCCACTGTTAAGTCATGTGTCATTTTGTTCTTTGGGTTGTCATCATAGTCCTTCTAAACATTGAGGAACATAGCTCTGTTTTCCAGAGTGGGTTTTCAAAACGACATCAAACACAGTTTAATCCTCAAATTAAATTCAAGTTGTTTTTTTCTGGGTGTGTATCGTGTAGAGATAAGGCTTTGAGTTGCCTAAACTCCCTTTACTAACTGGAGAAAGCCTTTTCTGTCAGATCTTTCTTTTTCTTCATATTCTTTTTCCCCCACCTTGAAGCACAGCTACATAGTAGGTGTTGGTTTATTTTTCCTCATGGAATCATGGGTAGTTTCATTGCAGCTCACATCTTTCTGTTTGTCTCGTATAGGGCTGATAGTGCAGGACCATTCAGACCCCATGTTCAGTTCCTATGCCTATAAGTCCCACTACCTACTGAATGAATCAAATCGTGCAGAGTTGATGAAATTACCTATGATTCCTTCTTCGTCAGCTTCCAAAAAGAAATGTGAGAAAGGTAATAATCAAAATAGTTTATCTCTTACTTTTATTTTTGCATTTCCTATTTTTTTCTCTTTAAATGAAGGGGGAAAATGTATGCCTGTCAAGCACCATCTGTTGCTTTCAGTAAATTCTACCTTGGTGGCTGTGACTGTCTTCATATGGCTGCAAAATTATTAAAAAGGGCTTAAAATAATTCCGCTATTACAAATTTTTACTTACATTTCTTGAATAAATTTTCGCACATTCCATATATCTGTAGTTATTAAAATTGAGAGACTAGGATTCTGCTTAATATAGAAATGTATTCTGAGACCTCTTTCTCTTTTGCCTGAACTACCATTCATGTTAGAATAGAAGAGACAGGATGTAATTTGTTACTAACTTCCAACTAAATAACAAGATAGGTTATTAAACAGAGGAGAACAAAAATAACTGACACTTAAAATTTTGATTCTGGAATACAGTCTGTCATTTTGTTTCTTAAATGTTTGCTATGAAAACTAATTGCCCTTCTCTCAGGAGACATTGGTGGGCAGCTGGGAGAATGCACAAATACTGGAGCTTGAAAGGCAGCCCAGCGGAACTGAAGAATAGCTTATGGATAATTTATCCACAGAGAACCAAGAGCTAAATGTATATATTTATATTCTCCCAGTTAATTTAATCTATGGAAGAAAAATCTTATGTTTTGCCTTACAGAGCCTACATGTAATACAGGGGGAAAAAGTAGTTTAACAATAATGTATTATTGGGGGAGTTATTATTCTAGAGGGTAACATAAATAGCCTAGAAGGTGAAGGCCTTTTCCTGTATACATTTCCAGTATGATTTGGGGCCAGGCTCAGAATCTTTAAAGAAAACTTAATTCATTTTTTTTTCTTTCTTTGTGTTGCCTGCTGCTGATGTATGTTTGCTGTTTGTCAGACATCTGAAGTAGCGACCTATGACTAAAGGAAAGTATAACTAAGCAAGATGGTTAGAACCCATGGGAAAGGAGGTTGAGAGACTATTGACTTTTTTGTCTGTTTTCCATTGAAGTCACAGTATGGCATCTTACTGGTGATACCACCTGTTTCCAAAACAAAGATGGACATGGGTCTGACTGATTCCATAGTGCAGTAAAATTAGACTACCCAAGGCATTTTAGGAAATGCCTGATTTCCCTGCTGGCGCCTTTATAAAATTAGACAAATTCAATTGTTGCTTACTTTGTGTTCAGTACTCAGTATTGGCCTTGACATGAATTGAAATTATTTTGAGCCCTCTGTTTGCTTAGCTTGAACCGTTACCTTTCTTCTCTCGCACCCTAAAGCAGTTTTCTTGCATAGCACCAAGGTGGATTGTTCATATTTTTATTTTTCTATTTCCCTGTGTATTTTTGTCAAAAAATCGTGATGATTTTCACTGATGATCCAGGGTCTGTATTTCCTCTGAAATAAGACTTAAAATTCAGGACTATTCCATAATGTTAAAAAAATGGCCAGCCTGACTTTTCCACATCAACCCAAATAATCACATGTCCTCAAAGCTATTTGCAAAGACCGCTCTCCCTACTGGTCGTTTCTTTCTGATGGAAAAATGAATTATTTCATTTTACTTGAAACTTACAGAAGAATTCCCTACCTAGGCTGAGACCACTCAGGCAGCTAATCTCTAGGTTGGAGAATTGGAACAATTAATCCACATTGAGATCTGCAGACAAAGGGGAAAATCCAAATGATGGAAGTAAAAGCTTTTAAGCAGAGGAAATATAGTAATTTAATTCATCACTGATTGTACATGGATTTTCTTTTTGTTTTTATGTTAATTAGTTAGAAGTTTGAAAGTCTACAGGAAGACAAGATTTTCTGGAAAATTGATAGCAAACGCTCAAAAGGTTGGAGCATATAATTTGATAAAGTTATATAGTGGGCTCTTAACCTTTTGCTTACAAGACTTTAAATCTCAGTACACTCATGGGTTATAGACTTGGTTTTCCAATGGAAAGATGATTTTTTTTTTTTTACAGTAAATGTCTTTATTGTATTTCATCTTCAGTGATTAACATTCTTCTCTGTCACTTGTTGAAATACCTAATCTCCCCTCAAATTTCTTTAATTTTTTGCATTTAAAAATAATATTGTTTCATTTGCTGCACCTGTTTTCGTCTTAATACAGAAATCATTTTGTGTTTTTAAAAGGAGAGGATTTTGCTAGGCTACTTAAAGAGATCTCCTTATATGTGATACTTGATTCTATCTGATACTTATTTCATGCTATAAAGCAGTGGTTCTCAATATGATGTCAGAAAATATTACAAACAAAATTTTGAACTATGTTTAATATTTCAGAAAGTCTAACAGAATCAGCCATTTGTGCAAAATACAGTTGGATGAGTTTCTCTGTATTTGGCTATGACTTTAACAATTTAATATGATAAGACTAGTTTTGTTACTGGGATGTGAAGCTCCAATTGGCTGTTCGATATTTCCGTAGTTAATTAAAACATAAAAAATAATTGTGGCTTTTAAATGTTTTTTTTTGTTTTGGTGGGTTTTTTTGGTTGATAAAATATTTGAAAACATGAGTCCATGCGAAAGGGAAAGGGGATCCTTGGTGATGAAAAAGTTGCAAACCACTGCTATATAGCCTGTTTGACTTTTTTTGTCTTTCCTGAAAAGGTAATGATAACGTAATCACAAATTCAAGATCCTTTTGCTTTTTTGTATTCTTACAAGTGAAGAAAAAAGTAGTGGTCAGCCTATTGGCTATTTTCATTCTCGCTAATATTGTTATAAAGGGATTTAGTTTTCTGTGCCACTGGATTAAAATACAAAGATGACCATTGTTTACTTTTTTAACTCTCAAGGAGAAAAAAAGAGTACATATTTTTCTGAAAATCTGTTCTCACATCTACTCAAGTCTAAAGATTTTATGCATCTATTTGTCATATGTTAAAGAGTCTTAACCCTCAGATAAATCAATGCCTCAGTAGTCCTCATTTCAGAGGGGTGAAGAGTCATATTTTTCCTACTCACAGTTCCTCACACGCTCTGAGTTTCTGGCCACTGAAGCCCTCTCTAGGAAGGACTGAAGTAGCTAAATCTGTTTATTGTCTTGTATTTTAATCCATCACTATAATATAACTCAATCCCTTTGTTAATTTCTCTCAATCTGAATCACATTTAATGCACTGAAAAGATAACTTTCTTGTCTCTCTCTTTCCTCCCTTCTTAGTTATTAAGACTGTTTGTTTGTTTCAAGGTGGGCGACTGCTCTGCTGCGAGTCGTGTCCAGCCTCCTTCCACCCGGAGTGCCTGAGCATAGAGACGCCCGAAGGCTGCTGGAACTGCAATGATTGCAAGGCTGGCAAGAAGCTGCATTACAAGCAGATTGTTTGGGCCAAACTGGGAAATTACAGGCAAGTGTTTCCAAGGACAAAGAGGAAGTATTCAATCACTGTTGAGTAGTTCATAGTCTGTACAAGCTTAGCCAGGAAACAGGTACAACACAGCACAGCCACTTCCTCAGAAAAAGAAAGAAAAGAAACATTTTTAGTCTGGGTTTTTAGAAGACTGGGAAGGTTAGTGGTTGTTAGATTGCCCACCCCCTTTTTTTTGTTGTTGATTGACTTTTGTTTTTAAGTTCTGAAAGTTATTTTATCCTAATGAACTATGGTACTAATAGGACTTGGAATAAAAGGTTTCATATGGATAGTGGGGAAGAATTTTTTTTTTGTAATCTAATTAGATTTATGTTCATTTCTGGTTTCTAATGAAGTTAACAGTTTATATTCTGGCCAAAATAACTCTTTCTGCCCCTAAATCTGTTTTATTATAGTTCTAGCTAGACGCTCTAAACTAGCTGCAAAGAGGGAGCTTTTTAGAATTTAGAGAGAGAGGTTATTTCATTAGGAGCCTTTAGTTCTTAAGGGAATGAAGCAAGAAGTATGCATGGTTGCCATCATTTTATTAAATCTTTCTCCTCTTAAGAAACTTACTTTTAACAAATCTTCACGCCAAAGGATACTGATATGTTTTTTAAATTTTACATTCTACATTTTGAGGTGTATATTATTTTACCAAGAAAATGGATACTATTCAAAAGAACACAGTAAAGTTCTGCTTTTCAATTAGAATCATAAATATGTTTCTATAGAATTTCAAACATGCTGTAATTTTTTTAAACAAGGGTTCTGTCATTTTCTCTGTTTTAAATATGCTGCTTGCTTACCTATTTAACAAACTTCATTTTTAGCTGAGATAAGGGGCATTGAGAAGCTCCCCTCCAACCAATTTTTTTAACAGATGACAGGAAACTTCCATGTTCTTTTTTTTTTTAAAAATGGACAGTTTGAATATATAAATAATTTTACACTTTACAGCAAAAGATATAAAGTTTTAAAAGGCAAATATCAAACCAGGTGAACTCTTCTACTCTCAGTAAGAAAAGAAAAATACCTTCCTGAAGGAAAAAGGAACAGAGAAAGAGCCAGTTTGCAGAAGAAGAGCAAATGGAAAATAAACATGTGAAAAGTGCCCTGCCTCACTAAAAATGTACATGAAAAAAACAAAGTTTATTTTCAGTTAACAGACTGGCAGAGATATAAGAGTACTAACTCTGTAGCTCAGGGGGGCCTGGAGAGACAAGGGCTGCTGTACAAGAGAGGCGTCATGTGACGGAACTGACTGTGCACCCTGGACCCAGCACTTCCCCTTCAGGGAACGTATCTAAGGGAAGACATGGACAAACGGGCAAAAGTGTCCTCATAGGGATGTTCATTGCAGTATTATTTCTAAGTGCAAAATTTTGAGGAATCCAGATGGTCAGTCAGTAGGGGATTTGTCAAATCCATATTGCAGGATGCCTGGAAGACAGAAGAAGGGTGGCCACAGTGTACAGTTAACTTCAGAAAGTATGTTAAATAGTACATAGATTATCTCTCTGTATACTTATACAACTTGTAAAAATTGGAGATCTAGACATAATATGTTTGTATTATTACCTGGAAAAAACATCTAACATTAATAATCTGGGGCATGAGATTATAAGGAGGAAGCGTGTTCAGCTTTTCTGTTGCACATTTCTGCATTGTTTTAACTTTTAAAAGAAACTACACTTTTTTGTGTATAAAACTACATTTAATAATTTTAAAGGTATGTCCTTAATTAAAGTGTAGTTACACTGTTGTGCTAATTTCTGCTGTTACAGCAGACTGACTCAGTCACATACATACATACATTCCTTTTTATATTCTTTTATGGTTTATCACAGGAGATTGGATATAGTTTCCTGTGCTCTACAGAAGGACCTTGTTGTTTATCCATTCTCTATGTAATAGTTTGCATCTATTAACCCCAGACTCCCAGTTCTTCCCTCTCCCTCCATCCCCCTTGGCAACCTCAAGTCTGTCCTCTCTGTGAGTCTATTTCTGTTTTGTAGATAAGTTCATTTGTGCCATATTTTAGATTCCACATGGAAGTGATACCGTATGTAGTGGTCTTTCTCTCTGACTTACTTCACTTAGTATGATAATCTCTAGATGCATCCATGTTGCTGCAGGTGGCCTTTTTCATTCTTGTTTATGGCTGAGTAGTGTTCCATTGTATAGATATACCATATCTTTTTCATTCACTCATCTGTCAGTGAACATTTAGATTGTTTCCATGTCTTGGCTATTGTAAATACTGCTGCTATGAACACAGGGGTGCACGTGTCTTCTTGAATCATGGTTTTGTCCAAGTATGTGTCCAGCAGTGGGATTGCTGGGTCACATGGTAGTTCTGTTTTTAGTGTTCTGAGCACCCTCCATACTGTTCTCCATGGTGACCATACCAACTTACATTCCCAGCAACAGTGTAGGAGGGTTCCCTTTGCCTCACACCCCCATCAGCATTTGCTATTTGTAGACTTCTTAATGATGGTGATTCTGACTGGCACACAGTGCTTTTATAATTTAAAATATATATATATTTTCCAGGAGGGGATAGGTACAGGTTTGACGAATAATAAGATATTCCCGGATAAGAAATATCAGAAGTAGTATAAGAAGGCTTTGTTGTCATTTGCTCACTGAGTTGTCTCTGACTCTTTTGCAACACTATGCACTGCAGCCCTCCAGGCCCCTCTGTTCATGGGATTTCCCAGGCAAGAATACTGGAGTGGGTTGCCATGCCCTCCTCCTCCAGGGGATCTTCCCAACCCAGGGTCGTCTCCCACATCAACCCCTCATCTCCTGCATTGACAGGCTGATTCTTTACCACTGAGCCACCAGGGAAGCCCCAAGGTCTTCAGATAAATTTCAGAATGTTTCCTTTTTAAAACTTTCTTTTGCCTTTTAAGAAAATGTAATTGACATTATGTTAGTTTCAGGTATACAATATGATGACTCGACATTTGTATACATTGCAAAACAGTCACCACAGTAAATCTAGTTAACATCCATCACCATATATAGTTACAGTTTTTTTTCTTGTGGTGAGAACTTTTTTGTGTGTGTTGAAGGAAAGCAAACCATTTATGGCAGGGAGCCAGACTAGGAGTTCAGGACAGGTAGCACCCAAAAAAGCTGAACTTTGATGAGAATGGCCAAGATTTATTCTCTTAGCAACTTTCAAATACAATACAGTATCATTAACTATAGTCACCATGCTGTCCATTATATATTTCCCTTTTTAAAAAACTTTATGAATATGAAAATATATTTGACTTAATTTTAACACTTAAATTTTAATCACATGACATTTAAAGAGGCCCAAAGCAGAGGTCCCATTCACAGGCCAGTGACATTTTATCTGCCTGATTTTATATACATGGACTAATTCCTAATGTATTTTTTCCAATCAGACCTCTCTGGGCCCCATGGAACTGTTTCTTTTCAATAACTAGCTATTCTGATGTGAGGCTTCCTGGGGGAGACGTGGGCCTGGAACACGGCTGGCAGAAATCACACCCCCGTCTGTCTGAGCCAGTGTGTGTGGTTACCACATGCACCCCACACGTGGCCTTAACACGAAGCAGAAATACAACCACTGCCCAGCCTGCTTTGAGGGGAACCAAGTACTGCTTACACAGAATAGTGTTGTTTTTAACAATTTGAACACTGGCTTCTACCCACATTTTAATTAACCCATAGGTGAACATGGGGTGCTTTTAGGTGAAGCATGTTCATCGTTTATCTTCCCAATAATGTCATTCATTGTTCATTAAATAAATGGTTTTATTAGGCATGTATAAAATGGGACTGAAAAAAATTAAGTTTGTGTGCATCTACTGTTGGTATCAACGATCTTATGTACTACAGGGGCTTCACCCTCCAGTTCCTGACTTGCCCAGTTGCAGGAAATCTTCCAGTGCACCTCATGGGTGGTTCCCCCAGTGATCACTGTGGACCAGTCATCACATGAAGCATGATTTTTTCAGGCCTGTCCCAAATCCCACGTCTATTATGATCTAGGATGAATTAGATTCTGAAGTACACACTGATAAAAGCCTAGTACATTTGACCAGAATGTATTTTATCCTGGTTGATTAGAGAGTCAGAAAATGTCCGTTTGAATGGGAGCAGGCCTTCTTTACTACAGCATCAGGTTATCCTCAAATGATTCCCTTGACTGCCAGGAATAAACTTCTGTAGCTTGAAAAACAATCTTGGAATTAAGAATGTCACATTTGGAGAAAAATGTGACTTTTCCAGGACTGAAATCTGGTTTGGAATATTTTATTGGCCAATTCTAATTCTTAAGTTGTATTGTAGTTTCACTGTTAACCTTATTAGTATGCTTTATTCTTATGATATATGTACTTTTATAAATATCAAATATTAATATTTAAGGAAGAAATCAGATTGGGTGTTTAGGGCCTAGTTTGTTCAGTCTGTGTTCACCATTTCATTCATTAACTCGTTCATCAGTATGTTGTTAAATGACATGTGGTTTGGGCAGGATTAAAGATAAGCGAGGTGTTCTGTGTCCTTAGACTTGCAATGAAAATTACAAAGTACAAAACCAATGTTTTTTGGCTCCCGCCGGCCATGTAAAGCTTAGTGTGACTCTCCATCCTCCCGCTTTCAGATGGTGGCCGGCTGAGATCTGCAATCCCCGGTCTGTGCCGCTCAACATCCAGGGCCTCAAGCACGACCTGGGCGACTTCCCCGTGTTCTTCTTCGGCTCTCACGACTACTACTGGGTCCACCAGGGCAGAGTGTTCCCTTACGTTGAAGGAGACAAAAGCTTTGCTGATGGACAGACCAGTATTAACAAGACCTTCAAAAAAGGTACATCGGATGACGTTCACCGTGACTCAGAACCGACACCCCTGTGTTGATCTCTCCGCACTTCTCACTTGCAGAGGACATGTTTCTGGTGTTAGGGAGTTTTCACCAGGTGTTATGACCTGGGGTCCATAGTTTCCCGTCATCTTAGAACCACCTCACAATCCAGTCGTTTAGAAAAACTCGTTCAGTGTAGTAGACTGTGCTGTGTGTGTGAAAGAAGTTTCCTCAGTGATCTTACTACAGACGTAGAGATTTTTCTGGAAACGCAGAGTCTCCTTAATTAAGTGAAGCACCTTTACCATAGAAGAGTAGTAAACACTTCCCGTGAAGAGCCTTACAGCTGTTTCTGTGTAAAATTTTTTGTTGTCTATTTTTTTTTAACTTCTTTTGCTGTGTATTGAGGTATATCTGGTCAACAAACAATGTTGTGATGGTTTCAGGTGATTCATATCCATGTATCCATCTCCCTCAAATTCCCCTCCCATCCGGGCTGCCACATAACCTTGAGCAGAGTTCCCTGAGCTACACAGTAGGTCCCGGTTGGTTATCCATTTTAAAAATGGCTGTATGTTCATGTCCATCCCACACTCCCGAACTGTCTCCCCACCCCCTGGCAGCCATTAATTCGTCTCTAAGTCTTACCATCTGTTTTTGCAACAAGTTGACAGCAAGTTGAGCTTTCTGGGGAGGAGTGAAGTGAGTTTAAATCTGGTACAAGGTGAAAAGCTGCTCTCCGGTTCCCGTGGAAACCCCTGACCACTGAAGGGGGCCCTCTCTTCCCAGGTGGCAGCTTGCGCAGAGCAGTGCTCAGCTGTAACGTGTCATATCCCATCTCAGTGTCGCTCTTTCCTGGTGGTAAATGCTTCCTTCCAGGACATAATTTTAAACAGAAAACCTCAGATCCCATTCAGTGCATGGGGACAGCAGGGTAAAAACAACTCTCCTCGTGGTTTTTGTTTATTTGGTTTGGGGTGTTTATATGCTTTGTCTGGTCTTATTGGCAGCATTGGAAGAAGCTGCAAAACGTTTCCAAGAATTAAAAGCACAAAGAGAAAGTAAAGAAGCACTGGAGATTGAAAAAAACTCAAGAAAACCCCCTCCATACAAACACATCAAAGTGAGTCTTCACCCACGAAAACGCTGGTATTGGACAGACAAGGTGAAGCTGCTCTCTTAGTAGTTAGAAGGCCCCGACTGACTTGTAAAACCTTTATGCTGATTACGGCTCAGTCTGTGCAGAACAACCTGACAGCTTCTGCCGGAGCATCCACTGGGAGCCGAGGCTGTTGCCCCGGGAGGGTGGGGGCTTTGATGAGCTTGCTCCTCAGCCTGTCCAGTAACCAACAAGAATGTAGGGATTTAGCCCCCTTTTTTCCAGAGAGCCAGAGCTGTTTTCAACTTTATGAAATCGTCATCAACTGGTAGGAGGGAAAAACAGAGGATAAATGAGGGCTCACATCAGGTTTTGGTATTTTTGTCAGCTTAGGAGAGGCAGCTGTTAATCTCAGCTTACTCAACTTGGGAAATCTTGACCAGGATAAAGAGCCTTTCTCGGGGTGACCCCACGGGCAGTGGCGGGGCCAGGCGGGCCTGGGTGTCTCCGGCGTCCTGTTCAGATTCCTCCCTCCCGCTTGTGGTTTTGTTGCCAGGCCAACAAAGTGATAGGAAAGGTGCAGATCCAGGTGGCGGACCTGTCGGAGATCCCCCGCTGCAACTGCAAGCCGGCCGACGAGAACCCGTGCGGCCTGGAGTCCGAGTGCCTGAACCGGATGCTGCAGTACGAGTGTCATCCGCAGGTGTGCCCGGCGGGCGAGCGCTGCCAGAACCAGTGCTTCACCAAGAGGCTCTACCCGGACGCCGAGGTCATCCGGACCGAGCGCAGGGGCTGGGGCCTCAGGACCAAGAGGAGCATCAAGAAGGTAGCGCGGGGCGGGCGGCGCTGGGGCGGCCCGGGCCGTGCCTCGGAGTGGCAGTGAGGGCTCGGGACACAGGGACCCGTCCTGCCGTTCTGGAGCTTCTCAGGTTGAGAGTTTGGTACTTCTGGAGCAAGTAAGAAATGGTTAGAAGAGCAGGCAGTAAAGAATCTGCCTGCAGTGCGACCCGGGTTTGGTCCCTGGGTCGGGAAGATCCCCTGGGGACCGCAGTGGCTACCCACTCCAGTACTCCCGCCTGGAGAATCCCGTGGACAGAGGAGCCTGGCACGCTGCAGTCCGTGGGGTCACAAAGACTCAGACACGACTGAGTGACTTTCACTTTTCCTGTGATCAGTCAAAAGGAGGAGAAGGGACATTGGTCATTCTAACCGAAATATTTTTTACTTGTTAAACAAACTAGATTTAACATAGGTAAAAGGAAAAATAGTAAAGTTAAGACCATACTGGACAGAAACTAGCAACCCCAGGATTTTGCTCCAACATCGTAATTATCCATGAAGCCCCGGTCAAGGCACTTAACCCAGGGGTCTCCAACCTCTGGGATCTAATGCCTGATGATCTGAGGTGGAACTGATGTAATAATAATAGACATAAAGTGCACAATGAAATGTAATGCCCTTAAATCATCCCCCCTCTCCCCCATCCATGGAAAAATTGTCTTCCACGAAACCAGTCCCTGGTCCCATAAAGGATGAGGACTGCTGACTTAACCTCTCTGAGTCTCAGTTCCTTCATCTCTAAAATGGACATAATAAGCCCTGCCCGACATGTGTAAGAGATGTGGATAGTCTCAAATTAGATCGTATATACAGAGCAACTAGAAAAAGTTGAGATCTTTAATACTTATAAATTATCTTCATTCTTATACTTTGAGGTAATTCTTCAAAGCAGTCTGTTTAACACAGGAAGTGCATGCCCATTGTGGAAAACATTTTAATCCAAATAACTCAATAATTGAAAATCACCAATAAATCCTACTATTCAAACAGTGGCTCTTAACCTTTAGAGACCCTGAGAATCTTCCAGGGTCCTTGTTAAAATGAGTGTCAACTGAAATATTGGTGACAGGCCTAAATAATCTGTTTTTTAAAAATTTCATCTTCTCCACCTACCCCCCCCCACCCCCACCATCACCTGCTGATGTATAGAACTTGGAGCCATATTCTCTAAGAGAAGATGGGCCTAGTGGGAATTTAAAATTACTCCTGGCATTTTTCTGCCTTTAAAAAAAAATCACCTTTATAATGAAAGGCTATATAACATAGAACAGAAACTCAATACAAAAAAGATAATAAAGAGTGAAATTCCTCAATTCCTGTCCTGCTTACCAGAGAAGACCATTGTTCATAAGTTGGTGTGTAGCCTTTTAGAACTTTTCTGTGCAGTTAATACACACAAACGGAGAGAGGACAATAAAAGGAGACCATGCGAGTCCAGGTGGTGTGGCCTAACCGGGGTGGTTGAGCAGGAAAGAAGTGGTTGGACTTCTGACATTTCGGAGGCAGTGCCTGCAGGATTCGCCAGGGCCTTGGGTGTGTGGATTGGGTTGCTTGATCAAAGGCTGTCTGCATTTAAAGTGTCATCATATAGGGACTTCCCCGGTGGTCAGTGATTAAGAATCCAGCTTGCAATACAGGGGACACGGGTTCGATCCCTGGTCTGGGAATTAGGATTCCGCATGCTGCTGAGCCCACTGCCACAGCTAGAGTCCGTGCACCACAAACAGAGATCCCACATGACGCAACGAAGGTTGCCATGCCACAGCTAAGACCCGACGCGGTCAAATACGCATTTTTTTAAATGTCACCATATAATGCAAACATTTTGATACCATTTTAATGCCCTGCATGTCACTTGCAGGTTTTAACTTATGGTTTCAGGGGAGTTTGTGGAGCCATCCTGAAATCTACCCAATTTAATACAGTGTTGACACCTTCTAATAATAGTTACATTTATTCTAAACCATGTTCTAAGTTACTAAATTAATGATATAATCAAAAGAGAAGAAAATACCAGTCAGGATTACTCTGCCCTTTAGCACCTGAGGAATTGCTGGTGGAAGGCAGTTGGTCATTTACAAAAGAGCTGAACTTACATAGTCTCTTAACAGCATAGTCAAGAAGACTGTAGCAATGTGGAGAAGGCTTGTTGGGTACACTCAGAGACAGGAGCCCAGTGGGAGACTGAATGTACACCATCATCAGTCCCCTTCTTTTCACACATAACAGATTCCTAAAAACGTGTGCCAGAGTTAAACAAGGGACTTCCTGTTATGAAGTGATTTCTTTCTTAGAAATTTAAAACATGTGTGCGTGCTAAGTCACTTCAGTCGTATCCAGCTGTTTGCGATCCTATGGACTGTAGCCCACCAGGCTACTCTGTCCATGGGATTCTCCAGGCACCAACACAGGAGTGGGTTGCCATGCCCTCCTCCTCCGGGGATCTTCCCAACCCAGGGATCTAACCCACATCTCCCCCGGCTCCTGCATTGCAGGCAGATTCTTTACCACCGAGCCACTAGGAAAGCCCTAAAAAAAATTATATTAAATACTAAATTAAACTGTCTTTTTGCTGTTGCCTTTAAGGATAGATTTCTAGCAATTAAAATTTTATTTATTTATCTATTTATTTATTTTGGCCATGCCTCATGGCATGGGAGATTTTAGTTCCCCGACCAGGGATTGAACCTGCGCCTCCTGCATTGGTAACATGGAGTCCTAACCACTGGACCGCCAGAGAAGTTCCAGATTTCTACCTTTTTAAAAGTTCTTTATTTTGTTATTTTTAACCACACTTGAATTCACAGTTAATGGTTTTAAGTCCAGTAAGCAACTCTTTGAGGCTAAAGATTTGTCACTTTTTAGATGCCTAAAATATTTCTTTTACAAAATAACTAGACACATTTATTCACAACCATATCGAGTTGACAAGACTTAACACGCCTCGTTTGATATCAGCACTTTGTCTTTTCAGTATTCGCCAGTTTTCATAGAATAGTAAATAGAAACCATAACACATGGTTTCAGACCTTTAAAAGCCACAGAAACCTTTCTTCAAATGAAACCTTGACTTGAATCTCAAGTGTATCAGACAAGTAAGGTGGAGCTGATTTGGTCTGAATTCCCCTCTATTCGGTCTTCAGTAAGGAAAACTCGCCATAAACTAAAGTGACGCTAGGTGGCAGTGCAGCCAAGATGGCGATGAGATCTGCCTGGGCGGGCAGTGACCGGGGACAAGGGCAAGATGTTTTCAGCAGCCGAGGTCCAAGTCCGAACCGCGTGAAGGGAAAGCCATTCAGGGCCTGCCGCGCACAGCACGCGCCTTGCAGAGCTGTCTTGTCACGGCGTCGCAGGCAGAGGGCAAGCGCGGCTCCCTGTCGGAGCCCGTCCCACCGGTCACAGTAGGGATGGGAGCCCCCAGAAGCGCGCTTGTGTGGTAGCCAGGCCCAGCCGAGACGAGCTGCAGCTGCTTGAAGCAGACGGGCCCTTGCCCACGTCCCCAGTGGCCAGCTGGCCAGCCGCCCAGGCTCACCCACCATCATCTCCCTTCTCTCGTACCAAAGTCACAGTCTTGTCTTTTTATCGGTGGGAAAAGGCCAAGTATCCATACATAAGGGCGTTGGCTTATGCTCTTAATGACTCAGAATCAGAAAAGACACTACAGCGCATCTCTGTAGATGACTGATGCTCTCAGTTCTGGGATGCTGAGCGGTGAGCCTGGCTGCTGAGAACTCGGGTTGGGGACTGGGGGAGGAACACAGGTCTGGTAAAAACAATAGCAAATACATATTAATTTACTCCCTGAAGACATTTCTCTGCCTTGGAAATGTATTTTTAACACCAAGAAATCCTATAGTTAATGCTGTTGCCCTAGATTGAATCAGCCAAGTCTTCGAGGTGAAAGGGTGATTCATGATTATGCATTTATAAACATGAGAGGTTGAATGTATGGTATTTACACTTATTTTAAAAGGGGGCTTATTACTACACACCTGTTAGAACAGCAGAATGAAAAACAGTGACAATCCCATGGGCTTCTCTAGTAGCTCAGCTGGTAAAGAATCTACCTGCAATGCAGCAGACCCCGGTTTGATCCCTGGGTGGGGAAGATCCCCTGGAGAAGGCAATAGCAACCCATTCCAGTATTCTTTCCTGGAGAATCCCATGGACAGAGGAGCCTGGTCGGCTACAGTCCACGGGGTCACAAAGAGTCAGACACAACTGAGCGCACACATACCACATGCTGACGCGGATGTGGGGAAGCCAGCTCTCCCATACATGGGGAGTGTGTGGTGGGAACTCAAAATGAGCCAGCCACTCTGGGAAATAGTTCGGCAGTTTTCTAAAAAATTAAACATATGCTCACCATATGACCCAGCATTTATCCCAGAGAAATGAAAACCTTTGTCTACACAAAAACTTTATCAAAATGTTCACAGCAGCTTTATTTGGTAACAAAAGCTTTGTTACTCAGCAGTAATGAAACAATAAACTATTGATACCCGCAACAGCTTGGCTAGATCTCAAGGGAATTAAGCTAAGTTTTTCTTTAAAAAGCCAATCTCTAAAGGTTACATATTGTGATTCCATTTATAGAGCACCCTCAAAATGATAAAACTATAGGGTTGGGAAAGGTCCTACTGTTTAGCCCAGGGAACTGTATTCAGTATCCTGTGATAAACCATAATGGAGAAGGATATAAAAAAGAGAGCCTGTGTGTGTGTATGACTGAGTCAGGCTGCTGCACATCAGAAGTTAACACAGTGCTGTAAGTCAGCTACACTTCCATAAAATATAACTAAGAAAAAAACCATAGAGTTGGAGAACTAATGAGGGACGGAGGATGGGCGTGGTTATGAAGGAGCGGTTGGGGCATCTGTGTTGACAGGGAAGATCGGTATATTGATTGTGGTGGTGGCTCCCTGACTCCCCACCTGGTAGAACTCCACAGAAACGCACGCATGTACACATAACAACACATATGCACACAAATGAGTGCATGTGAAATTGTCAAAATCTCGTCCCAGTGTCAATTTTCTGGTCTTATTTTGTATCGTTCTATTTCCAGGAAGGTTTTGGGTAAATTCTCTTGAGTTACACATGTGGTATTTTGGAATGCTTTCTAATACAATACACTAATTGGTCCTCTTCATGTTGCATGCTCCTCTCCAGGGTGAATTTGTGAATGAATATGTTGGCGAATTAATTGATGAGGAAGAATGCAGATTGCGAATCAAGCGAGCCCACGAGAACAGTGTAACTAATTTTTATATGTTAACTGTTACCAAGGTAAAATTGCTTTTTTTTTTTGGTAAGAACAAAGGATTTTTTTTGGTTTAGTCCCATAGTCTTAGGTTGAATTCAGTTTCCTTCCTCTAATTCGGTTTCGTTTCAAGCAAAACATAATGGTCTGCAGGAGCCAGTATGCTTCCCGCTGTAATATGCTCATTATACCAGAATACAAACCTGAGGGATTGCCGCAGGTCACGTGACACGGCGCCGTGCGTGAGAGGGTGACCAGCAACACGGTTAACACACCTGGATTTGAGCCCCAGCTCTTAGTCACTGGAAGACCTGGTCCTCAGTTTGCTTATCACCAAGGGAGAGAGTCACCTCTGTGATTCTAAGTTACAAACCACCAGGAGAGTTCTGCTTCAGCAAAAAAAATCCTAACTGTAAATCATTCTGTATATTTAGACTTTTTTTTTTTTAATGAGTCAGGAAAAAGGAATAGAGTCAAAAGAGACAGTAAAGCTTCTGATTTAATACATGCAACTGTGAATGTTACTTGAAGCACATCACTGCAAAACCTATTTTATTGAATTTCTCCAACAGTCCTCTGATTTATAGGTGACGAGAAACTAGGTCCAGCCATGAGAAATAATGTGTTGAATATCTTGTTACCGCTTAACGAAGAACCTGGACTAGTACCTGTGTTTCCTGTGTTCCAGGCTCTAAAACTGAATCAGAATAGTATTAAAAGAACTAGAAATCATTGAAGAGTATTAGTTTAACTGTTATGTCACTGAACGTTTTACCACTTTCACGAACAGATAATTTAGAAACATAAAATGCCATTTATTCATGGCTGCCTACCGCCCCCTTATCTCCCAGCCCCACTGCCGGTGACCCCTCCGGCCCTCCGGACAACACTGGGGGGCTCCGCCCTCCAGAGCCTTTCTGGATTATCAGAGTGTAAATTCAGGGAGCCAAAATGTTGGGCTTCTTAAGATACCTTGAACTTTTATATAAGTAAATGTAAACGACAAAGATTATATTCCAGACTCTAGCGTTTCCATCAACCAAATCTCCAAGTCTTCGTGCAGAGAAGTGTCTCACTTCTCCTCCCTCTCTCTTTGTGGCCTAAGTTCTCATCAATCAGTGCCCCCAGACCCCAGCCCCACTTCTCACTCAGAGCAGGGGGAGAGGGCTGGCAGCAAACCACCATCATCCCCGTCTCAATTAGCGTCCCAGCAGAGCGCGCTCTGCTCAGAAAATACCTTTCCTTCAGCCCCACGGCCAGCTGACCTTCTAAGTGGCGTTATCTGCGGTCTGTTTCTAGAAACAAACTTTAAAAGAACCCAGACTTCACGTTGTCTTACTTCCTCTGACCTGGTCTCCACGTAGAGAAGAGGACTCAGTCACTCGCCCCAGGAGCACATCTGTGAAGCTGTAGGTGGTCAGGCCTCGCCTGGCGGCACCCGGTGCTGCCCTGTGGCTCTTGCCTGAGTTGGGGGTTTCTCCGACACGCTGATGCTCAGTTTTATGTCAAAGGAGCTCTCTCTTCCTTTCTTTTCTTTCTGAAGGACCGTATCATTGATGCTGGCCCGAAGGGAAATTATTCTCGCTTTATGAACCACAGTTGTAATCCGAACTGTGAAACCCAAAAGTGGACCGTGAATGGAGATGTTCGCGTTGGGCTTTTTGCTCTTTGTGACATTCCTGCAGGTAAAAGGAACTTAACTTGCTCCCTCCCCCAGGACACTCTTTAAGTTTTGACGCTCACGTATTTATTCAAATAAGATAAAGAGCCGTGTTTAGAATTATCTGCCATTAGGAAGTAAAACTCTATATCCTGCAAAAGGGAGATTAGTAGAAGTAAATTCGTCCTCCAAATGATTGCTGTCTGTGTAATGTAAGCAGATGTTTAAACTTTTGTTTTCTTTTTCTTTTTTAATTTAAAGTAATGAGCCTGCGTTAACATCAGCTGGTTTCCTGGCCTGTTTGTGGGAGCTTTCTTGTTTTGTTTTTTAGTTCGAAAGAGCATTCTGTTACAAATTAGACATAAAAAGCTTTTTGAAGCAGAGTCATTGCTTTTATTTTTCCTTACCCATCCACCATCATAACAGCAGAACTTAATTTCCCCTTTGTTAGAAAAATGGGTGGGAAGGGAAATGCCGTAACTGAAAGGGATTTAAACTGTGTTTCTAGCGCTCACTGGATTGCTGAGGCCCAGCCAAAGGAAGCTTTGGACCTCCTAGTTTGAATCCCTGGGTCTTCGGTTTGTATAGTAAACCTGCATTTTGAACTCTTTTTCTGATCCTAATGTAAGATTAGCTACTTACACATTAGCTGCTGAACATGGTATGGTTGTGACAATTCCACAGTCATATTGTTCACTTGTACACTAGGTGTGAATTTGTTTTAGAAAAAGAGGCCCGAACTAGAGCCCATTTTTCTTGAGCACAGATTTCAGATTCTCAGTCTCTTTCATGGTGTTTGACCGCTTCAGTGGAAAGGCTATGATGGCCTTTGTTGTTTCTTTTTGCTTTAATCTTTGGCGGGTGGGGATGTTTTCCTCTAGTTTTGTTTGTTTGTTTGTTTTCCTTTCCCCATCACTGCCTTCAGTGTGGAACAAGGAAGAGGGAAGGGTCTTCACGTCAGAATTCTGTCTCTTTTTTCAGTGTGAGGCTGTGTCTTTGATGGCTTCTCTCTTCCCCGGGACTTGAGTATGAACGGTTCTCTCTCTTGTGGCCTAGGGATGGAGCTAACATTTAATTACAACCTGGACTGTCTGGGCAACGGCAGGACGGAGTGCCACTGCGGGGCAGACAACTGCAGCGGCTTCCTGGGCGTGCGGCCCAAGGTCAGTGGTGGGGAGGGCGCTGTTGGAGAACCGTCTCAGGAAGAGTGGGCCAGATGGTTTAGTGTGTGGTCCATCGGTTGTGTCTACCTGGAGTTGAGACGCCAAGTCCCCACTGGAGTATATCTCAGTAAGAACTGTCAGGTTCTGAACATGTTTGTATTTCTGATTGAATTGGAAGTTAGCAGGCTCCTTTTCAAGAACATTAAAAAAAAAATTCACCATACCCTAAAACCCATGCAATTACTCACTTTAAATTGGTGGGTTTTATGGTTTGTGAATGATATCTCAGTGTTTTTGCAATTTTGAAAAAAAAAGCACCTATTCAAAAGTCAATGAAAATGAAGCATTGTTTTTGAAATAGAACAGTGTTCTTTTTCTTTTTAATTTGGCTGCACCAGCTCTTTGTTGCAGCACATGGGCTCTTTTAGTTAAAACATGTGGAATCTAGTCCCCTGACCAGGGATCGAACCCAGGCCCCCTACATTAGGAGCACAGAGCCTCATCCACTGGACCACCAGGGAAGTCCCAATGAAGCCTTGTTTTTCTTTCATTTCTGTTACGGGACAAGCCCTTCTGGAGTTTTAGCTAACTGGACAACAGATGGATTTACGTGAACCTGAGGTCGTAGGATTTTCCTTTTCCGTAAAGCTTCATGCGCTGTGATCGTTAAATCCATGATCCCTCTTTCCCGCCAGTCGGCATGTGCCTCCACAGCTGAAGAAAAGGCCAAAAATGCTAAGTTAAAGCCGAAGCGACGAAAAATCAGAACCGAGCCCAAGCAGCTGCACGAGGACGTCTGTTTCCAGTGTGGGGACGGCGGGGAGCTGGTCATGTGCGACAGGAAGGACTGCCCCAAGGCCTACCACCTGCTCTGCCTTAACCTGCCGCAGCCGCCCTACGGTGAGCACCCCCGCCCACCGCGGTCCAGCCCCCGTGGGCCGTGCCATGGGAAGCGGAGGGGACAACGGCCAGAGCAAGCACCTCCCAGTGCGCGGGGGGGATGCCCGTGGACGCAGGGCTGGGGTCTTGTGTTCCCCGAGGTGGGCAGCTGGCCCCTGTGGTGTGGAACTGGGGGCAGAGCTCACAGCCACCCTGCCGGGACCATGCAGACCTCTCGTGGGCCAAGGCCCGGAGCTGTGGTCAGCCGGACGCAGCCTCCAGCCAGAGCGGCAGGTGGGAGGTGGCGTGTCTGGTGGGTGATGGACCTGGGCACTCACTGAGCTCCGTCCTTCTTCCCGCCTCCCCAGGAAAGTGGGAGTGCCCCTGGCACCAGTGTGATGAGTGCAGCGCTGTGGCCATCGCCTTCTGCGAGTTCTGCCCCCGGTCCTTCTGTAAAGATCACGAGAAGGGGGCGCTGGTGCCCTCTGCCCTGGAAGGCCGGCTCTGCTGCTCGGAGCACGACCCTGCGTCCCCCGTGTCCCCCGAGTACTGGAGCAAGATCAAGTGTAAACTGGAATCACAGGATCACGGAGAAGAAGTCAAAGAGTAAACGGGCGGGGAAAATGTCCTTCTTTTTATTTAAAGGGAAAAAAAGGAGAAGAAAAAAGTAGAGGACGCATCAGTGCAAGAAGAGACCGCTGCGATGCAGGCAGCCTTGGCCAGCAGCGCCGCCTCGCGAAAGCAGGAGCAGGGAGCCGGTCCGCAGGCCGAAGCCGGTCATGGGCTCTGCTGTTTTCAGTTCTGTCGGTTTGGGAATTCCTTTGTGGAGGGTTAGATTCACTTGGTCTTTTCTTGCCCTTTTACTGTGCTCCAGAGCCTTTGCAGCTGGGAAAAAAAGAGCTGTCTTCGCTTTTTAAAATAAGAACAGAGAGAAAAGAAAGTTTTTTGTTAATGAGATAAATTTAAAGTCTAGGATGTGTTCCTTGGGTGTACAAAAAAAAAGTAGCCCTCATTCCTTTATTTATTTTCATTTTTTAAGATTCTGAGACGCATAGTTCAGATAGTCTGATCAGTGTATGTGTATACATGTGTGTTTTAAGTAGGAATTGCAGAAAGCCCTCTAGAGAAGGGTCTGGCGGTGTCACAGGCCCCTCTCCCGGGCGGGAGGGCGGCTGGCTTTGCTTTCCCTTCCAGGTGTCTCTCATGGTCTTAGAGATGGCTCTGTGGGAGGACTGCACCTGGCCTCCTGAAAACAAAAGCCCTCAGCGGATATTACATCTATGGTCTCACACTCGGCGGGCTTTCTGATGTGACTTTACCTAGAAAGGTATGTGATGTGGTTGCTGGTTTTTCCTTCTGGAGGAAACTGGAAGCGGATGGTCTCACCGAGTCTGAAATGTTCTCCGATGATAATGGGTGTTTTGGTGAAGTGCATTTATGTGGTATGTGAATGCAGGGTTCGAATGGACATTCCTGTTATCCTGGGGCACTGGTAAAGGCAGCTAAAGGCAGATGAAGGGCACGGACCAAAAGTCGGGTCAGAGGAGCACCCTTGTCTGTCCAGTGTGCTGTGGACCCTGGTCTGACTTGGAGAGAATGTTGGGCGTTTTATTTTCCGTCTCCCAGTCAAACAACCCCTTTATCAACTGACCACTCAGTTTCTTGATGGAAACTACACAAATGAATTTGAATTCGTGTGATTTGAGTAGCTCTTTCTGTTTAACTCTGCATTTGAGGGCAAAAGGGGTCGGGGCATTCCCCAAGTGACCTGTAAATTATCCAGTCCTTAGACTTGCCCCCACCGGGGAAGGGAGGCACTTGTACAGGGTAGGTAAGGCCACATAAACGCACTTCATCGCAGGAAGCACTTAGGGAGAGCTCCCGAGAAAGCAGTATTGGCAAGAATAGACGCTCGTGAAGCGGACTGTCTGCCCACACAACGCCCTTGCTTGTAACGCTTAGGAATATGTCTACTCCAGGATTCCCTGTGTGGATCCATTAGTCCTGTCAGACCTTGTTGTAACACTGTACTAAGTAGAAGTCTAGGGTTAGCTTGAATGAACGTTAATTTTCTCTGTGAATTTTGACTGCTTACAATTGCCTGTACCTGGCAGCATTTATTTTCCCCCCCGAAGTGCCCAGTGACCTTACAAAAAGGCTCCACAACATCCCTTCAGTTGTGCTGTGTGTCCCCTTTTTTCTTATCAATTTAGAGCTCTTCTCTAGAAAAAAGAAAAAAAAAATCTGTTTCGTGCCTCTTTTTTTTTTGTATGTATATGTGCAATTATACTGGATTTTTTTTGTTTAAAAAAACAAAAACAAAACAAAAAACAAACACTACAGTTCCTTTACTTAAGCTCCTAAACTGCCATTTGCGTGATTCCAGCAAATAATTTTGAGGTAACTTATTGAGCCTCCAGTAATTCTATTGATTAGATACGGTCTCAAAAGAAAGAGCAAGATAGAAGATGCTACATGTGTTACCAAATGCGACTGCCGCCAGTCACATGAATTACAGCTCACCAAAACACTAATCTTTGCTCTTGAGCAACTATAGAGTTTGATGTCCTTTTAAAAAAAAATAATTTAAGAAAATCTATGTTTTATCATACTAAAACTTTATTTTATATATGTATATGATAAACATTTGCTTTTCTAAACTTACTAACATGAAGGATTTCCTTTAATATTTGAACTGTAACTCGCGTTGAATCAGTATCCAACATGAAATCTTCTTGCTTTGTTTTGGACTTAGTGCTATTTAATATCTGACTTTTATATGGTAAGCCAGGGTATATCCTGTATACTACAAATACCTTAGGTTTAAGTATTTTTATGCAGCTTCTGCATTGTGTCACATTTTGTTTGTGTATCTGTAACAGAGCTCCGCTGAGAGTTTTCTGATTTGGGGTGGGGGACAACAGGGTGGGCAGGTGGGGCGGGAGGGGGTGGCTAGCGGGACTGTTCTGCCATTTCAGAAATCAGGGTGGAAAGCAAAATTGCTGACTGCAGCTCTGGAGTCCCTGTCCGGGAATGTCCTCTAACAGTCTCAGAAGTGGTTTTAGTCCTGCCAGGGCCAAGGAGCTCTACTCACTCCTGCTGGCGTCACAGGTTCCCGTATTTTAAAGGTGCAGGCTGTGGAGGCAGCGAAAGAGTGAGGCGTGCTTTCTGTGTGAAGTATCCACCCATGCAGTGTGCTTGCTTACAGTTCGCCATGAAATGCTGCCACAGACACGCTGCTTACTCGCAGCCGGAAGTTGTTATTTGATTTGCTAACTGTGAAATCTAGGTGTAGTCAGACCGCAAATGGCTGGTTTTTAATTCTTATCTGAAAATGAAGTAACATCAAGCAGCATGGGATAACGGTGGTAATTTTTTTGAACCTTATGTTGGTTCAGAGAAAAAGTGAATGTTAATGTTTTTGATAATCGGCAGAACGCTTCAGAAACTGGGTCTGTAACAACTAGAGGTGAGATTCCAAACCTTCCAGGCCTTGGTGGGAGTCGGGAGCTGCCTGTCGCTTTTGGGGGGGCGGGGGGTAGGGGGGCTGCATTCCTGGAAGACGGAAGCAGCTGGAGGAAGTGAGTCACTTCTTGACTGTCTAATCAGGGCTACAGTTAGGAGTGAGGTGGGTTTTATTTTCATTTCTCTTTTTAACAAGTTCCCACCCTATCCTAATTCTCAAAAAAGCTCTGGCCTAAGCTATAAAATAGGCTGACTTTTAGAATCATTGAAACTTGGAGATTTCTATGTGTTCAAGTCAGGAACACATCTAAAGACTAAAAAAATAAAATAGGGAAGAGGGAAGGCTGCTCCCTGCTGCCATTTCCACGGAGTAGTAGGAAGCAGGTCTGGGAAGAATGCTGTGACGCCCACAACCTCGAGATAATCAGGTCAAGGACCCTCAGACAGGGCGGCTGTCAGACAACTTTCTTTCCTGATCGTGAAGCAGAGTTTCCTTACTTCATAGTAGCTTGTTGCGTGGTGTGTTCAGGCAGGGTCCAGCCCAGATCTGCAGTTTGGAAGGAAGCAGGCGGGCCAGCTGTGTGGAGCACAGGCTCTGGACTCCCAGGGATTTGTTGCTTGTCTCTCATTTCATTTTAAAACAGAAAGCTCTTCTTTAGCATTCACCTTAAAGTTAAGATGCTGCCGCACACCATGTCCCATTAGGATGAGAAAATTCGTCTCCGTGGCGTGCTGACAGCTTGGGAAGCGCACACCAGTTGTTCTTCTGCAGAAGGGACAGCATGAAGGGACAGGGGAAGTTGCTCGATTGACGAGCAGTGCAAATTAGACTTGAATTACTTCTTAAAAAGCTGGTGTGTCTAGATCCCTCGGGTCGGAGCTGCAGCTGCAGTGATCACATGAAGTGATCACTCGGAACAACTTCCTTCGGCCTCAAGCCACCTAGACTTGGGCTTCCCTGATAGCTCAGCTGGTGAAGAATCCACCTCCAGTGTAGGAGACCCTGGTCTGATTCCTGGGTTGGGAAGATCCCCTGGAGAAGGGATAGGCTACCTACCCACTCCAGTATTCTTGGGCTTCCCTGGTGGCTTAGCTGGTAAAGAATCCGCCTGCAATGGGGGAGACCTGGTTTCGATCCCTGGGTTGGGAAGATCCCCTGGAGAAGGGAAAGGCTACCCACTCCAGTATTCTGGCCTGGAGAATTCCATGGACTGTATAGTCCATGGGGTCACAAAGAGTTGGACACGACTGGGCGACTTTCGCCTTCTTTCTTTCACCTAGACTTGGTCTCTGGTTATTTGTAAACAAAGAAAGTGGAACTTACTTCCATTTCCAGATAGGCTCGGGAATAGACTTAATTAGATAGCTTTGCCATGTACTGACATATATGAAAGAGTTGGAAATTTGTATATACTGAAATCTACCAATGTTTATCTGGGGTGGGGTACTGGGAGAAATGGGGTTACAGTGGGGTGAGGGAGGGGAATTATAATGTTTACCACAGGTACGAAGTAGTCACTTTAACATTGAGACCTCTGCCTCATTGAATTCAGGTTTTTTAAGTACTTGAAACTCCTCAGATTCTCCTTGTTTTACAGTTATTTTTAAATTTATGAAGTAGAAAGCATTGTTTTGTACACTGTTTTGTCTCTTACCCTCTTGAACTTGAGTTAGAGGTGAAGTTCTGCACATGGGAGCGTCCACAGTAGGTCTCTCAGATTCAGTGCATGTAGTCAGGGAAGAGACTCCTGCATGAAATACCAGCAGCATTTTCATGAGTATTTCCTATGTATGTTCTTTACTTTGTTATTTTGTCAACCCTATCCCCACGCACCTCTTCTTTCCTTTTAATAGATGCCTGTGTAGGGGGGAAAAAAAAAACTTTGCACTTACGTTACACTCCTGAAATGCCGGGTGTGACCTGTGTGTTTCAAACCCATTTCCGTTCTTTCTGCAGTCAGTCCATGGCTTAAGTGACAAGTTCAGGTGCATGTGGCACGTTTGTACGAAGGGAGAGGAGGTAGAGAAATACCTGTCCTTCAGGAGCATCTCAAAGTCATTAGCATGTAAGAGAAAGGGAGAAGAGGAATAGTTGCCAAAGTCCTTTATTCCAGTCCTTTGTCTTCTTGCATGACATCACTGCATCTGCTAATTGGCAAGAAAGCACCCTCGGGTTCCCCTTCCCCAGCCGCCAGACTTCTGATGTGTGCACACTGCCGTCAGTATCCATCAGATGACCTAGATGAGGGGTGTATATGGTGTAACTCTTGTCAGTTTAGAAGCAGACTGGATAAAATGTCCTTTTCCTTAATTGTCACTAACATTGCTCATTATCTCATTCGTGCTGTCACATGCCCTCCATGTTAAACAAGAAAATCATATCGCCACTGATAACTAAGATGCTAAATGATGATTGCAACTGGCTAATAATAAGGTTCTTTTTATATATAAGGGTGTGTGCATAATTGGAATTGACATGAGAAATCCATTTGTATCCACTTGTGATATTGCACAACAACCACAGATACCTACAGATTTTGTTTTCATTTCCTCGTGATCTTTATCTATGATAATGACCTTTGTAGATTGGTTATTTCTGTACTTTGTTTATCTGTAATAAACTTTGTAGATCCTGTGAAATGTTATTTTGCCTAAATCACTTGAGACTTGAGTCTTTAATAACAAAGCATCAATATTCACTAAAAGTCAATCTCTTTTATTAGAGTTTCTGTGATTTGGCTAGAAGCTCCTGATACTAAGGATTAGTGTTCATTTTCCCTGGGGGGTGATCCACTAGGGCATTACTGAATAATGACTTGATGTTGCCACATAGACTTCAAGATATATGATATTTTGGGGATTTTGTTGATTGGCCCATGTTTTATTGCATAGTGTGAAACGTTTAAAGCTTGGTTAACCTGTATATAGATAGGTTATTGTTGAGTAGTTACAGTGTATTAGGATTGCTTGTAATATTTAAGCTTCTTACTACTGTGTGTGCTGGTAGGAACATATAATTTTTGTACATTCTATTTACTGAGATGTTACCTTTTTTATTTTACAAATACTTTGGGATTCAAATTTTTTTTTTTTTTTGCTTCCGTGAGGATTAATTTGGAAAGATTTTTAATGACATTCCACTGATTTCAGATTTTGCTTGAGATTGACTTCAATAAATTGTCCTGTATGTTCCAAAATTAAATGTATGGACTTGTTCATTGCCACAACTTCTTGCTACAACTCAGTGACCAACAGGCCAACCTGGGCGGGAGGGGACCAGTGCAGGGTTGGCCGGTGGGCCCTGCAGCCCAGGTCTAGCGGAGCCGCGGAAAACGGCAAGGGACCTGGCAACGCAGCAACAGGAAACGCGCACTTTGCGCGCTTCCCGGGAGCAAAGGCCGAGTGAGTACGAAGCATCGGGGCGGCGTGGGAGGGCGGGTGGAGAGACACGCGGTGGGGGGAGGGGGGGGGGACACGACTCCTCCCTCCGCCCCGCCCATCTCCCGCGCGGCGCCCCGCCCTCGAAGCGATGCCCCGCCCATCTCCCGCGCGGCGCCCCGCCCCCGGCGCCGCCACGTCAGCCTTGAGCGCTCACCAGGCGATGGGCAAGGGGAAGGTGGCCGTCGCAGCCCTCGCGGCCGAGGTGGGCGTGCGGCTCGCGCTGTTCGCGGCCTTCCTGTAAGGACTTAAGCTCTGCCCCCTTCCCCGACCCCGGGCCTGGGCCCTCAGCCCCCCACCCTCCTTTCCGAGACCCGGCCGGGTTCCGCGCGAGCTTGCCGGAAGCCGCCGACGCTCCGCTCCTTTGTGTCCCCTTCAGAGTGACGGAGCTGCTGCCGCCCTTCCAGAGGCTCATCCAGCCCGAGGAGATGTGGCTTTACCGGAATCCGTACGTGGAGGCAGAGTATCTCCCCACCAAGCCGATGTTTGTGCGTGGAGAACCAGCCTGCCTTCTGACCGCGCTTTCAGGGCGTGGGCGGTCATCCCGGCTCCGCGGCGACGTTTATGGGAAGTTCCGTGCTAGACGGGGCTTCGCGTCGCCGTGCTTCTCGGCGGGGTTGAGCGGATGTCCCTCCGCTTTGGCTGGGGAGACACGTGCTGGGTGCAGTGCGCAGGGCAGCCGGGGGAGCTCGGGGCCCAGGGGGCGGCAGGCGGACCCTGGACGCCGCCCCTGCAGGGGAGCAGTTCAGGTCTGGTGTGTGACTTCTGCTGTCACTCCGCCCCTCTTGCTGTCGGAGGTCTTGTGTTTTCAAGCTGGTTCTGTTCTCTTTCGTGTGCTCAGCTCCGCTGTGTCCCGTGCAGGTCATCGCCTTCCTCTCCCCGCTGGCTCCCGTCCTCTTGGCCAGGTGTCTCAAGAAGGCGGATGCAGCCGACAGCCGGCAGGCCTGCCTGGGTAAGAGTGCCCCCCGCCCTCTGCCGTCGGGTCCCCCCCATGGAGCTGGTGGCCTCAGTGTGTGGAGGCCACGTGCTGCGAACCCCTGAGGTGACTCTGTCTCCCCTTTACCCCGCTTTCTACCTGTGAGCTGTGGGTCACCTCCCGGGTACACCTGTGGGCACAGGACTGTGCACCTGCGGGCGTCCTCAGGCTAGGCCGGACGTCCTCCCTGTGGCACCGCAGTGGCCACCAAGGCCCGCGTTCCTTTATGCTCCAGTCTGCCTGGAGGCCGACCACTCTGCTGTCCCACGAGACAGTGTCCCCTGTGGCTGTGCTGAACGAGGCAGGGACCTCTGCAGACCCGCCGACAGTGAATTTCTTTGCTTTGCAGCGGCCAGCCTGGCCCTGGCCCTGAATGGCGTCTTCACCAACACGATCAAACTGATAGTGGGGAGGTGAGTGCCCGAGCTGCCGTCAGCCCTCCCCCGTCAGGAGAGGGGGGTCACGCAGCCCCCGCCGCACCTTCCCGAGCCTCCTCTCTTAACGCTTCCTCCCTTCCCTCTGCCTCGGTCCCCCTCTGACTCTCCGGCTCTTTTCTGCTCAGAACAGCACATTTCCCAGTGCCACAGAGTGTGTCCTCCAGAGCACCCTGAGGAAGCTGCAGCATGGCTGACTCTCTCCCCTAACAAGTAATTATGTGCTGCAGCAGCCTTTTTTTCTTCTTCTGATTTAAATACTAACCTTGGAAAAATAAGCCAAACGAAAAAAAAAAAGAAAAATAAGGCTTTTCTCTTAGTGGTGACTATCCAGTCCAGTTTCACTGTTTTGCCTGGGATGCTATTTGATTGACAGTTAACAGGTTAATCGATGTCTAACACAACAGAAGAACAATTTCTGGAGTTGTGAATGATCCACGTTCAGACCTGGCGTATTTCTTCCAGGCCACGCCCAGACTTCTTCTACCGCTGCTTCCCTGATGGGCAAGCCCGTGGAGACTTGGTGTGCACGGGAGACAAGGCCGTGGTGAACGAGGGCCGTAAGAGCTTCCCCAGTGGCCACTCTTCCTGTATGAATACCATGTGAACTCTACATCTGTGTTTGGTTTTTTTTAATCATTGAAAACCCAAGGGAACTTGTGAGGATGGGAACATCTCACACACTCTTGTTCTTGTATCTAGAAATCAGAGAGCCCCCCTTCTTTAATAACAAGCTTGAACCTCAAGTATTAAACATTTAAGGACAGAGGAAGTAGTTTCCCTTCATGAAATTTGAACATTATTACTGTATTATCTGCCTAAATCCTGCAGTCTCGTGCTAGTCATAAAAATATTAACCAACCTTTATGGAAGAGTTACTATCTAGTCAGGTACTTCCAAAAGCATTTTAGATTCGTGTCTCATTTGACAGCATATTAGCCCAATGAGATGGGTTCTTTTTATGATTCCCATTTATACATGAGGAAACAGAGGCAATGGGAAGTGAAGTCCCATCGCTAGGATTCCAGAAACTCTTTTCCGGGTAAATGTCACTCACTTTGGGACATAATCCTTCATTTTCCCTTGTTTTCTCCTCCCTCATAACTGACAGTCGCGATCAGTGATCTACACCAGAAGCTACAAAAAGGGCTAAGAACATGTTCATAACCCTGTCTTCTTTTCCTTTAAAAGACATATACTGAGAGGTTTTCCCTCTTCTAGTTGCATTTGCCGGCCTGGGCTTCGCATCCTTCTATCTGGCGGGGAAGTTACACTGCTTCACACCACGAGGCCGAGGAAAATCTTGGAGATTCTGTTCGTTTCTGTCACCCCTACTCTTGGCAGCTGTGATTGCACTGTCCCGCACCTGTGACTACAAGCATCACTGGCAGGGTAAGTGAGGCGTCCGGGCTATAGACCCTCCACGGTTCTCCCATCATTTGTCCCCCACACGTGGCCTGGGACACACCCCCAGGTATCTGCTGAGTGAACAGACAAGTGCGTGGAGGATGGTCTGGATCTGAACTGAGAGTGTGGCTTATTGCTACATGGAAGATGGGAAAGCACACTGTTCCTTTTTTTTTTTTTTTTTTCACTGTTATCTTTTATTTTTTTTTTATTTTTTATTTTTTGAAGTCTTTATTGAATTTTATACAGTATTGTTTCAGTTTTATGTTTTGATTTTTTGGCTGTAAGGCATGTGGGATCTTACCTCCCTGACCAGGGATCAAACCCACAACCTCTGAGTTGCAAGGCAAAGTTTTAACCACTGGACTGCCAGGGAAGTCCCCACTGTTATCTTTTAAACAGATTACCAGAGAGGGACATCCTAATTTTCCCATTACTTTAAAGCATCATAAGTTCAGAAAAAACTCTTAAGAAATTTTTTACAACCAACCTCAAAGTTCAGTTTACTATCTTAAAAATCAACTTCACTGTCAAGGTTTTTGTTCAGTAATGGAAGTAAAATTTAAAAAACATAAAATTGTAATTAAACCAAAGAAATTTAAGTTGAATGATATAGTAAAACATCCAAATTACAGAGTATCTGCAGAGAAAGCCCAAGATTTAAAAAAAAAAAAAAAAAACACAAACAAAAAAGCTGCCAGTATTAGCTAGAGGCCCTTAGGAGCTGTTCTGAAGGATAAACTAAATTTTTGCGAAGAGAGGCAACTCCTGGAGAGTTTATTCCTTCCTCTAGAACCCTTTGAATGGTGATGAGGGGTTTTTCATAGTATTCAATGAACCTGTTATTCTTCCAAACTAAAATAACTCAATGTAGTGAACTCAGAAAATGTCTTGTCACACTTATTTAACTAAAGATGTGTTTTGATTTGGTGTTTAAGGAACAGCTTGATAATGCATTACAATAGTGCCGCTATATGATAAAACTAAGAAAATCCCCCAAAACCGTAACCCTGGAATGTAGGGGTTTTGCAGGCTAAACGAGTGGCCTTGGAGGGTCAAGCTCCCTCCACCGGCAAGCACAACCTGTGAGTGAGGGAAGGCCGTCTCCTGTCTTCACTCAGACGTCCTGGCTGGGTCCGCCATCGGCCTGGCGTCCGCGTACAGCTGCTACAGGCAGCACTACCCCCCGCTGACGGACGCCGAGTGCCACAGGCCGCTGCCCCTCAGCCCTGCTCTTCCCGCCGCGCAGAAGCAGCCCCGCAACCCGCAGCCCTTCTGTGTTTAGACACTGGAGCCGCCTCCCTGGAGAACAGGCCCATCGGCCCTCCTCTCCCCCAACGCCCAGGACAAGAATGTCTGACCTTCACCTCCTGAGACACAGGTGAGGACAGAAGCCCACAGGCTGGTGCGGTTTTGCCCCGGTGCACAGGGATTTATCGAGAGGGGTTGAAGTCCTTCTGCACTAGTGTTCGCCACGCATGGTCCCCCAACAGCGTACGAGTCTGGTCCACCGGACTGGTATCCCAAGGTCCAGTGTTTTCACATGTAACTTCAGTACGGTTCTTAGAAGGATTTTGTCACAAAGAACCATTTACATTAGCCTCACTTTATCCTAGACACTAGCATTGATTACCAGAACTTAATTTCCACTTTCCATAGCTCAGAATCTTAAAATCCAGGCCATGAGCTATTAAATTATTTTACTTCAGTTTACTTTCTCTGGTGGGACAATTCCACGCCTGAAATAGGAAAATGTCCAATTCTGACTAATTTACCACTGTTATGCTTATCCAAGTCCAGCTAAATAGTGCTGTCCCTTCTGAATTCTGTGAATATAAGTCATTTGATAATTTGTTGAATTACTGAGTAAACACAGTAAACAAGAAAACGGTCAGGAGCGTCGCTTCAGTACCAACAGCGGATGCCGGTCCCGGCCCCACCGGTGCTGAACCGAGCTCACGAGCCGCCCTGCCTGCAGTCACGGCTGCAGACCTGTGCGAACGCACCCACCCTGCCATGTGGCTGAGGCAGGAGAGGGTGCTCAGAGACTTAGCTGGAGGACAGACCAGCGGGTCCTGTGCTGTCCCCAGTGGGCCGTGAGGAACAGTTACGGGACGTCGTCAGAACTGATGCACAGGACCTGAAACTACCCTTCTCTGTATGCTGATCATACTTTAATATGACCTTGTTTTTTGTTTCTTTCTGTAACATTTTCAGTGCACCTTTTTCCTTATGTAAATGAAATATGCAAATAAAATAGTGAATGTGGGCTTTGCACTTAAAGTTCCATTTGAGAACTGAAACATTTCAAGTTAAACACTGGATTCCCCATCTGACATAAGTGACTCAACTGTCTCCAGCAGTGGCTGATGTTAATAATACCAAAGAGCTCTCAATATTTACCTTATAATCACCGTAGTTTAACAGTCAAGGGAAAAGAACCCGAATGTCAGTTCTTTGCCCAGTACTTTTTTAAAATTTGTTTTAGTAACACAGAGGGGAGGAGAAAATGGTTATTGTACTGATTCTCTTTGGTCTTTGATGGATGAGCCAGGTAGAAGTAGGCAACTGGTCAAATCGGTTTTATTTCAGTATTTACTAAAGTTTTAAATATAATCACATAAAAAACAAACATTTCAAAAAGTGCAAAATATTAGAAAGCTAATCAGTGCTATTAATCTTTCCATGCAAACAATCTCTCTTGCTGAGATAAGCAATACCAATTCTGCAGCTGGAAATATGTATAAAATGATACTCTACCATAGTTTAAAAATAGGCTTGGTCAAGAGATTGCACATGCTACAACTGAAGTTGTGCAAAAGATAAACAGCTGAGTAAGGAGTTTAAGCCCAGCTCAGCGCCCGGTGTGACGCATCCATGATGCCAACACAGGGGGCACAGGGCATAAAGCTCTTCTCCAGTCACCTGCCCTTCACCACCAGGAAGGAAACACTTCTTAGTACAAACAGTGGTTTATCTAACAATCCGGGGTGATGCTGTTCATCTTTGGTTACAGGGACTCACTCTTGCTTGTCCTTTGGCTTTCTCTTACAATTTACTTACTCTGTTAATAGGAAGAGTAAATTTAAATTTGAGGACAACAACTTGATGAAAGCTCCCCCTTTACATTGAATGCTACTTAATTCTCAGTGACCCTTATTTCGGTCTCGGAGTTTATGTAGTAAAGAAAGCATTTCATAGAGCTGAAACGTCTTAGTGGCTTGGTCAGCATTAGTCTGTAAGCAGATGGACACGGAGAGGCCAGGCTCTCAGCAGTACCCCAGCCTTATCTCTAGCGTGATGGTAACATTCCCTCTGCTGTCACAGAGATGGCCTATTAAACGCCGGGGGTCTGCTGTCACAGAGATGGCCTATTAAACGCTGTTAAACGCCGGGGGTCTGCGTTCACCCACCTCACCTGCACACTCTGACACTGCCTCTGCAGCAGCTGTTCCTAGCCCCACAGAGCCAGGATCCCCCTGGGCGGACCCACCCCTCCCCCGGCACTGCCTGTGCCGAGGCCTGTCCATTTGCTCCCTGCTCTGCGGGGACTCAGAGCGACAGCGTCTGTTTGAAGAGAACAGTCTTTAACACTCCCTTCACACAAGTTGATGTGGCAGATGGCTTTCACAAGTTGTTCCACCATGAACACACCACTAGAAGTTTTTATTCATCACTTCATAAGCAGTCAAAGCTGTGTAGCTGCAGGTTTTTCAGCGTTTATAACTTTAAACTTAAGAACTAACAAATAACTAGGTTGGACTTCATTTGGAGTCTCCCAGTTTGAAGTATGATACGATATAAAAGGGCAGGTCTAGGATATATAATATCTTTATAAAGATGTACCTGATGGAAACTAAACTGTCCACTTTAGACTCTTAGAGCAGCTCAAATAGCTGTAAAAACAATGAACAGCCTCTGTGAGTCCTAGCAATAAATCTTGTCAGTCAACTATAGAAAGTAAACAGTATTTATAATTTTAGTCTTTCTTCATACAGTACGTGTGGAAAACAGAAGTTGGCGGGCAAGAATCTGACTGCCCACCAGTCTGCCTCCTCCACTTAAGATTTGGCCTTCAAACGCAGAGAACACCCATGACCATAAGCAGACCCAGAATGGCTTCTGAGTCTCAGGAACCCACTACCAGATTAGAATATTCTCTAAAGATAAACAATAACCTCCTAGAAAAATTTACACCCAACCCAAAACAAACTCAAGGCAAGGTTTATACCATCTCAAGTAATAAGCAATAGAGTGTGGTACATAAATACCATCAGAGAATTAAAGATGCAGACTGCCCGCAGCCATCAAGAAAGAATGGCGAATGTTTCTGTGAAGCCAGTGGTAAAAAGTGACAGGGTCTTCCCTTTGCTTTTCCACTTGCTTCCAGAGAGGAAGATTATCTTCCAGAGACCCTAGTGGTGAGCAAGTAGCAGGCAACATGCAGGGAACGACACAGCTGAGAGGAAAACGCAGGAACAGAGGCGGGTTTTCTGGGGAAGGATCCCTCAGTGTCCATCTAGGGGAGAAAGTGGAAGGGAGGTCATCACGCTGACAGCAACCAGAGAGAACGCCCGAGTCTGACACACAAGCTTTCTGACTGTTAATACATATATACAGGGCTGAGTACTGTAAATCCTAGGCTGGGCTGTCTATGCTGAAAGCTGAAACTGCTGTAACTGCAAGGAGCTCAAATCAGTCCATCCTAAAGAACATCAACCCTGCACATTCACTGGAAAGGCTGATGCTGAAGCTCCCATACTTCGATGCTGGGAAAGATTGAAATCAAAAGAAGGAGGCAGCAGAGGATGAGTTGGTTAGATGGCATCACTGACTCAATGGACATGAATCTGAGCAAACTCCAGGAGAGAGTAGAGGACAGAGGAGGCTGGTGTGCTGCAGAACATGGAGTCACAAAGAGTTGGACACAACTTAGTGACTGATCAACAACAGCAATGTAAATCCCAGAATGGACTGTATGTACTTAAAGCTGTAAATGTTGTCATGGTAACTCTTAGATGGTCAGAACCATGAAGATTCTGAGTTTAGATCCTAAAAATGACAAGTGTTTTTGGACCAAGTTGCTAGCAAAACACATGCTAACCTTTCTCTAAATGGCCTCCAGTGCTTTTTCCCATGAATTTTAACCAGAGTCCCTCTAAAAATGAGTAATAACCTAGATCTTGGTGACAAGCAACAAAAAGTACATTTCCAAGCAGCTTTTGAGGCTCCACATGTTAATATGTAGGAACAATGCTACATACATGACATTTAAAAACTTACATTAAGCAGCCTTAGGTGGTTCATTTTTACTGTAAAGGCTGATCAAGGAAGATACCCTGGGTTTGGTAGATTTCTTTGAGAACCAGCAATACTGTATCTTCAGACTCCCTGGAGAGAGAAAAGATTATGTTGTAAAAAGAAACTAACATTTGTACTAGGTGTTTTACATATACTATCTAACAATCTACACAACCATCTTACAAATTCATTTTTTTTACTGTTTAAAAAAAAAAACTGGCTTAGAAGTGGTATATCTAACAGTGGCTTGGAAGGTAACCTAGCAAAGAAGTTGTTTGTTAGGTTACCTTCTAACAAAGAAGTCTAGCATTGTGTTCTGTAATATAAAAAAGCCAGTAGTAAATTACCAAGCCCTCCCTCCACAGAACTCATTCTTGGGACAACATAGAAGAGTCATCCAATTCATCACTTTAATTTTTAAAAATTGAGTCACCTTTTTAAAAGAAAAGCCAATACAATCATGTGGATAAAGATCAAAGATACAAAGGATATAATAATGAAGTCTCCTTCCCACTGTTTCTAAACCACTAGTTCCCACCTTCTGACAACTGGTGTTATCAATTTCTTATGTATCTTCCCAATATTACTCAGTGTGTGTACAAGCAATTACTTATATCTCATTCATAAAGAAATATGACTATAAAAATAACATTCATGGATTGCCTTACAGGTATCTGGCTCAAACACTTTTTTAGATCTGAGGTTTAACATTTTTTGAGTCATAGACCTATTTGAGAATCTAATGAAACCTATGGATTTCTCCCTGAAAAGACATCATACACATATACTGTATACCCAAAATTGTAAGTAGAATTTCACTAGACTCATGGACTTTTTCTGTCCCCTACAAGCTCTGCACGTGGACTGCAGGTTAAGAAATTCCTCCTATCCCAATGAGAGGAGATTAGCTAAATCAGATATTAAAATGGTGTGATCCTGGTGCATAAATAAATGAGTCAATAGAAAAGAACAGAAAGTTCAAAAGTAAGACTTAAAAACCCACAGAAATTTAATACAATGAAGTTAGAATCTCAAATCTATTAACAGTGTTTTCCAGATGGAGAGCCATCTGGAAAATGATTTGAATCAATTCACATCTTCTTACAAGGATAAATTTGAAGAGAAGCAAAGATTTACATGTAAAAATGAAACCCTAAAATATCAGAATAAACTGGTAAGGAATTCTCTGGAAAACAAGGAAAATCTAAGCATGACACAAATTCCAGAAGCCAAAAAAGAAAAAATAAATTTGACTACATAAAAATCAAAGTTTATACTTAGCAAGAAACCAATGTACACAATGTTAAACTGGGAAAAAGGCATTTACAACTCATATCACAGATTTTATCAATTAAAAAAAAACAATTCAATATGAAACAGAATAAAGAGTATAGATAATTCCCCAAAAAGAAAATTAAAATGGTCCTCGAGTATATGTCAAGATGATCAACCTTGTAACGGAGAGGGCAATAATTACAGCGTGCATGATACGTACACTAAAAGCCACAAAACATTTCTGAGAGAAACTAAAGATGACAATACACTGAGAGATACCACGTTTGTGGGTCAGAAGACTCAGCATTATTAAGGTATCAGTTCTCCCCCGCGCCCAAATTGATCCAAAGATAAAACGCAATCACAATCAAAATCCCTAAAAAGCTTTTTGGTTGAAATTAACAAGTTCATTCTAAACTACATATGGAAATGCAAACGACCTACAATACCTCAAATAACTACTAATAGGCACAACAAAGATGAAGGGCTTATAATACCTAATTTCAAGCCTTACTATAAAGCTACAGTAATCAGGACAGGGTTTTATTGATGTAAAGACTGACAAACAGATCAACAGAACAAAACAGGGCCAAGGCAATTCAACAGTTTCTCCGTCTGAATAAACTTTTCAACAAATGTTGCTAGAATAAAAGCCACAGGCAAAACAATGAACCTCAATCCTTTCCTCACACTATATTTAAAAATTAACCAAAAAAAAAAATTAACCAAAGTGGATCACAGACCTAAATGTAAAAGCTAAAATGACACAACTTCTAAAACTAGAGAAATAAGATTTGATGTTGGATTTGGGCTTCCCTGATAGCTCAGCTGGTAAAGAATCCACCTGCAATGCAGGAGACTCCGGTTTGATTGCTGGGTCAGGAGGATCCCCTGGAGAAGGGAGAGGCTACCCACTCCAGTATTCTTGGGCTTCCCTGGTTGCTCAGATGGTAAAGAATCCACCTGCAATGGGGGAGACCTGGGTTTGATCCCTGGGTTGGGAAGATCCCCTGGAGAAGGGAAAGGCTACCCACTCCAGTATTCTGGCCTGGAGAATTCCATGGACTGTATAGTCCATGGGGTTGCAAAGAGTCGAACACGACTGAGTGACTTTCACTTGGCAAAGATTTCTTATCTATGTCAGAAAAGCACAAACATCAATAAATTGGACTTCATCAAAATACATTTTTGCTTTTCAAAACATACTTGTTGGACAAATGAAAAATCACATCCTGAGAGAGAAAAAGTATCTGAAAAGGATTTGTAAATATAGGAAAATCTTGAAACTTAATAATGAAATAATCCAATTTTTTAAAACAGGCAAAAGATTTTAACAGACAATTCACCAAAGATGATGCATGGATGGCAAGGCGGGATCGATCAAGGTGGCAGAGTAAGAAGACATGGAACTCACTCCTTGCCAACAAACAGATCAAAATTACATCTATATATGGAATAAATCTCATTGGAAACTGGCAGAAAAACTCCTGTACAACCAAGGCTGTGAGAGAGATCCACATGTAATTGGGTAGGAAAGGAAGAAAAGCGATCAGGTCAGCACCTGTGCCCCTGAGAGGGGACTGAAGAGGGAGAATACTGGGGCAGAGACCCATCCCGGGGAGTGAACGGTGAGAGCCTCAAGGGATGCTGCAGGCCTGGGGTCGTAACCCAGGGAGATGAACCGCCCCTGCTGATGGGAGGGCAGGTGGAACTAGCAGGAGGGCTGTGGGAAGGAGGGAGGGAGGGAGTGTGTGTGTGTGTCTGTGTGTGTGTGCTGGCTTGTGCACGCCCGCGAGGAGAGCAGGGCAGAGGGGCGGTTGGACAAGTGCTCTAGTGGCTGCCAGGCCCCCCGCCTGGGCGCGCACCTCCCTCCGCTCCACGTCCTCCAGCAGGACGACGCAGCACTGCACAGTGTCCAGGGGCTCCCCGGGCCCAGGGCGGAGCGTGGGTGTTGGCAGCAGTCATGGTTGGCACTTACTCACGTGGCGTGTCAGAAGGAGCCTAGAACTCTGACGGCAGCCTCTACCCCACAGCTCCCACAGGACATACACGGAGACTCCACACCGGCCCCAGGGACCCTGTGACAAGACAGCTGGTGGAGGCTGGGCATGGTGATGGGCTGTGAGGGGCAAGGGGGACATGTGCGTGAGGCTGCGTGTGAGCAGAGCAAGGGAACAAGTGCAGCTCCCGTGGGCAGACAGCTCAGACCTCTGCCTGCAGAGGGTCCACATGGGCGCCACTGTGGTCAGTACTTCCCGGCTCTGGGGCAAGGCTTCCAACGCAGGGAGGGGGAGGACACACACCCACAGGGAACAGAGCCAGCCCGCCTGACCCTTGCCTCCAGCAACTTGGATCAGATCCTGTCCCAGCAGGGTGCCGGCCACTGGGCAGGGGCGAGGTCTGCCTCACACCCAGCTCCAGCCCCACCCCCTGCTGAGGGGATCCAGCTCTCCCAGTGGAGACACTGGGCACATGCAGTCTGTATAAGGATGCTCCCACATCAGAACACCCCTTTATCACAAGAGGTAAATGTTTCACCTAAATTCACAGTGACAGAGAAAGTTAAGCAAAATCAAAATGCAGAGGAACTGCTCTCAACTGGAACAAGAGAAAAAAACACTGAAAAAACAAATAATGAAACAGAAATAAACAATTAGCAGGTAAAGAATTCAGAACATTGTTAATAAAAATGTTAATTGAATTTAGGGAAAAGAATACTTGAACATAGAATTTTAAAAAGGAACTAGAAAATATTTAAAAAGACCCAATCTGAAGAGAATTCAATAGCTGCCCCCAAAAAAGAAAAAGAAACACACTAAAAGGAATGAATAGCAGACTAAGTGATACAAAAGAACACATATATGATCTGAAAGACAGAAAAATGTAAATCATCCAAACAGAACAGCAAAAGGAAAAACAGATTTTTAAAAATGAAATCAGTATAAGAAATCTCTTAAATAATATTAACCAACATTCACATTATAGGAGAAGACAGAAGAGAGGAGGGTATCAAAAATGCAGCTGAGGTAATTACAGCTGAAAACTCTCCAAACCTGAAGGAAATAAGATATCCAGGAACAGGAAGCACAGAGGGCCCCAAACAAGTTGAACTGAAGGAAACCCACACCAAGAGATAACATAATTAAAATGGCAAAAGGTAGAGAGAGGCTTCTAAAGGCAGCAAGAAAAAAAGAAAACAGAATCCCCACCCATAAGACTATCAGCTGATTTCTTTGCAGAAACCACGCAGACCAGAAGGGAGTGGCATGATCTGCAACCTAGAGTACTCTGCCCAGCAAGATTACCATTTAAAACTGAAAGAGAGACAAAGAACTTCTCAGACAAGCAAAACCTGAAACATTTCATCAATACTAAACCTACTCTAAAAGAAATGTTAATGGGTTTTCTCTAAGTGGAAAAGAAGAAAGAACCTACAGAGAAGAAATACAGAGTAAGGACTGAGGACCAAGCACTTAACTGAGCAGTATGGAGATTAAAAGACAAAAAAAAGCTGTGAAAGCAGCTGTAACTACAATAGACAGTTACGGGATAAACATGAAACAGGAAGATATAAAATATGACATCAAAATATGCAGGAGGGGAGTATAAATGTAGAATGTTCAGAATGTGTTTGAACTTATATGACTGCCAGTTTAAAACAAGAAGATACAGGTCAACATATATGAACCCCACGGTAATCACAAATAAAAAAAAGAACACAACAAATACACAAAAACTGAAAAGAAAGGAATATAAGCATACTGCTAAATAAAATCATTAAACCACAAAGTGTTAGTCGCTCAGGCATATCCAACTCTGCGACCCCATGCACTGTAGCCCGCCAGGCTCCTCTGTCCATGGGATTCTCCAGGCAAGTACTGGAGTGGGCTGCCATTCCCTTCTCCAGGGGATCTTCTGGACCCAAGAACTGAACCCGGGTCTCTGACACTGCAGGCAGATTCTTTACCATTTGAGTCACCAAGAAGCTCCCTAAACCACAAAGGAAGAAACAAGAAGAACAGAGAAGAATCACAAAACAACGGGAGAACATGTAGTAACATGGCAGTAAGTACATGTCTACATCAGTAACTGTTTTAAATGCCAATGGGCTAAATATTCCTATCAGACAAAACAGACTTTACAACAAAGGGTATGACAGAAGACAAAGAAGGGCATTCTATAGTGATAAAGGGATCATGACAAGAACAAGCCATAACATTTAACATATATGCATCCAAGACAGGAGCACCTCAACATGTAAAGGGAGAAACTGACAATAACACAGTAATAGCAGGGGGCTTTAACATCCCACTTTTATCAATGGACAGATCATCCAGACAGGAAATCTGTAAGGCAACAATGGCCTTAAATGACACATTATAGACGATTTGAATATATTAGACATTATGTCCAAAAATAGCAGAATACAGACTTTTTTTTTCCAGACTTTTACAGTGCACATGAAATGCTCTCCAGAACAGATCACATGTTAAGAGGATAAAAATTATACCAAGCATTTTTTCCAACCACAATAGCATGAAACTAGAAGTCAATTACAGAAAGAAAAATGGGAAAAGAACTCACACATGGAGATTAAATGATATGCTACTAAAAAAAACAATGGGTCAATACAGAAATCAAAAAGGAAACCAGAAAATACCTTGAGACAAATAAAAATGGAAATATGACTCTCCAAAAATCTATGGGATGCAGAAAAAACAGATCTAAGAGAGAAGTTTATAGTGATACAGGCCTTCCTTATCTGGTGGCTCAGACGGTAAAAGTGTCTGCCTACAATGTGGGAGACCCGGGTTTGATCCCTGGGCCAGGAAGATCCTCTGGAGAAGGAAGTGGCAACCCACTCCAGTACTCCTGCCTGGAAAATCCCGTGGACGGAGGAGCCTGGTAGTCTACAATCCATGGGGTCGCAAAGAGTCGGAGACAACTGAGCAACTAAACTTTTACTTTTCACTTATTTCCTTGAGAAATAAGAATAATCTCAAACCTACCACCTAAAGGAATTAGAAAAAGAAAACAATCCAAAGTCAGCAGAAGCAAGGGAATAATAAAGATCAGAGAGAGAAGAAATAAAACATATCTTAAAGAAAAAAAACAATGGGGCTTCCCTGGTGGCTCAGTGGTGAAGAATTCACCCGCCAATGCAGGAGACACGGATTCCATCCCTGGTCTACTGCGACTGTACTCTAAGAGCCCTGAAACTGCAAATACTGCATCCAGGTGCTGCAACTACTGCAGCCTGCGTGCCCTTAAGCCCATGCTCCACAATGAGCAGCCACCGCAATGAGAAGCCCATGCACTGCAACAAAGACTAGGCCCCGCTTGCCACAACTCGAGAAAAGCTGGTGCAGCCAGGAGGAGCCAAGATGGCGGAGGAGTAGGACGGGGAGACCACTATCTCGCCTACAAATTCATCAAAAGAATAACTGAAAGCAGAGCAAACTTCACAAAACAACTTCTGATCGCTAGCTGAGGTCATCAGGCACCCAGAAAAGCAGCCCATTGTCTTCGAAAGGAGGTAGGACAAAATATAAAAGATAAAAAGTGAGACAAAAGAGCTAAGGACGGAGACCCGTCCCGGGAAGGGAGTCTTAGGCGGCATTGCTTGGGCTAGGGTCCGGGCCTGAGTGCCCTGAGGACAATCGGAGGGAGCTTCTGTGAGTTGCCAACTTGAACTGTGGGAGAGCAAAAGAGAGAGAGAAAATTAACCGGCCCGAACACACTGCCGGCCGTTCGCAGAACAAAGGGACCGAGAAAGTCCAGAGAAGAGCTCGCAGGCTGCCGACCGGCCCAGCCCCGCCGGAGGCAGGAGGCAGGGGGGAGGGGAAGGTCGCGGCGAGACACAGGGCGCAGGCACCCGACCGGCGCGGGCGGGGACTGGGGCTGGGGACGCAGAGGGCGGAAGGCGCGCGCACCCGACTGGCGCCGGCGGAAACTGAGACTGGGTCCGCGGAAGGGAGTGGGCGCGCCACACCTGGGGAGAGTGCGCCCACCAAGCCCCTGGCTGCCTGGACCGCTCTGACGGGGAAGGCACAGAGAGCAGGCGCAGCTTTTCGCTCCGCGCTTTTGTGGAACACCCGAGGGCTGGAACCTCGTGCTGCGTGGGGCGCGCTCCATATAGAACAGCCGGGAGCCTGAGCAGCGCAGACAGAGAAAGCAGCGCCAGCCCCTCCCGGCAGAGCGACGGAACTAGCTACCTAAATAAGAGTCCACCTCCGCCCGCCTGTGTCAGGGCGGAAATGAGGGTCTGAAGAGACCGGCAAACAGAAGCCAAATAAACAAAGGGAACCGCTTCAGAAGGGACCTTGCAACAGATTAAAATCCCTGTAGAAAACACCGACTACACTGGAAGGGGCCTGTAGATATCGAGAAGTGTAAGCTGGAACGAGGAGCTATCTGAAACTGAGCCGAACCCACACTGACCGCAACAGCTCCAGAGAAATTCCTAGAGATATATATATATATATATATATATATATTTTTTTTTTTAAGTAAGAAAAAAAAATTTTTTTATTTTTTATTTTTTCTTTTTTATTTTTTCTCTTTTATTTTCCTTTAAAATTCCCTATTACTCCCCCATTACTCCTTAACTTTCATTTTCATAGATTTTTATGATTTTTTTAATTAGGGAAAAAAATTTTCTTTTTTTTTCTTCTTTCCTTTTTCTCTTCTATTTTATATTTTTCTTTTTCTCTTATTTCTTTTAAAGTTCTCTAGTACTCCTCTACTACTCCTTAATTTTCATTTTCAATACACTATAACCTTACAAAAAAAAAAAAAGAAGAGAAGCCCTATTTTTAAACCGAAATTCAGTTCCCATTTTTATTCAGGAGTGTGTTGATTATTCTCTCCCAATCTTGACTCTCTGTTTTCTACCTCAGAACACCTCTATTTCCTCCTTTCCCCTTCTCTTCCCAATCCAATTCTGTGAATCTCTGTAGGTGTCTGGGCTACGGAGAACACTCTGGGAACAGACAACTGCGTAGATCTGTCTCTCTCCTCTTGAGTCCCCCTTTTTCTCCTCCTGCTCATCTCTATCTCCCTCCTCCCTCTCCTCTTCTTCATATAACTCTGTGAACCTCTCTGGGTGTCCCTAACGGGGGAGAATCTTTTCGCCATTAACCTAGAAGTTTTATTATCAGTGCTGTATAGTTGGAGAAGTCCTGAGACTACAGGAAGAATAAAACTGAAATCCAGAGGCAGGAGACTTAAGCCCAAAACCTGAGAACACCAGAAAACTCCTGACTACATGGAACTTTAAGTAATAAGTGACGGTCCAAAAGCCTCCATACCTACACTGAAACCAACCACCACCCAAGAGCCAATAAGTTTTAGAGCAAGACATACCACGCAAATTCTCCAGCAACGCAGGAACATAGCCCTGAACATCAACATACAGGCTGCCCAAGGTCACACCTAACACACAGACCCATCTCAAAACTCATTACTGGGCACTCCATTGCTCTCCAAAGAGAAGAAATCAAGTTCCACGCACCAGAACACTGACGCAAGCTTCCCTAACCAGGAAACCTTGACAAGCCAATCGTCTAACCCCACCCACTGGGTAAATCCTCCACAATAAAAAGGAACCACAGACCTCCAGAATACAGAAAGCCCACTCCAGACACAGCAATCTAAACAAGATGAAAAGGCAAAGAAATACCCAACAGGTAAAGGAACATGAAAAATGCCCACCAAGTCAAACAAAAGAGGAGGAGATAGGGAATCTACCTGAAAAAGAATTTAGAATAATGATAATAAAAATGATCCAAAATCTTGAAAACAAAATGGAGTTACAGATAAATAGCCTGGAGACAAAGATTGAAAAGATGCAAGAAATGTTTAATAAAGACCTAGAAGAAATAAAGAGTCAATTAAAAATGAATAATGCAATGAATGAGATCAAAAACACTTTGGAGGGAACCAAGAGTAGAATAACGGAGGCAGAAGATAGGATAAGTGAGGTAGAGAAAAGCTGGTGTAGTAATGAAGACCCAGCACAGCCATAAATAAATAGATACAAAATTTTAAAAAACAACAGAAAATATCAGTGAAAACAAGAGTTAGTTTCTTGAAAAGATAATCAAAAACTGATAACCAGGCTCGCCAAGAAGAGAGAATCCAAAATAATCAAAATAAGAAATGCAAGAGGAGAAATAGAACTGATACCACAGAGATAGAAAAACATAAGAGGATACTATCAATGGTCATATTCCAACAAATTGGACAACCTAGAAGAAACGGACAAATTTCTAAAAAAACATAAAAATTGGCAAGACTGAAATCAATAAGAAGCAGACCATCTGAATAAACCAAACACTAGTAGTGAAATTGTATTTGAATTTAAAAAACTCGCAGGAGGCTTCCCTGGTGGCTCAGTGGCGAAGAATCTGCCTGCCAATGCAGGAGACACAGGTTCGATCCCTGGTCCGAGAGGATCCCACGTGCCGCGGAGCAACTGCGCCCATGCACCACAACTCCTGAGCCCGTCCTCTAGAGCCCAGGAGCCACAACTGCTGAAGCCGCGCAGCCTAGAGCCCATGCTTCGCAACAAGAGAAGCCACCGCAATGAGGAGCCCCCACGCTCTGCAACTAGAGAAAAGCCTGCGCAGCCACAGAGACCCAGAACAGCCAAAAATAATAAGTACAAATTATAAAAAAAACCTCCCAGGAAACAAAAGTCCAGGACCAGCTTCCCGGGGGGGTTCTAGCAAATTACAAAGATTTAACACTCATCCTTTTTAAACTATTCCAAAAAATTGAAGAGGAAGAAACTCCCAAATGCATTCTGTGAGGCCATCATATCCTGATACCCAAATCAGACCAATACACTACAAAAAAGGAAAACTACTTATCAATGTCTTTGATGACTACAGATGCAAAACTCAATAAAATATTGTAACAAACAACTCAAAAAAATAAAGATCATACACAATGATCAAGTGGGATTTATCCCAGGGATACAAAGATGCTTCAGTATTCACAATTCAATCAGTGTGACATACCACATCAACAAAAGGAAGGACAAAAATGATATGATCATCTTAATAGATACAGAAATAGCATTTAATGAAATTAAATATACATTGACAAAAATTCTCCAAGTTGGTATAAAGAGGACATAACATAATAAAGATTGCCTATGACAAACCCACAGCTATCGTCATACACAACAATGAAAAGCTGAAAGCCTTTCCTCCAAATTCAGGAACAAGACAAAGATGTCCACTCTTGCTTCTTCAATGTAACATAAACAGTACTGGAAGTCCAAGCCACAACAATCAGAGGAAGGGAAGGGAGGAAGGAAGAAAAAGCACCCATGTTGGAAGGGAGGAAGTAAAACTGGCACTATTTACAGACGATGTGATACTTTACATAGAAAACCCTAAAGCCTCCACCAAAAAGCTATTAGAACAAATGAATTCAGTAAACTTGCAGGATACAAGATTAATATACAGAAATCTAATGCTTTTTATATGATATTAATGAACTATCAAAAAAAAAAATCCCATTTAAAATTACATCAAAAAGAATAAAATGCCCTAGGAATAAACTTAACCAAGGAAATGAAAGCCTATACTCCGAGAATTATAAAATGCTGAGGAAGGAAACTAAAGATGATATAAAGAAGTGAAAAGATATTTTGTGCTCTTGGATCAGAAAAATTAATATTATTAAAATGACCACACTACCCAAAGCAATCTACAGACTTAATGTAATCCCTACTGAAATACCCATGACATTTTGCACAGAACTAGCACAAATGAATCTAAAATTTATACAGAATCACAAAAGGCCCTATATTGTCAAAGTTATCCTCCCAGACTTCGGACTATACTACAAAGCTACAGTTGTCAAAATATATTAGTACTGGCACAAAAACAGACACACAGAACAATGGACCAGAATATGGAGCCCAGAAATAAACCCACACACCCAGAGTCAACTAATCTACAACAAAGGAGGCAAGAATATACAATGAAGAAAAGACGATTTCTTTGATAAGTGGTGCTGGGAAAACTGGACAGCAACATGTAAAAGAATGACATAAAATCTCTGCACACCATATACAAAAATAAACTCATAACAGATTAAACATCTAAATACAAGAGTGGAAACCACAAACCTCCTAGAAGAGAAAACGGACAGAACACTCTTTGATATAAATCATAGCAAAATATTTTGGGTTTGTCTTTCAAAGCAAAAATAAGCAAATGGAACCTAATTAATCCATAAAAGCTTTTTGCCAGCAAAGGAAACCATAGACAAGATGAAACCAAAAGCTACTGAATGGGAGAAAATATCTGCAAATGATATGAGCAATAACAGGTTAATATTCAAAACATATAAACAGCTCATAAAGCTCAATATAAAAAAAGTCCCCAAATAACCCAATCAAAAAATCGGCAGAAGACTGAAGAGACATTTTTCCAAGGGAGACATACAAATGGATAACAGGCACATGAAAAGGTGGTCAATATCACCATTCCCCAGGGAAATTCAATTCAAAACCAAAATGAAACATTACCTCACACCTGTCAGAATGGCTGTCATCAAAAAGAACACAAATAATAAATGCTGGCAAGGATGTGGAAAAAAGGGAACTCTTATCTACTGCTGGTGGGAATGTAAACTGGTGCAGCCACTGTGGAACACAGTATAGAGGCTCCTCAAAAAAATAAAAATACAACTATCATATGATCTGGCAACTCCACTCCTTGGCATATACCCAGGAAAAACAAAAACACTAACTTGAAAAGATATATGCACCCCAGTGTTCACAGCCACACTATTCACAATAACTAAGATATGGAAGCTACCTAAGCATCCATCAACAGACAAATAAATAAAGATGTGGTACATATTTACAATGGAATAATACACAGCCATTAAAAAAGAACAGAATTCTGCCATTTGCAGCAACATGGTGGACCAAAAAAATATTATGCTTAGTGAAATAAGTCTTTGACAGATGTAGAAAAAGCATCATAGGCCGATGTTCATTTGGAATTAGAATGATTGCTTGTTCAGATAATTATTAATACAAAATAGCACAATCGTGTCATTTGAAGTTCCAACCAAGGAAGACAAATGGATAATGGGCACATGAAAAGTGCTCAACATCGCTAATCCTCACAGAAATTCAATTCAAAACTACAATGAAATATCACCTCACACCTGTGACCTCACACCAGGCTGTCATTAAAAAAATTATAATAAATGTTGTTAAAAATAAACACAAATAACAAATATTTGGTCTTAATAAACAAAGAAGGCTGAGTGCCGAAGAATTAATGCTTTTGAACTGTGCTATTGGAAAAGACTCTTGAGAGTCCCCTCAGAGACTGCACTGAGATCAAACCAGTCAATCCTAAAGGAAATCAGTCCTGAATATTTTCTGGCAGGACTGATGCCGAAGCTGAAGCTCCAATACTTTGGCCACCTGATGCGAAGAACTGACATTGGAAAAGACCCTGATGCTGGGAAAGACTGAAATAGGAAGAGAAGAGGACGACAGAGGATGAGATGGTTGGATGGCATCACCGACACGATGGACTTGAGTTTGAGCGAGCTCCAGGAGTTGGTGATGGACAGGGAGGCCTGGCGTGCTGCAGTCCACGGGGTCGCAAAGAGTCGGACATGACTAAGCAACTGAACTGAAGACCAAGAAAACCCCCAGAACAAAAAGGAACACTTACCAGTAGCACAAATGGCTTTGTAAAGCAAATAAATATTCATTAAAACTTTCAATGGGCTTCTCCTGAAGCACGTAGTCAATGCGCTGGCCTCCATTCAGCATTCCCACATGGATGGGGGGGGCTTCCTCTTTCACTGGCACAGGGTTCTCTTCTGTGTTAACATCTGGATATGAAGGAACCATGGTCAGAACATAGAAGCTTCCAGCCCTCCAAGGCTGTCCTTACCTCCCCCTCACACTCCAGCCTCAGCAGAGGACGAGCTACTCTGCTCTGAAAGCTCTCTCATCTCTCATCTCCTCTCCATGCCCTTAAAGCTTGTTCTCAAGCCACACTGATTTTATCCAATCCCCTTTCTTTCCTATACCTTTGACAGCTAATTCCATTCACCTTTGGTTTACAAAATAAATGCAAGCAGGGTTAGATCTCCTTGGGCAGTTGAAAATTAAAGCAAAAGAATGCAGTATTAACTGTGAAATCAAGAGAAGTGTCCTAGCTAGTGCCCAGCCAGGAAAACGAAACTGACCCATGAATACACAGACAGCCCCGGTAAGGCAAGGCTCTTCAGTGTGGGCTCTTAGCGTCGCTGCCACACTGCCCGAGCGGGGAGTGCTTTAAAGCCTAGCTACTAGATGCTCAGCTTCTCTTAACATTTTCCCTCACAGATAATGTGTTTCCACAATTTGTGGCTATTTGATGACAGAAAGAAACCAGCAGAGCTGAAGGCCCAGTAGGACTCATAGTATAGTGTTGGCTCTAAACAATAACAAGGGGAAAGTTAAGAAGACCCAGGGAGAATAAGAACCAGACACCAGGGAGTCCCTCTTATCTGGCCTGGTGCAGGAAACCACTGTGTACAGTGTCACTGACCACTAGGCTTCTCTGAATTTGATTCAGGTTCTGCTTCTGTTTCTTCTGCAGTTTCTGAAGCTTGTAAGGCGGGGTATGGAGCTCTGGTGAAAGACTTCCAGGCCATCCGCAGCGAACCTAGCAAGTTATTCTTAAGGTCCATGCTCATCCTGGTCAAGCCCTCTCTCAGTTCTGAAACACACGTGAAAAAGAACACTACATGGTTTACAGAGGTAAAAGGGCTCAACACAGCCAAGCAAAGTGAATGAGGTCCAGTCAGCCTGCACTGATCAGAAGGTCTAAAATTATCAGGTTCTGGACTCAAGACATACCTAAGTGCATCCGCTTCCTGCCTTTATGATGTGGGATCAGCATTGGCTCAAATTCCATTCCCGGGACCACCATTGGTTCAATCCTATAGGCCACAGGATCAAACTACATGCGGAAAACAATAGTTACATATACCTCTGCTGATCATAATGATGGTCTCAGGAATATGAAACATTATAAGCTCATTTATCTTTAAATATAGTAGTTCTGCCCTCTTCAATTCCCCATACTATCATATTATAAATTTTCTCATTACTACAAAATAGAAAAAGTAAATCAACACAAAGAATATCATATGCTCTTTACCAATAAGCCCTAATATTCAAGTGAAATCACAAGAGCTATCCCATGCTTACAGGGTGATAAATATTGAAGAAACCTTTGCATGTTGGAAATCTGTAGTTGGGGTCAATTCTTTTTAGTCCCCGGACAGTAAGGAACATTCCAATGGGAGATCCAAAGGCAAAGAATATTTCTGGTTTATAGATGAGCCGGGGGTATTTTACAGGCACCTGGATGAAGGAAATGAAAGCATCTCTTATTGATAATAAAAGTTACATCTGTTCCTACAATACCAATAGCAAACAATAAAATGACCAAAGAGAATGAGTACTGTTTACCTGCCCAATGCCGACGTCCAGACCATTAGTACTACTGTAGAACTCTGACTCTTTGGGGATATTAGACATATTTGCCCCTGCAGGTGATTGCGGGGTTGGTCTATTAACACCCTAAAGAATAAAAAATAGTTCTGTGGAGCTGCTAAGTAGTAAAAATATCCAAAGGATTATATAGTTTTCTACTGGTTTAAAAGGAGGCTTGGGAAAGTTTTGAAACAACAGTCAACAATTTTCAGAAGAATCTCTCAGAAAACAAAGCTGAAGAAAACCAAAGCTGCCTTAAATTATGAATTGATATCCCTACATGCTCTGAAATGATGAAAGCTCTACAAAGCCTTCTGGGTGCTACCTCCTGGTAGTACCAAGTTACTAGCCTCTGGGTAGTAACTGCAACTTTGGGCAACCATCATGAGAGCAAACGAAAGCAGAGCACTATGGGATATTGGGGGCTACTGAAGAGTTCAATGAAGTGCTATGCCTTTCTAATCAAAGCAAACAGTATGTCTCTATCAGCCTCAAATCAGAACCAAGCAACCTGCTAAATGGTTGAAAGATAATCAACTAGGCTATGGAAAGGAATTCAGTGGCCAAAACTACTCAGTGCACAAGTACTGTTACAACATGGTTATAGCTTGAATACATTATGCTAAGTGAAAGAAGCCAGTCACAAAAGGCCACATATCGTATAACTCCATTTATATGAAGTATCCAGAATAAGAAAATACACAGAGACAGAAAACAGATCAGTGGTTCACAGGAGGGAGGAATGGGGAGTGACTGCTATTGAATATGATGTTTCTTTCTATCGTGATGGAACGTTCCGGAATTCAATAGTGGTAATGGTTATTCAACTCTGAATATACCAAGACCCACTGAACTGTATATTTTAAAAGGGTAAATTTTATGGTATGTGATGTGCAATATATTTCAATAAACTAGTTATAATGCAAACCAAAAAAGGAAAAAAACTGAATGGTAGTAGTCCAGGGGAGATAAGACTTCTGACACTGATAATATTTTTAAAGATATTAATAAAGAAAATGTATTTAATTTATAAAAAAGAGAGCCAAAAGTAAATTTTAAAACTGCTTAGCTCCCTATACACCTCACAAAGCACAAGGGTACAAGGAAGTCAACACACTGTTTAATCCCATAAGCTATATTAAGCACATACCATCGAATTTTTTCTGGTCCTAAAGTAGTTTAATATCTTCTTTCTTGGTCCTAAGGGAATTCCCATTTCCTGAAGGTCTTTGTCTGTACATAAAGTCTAAGCATAAAAAATCAAACACTGTTTTTATTTCTAGGCAAAATAAAAGCAATTAAATGTCCTGTTCTCTGATAGGAATAGGCCTAAGCACTCTGCTGTTCTTGGCTTTACATGACTAGGAGTCCCCAGTGGTAAAGCATCATTAATAACTTTATCTTCTTAATAAAGAGCTTAAAAAAGGAATATAAAATATCAATACTGGAGTTATCAATGCTGTAGTAATACAGATACTATTGCAAAAAAAAAAAAAAAACCTACAGAGGTGAGTATCTAACTTCATGACAGAAAAACCCTCCACGGTTTCCACGCTCCTCAGATGATCCATTCTCGAAAAAGGTTATGTTCCTGCTTGCACATATGAGCAGTGAGGACATAAAGCAAACACAGAGCACAAAACAGACCAACAATCCAGGGGTCAGCTAAAGGGCTGCTCCTGACGAGGGAAGTCTTCCTTCGCCTCCCAGGTTAGATCAGCTCATCCCACTGAACACTCCTAAACTGTGCACTTCCCCTACTTACAACTTAGCACAGTTGTAATTTATTATGTGTTTGGCTACCCGTGTCTTTTCCACTAAGCTATAAGCATCATGAGGTTTGAACTGTATCTGCCTTATTAGCACTCTATGTCATACTTGGTACAGCTGCCTGATCATAGTAGGTATTTACTAAATACCTGTTAAATGAACAAATGTGTCACAAACCTGGAAAAAAAAAAAGGCACAACCGAGGTGGCAAAAAAATAAGCAAATACCCACAAGTAGAGCTCTGGAAAGTGTAACAGAAAATAAGAGCTGGAAAAGTCAGTGGCCTTTACACCTGCTCTCATGTTTTCAGAGCTGTGCTGGGTTTTAGTCTTTGCTCTATTCCTATTATCAACGTGGCTCCTCTGAACTTTGAACTCCCACAAAGAAAAGATCACTTTATATGATGGAAAAAAAAATAATGCTAAAGAGCATTACTAATGATAAAGTATGTATGACTAAAATGCTTCTAAAGGGCAGGCTCTTAGCCAGCAGTATGATGAAAATAAGTAATAAAAATACTGAAAATGGAACAGAGTACAGTTTTAAAAGATTATTTTTACCAGAGCTTCCTTATCTATTTTCTCCTTCTCAAAAATACTAAAGAACTCAGACAGTTGAAGTTTCTTCAAATCTTCCTCCAGTGTTGGTGTATCTCCTTGATCCATGAAAATACTTGGCAAATCCTAAAAATTAAATTGTAAAACTTATATTGTCTAAATTCATTTAGATTTTTTTTATTAATACTACTTTGCAATAAAGAAAAGCACTATGTAAGATAGCCACATAGTATCTTAACTTTGAAATATAAACTAAAATGTGATTGATCTTTAAGTTTTTGCAGTCAATTGAAACTTTATATGTTTTTAAATAAATGAATCTGTGACTGAATGACTATTAATGTATTCTTCATCATTATTAACAAAACTTTCCCTGAGCTCTTAGTAGTGTTTAAGGACAGCTTTCAAGCAGAATTTCTATAAACTATATCAATTTACATTCAATTCATTCATTTCCTCATATGCAAATTGCATTTCAACTCAATGATTCTATAACTCTAATAACAGATCAGTAGTGCATATTTATAATGAAAATAAGATAACCATTAATTATTTTAGAATGTGGCACGTTTATAGAAGCATATTACTATCTTGCTTCTATCATCCAAGAATAACAGAGATAATTACAAATCTGTTAAAATTAAAATAAATGTAAATTTAATATTATGGTATGAGACTAAGGGGGAAAAAAGTCTAAAATCTAAAAATCCCTACTAAGAAATAGTACAAGAAAACCTATCTGAACATCTAAATTACCTTTTCACTGTCAGTATCTCCCAAAGAATCTTTCTGATTTGTTAGGATATCAAACAATATAAGCGAACCTGTAAGTAAAACAGAAGAGGGGACAATTTTGAAGCATTAGCATTGAACAGCTGTCTTTTACACAAAAAAGGAATAAGCCAACTACCCAAGTAGCAAAATCTACTAAGTAGGGAGCCTTTCTTTCCAATCCACCATCACCCTTCCAACCCCTTCCATATTTCATCACAGACCAGTTCTAGACCTCTGAATCTGATACTGATAAGACACTGTACTTCAAAATATTTAAAAGGTATCCATAAAATGTGATAGTCCTCTCCAGTCATAGAGAATTCATTACCTAAACTATGACCAGCAATGGATACACTCCCTTTGAAATTAGGGTTCCTCTGCAGAAAAAGTATATAAATTCGATTCATTTCAGAAGCGACTGTGTCCACAATAGTCTGACAGTAGGTGGGGCTGTTGTAGAAGAAGACATCCAGAATCGTGTCGTTGGTAAAGTGTCTGAGGCGGTTAATGCTAGGCAGGGTTATTCGCTGCAGATCTCTGAAAAAAGGAAAGATGCTTTAAGCAGAGAACTTAAATACATTCCATAACCTCCTTTATGCTAAAGAAATAGTAAAGCTGCAATAGTAAACACTAATGAGCCACTAAAACATATTGGAAGAAGATACACACCATTCCCTACTCCTGACCCAAGCTGGTAAAACAAAGGGATTGTTCGGCACTTAATAATATAACTCTAAGAAAATGACAGAGAAGTACAAAAAGTTTTTTGTTGAACAGAATTTTATATACACTCTCAGCTAACAGCAGACATGTTCCTAAGCATATTAATGACCAGAAAACATTACAATCACAGGTAACAACTCAAAGGTGTAAAGTACTACTCACACATCTACACCAGTGGAATGCAAGGGACTATGCCAGTTGACTGGGAGAAATTCTACCCTCCCAATCTGCTGATTTTCTTGGGCTTTCTTAAAATGCGTCTGTAGCAGGTTCAAAGAAACACTGCGAAAATCATTAACTAGAAAAGAAAATTAACTAATGCATTAACAGTGAAGCAATCAATTCACAGAATTAGGATGTAACAGATCATACGATTATACCACACTCATCTACATTTGCTTAGAGCACATACTGACTAGAGTCAAAACTAGAGTTATATTTAAGAAAAATTAATAGTGCATATAGGAAAAGACATTCCTTTCATATAGAACTGCTTTTACTATACGAAACATTTTCATTAAAAAACACACACACACACACACACTAACTTCAAAACTTCTGTGTCAGATGAACTGTTTCAATTTTTTAAAAGAATCACCTGATTATGTCAGTTGGCCTTGCACTCAATCATTCATTCATTATTCAATATTTTAGAAAAACCACTGATGTTCAGAATTCATATTACATTGATCTTAACCTTCTAGAAAGTTTATGCTTAGAAGCATTAGTATTAGGATAAGACTCCCAAATTGGGACAATTAGACTATGAATACTACTTTTCAAAATCAAGTTAATGACTTAAATATTCCAATTAGAGTATCATGAGGTTTATCACATTTTAAGTTTAAAAAATGTAAGTTTCAGTTATTCATTTAAACTAGATTAATTTTATGGTCACATATTTATGGTTCCCTTTAAATTTGGAATAGTTACAAACAGGACAGTCACATCATAAAACAATTTTATCAGACTTGAAGGCTTATTCATTCAAGAACTATTAGTTAAGAGTATAAACCTATTAGCCTAAGGAAGTTACTAGCACTTTAGGTCTAAGCTGGGAGGCTTTACTACCGTGCCACCTGTCTTCAGCTCTCCAAATCTTATTATGCAGCTAAGAGGACAGCCTAAGACAACACTATCTCGGCTCAGAGGAGCACTAACAGTCCCTTTACGTGATCTAACCTGACACGCTTTGCAAACCTACCACACTGTACAATGCTTCGAAAGCGGAGATCACAAGCAGGTCCGATCCCATGGACTACAAAAACCAAGTGATCTATTTGTAAAGGTTCCCCTACAAGTGAAATTATAAAGAAAAGTTATTCAGTATAACTAGTCATGTATTCTAAAATCAAACATTCACAATAAGTAGGTAATAGAAATGGGTAAGTTAAAATATGAGCAGATTTTTTTTTAAAGACACAAATTTTCCTATATTTCACTACTTAGTAAAAATATTGCGACTTTACTTTGTTTATAATTTATCTCAAAAGTGTTTCTAATTTATCTTAAAATATTTGGTTGGTGCAAAAGTAATTGTGGTTTTTGCACTGTTGAACTTTTTGCCATTTGATATTGGAAAACATTTTTAATAAATGTGATTATGTTATAGATCCAACATTTAAATGTGTTTTAATACACATTTCTCACCTTGTTTCTTTGCTCAGTATTATTACTTGCTGTTTATTTTATATTTATTTTAGACTATGAAAATGATGTTAGACAAAAAGCAAATTCGAGTGATTTTCTTAAATAAGGTCAAAATGGGTTGTAAAGCAGCGGAGATAACTTGCAACATCAACAATACATTTGGCCTAGGAACTGCTAACGAACGTGCAGTGCAGCAGTGATTGAAGAAGTTTTGCAAAGGAGATGAGAGCCTTGAAGATGAGAAGCATACTGGCCAGGCACTGGAAGTTGATAATGACCAACTGAGAGCCATCATCAAAGCTGATCCTCTTACAACTAACAAGAAGTTGCGGAAGAACTCAACATCAACCTTCTACAGTTGTTCAGCATTTGAAGCAAATTAAAAAGGTGAAAAAGCTCGCTTAGTGGGTGCCTTATGAGCTGACTGAAAATTTTAAAATTGTCGTTTTGAAGTGTCATCTTCTCTTATTCTGTGCAACAACAATGAATCATTTCTGGATCAGATTGTGATGTGGGACAAAAAGTAGATTTTATACAACAACCAGCGACAGCCAGCTCAGGGGCTGAACCAAGAAGCTCCAAAGCATTTCCCAAAGCTAAACGTGCACTCAAAAAAAGTCATCATCACTGGTGGTTTGCTGGCAGTCTGATCCACTACAGCTTTCTGAATCCCAGCGAAACCATTACATCTGAGATTTGCTCAGCAAATCAATGAGATGCACTAAGAACTGCAATGCCTGAAGCTGGCACTGGTCAACAGAAAGGGCCCAATTCTTCTGCACGACAACACCCAACCCCACGTTGCACAAACAACACTTCAAAAGTTGAACTAATTGGGTTACACAGTTTTGCTTCATCTGCCATATTCACCCAACCTCTTGCCAACTGACTACTACTTCTTCAAGCATCTTGACAACTTTTTGCAGGGAAAACACTTTCACAATCGGCATGAGAGAGAAAATGCTTTCCAAGAGTTTGTAGAATCTAGAAGCATGGATTTTTATGCTACAGGAATAAAACTTATTTCTTGTTGGCAAAAATGTGTTGATTGTAATGGTTCCTATTTTGATTAATAAAAATACATTTGAGCCTAGCTATAATGTTTAAATTCATGGTCCAAAACTACAATTAAGTTTGCACTAACCCAGTATGTCGGTGAAAAAATTTTTCAGGATTTTTAAACTTTTTACTTTGAAATAACGGCAATCTTACAGAAAACTTGAAAGAATAGTACTGAAAATCTCTTTTTCACAGATTCCATACTTTTAACATTATGTGTGTGTGTGTTCACACACATTTATTTTTAGAACCATTTAGGAGTAGGCTGCATACATCATCAGACTACACATATCACATCTCTTTAAACCTTTAATATTTTGTGTATTTCCTGAAAATACTCTCTTGTATAGCCACAGGGCAGTTACCAAATTCAGACAATTTGACAACAGAATACTTAAAAGGAATTTTATAATCCAGTTAAATATATTACAAAACCAAACATAAACGCCCCTAGCTAGAGACCAATGGATAACCATCAGGGTCCTACTGAAAAATAGTTTTCCCTGGTTGAAAAACTTCAAGGACAGAGTTGCTGCTGCTAAGTCACTTCAGTCGTGTCCGACTCTGTGCAACCCCATAGACGGCAGCCCACCAGGCTCCCCCATCCCTGGGATTCCCCAGGCAAGAACACTGGAATGGGTTGCCATTTCCTTCTCCAATGCGTGAAAGTTAAAAGTGAAAGTGAAGTTGCTCAGTCGTGTCCAACTCTTAGCGACCCCATGGACTGCAGCCTACCAAGCTCCTCCATCCATGGGATTTTCCAGGCAAGAGCACTGGAGTGGGGTGCCATTGCCTTCCCCGCAAGGACAGAGTTACCAGGAATAAACAAGCAAGCAGGAAGAAACACATTTCTTAGAATTAGGACTAAGTTCATTTGTACTTAGTGACTTCCTGATCAGTACTGCCCAAATTTTATCCATCCCACCATATATACTTAGCAACTTCAAAAGAGATTTTTATACTATTAAGATTCTCACTAGATGAAGTAATGCTAATCTTAACTTAAAATAAGCCCATTGGATTAAAGACCATTTTTAAGCCTCAAGGTAATAAAAGTCATAGGAAAAGGCCACAGTTTAAGTCATAAACAAGTATATCAGAAGATAAGAAAAAAATGAATGATTAACATTACCACAGTGAATGTCAACAGAGATGTTCTCAACCCCCCTCTTCACTGTTCGAGGTCGACCTTGCTCAGCAGGTACTGAACCCCATTCATCGGACCCTGCAACTGGCTGGTAATGCACCATAAGCTTAAATAAAAAAGATCAGAGCAATAAAGATATTTATTCCACATTAAATACATCTTAATACATAATGAGGGGTGGGGACAAATCTTCCAAAACATAAAGTGTGAAAAAGTCACTTAGTTGTGCCCTACTCTGCCATCCCATGGGCTGTAGCCTGCCAGGCTCCTCTGTCCATAAGAATTCACCAGGCAAGAATAATGGAATGCATTGTCATTTCCTTCTCCAGGGGAATCTTCCCACCCCAAGGATCAAACCTGGGTCTCCTGTATTGCAGGCAGATTCTTCACTGTCTGAGCCACAAACACTGTCAAATCTCAACTGGAGTTTTGTTATGTAACTCCTACAGCTTGAAATGAGAATCCTGAAAAAACATTAGGCTAATGTTGTACACTTTAAATATCTCACTATTTTATTTGTCAACTATACCTCAATAAAGATAAAAAACAAAAGGAAAAAGAAAATGTATCAGGTTAACATATCTTTCCACAACATCCTACACGTGAAAGATACGCCCACCTAATATGTCAGTAATCTTCTTACTCTACAATAACATAGTTTTCCCTAAGGAAATTCTCCTTGTAAGAGTTGAATGATGGAGAAGGAAATGGCAACCCACTCCAGTATTCTTGCCTGGAAAAGTCCATGGACAGAGGAGCCTGGCGGGCTGCAGTCCATGGGGTTACATGACTGAGCATGTGTGCACGAGGGTGGAGGGAGATGGGTTGGTAGCAATAAAGTGGGAGAACTTAAAAAAAAAAGGAGTTGAATGAGCAAATAACGGTAGTGGCTACAGTTTTAAGTTTCATGATTGTGAATGCAATATAAAAATTTCCAAAGGTTATCCTATGTAGAATCGCTAGAAAAAAGAAACCACTAAGAATTAATTGCATTCTCTTTAGTAACTAAATTAATCTTAATCCTAACATTAAAGAAGGGTCTTAATTTGCTTTACCTTTGGATTGTGTAATATAATAATTTCTCTGTTGGGAGACTCCAATTTCTTTTTCCATTCATCCAAAGTTACAGCAAGCATGTAAGTTTCCTTAAAACAAAACATATTTCATTAGATTTCTTTAATGGTTTTTCTATTAAAACTGAACCTCTCTACAAGAATACTGCTAGATAAACAATTACAGTAATATCTTCCTCCAATTTATCAAATTTATTTTAACTCTCTTTAAATGACAACAGATACTAGTATAGAATAAAACAAAAAACAATCACCAAAAAAATAATCATTCTGCTTCTATCATCTAGACTGGAAAAAACAGCTATACACATTTTGATATATTTCTTTCAATGATATTAATGCATGTATATTATCCATAAAATTAGGATATTACATATAAAGTTCCTTCTCTTGATTTATCAAACTTATTTTAAAATTATTTTAAAATTACAATAGGTAACAGTATAGAACAAAGAAAAAAATCAGTTCTAATCCCATCATCTAGTCTAGAAATAATCATTGTTCACATTTTGATATATTTCTTTCAACAATATTAATGTCCTACTCTGATTTAAAGCAAATTTCAGAATAGTTTCAGAGCAAGAAAAATAAAAAGCAAAAATGAACAACTCTGTGGTCATAGTTTAAATACTAACAATGATCACCATTAGAGAAAAAAAATTTTAAAGACATAACAGTTTCTATAGTATTTTAAAATCTGAAAACTTCTTTATCCCGAAACTGACTTGCAAAAAGAAACGCCATAAACTGTGCTGCAGATAGAACCAAGCTCTCTCTATAAATTCACAAAATAAGTCACAAATAGGAAGAAAAGACTATTAAATAAGAGAAGAAAAAAATGAAGAAAATGAGTAAAAAAAAGAGGTCAAAGGAATACCTCTAGAACTTGGCTGAAGCTCTCTGAGTACGGAATATACTTATTATCTTTGTCTCCCTTGTAAAACCAGGTACATCGTCTCACTTCTGAAGCCAGTTCATCCCAGTAAACAGCATACCGCATCCTCTCCCCCAAATGAACATCATATCTACCCCCATCAGTGGGAACAATTCTATTATAATCTTTTCCTATTGAGGATTGGAAAGGGGAAAAGAAGCACATAGTATAGCGAAATAAAATACAACTGCCGCTCCCCCAAAAAACTGAGTTATACTCTAAATAATGTTATAAAACATATGAATGATCCCTTTCTTCTTGTCTAAACCATCAAACCATTCTTGGCTTTAATGAAACATGAAAAAAATAATACCCAAATACTATTTTGCTCTTTTTCTGAGAAGAGATTATAGTATCGCTTTAAAGAACAAAAAACTGTAAATAAGAAAGCTTTTCCGAATTTTTTGCTTAAGGGGTCAAAAGGTAAATTAATGACCTCATGATGACAGAGTACTAACCAGCATCATTCTTATTTCGTAAAGTAAGAAAAACAAGTGAAAAATTAAAGGATTCATTCTTTTGCAATGTGACACTACCACCCATCACTCTTTATAAACAAAAACTGAAACATAAGAAACATTATTGGATAACTATGCAGAAATTACAATAGGCACTGTTTTCAAAATACAGACCAAATTCTTGAATACTATAAACTCACTGGACAGTAATGCAGAACTTCGATATTAAAATGCTACAAGAGATAACTAGAAACAGCACTCACTATAATGACTATCATATTACAGTTTTAGAGGAATGACAGTAAGTCCTCGCCTGTTACAAGTCATCACTTTCACCCTACCAGAGCTATATGCCTCCTCCAGCTGCTGCGAATCCTGAGAGTTGAAAGGAATCCATGTCTCCTTAGAATCTATTATCTTACAATAAAACCAATGAGGAGAAACTGGTTCATACAAACTGCCAGCATCCATGTCTACGAGCTCAAAGGAACTACATGAATTTGGTGATGGAGATGGGTCTGACTGGGACGACTGTTCCTGCTGTGACTCCACTGAGGACATTTCGTTCTCTAAAAGACAAAAGAAAACTCTCAGAGAAAAAAATTTCCTTCTATTAACAGTATAATTGTTCATACACACACACACACACACACACACACAAACAGGGTTATTTTTAGAAGGAATTTCTGGGGGGAAAAAAAAAAACGAAGGCGGCCACACAATTTAAAATAGAAATAACATAAATTAACAGCTTTTTGTTTGGTTGGTTTTTGGTTTTTTTTAGGGGAGGGAAGGAGGCTTTAAACAAAATGCTTCTTATAGTTAGACCAACTGATCTCCCAATCCTCTCAGAAAACTATGGTTTTAATTATCTGGAATCATGAGAAACGCATGGTCAAAATCTTGACTGCAAAAAAAGAAAACATCACTTTACGCCAATGTCCAATTTAAATCTAGTGCCAAAGCCAAAACCATTTACTCCAACTGTTTTTATTAACACCTGCTTTTAGACTCCAGGCTACGGCAATTACAACATTGAAAATAAAACTATTCACTTAAGATAACAGTCACTTCTTATCAGTCCTTGCAGGGTGCTGAAGCACGCACGATGGTACAAATTTCTGAAAACGCGAACCCTCGCTTGGGGCCACTGCGCGCACGCGCGCGCGCCCACACGCATGGTCCAGGTCTCAAGAGGAAAAAAGTAGCAAGTGACCTCAAAAGCCTCCTTCCCCCAAGACTGACTGACCTGTGTGTTTCCCCTTCACCGCCCGGCAGAGACTAACCAACGCTGCAGACAGACCACAAAAGGGAAAGCCAGGCTCCTGCGAGGGGAGCGGGCGAGACCATCTCGGTACTCAGTGCAGCTGGACAGCGAACACCCGGCCTCCCTCCGAGCCGCCGCTCCCCGGCTTCCGCCACTTTTAAGCTTTTTTTCCCCCAAGCGCGAATTTACCTCCACCACCTCACCTGTCCCCTCTCCCCAGAACGCCGGGCCTCCTGCAACCCAGGTTTGAAACCTCAGGGCTCACGGACGCCTCTCCCCGTCCCGCCTCTGGCCCCGCAAAGAGCAGCGGGACGCGGGTGGAAACCCGGTGACTTTCCGGCGCCGTCGATACCAAGCGGGCCCAGGCCGGGTCTGGTCCTCCCGGGCCCTCCCTTCCCTGCCTCCGGGCATCGCGCCCCTCTCCGTCCCTGGCATCTCCATCCCGCAGGGCCTCCCAGCCGCCCCTCGGGTCGGGGGCCCGGGGCCCGGGGCCCGGCCACCGCCCCCGGCGCGCCGCCGCGGACTCACCTGGCTGCCTCACAGCCTCTCGCGCTCTGATGCCCTCGCTCAGGGGGACAAGACATGTCCCCGCGGAAGCCTGCCCCGCCAGCCGGGGCGGGGCGGGGCGGGGCGGAGCTTGCGGGCCCGCGGGGTTCGCGCCAACACCGTTCTCCACCGCGCTCCCAGCGGGCGAGCGGCCAGCTGGCCGGGCCGCCGAGAGCAGAGCGCTGAGGTGACGCGAAGCTCGCCGCAGAGCGACGGCCGGGGCTTGGAGACCCGCAGGAGAGCTGGCGGGAAGTGTCGCGAGAGGTCGAGGGGATCGCGCGAGATGTTATCCTCGGAACCGGCTGGAAGTCGGAGCGCGGGACCAGGGGTTGTTGCGTGCGGCGTGCCCTCCGCTCCGAAGCCACCCTCGGCGCGAGAGGTCTTTGGAAGGATGGGACGCGGCCTGAGACGTTACGAGTGGCGAGCCTGTCAAGTCTCGGTGAAAGCAAAGTTCTTCGAGCAAGGATAAACCAGCCCAGCCTCTTCACTTCATAGAGAGGAAGACCGACGTCCTGGCCCCAGTGGTAGAGTGGCTGACCTGCTAATGGCCAGGATGGTGCGAGGACGCTGGCATGCCACCCTCTGCTGAAAAGTAGGGCAGGGAGCTGGCAGCAGCTGCGGCTACCCAGACCTTCGCTTCTGGGTGCTGAGAACACATACCATTGGCATTTGCAAGGGGAAAAAGGTCTCTGGGGCTTTGCCCTTCTCCCTGGCGTTTATTAGGATTTCGAGGCTGCCGAAAAGATATATTTAAAAGATGTCGAGGTGAGCTTGGCAGGATTCAGAAGCCGCAAGGGAGGTTGGAGGTGATATTTCTGTCCAAAAAAGATGACATAACTGAGGTCAAGAGTTTAAATGAATTTCCTAAGTAGTAGAGCTGCCCATTTCTCCTGAGTATTTAGTTTTCTGCCAGACCTCAATTCCTTTAGGCGTACAATACTTTTCTGTTTCCTAACTAAATTATAGGGTAAGGGTTCCGGGGATGTTTGTCAGTTTTATTTCTTCAGAAGCTGAGAAAAGGGAAACTAAAACAATTTTTGTAACATTAATTCTCTTATGGTTTAAGCCACACATAATTATCCACAAGTTTACTTTTACTTTCTCATCAAATTTATAACACCTGAATAGCTTCAGTTCTCTCTCTGCAGAGGATGAAGAAAACCAGTTACTAGGATGCTGTTAGATGACTAATGTAACTAATTACAGTAGCTAGCTTTTACTGAGCTCTTACCATGTTCTAGGTACAGTTGTAAGCATTTTACAAGTATAACCCCATTTAATTCTCACAGCAACAGGGTGTTGTAGTCTATCCCTATTTGCAGAGGTAGTAACATGCTACCAGCAAGTGATGGAGCCAATACTAAAAACACACGCTCTGTCTTCTGAGCCTGCACCTAAGTAACTTAACCTAAAATCACAGTTAAAGTGATAGAATTGGAACTTGAATTCCAAGATCCTCTTTCTCCAAATCCCTGACGCAGCCTCCATACCAGGTTTCTGTTTTAGGGAGAGGCTCTCAGTGCCGCTTATACTGTAACTATTGAGGACCCTGTAGACAGAGTCTATCATGATTTAGTGTACTAGATGTTACGGCTGAGAAATGTAAACAATTTATTTGAAAATAAGAATCCATTTCATGTATTTTTGTGGGAAAATATTTTCCAGATTTTTTTTAATCAGAGAAAAGAATATTGCTTTCATTTTTGTAAATTTCTTTAATGTCTGGCTTAATAGAAAGCCATAGGATTCTTGTATTTGCCTCTAGAGTCCATGGAATTCTCCAGGCCAGAATACTGGAGTGGACAGCCTTTCCCTTCTCCAGGGGATCTTCCCAACCCAGGTATCAAACCCAGGTCTCCCGTTGTGGGTGGATTCTTTACCAGCTGAGCCACAAGGGAAGCCCAATACTGGAGTGGGTAGCCTATCCCTTCTCCAGGGGATCTTCCTGGCCCAGGAATCAAACCGGGGTCTCCTGCATCGCAGGCGGATTCTCTACCAACTGACCTATCAGGGAAGCCCCATTCAGATGAATATGTATATTCAATTCACAATTCCTAGCTCATAGCTCTCCAAACCCTTGGACTTTCCTGAGCTATAAAAGCAGTGGGATAATATTTGAGCTGTAGTCCTCAGGTCCTAAAAACAGCTCAGGGAAAGTGACTGAGACAGAAAGTAGGGGAGCTGCTTCTCTGGAGAATCAACCATGTGATTGGAAGGTGGGAACTTTCAGTCCCAACGCCCAGCCTCTGGGGGAGGGCAGAGGGGCTGAAGGTTGAAATCAGTGGCCAATGGCCAATGACTTGGTCATGCCTTTGCAATGAAGCCTCACTAAAAATCCAGAGGTCAGGGTTCAAAGAGCTTCCAGGTTGGAGAACACCTGTGAAGATTAAAGGAGAGCCATGCACCTGGAGATGGCATGGAAGCCCCGCCCCCTTCCACCAGGCCATGCCCTATATATCATACCCTATATATAAACTGGAAATCTAGTAAGTAAATGGGTTTTCCTGGGATTTGTGAGCCGTCCTGGCAAGTTAATTGAAGCTGAGGGGCAAGTCATGGGAACCTCTTGATTTACAGCCAGTCCGTCAGAAGCACAGGTAACCACCTGGGTGTGTGACTGGCACCTGGAGTGGAGGATGGTCCTGTGGGGCTGAACCCTTTACCTGTGGAATGGGATTCTGTACCCGGTAGACAGTGTCACAAGTGACTTCAATTCTTGGACACCCTGCTGGGGTTCAAGAATTGCTTGTTGGTGTGGGGAGGCCTCCACACACACAGTGAAATTGGGTCTGCAAACCCTTTTTCACCAGCGTACTTCAGCCCGCAGAACTGTTTCATGCATCCTAACCATTTTGTCACATAGAATGTCAAAAAGGTGTGGACTCAAGGGTTAGAGTTAATAAAATTAGTAACTTACTCTTCATGAAGCATATTTTTAAGTGAAACTGGCTTTTTTTTTAGCAAATGCATGACAGTGGACAATACAATGACCGATAGCACAATTTGTTTCCAATGCCTTAATTCCTGGTAAGGCACCAGCAATTTTACCCACCACTGATTTTCCATCAAGAGTGCAAATGGCAGCAACACAGCAAAAAAAAAAAAAACAAACAAATCATATCCTGGTACTATTAGGAAAAGTTTTCATCCTGTGACCCTTAAAGGGATCTCTAAGACTCCCAGCCATCTCGGACCACCCTTTGAGAACTATACAACAATTAAATGTGCCTAACCTGGAGCTTGGAATAACAATACCTACCCTGAAGGAGTTCACAGTCTCAATAGGAGAGACAAGCAGGTAAACAAATACATCTTACCCAGTGCTGTTAACAAGAGACCAGATACACCAGTAGTTACAAAAGAGGGAGTTATCAAATGTCCAGGCATACCTCCAAAAGTTCTCATTCAGTAGGTCTTCAGTGGGATTCAGGAATCTGCATTTTAAGCAAGCCCTCTAGGTGATTTGGAAGCAGATAGCATGAGATCCACACCTTGAGAAACACTGCCTTAAGAAGTATAAATTGTAAGTTTCCCACTTCTTTCCAGAATAAGTCATATTTCAATATTAAAAAGGTATTGTGTGGAGTGCCTATCCAGGCACTAAGTGCTCTGAGGACAGGCTGTGCCTGGAGAGGTTCTCAATCCCTGGTGGACACCTAGGCATCATCAGAAGTTGAGACAACTCCACAGATGTCTCTGATCCACTGACTCTAAGATAACAAGTCCGGGGCGTTGGGCTGAGACAGTGATTCTCAAACTGATGATCAGAAAGTGAAAGTGAAGTCGCTCAGTCGTGTCCGACTCTTTGCGACCCCATGGACAGTAGCCTGCACCAAGCTCCTCCGTCCATGGGATTTTCTAGATAAGAATACTGGAGTGGGTTGCCATTTCCTTCTCCAGGGAATCTTCCCGACCCAGGGAGCAAACCCAGGTCTCCCGCATTGTAGACTGACGCTTTACTGTCTGAGCCATCAGAAGAGTGTGCTAAATAGATTCTTTACATTTCAGATCATACCCTAGATAATCAGAGGGGTCATGACTCTACATTTTAATTAAGAACATACAGGCTGCTGCTGTGAGGCAAGTACCATGTACTGACTTTGTTTATAAAAGAAGGTTAGAACAAGAGGAACCACAAAGACATCAGAGTGATGTTCTTTTCCAGCCCAAAATTGGCGATTTTTATAAGTTCATAAACCATTCCTAAGAATGCATTTTATTACTTTATACCCAAAACGGAATACTTTTGCCCCCAACTTAAGTAATCTTAGCTTTTAGTTTTTTCACTTTGAGGAAAGTGACTTGTACTTTTCCTTGTGTTGTATCTTATTTCAGTGAAGACTGTTTTGAGCTGATAACCTCAATTGAAACTGTGCAGCAAGGCGTCTCTCCTCAGGCCCCCGGAGGTTTCCATCAGACCAAGGTTTCCTCTTGGCTAGGGTTGTCAGAGAGAGCATATGCAAATGTACCAAGTGCAAAAGTAAAACAAAAACACTTCCAGGAAACAATCAGAGAACTCTTCTGGAAGAATAACGAGTTCTCAGAGACTTGATACCAAAAGTCCTTAAAAGGAAAAACTGATAACTAGGACTTCATCAAAATCAAAAACTTTTGCTCTGTGAAAAACTGTTAGCGGGATGAAAAGACAAGCCACAGATTGGGATAAAATATTGCAAACCACCAATCCAACAGAAAACCAGTATCTAGAAAACACAAGTCTCAAAACTCAACAGTGAAAAGACAATCAATGGAACCCAAATTTGGTTTCAATGCCATTCTTCAGGAACACGGAGCAGGAATAATTGCTTCTAGGACTAAACAGGAATATACAAGATGAGCCTGGAGAACCATGTAGTGCCGGAAAGGAGGGCTCAAAAAAAAAAAGCCCCACACAACGATGGGGGTATGTATGTACGTCAAAAAGACACAACTGAGAGAGCGTCCAATGGCCAAAAGTAAGGAAGGCAGCAGTAGATCATAATACAAAGTACAAAATAAGTAAATATGGGCCCATTCAGATATAAAGAAATACATAAATGGGAGAGAATGAACAAATATACCTTGCAGGGAGATTCTAAGAATTAACCAATAAATACTCTGAATGAGCTGGAGGATAACTCCCCACCCCCACATGTAGAACCACATGCAGGGACTATCTTCCAAAGAATACAGTTTGGGGGGGCGGGGAGTGGGGCAGAAAGACTGTAGTGGAGAAACCTGACAAGCTCTACCTGAACCAGGCAATGACAGTTAACATCAACAGGATAGGCTCCGTTGATAGTATAGCCATTTGATGTCTGATGAGAAAGGGCACTTACCTCTGTGGTCTTCCTCCCCAAAACACAAGCCCCAGTGTGATCAGGAGAAAAACATCAGACAAAATAAATCCCAGTTGAGGGGCATTCTATGAAACATCAGACCTGCACTCCCCAAGATTACAGAGGTCAAAAAAAAAAAAAGATTACAGAGGTCATCAAAACCGAGGAAAGTCACAGGAGTTCCCTGGTGGGCTGGTAGTCAGGACTCTATGCTATCCACCCAAACCCGGATTCAATCCCTGGTCAAAGAACAGATTTCACAAGCCTCACAGGGAGGCCAAGACAAAACAAGGGAACTCTGAGAAGCTGTCATGGCCGAGAGGCTCCTAAGGAAATATGATGACTCAGTGTAACACGGTATCCTCGGTGGGCTCCTGGAAGAGGAGAACAGTGTTAGGTAAAAGCAAAGAAAATCTGGATAGAGTATAGACTTTAGTCAATAAGAATGTATCAGTACTGATCCGTTAGTTGTTAACAAATATGCAACACTAATTTAACATCTTAATAATGGGTGTAGGGTATGTGGGATCTCTATATATCATAATTCCTCTTTAAATCTATTCTAAAATAAGAAGTTTATTAAAATAAATAGTTAGAAAATGGGCAAAAGACACACAGGGACATTTTTACAGAAGAGGATATACAACTGGCAGATAAGCACAAGAAGAGGTCGAACATCATTAACCATTAAGGAAATGCAAGTTAAAACACAGTGAGATTATCACTGCACGCTGATCAGAATGGTCAAAATAAAACAGCGACACCACCAAATGCTGGCAAGGATACAGAGAAACTCCCACACTGCTGGTGGGAATGCAAACAGTACAACTTCACTTTTAGGAAAGTCTAGTAGTCTCCTAAAAAATTAAACATGCACATATTGTATGACCCAGAATTGTGCTCTTGGGCATTTATCCCAAAGAAATGAAAACCATGTCCACACAAAAACCTGTGCATGAATGTACATAGCAGCTTTATTCATAACAGCCCCAAACGGAAACCACCCAGATGTCCTTCCACAGGTGAATGGTTGAACAAAGGTACACCATATCACAGACTGCTAATCAGCAATAAAAAAGAACTACAGATACAGGAAACAACTTAGATGAATGTCAAGAGAATTCTGCTGAGTGGGCAAAAAAAACAATTTCTAATGATCACATATGATACAATTCTATTTCTATAACATTCTCAAAATGACAAAATTCAGAAATGGAGAACAAGTTTGTGATTGCCACGGATATAGTGTGGAGGGAAAGGAGAAGCAGGTGTGGCTGTGAAAGGTCAACAGGAGGAACGGCGGTGGCGACGGGACTGTTCTGCATCTTGTTCCATATCAATGTCCACATCCTGGTGGTGACGTGGCAGTGAAGTTTTGTGAGATGTTACCACTGGAAGAAACTGGGTAAGGGGCACAGGAAAGCTCTGCATTACTTCAGAAAACCGTCTGTGAATTAACAAATTATCTCAAAATAAAAACTTTAATTAAAAAGATACAATACAGGGCCATCCCCTGGAAGTCCAGTGGTCAGGACTCCACACTTGCATTGCTGAGGGCTGAGCTTCAATCCCTGGGTGGGGACTAAGATTCCCACAAGCTGCTCAGCACAGCCAAAAAATAAAGAAACAAAGAATACAATACAGTTGGCACTCCTATCCATGGGTTCCACATTCACAGATTCAGCCAACCATGAGTAGACAATATTTGGAAAGAAAGAAAAAAAATTCAGTCAAGTTCCAAAAAGCAAACACTTGAATTTGCCACACATCCAGCAACTATTTACACAGCATTTACATTGTATTTACAACTATTTACATAGCATTTACACTGTACTAAGTATTATAGCTAATCTAAAGGTGATTTGAAGTATATGGGAGGATAAACCTAGGTTTTATGCAAATACTACACCATTTTTATATAAGAGACTTGAGCATCCATGGTTTTTGTACTGGAACCAATCCCCCACCCATACTGAGGGATGAGACTGTATCCCTAGTTATTTTGGATTTCAGAAAAAAAATTACTTTTAGTATCATTATGTCCCATGCAATATGTGGAACACACTGATACTAAAAGATGAGGTGTTGTTTATCTGAAATTCAAATGTAACTGACAGTCCTATATTTTATCTGGCAACACTACCCTTGGCATTCTACCAGGATAAGGTGTATATTGCAAAATAAAAGAACATTTAAAAGTTGCCTAGAGCAAATGTGCTCTGATCTCAGAAACCCCTAAATCCTCCCTTCTCAGTAGCTGGTGTCTCACATTTTGTACTGTAAGCTAACTGCCCTCCACTCTTAATGAGAAGAGCCACATAGAGTGTAAAACCCTCCTCTCTTCACAGAGGAGTAAAAATTATCCAAACAGTCCTCCCTTCTCAATTTCCATTTAAAACAGATATTCTTTCCAAGAAAGAGTATGAAAAAATAATTAAACAGAATAGTCACGAAGCATTTTCTAAAAGCATTTTTGAGTCTCCAGTAGAACAACAATGGTCTCCAGTATAAAAATACAACCAAGAAATAAAAGACATCTGAAAAAAAACTTTAACATGAAAAAGGTGGCAATCTAAATAGAAAGGGAAAAGCAATTTGTAGGTAATTCACTATTCAGGATGAAATAAATATCAAGAAATTATCATTAATGTTCTCAGAGATACAAGGTGCTACACCCACAAACAACAGCAGAATCACATAGAGAACAAAAAATTCCTAGAAACTAAAAATATGGTAGATGGAAATGTAAAATTCAGTGGTGAGTTGGAAGATAAAGGTAAGTAAATCTCCCACAAAGACAGCAAAAAGGCAGAAAATTAAAGTGAACAGACAAGTCAATCAAAGAATCAGGCTAAGAGATTCATAACAGAAACAGCAAGAATTTTAAAAAGAGGTAACAGAAATGAGGGTAGCAGACGGGTAAGAGAAACAAAAAACCCGAGAAAATGTTATAGGACTTAAGGGCAGGTGTCTCCAGAATGAAGTATGCCCAGGAAGACGGACAAAAACAGACCCACACCAATGTTATACTGTTAGGAAATTTCAGAACAGAGGGGACAAAAATAGCCTACAAGCTTCCAAAAAGAAAAACCAAGTTTTAAACAAAGGATCATGAAAACACATTTTCAAATATGCAAGATATTAAAAAAAATTACTTTCTATGCACCTTTTTCAGAAAGCTACTGGAGAACAGACTCGACCAAAATGAGGGAACACATTAAGAAAGAGAAACACACAGACTGTAGGAAAAAAAGAATCCAACAGAAAAGGTGGAGAGAATCCCCAGGATGAACAGAAGACACCAGAATGTAAGTATGCACCAGGAACATAACCGTTCTCCCATCAGAGGGCCCCCAGCACAGCTTCTTCAGGAGCCTGAAACTGACCAAATATGTCTGAGCATCTTAAGAGAAGATTTAGACAAATGATGGAGGGTTTGAGGTCAAATCAGTCATAAGTACATCAGCAAACCAAGTAAGGCGAAGGATTCATTCCAGGGAAATTCATTCATTTGCAATTCCAGGAGTTGTTCAGGAAAAGTAACCAGTTTACTACATGAATAAGCTCTGGTCAGCATTACATAGTATAATAATGAACAACAGAACTACCATTTAAGTGGATGGAGAAACTGGTGGGAGGAGGGCTGCGATTGTGTATATGGTGGAGGCAGAGACACCTGACCATCATCTTCTACAATAGAAAATAAGTAGAAACAGCCTAAAATTGACAAACCAAGAGGGAGAAATACAACTGTGTTATTAAAAATACTGGGACTTCCCTGGTGGTCCAGTGGTAGGACCACGCTTTCCACCGCTGGAGGCCACAGAGTCATCGTTCCCTGGTCGGGGAACTAACATCCCACAAGCTACACAGTGCAGCCAAATTTTTTTTTTTTTTAATTTATTTTCAAATCTTTTTAAAAAGTTAAAAAAACATAGAGAGAATTTTTTTTAAGAACTCAATTTAAAGTGGTTACTTTTGTAGAAGGAAAAGTGAGAGTGTGACAGAAGAGAGCTCCTTTTCATAAACTTCAAATTGCTAGCTTCTATAGAATTATTTGAGTCTTTAAACGCATAACTTTTTTAAAAAGAAAAAAAGATGAAAAGCTCCAGTCATCAAATATCCGTCCCCCAAAAAACTTTAATGCCAATTTAATCTATATTCTTCAACTTAAAAATCTTCCTACCTCTAATGGTATTACATTAACTAGCTAAAAATCAGCTTTAAAAGCCCTATTTTTCAAAGTATTTGGAAGAATTCCCCACCAAGAACGCAGAGACTAGCCCACGCCACTGATACTTCGTCAGGACTTACTTGTGTAAATGTTTATACTGACGTTTGTATTTGGAACAATAGTGGTTATTATAAAAAAGAGATAGTTGTGTTTAACATGCCAGATCTGGGTAAATTCAAGATTTTCACAAAAATTATCCCCAAAGTAATATTAAACTTAGACACTTTTTTAAAAAGTCCAGATTTGAAATATCAAAAACATTTTTAATTCAGTCTGGAGTGAATACTAAGTCAAGAACTGAATCAAATCCACACACACAAAAAAATGAACACTAATTTTCCTTAAGTTCACTGTATTTTCTGGAAGAGGTTGCTAATTTAGTTTTCCTTTCCTTGACACTGGCATTTAGAATCATTTTTAAATGGTTTACATCTTTAAGTTCTAAGTCTGTACTTATCCTGAATGTCTTATTATAATTAAAACTATAAATCCAGAAGCAATAGCCCTCCCTTAAGAAGGAATCCAATTAATAAATGTAGAAGGACTTCAAGAAACAAAGTCACACTGGAACCCCACAGTAGTAATCGACACAAGCAAGATCTGCCAATGGATTAAAAAATGAGTGGGCCGAAGTTTAAGCAGAAATGGGACATTTGCATAGCTCACGTTATCTCCAGCAAACATTCAGTCACTACAAAGAAAAACACAGTACGTTTACAGTAGCGAATCCTAGACACCACCTTAGGTAGTGGCTAAGGTTAATAACACCAGAAATACATTACCGCATCAGGGGTCAAGGATAGAGTCACAGATCAGAGGACACTATGACGACATGACAACTAAATTCGAGGCAGGATCCTGGATTGGATCCTGAAACAGAGAAAGGGCATTAGTGAAAAGACTAAGAAAATCTCTACTTTCCAAAACTCTCTACTTTAGTTAATAGTATTGTATCATGGCTAATTTCTTAACGACGAATGTTTTACAGTTATGTAAGATGTTAATATAAAGGGATCATTAGTGAAGAGTATGCAGAAACTGCTGTTTTTACAACTCTTCAGGAGGTCTAAAATTATCTAAAAAATTTTTTTAAATAACTGTTAAAAAACATATACACATATGTATGTGTATATAAATAAATCAAGACTTCAGGGAAACTGGTATTGTGAGCACTCAGTTAAAAAATAGTGTTCTTGCCTGTATCAGTCACTGTCTCACTGGTTTATGAGCTTTAAGGTTCTCCCCCTTCTAATATTTGTTTCAACTTTTAAATTTTCATAAAAAAGCCTTTAACATTCCTATATTAGGCCAAAAATAAAAATCCTTGAATAAAATTGGCACCATATTATCTCATAAAATCACTCATACCAACCTAAGACCCAGTCACTATTTTTACTCTAATTCTTCTCATCATATGTTTGTATTGGTTTTTGCTTTTTTTAAATAAGGAGAGAAAATGGCTGAAAGATTTGTTTTCTTATTAATAGGCCTGGCAGTCAAAAAGGGGAAAAAAACACATTATCACTTGGATATCTTACTAAGAAACAGCAGTTTTTCCAATAACACACTATATACTGGAACTCACTTCAGATGTAAAAAGTAAGTACCTAAGTCTCTTCTACATGACAGCTTAGAGCTACCCAAGCAAAGGGCTTTCCTGGTGGCTCAGGAGTAAAGAATCCTCCTGCCAATGCAGGAGATATGGGTTTGATCCCAGAGACGAGAAGATCCCCTGGAGAAGGAAACGGCAACCCACTCCAGTATTCTTGCCTGGAGAATCCCATGGACAGAGGAGCCTGGCAGGCTACAGTGCATGGATTTGCAAAGGAGTCGGACACGACTGAGTGACTAAACAACCACCACCCAAGCAAATCCAGCTAAGACCCTTTCAGTATCCCTTCCTTAACTCTGGCTCTGAAGTGACTGTTATTAGTGGTGGTAAACATCTTTTTTATAAAACAGGCAATACTGTCTACACAATTTATTCTAGGGAAACAAAGCTAACCATCACATCTGCCTTTAAAAGAACATAATTTCCCGCTGTGGCTGATTCAGCCCCAGAGCATGAATCCCCTTTTACCCTCTGCATATCTTACTGTACACTGAGCAGATAAGCTGAGCTGCAGTCTGCTCACAGGGACCCTGATGGTGAAGCTGCAGATAAGATGAGCTGAAGTCTGCTCATAGGGACCCTGACAGTGAAGCTACTATTTTAGATGGAGAACAGCATTCCCAAATGGTTGTGCTTATTACTTTTGCAGTGACTATTCCTACTTGCCATGGCATTTTTCATCATCACATTGCTCCGTATGGAAGCGGCTATAGTAAAAAGACAATGAAGGGGGGAAAAGAGGAAATTTTAAAGTGAAGCTTCATTCAAATACAATGAAGAAAGCAAAAAAGAATATGCCTACATTTTCATTCCTATGGGCATGCCATTTCCAAATTAACCTTCTGACAGTAACAAGAAAAATAGAAGTGGTAAAACTCTAACCTGATAATCTATACAAAAAAAGGAGACAATCTACCTCAGAAACTCACTGCACAGTGCAATATATTCAAGTGGTGAAAGGGTACAAATTTATCCAGAACTGCCGTACTATCTGGCTGTCAGTACAGTCTCTTGAGTAATTATATTAAACATATTACTACAAAATATACCAAGAAATAGAGAATCATACTATATTTGTGAACTGCAAATAACAAAACAGAGGTCCAAGGAGGCTAAAGTCCAAGCTGTAATTTACACACAGAGTGTATGGTGAAAGCAGTTACAATGTACAAAAATGTGACAAGTAATCCAGATGTTTAAAAAAACAGAGCCTGTCCAAAGAACATCCAGTCTTATCCTGTAGGTTTCTGAGGAGCCTGTTACATAAGGTGAATTCCCCTCCTGCTGATAAGAAGCAGCTTGCCCACGACACCCATATATTTCTTACCGGGCGAGTCTACTTGGCAATACCGATAACCCGAGAGCTCCCTATTACATTCACTGGTCTGAAAACAACTCATAACCCAACTGTTCTTCCAAGTCCTTTACCAGTTTTTCAAGTTTTCTATTAAAGGAAAGTTGGAATGTATTGCTTCTTGTCGTCAACAGGCATTTCAAAAAGAAGGTAATTAACCAAAATCAACAGTTCTTTGGTCGAGTTAGTAACAGGCTCCCCTTTTGTTCTAAATCCCTTCATAATCCCTTTTTTTCCAATTTTTCCAGTATGGCCTGGATTTTACAAACCGCCTCTTTCCTGGCCTGCCGGACGGAGTCCTGGCCCCCAGTTTCAACTGAATCCAGTTCCAGAAGTTCCTTGGTTAGCATCTCTTCCAGAAGCCAGTAGGCTTTGTCTGTCTTTTTTCCTACGAACTCTTCTACTTCTTGCTCAAGATACTGGACCTTCTCCAGCACGTGTATGATTTTTTTAATGCTTGGGGGAGTCCCTTCATCTGAAGATAAACACTCTTCAGCAAGATGATTACCCTGGTCTTGAGTGCTGGGATGTTCGTGGGTGGCATTACCATACAGATGAGGCTCAGCACTATACTGGACCTGGGAATCCAAAAGCTCTGAACTGTCATCGTTCACTGATCCCGAGGACTCGTACTGATGGACACTGCAAGGGAAGTTGTGCTGGCTCATGCCTTGATCTGGTTGGCTGTAGGTGTAGGAGGGGTCCTTGGAGTGGGAGAGCAGAGAGGGGAGAAAAGCTGTTTTAATGGGCATCCATCAGCATCAGATTTGTTAGCCCCCATCTTCCACCTGACCAGGAAGGTACATGAAAAGATTCCCCACCAATAAAACTGGACAGCCCTCTTTAATCATTTGAGGAAAATACAGCTCTGAAAAGATAAAAGGCAGAGAATTCCTGAGTATACAGGCTGGAATCTACCCTGAGTAGGTCATCATCATGAACACCTCATAATCTATCTTTATCACCTCACAATCTGATCAGTGACTTAATAAATGGGAATTAGATAGTCCGTTCCCCTTGAGAGAGAAAACCTGAAGACAAATCTTAAAAAGGAACCTGGCCACAAGCAAATGATGTTTAAGTGTACAGTTTAATAAAACCATGCTATTTCACATTGGTTTTGTCTTCTGTCTGGAGACAGAGGTAACAAATCTAATCTTTGATTTTAACATTCAGATAGTATTACAACTAATAAGAAAATGAGCACTTTCCTCTCTTTAAAAAAAAAAGAAATGAACCTAAAACTGCTCTAAAATATAAAGTCTATTTTTAAAAAGGTGGGGGGGAACTGGGTTACATAAAGTTGTAGGTGGTGGCCACCAGGTTTTTGAAACTAGTCCCCCTACTTAACACAGGCTGATGCAGAGAAACCCCATATTGTGCTCTCTCAATTACCCCAACATTAAAAGAACAAGGTTTAGCAGGTCTCCTACCTTAGGCTGTGGGGGTGGCGGTGAAGCAGGTGGCTGAGGAGAGCCACTGCTAGGCCATGAGGAAGTGCCCTCGTTCATGTAGAGACCCCCTGGTGGCCCTGAGGGCGCAGCTGAAGGCCAGGGGTACCGGGCTCCCATTCCATAAGCAGCTGGAGGCGCCCATGAGTCCTCCTGGGGTCGAACAGTCGGTCCTGGTTGTGGAACACTACGATTACCATCCCCATAAGGGTAATGGGGCACGCTCATTCCAGGGTTCTGGGTTGAGAGGAAGGAAATACGCTGGTCATTGCTAAAAAAACACTTAAGTAATGAAAATATTCCAGTGTAAACAGATCCTGAGATGCCTCCTCTCCACTTAACAGAGTATACTTCAACTGCTACAGGGTTAAACTGGAGTATTTCTAAACAGTTGCAATAACTTCTCCAAGCCTACAAAAGCTTGGTTCTAAAGATACCAGGGGCAGGTTTGTTGACTGTCAAGCTCAGAAAGAATAGGGCCTAAACTTTAACAGCTGAAGCACAGCGTAAGTCTGTCCCTCAGATACCAGAAATAAATGCTATCAGGAAATACAAATGAAGACATCCTAGAACTCCCCGGGAAGTGAACAGAGATTCCTAAAATATTTAAAAATATAAACCTAACCTCTTGAATTGAACAGAGAAATAAACTTGGTACCATTCATTAATAGTTAAAAACTAAAAAGACGACAGAAGAGTGCTCACCTGTGAAGCAGGATATCCTGGAACCTGCCCCCTAAGAGGGGGTGCTTCAGTCTGGCAGTCCTGCTGGGGGTACATCCAACGGGAGACTGGGGCTGGGCTGTTGCCAGGTGAACGATAAGTGCTTGGAACCTCTGTGGAGTAATTGGTCTGAGCATACCCAGGTGTGTAATAGGCCCCAGGGTATGAGGCAGTATTTGTCCCCGGGCCAGTGGGGTATGGTGGGCCATATCCCCCATTTGTGTAAGAATTCAAACTCTGGAAAAAGCAAAGTTGGGAGAAAAAAGATGAATGAGTACAAGAGCTGAAATGCCCTCATTTTGAGAACTTTGGGAAGAAAGGAGATGAGTAATGAAAATATCAACTACCTAAGCAACCCTTGAGAGGTGTTCTTATATTATAATCGTATACATATATTAAACTCAGATTATCACTTTAGAGCCCGTGTCCTAACAATGGGAAGGTCTATTGTGATGAAAAATGAAGTAATGGCCTGAGAGCTGTGCTATTAACCATTTTCATAAGGACACCTGGCAGCCACACCTAACAGGAGGGAGCCTGTTCTGGGAAACCTGGCAGAATGGCTAAAGAAAGAAGAAAGGACCCTGATACAACAGATAGAAAAAAGACCACAGAGAGACTGAGCCCTGCCACAGGCTTTGTGTTTACTCTACTTTTTCAAGCAGGAAAATGGAAATCATGAACTTATTCTGCAGGGTTATTGTAAAAATTAAATGAGATGACATATATAAAATGCTCAGTACAGTGTCTGGCACATAGTATGCTCAATAACTGATAATTTTTATAACACCATTGTTGTCAGTATAATTGTGGCAAGGCCAGGAGATGAACCCGATCTGACTCCAAGCCTGTGTTTTTTGTACTGTCTCACTCTGATTCCCAAATTACAGTGGACAAATTCCTCATATACTGCTTCCTAGTTTTACATCACCTATCCAGACTACTGTTGATACCTAAAATCCTCAGTTTAGTAATCCAAATAAGATTAAGGCTAAACTTTAAATGATTACCTTCAGGTTTTCTATTAATTTCTACTCTACCTTGTTAAGATGGTAAAAATGAAATCAACTTTTCCTGGACTCATCCTTCTAAAACTAGACAGTCTTTCCCATTTTAGGTAGGAGAATAAGAAAAGAATCTTGTGATAATAAAACAGACTTATTCACACTGAGGAAACCAGATCTGAAAGAGACATGTGCACCCCAATGTTCATCGCAGCACTGTTTATAATAGCCAGGACATGGAAGCAACCTAGATGCCCATCAGCAGATGAATGGATAAGGAAGCTGTGGTACATATACACCATGGAATATTACTCAGCCGTTAAAAAGAATTCATTTGAATCAGTTCTAATGAGATGGATGAAACTGGAGCCCATTATACAAAGTGAAGTAAGCCAGAAAGATAAAGAACATTACAGCATACTAACACATATATATGGAGTTTAGAAAGATGGTAATGATAACCCTATATGCAAAACAGAAAAAGAGACACAGAAGTACAGAACAGACTTTTGAACCCTGTGGGAGAAGGTGAGGGTGGGATATTTCGAAAGAACAGCATGTATATTATCTATGGTGAAACAGATCACCAGCCCAGGTGGGATGCATGAGACAAGTGCTCGGGCCTGGTGCACTGGGAAGACCCAGAGGAATCGGGTGGAGAGGGAGGTGGGAGGGGGGATCGGGATGGGGAATACGGGTAAATCTATGGCTGATTCATATCAATGTATGACAAAACCCACTGGAAAAAAATAAATAAATAAATAAAGGAGAAATTGAAAAAAAAAAATACTACTAAAAAAAAAAAAACAGACTTATTTTGGTGATCATTTGATAATGTATACAAATATCGAATCATTATGTTATACATCTGAAATGAATGCTAAGTGTCAATTACACCCCAATTAAAAGAGTAGAAACAAACAAAAAAAAAAAAAAAAAAAAAAAAAAAAAGAGTAGAAACCTCATACCTTCTATAGTTGTTAATAACTTAAGAAAATGAAATTTAAATCTGATTCCAAATCTACCACATCAAAAAGAGGGACAGGGACTTCCCTGGTGGTCCCGTGGTTAAGCCTTGCATTTCCAACTCAGGGGGCATGGATTCGATCCTTGGTGGAGGAACTAAGGCCCTCCATGCTGCAGGGCACGCGCACCCCCCCCCCCCAAAAATAAAGTCCCTTATACAACATACGCAGCTTAAGATGATTAAAAAAAGAATGTGACTTTTTGTACTGTTTTTCAACTTCTAGAAATCCTTCCTAAGGAAATGATTCAACCAGAGAAAATGTTATAAGCATGGATTTGTTCATCAGAGCATGAGTCATTATCACGCAGTATCGAAAACAACCTAAGCGTCCAGTATTGACGGAATGATTAAGTCAATTATAGGCTATTCATTGAAGGAATCTTATTCTGTCTTAAAATTCACTGTAGAACTGACCAGACATCTATTGACATTAAAGAATTATTTTTAGTGTTTTTTAAGTTTTAATAATGGCATTGTGGTAATGTTTTAAAAATGTTCCTGTATATTAAAGATACATACTAAAAAAAAAATAAAATAAAATAAAAAAAATAAAAAAATAAAAAAAAAAAACATAATTGAGAACATAACAAAAAAAAAATATATAATTCAATAATCAGTAAAAAAAAAATAAAAAAAAAATAAAAAAAAATAAAGATACATACTTAAGTATTTACAAGAGAAATAATGTGATGTCTAGAATTTTCTTCAAAGTACATTAAGAACATGGATGAAACATGAGGGCCATGTATTAATGATACTTTCTGAAGCTGAGTAAGGGGTCTAGGGAGATCACTGTGCTATCGCATTACTTTGGATTATGTTTGAAAATTTCCTCACTATTAAAAAGGAAAAAAAAAAGAATTCTTGTCATTTCACCCTGTAACAAGTACATATGATAACCAAAAAGTAATGTTAAAAAGCATATGTAAAATAAGTTTAAAACTGGGTAGATCCAATAGGGAGAAGACTGAAAACAAATTTGCCAAAATACGGACACGCTGTGGTGACGGGGCGGCGGCTCTTCTCTCGTTTATCTCCCAAGTGTTTAGTAATAGAGTTGCGTTATTTTTATAGAAAAAAATTATCCTATTAGAAATGTCACATCCAAAAAAGAAAAAAAGAAAGGTCACAAAATCCCAAGTATGTCTAGTGGGCTGCACAGAACATAGCTACTTCCATCTAGTCCAATTTTTTCATAAAGGGAAACTTGTATCTAAAGACAGCAAGCTGGGATTTGAAACCTGTCAGCTGATATGGCAACAGATAAAATCTGAAACTGATTCACTATAAGGCAAAGTAAGCAAAATCTTTGACAGTCATTGAATTTCTGTAGAAGTCTCATTCTGGATTCCAGAAGAAATCAAGAGACCGGAGCTTTTAAAACTCAAAACATGTTCCAAGTGCTGCTTTTGTTCTAGAGGTAAATGTAAATATGACTCAGCATTTGAAAGTCAAAATACTGTCACACCATATGGTGTCTCACTGCAAGCTGGAGATTATCCAGGAGGAAATACTTCTTCCAAAAGTTGATTTTACAATTGATGGACTGCTTATAGATGTAGAATCCAAAGGGGAGAAAAGTGGCCAGGTCTCTTACCCAGAAAGTGATACACTGTTAATGGATTCCCTTCCCATTTGGTATATATGACTATCAAACAGCAAACAGACCCAATCCAAGTGGGAAAAATTACTTTTCCGTTAGCAACACCACGATTCCTCCTGTAGTGCTTATCTTGAAAAACATGGAAAGCTTCACCACAAAAGGACTCCGAGCCTTCACAATTATCAGCAGTCAACACTAACTTGAGTTTCTGCTGACACTCGCTTTTGGAACTGCCCAGTCTATCATCCTCAACTGGTCACTTCCTCATGCAGCATCTCTACTTACAGAACTGGTCCAATTTTTGTCTCACAGGAGCTCCAAACCATGATACTTAATAAGTTGTATTTGACAACCCAGTTCTCCTTTAAATTAAATGAAAAGGTATTACAGGTTCTGACCAAAGTCCTTTTGTATCCTGATTTCTCAATTTAGAACATTATAAGAGGACTTCAGTTGTCTTTCTTTGAGCATTTCTGTTCCTAGGCACTCGGTGTTCTGTGGTGAAATCTTCCAGAAGTCAGGAGAATTATCTTCATCATCAGAAAATCAATGTGAAAACATCCGTCTTTCATCCTTTAGATATGTGGGAAAGCAGCTTTAGAAAAACAAGTCGCATTTGTGACCAATGAGAGGACTTTAAACAAACAACAGAAAAAAAACCACCACAGGGACTTCCTTGCTGGCCCAGTGGTTAAGACTCTGCTTTGGCACAGAGTTTGATCCCCAGTCAGGCAAGCAAACCAAAGACCCCCACCACAATCATTACTAGAAAACCTGTGTGTTTATCATACTTTTCCCAAGTACCCTCTGGGTCAATAGATCAGAGCTACAACATGCATGATTACAACAACCAGAGTCAGAAGAACATGTATTAGCCTTGCAATCGTTACAGACCATGACTAAGCATGAGCTAATGATCACAGTTCAGAGATGTTTCAGCGTTTTTAAATCTTCTGAAGAGTAGGTTGGCAGCAAAGAAAATAAAGGAGTTCTTGGCTCTCTAATCACTGTGAAAAGTAATTTGGCTATATTAAATAAAGATGTACATACCCAAACCCACCAATTCCACACACTAGGGAAATGCTTATCTTGTATGTTGTACAATAGAAAAGGGAAAAACAATGTTGAGTTAAAAAAAGCAAGGTGCAAGGGAATGCTAGGATGAAACCACTTACATCAAGTTTAAAAACTTGATATGTTTTTAAAATGTTAAATTGCACTATAAAAATGCATATACAAGTAGTAAAAGCATAAAAACACATATGAGATATAAATATAACTTCAGCTCCAATCCCTGATTGGGGAACCAAGATCCTGCACGCCATGTGCCATCATACACAATAACTTTTTTTAAGTGGGCAGAAGATCTGAATAGACATTTTCCCAAAGAAGACATACAAGACAGCCAGCAGGTACATGAAAAGGTGCTCAACATCCCTCATCATCGGGAAAATGCAGATCAAAGTCACAGTGACACGCCACCTCACACCTATGAGAACGGCTGTTCTCAAAAAGACAAGAAGTACTGGTGAGGATGCTGAGAAAAGGAAAGCCTTGTGTACTGTTGATGGGAAGGTAAACCGGTACAGCCACTATGGAAAACAGTATGCAGGTACCTCAGAAAACTAAAATCAGAACTACCGTATGATCCAATAATTCCATTTCTGGGAATATGTTCAAAGGGAACAAAAACACCAACTTAAAAAGTACCGCATGTTCACTGCAGCATTATTTAAATAGCCAAAACACAGAAACACCCTAAATGTCCAGCAGTGGAAGAATGAATGAAGAAAAAGTGAGACAGATATACCCACACACAATGGAGTATTATTCAAGCAAAAAACCAAGGAAATCTTGCCATTGGGACAACATGGATGGACCTTGAAGGCATTAAGTTAAATGTGATACACAAATACTGCATGATCTCATTTATATGTAAAACCTAAAAAACAAACAAACAAAAAAGGCCAACTCATAGACACAGACAACAGACTGGTGTTTCCAGAAGTGGAGCAGCGGGTTGCTGGTCAAAAGGTACAAACTTCCAGTTATAAAGTAAATAAACCACAGAACGCAACGTGTACTCTAGTAACTATAGTTAGATATTGCATTGTACATTTAAAAACTGACTGAGAGAGTTTATCTCAAAAGTTTTCATCACAGAGGCTTTCCTGGTGGCTCAGTGGTAAAGAATCTGCCTGCCCCTGCAGGGGACATGGTTTGATCCCTGGCCCGGGAAGATCCCACATGCCACAGAGCAACTAAGCCGGTTCACAACTACAGAGCCGGTGCTCTAGAGCCCAGAAACTGCAACTACTGAAGCCCTCGCACCCTAGAGCTTGTACATCGCAACAGAAACCACTGCAAGGAGAAGCCCACGTGCCACACCCAACTAGAGACCAGCCCCCGCCCTCCGCAATTAGAGAAAGCCTGCATAGCAAGGAAGACCCACTGGAGCCAAAAATAATACATTAAAAACTTTTTTCATCACAAGAAAACAAAAATTTGTAACTATGTATGGTGACAGATGTTAACTAGACTTATGTGGTGATCATTTTGGAAAGCATATAAATGCTGAATCTTTACATTATATACCTGAAACTAATATAACGTTATATGTCAATCATAGCTCCATAAAATAACACATTTTTAGAAATAGGTACATTTTGCGTTTGTTGTTTCCAGGCCCTGAGAAATAATCTATCATATGTCAAGCCACCTCTGCCTTACGTAGTATCTGCCTAGATATCTCCCTATCTCTGAGTTAAAAACATTAAAATGATTAAGATAGACTCCATTACATAACAAAACCCCACACATCTTTACTATAAAATTTCCACAGGTTCTGGAAATAAATCAGATCATTAAGAGAAAATTCAGAAAGTCTATCAATTTCAGATCATACCTGGCTTTGCATTTCCGGTCTTACAGGGTATGTACTTGGGTAAGGAGCCCGAGGTCGGGCAGTAGAATTCCAATAGCTAGTATTGTAACTAGGATATGGTGGCTGCTCCTAAGGGAAAAAAGGAAAGTAAATTCACTTTTACTTACTTTTCCTTACATCATTCTGAAAAGCTGATATAGAAGCAGTTGTAAGCATGGAAGAAGTCAAGAGACAAAAAGCAATGAGACCCCATTCTAAAATCACTGGTTATTAAAACTGATGCAGATACATGGTGAACTGTGTGTCTGAGAACAAAGCAGTTATTAACTGTTCTTGTGTATTATGCCACTTATATACAATAACAAATGATATACCTACTATGTCCAGACAATTAACCAAAACCAGAGACATTCAGTTCCTTTATCCCTCTCCAATCCCTAACCCATCACTACTAATTTAATGAGTGCAGCCCAATTACAGTTGTTTGCCATTGTTAAGAGTAGCATTTACTTATCTCAATAGCTTTGCAACTTCAAGTTAACATTTTACTATTAAGTGAAAAGTGAAGTCGCTCAGTCGTGTCCGACTCTGCGACCCCATTGACCAGGCTCCGCCGTCCATGGGATTCTCCAGACAAGAGTACTGGAGTGGGTTGTCATTTCCTTCTCCAGGGGATCTTCCCAACCCAGGGATTGAACCCAGGTCTCCTGCATTGTAGGCAGACACTTTTACAGTCTGAGCCACCTGGGAAGTCTTTTACTATTAAACTTTACTTCAAATGCAAATGTCTTCAATACTCTACTTCTTTGCCTGCCACACCCCTAGCTTTTTACATTCTTCCACTTTCTGCTAGGCTAAGCTTTCTCCTGGTGAAAGTGAAAGTAAGTGAAGTCGCTCAGTCGTGTCCGACTCTTTGCAACCCCATGGACTGTAGCCTGCCAGGCTCTTCTGTCCATGGGATTCTCCAGGCAATAGTACTGGAGTGGGTTGCCATTTCCTTCTCCAGGGGATCTTCCCAACCCAGGGATCAAACCCGGGCCTCCCGCATTGTAGTATCAGGAAATTAGGTAGAATAATTACCACTCCAAGGAGAAAATCTAGCTATGACATTAATTTCTACAGCTTTCACTCCAATCATTTGCAATAAGCCAAAATACTCTGATAAGAAACAAGATCAACTCAAAACTTCTCAGGCTATTTTAATATATGCACTTTTTATCCCATAAATTGAGCTATTTTGCTTTGAGCTTTATAGTTTAATTTTAAGCTTAAATAGGATCTTCAAATCTTCAAATATGGTTTCACAAAGAAATTCACTGGCAGTTGTAGTCACTGAGAATTTAATTATCACCATCTGAGCTTAACTGCACTACTTACCAGTTTCATAACACTTTGTTTTCAAAGCATGCAGTTATTCCACATGACATTATACAAGCTGGGCAAGTAGCATCTCCTTTACATAATAAAGCAACTAGAGCAATATAGAAACAAGCAAACTTCACATTCTAACAACCAGATTTCTCAATCAGGCAAATTCTCCTGATTAATGACTCCCCTTCCTTCCCCCCAGTAAAGTGGCATTTGACTAATTAACTGTTTCTCTCTACCAAGAATTTGAATCTTAATTAAAAAGAGGTGAAAACACAAGAGTTGAAGCTGACTCACCCCAGCAATGGTGAACCGACACCTAAATCCCCAGAACTTCCTTGGTTTCTGTCCCTTCCTACTGATTCTCCAAAGCCCCCACACATTTTTACTGCCTCTCCACCTTCCCTCTCCTCACTCCTTCCTTACTCAGCTTTCCAGCACCTTCATCCCTTACCACTCTCCCTCAGAGGTACTCACCCTGCAAAAACCAATTACCCACTGACTTCCCATCTGTACCTCACCAAAGTATTAGTGGAGAGAAACACAAGCTCTCTGGATTCACACAAGCAGACCCTCAGCATGGCCTAACAACCACACCACCCTTCCTGGGGATGTTCATCCCACTCTGCACAACAGCTAATATTTCACCTTTTTGTCCTCTCAGATCTCCAGCATCCTCTTATGATGACACCCCTCACTCATCAACTGGTAACTTTATCTCATCTTTCACAAAAAAAAAAAAAAAGCAGCAATCACACAGAAACTGTCTTCCTACTTTCTAAAGTTACCAATCTGTCCCTGTCTTCTCAGAACGTGTGCATGAACTGTCTTTGGCCCTATTAAAAGGCCAAATCCCTCCTCAGCTCTGGACCACATAACTTCTTACCATCTACAGAGCTTTCACGAATCATCTATTTCTCCTAGTAGGGCGGATTGCCTCTCTTAAAATACCAACTTGCCCTCATGACTACCCTAAACAAATATTAAAACCTATTTTTAAACTACTATAATTAACAGTGTGACAAGTGATTGGGTGTCTAATGAACAATAACTTGATTAACAATAACCTGATAGTTGCTGAAGATGAGTGATGGATATCTGAGAATTTTACTACACTAGTTTCTCTACTTTTACACAATGAATGTGTCACAAGTTTCCATAACAAAAAGTTAAAAAACAAAGCTATGGGGCAGAAGGTAGACTTCCCTTAAATACATCTTGTTTTGTACATTTGACTTTAGAATAATTATGAACATTTTACATAATTATGAAAGATAATGAAGTATTTTTAAATCCCTGAAAGGAAGCAAAATAAAATAAACACTAAATATTGAATTGATAAGACACTTCACAGGAGGAAATTCTTTCAACTGAGTATAAAGCACAGTAATCTGACCAACATTACAACTGAGGTAAATAGTCTGCAGACTCCCCCAGATGAATTTTTCAGTAAGCATATTAATAATTACCAACATTGTTGGTACTGCTAATGAATGATTACACTGGTGTGATTGGAAATCAGTATTTTCATAATGGGAGGTGAGGTATACAAGAATAATGAAATCAAGAGGTTTCCCAGGCGGCTCCGTGGTAAAACATCCACTCGCAGTGCAAGAGACGCAGGAGACGCGGGTTCAGTCCCTGGGTTTGGAAAGATCTCCTGGAGGAGGAAATGGCATCCCACTCCAGTATTCTTTTCTGAAAAGTCCCATGGACAGAGAAGTCTGGCAGGCTACAGGCCATGGGGTCACAAACAATCAGACACGACTGAGCGACAGCGCACACACGTTTCACTCCTTTATTTCAACAAATGTGTCTGAGGACCCACGATTAACCAAGCACTGCACTGTTTGGAGGAACGTGGAGGCCCCCCCAGAGTTTACACTCCTCAGAGGAGGGAGATAAGCCATAGCCAAACAATCAACAGAAAGAATAATGAATTAAAAACCCCACAGTGCTGGAATTCCCTGGCAGCCCTCACTTCCACTGCAGGGTGCACAGGTTCCATCCCTGGCTGGGGAACAAAGATCCTGCAAGCCACCCAACAGGACTAAACAAAAAAAGTACAGTCCTTAAATTTATGTGAAAATTTAAAATTCAAACTGTATTTTATCTTTAAAAAAAACCCTAACAAATTGATAGTCACACATATACAAAAAAATTAATTCAAGTAACTCTTGAACAATCTTCTGAAGGATATCGTTAATGGTATACCTTCTAAAGGTAAAAGAAATGCAAAGAAATGCTGTCATTTGAACCCAGCCTGGGATCTGAAGATGAGCCCCTGCCGCAACCTCACAGAACGTGAGCAGCAAATAGTCACTGCTGTAAGCTACAACTCGGAGTTGTTTTTTACTACAGGAAAAATCAACTGATAACTAAACATCAAGTTGGTAACATAACCATACAGAAAAAAGAATTATTTCTAATGACTTTTAAATCATATTACTTTGACTGTACATTCTCAGTGGAATATATTCCAAGGACCAGATGAATGGTAAAGAAACCTCAACTGCATCCATTAGTTATCTCTTAGTCAAAATACTGGTATTACTACTTGCGCTAACAGCTTCAATGAGACATAATTTACTACCATACAATCTGCTCATTTAAACTGTGCAAGTCAATGGTTTTTAGTATATCCAGATATACGAAAGCAATATATGTGATCATCACCACAATCAATTGCAGAACATTTCAAACCTCAAAAGAAACTGTTTCCATCAGCTACACCCTCCTATCTGCCATTCTATAGCCCTGCACCACCACTAATCTATCTCTATAGATATGCCTACCCTGGACACTTCATATAAATGGTAGCATGTATCATATAATATGTGATTTGTGGTATAAATTCTGACTGGCTTCTTCCACTTATGACTCAGGAAATTACAAGGGTTTCCAAGAGACCTATGCCAAAAACCTGGGCTAGAGATCAATATATATGTATTTTTGTTCTATTATCTCACACAGCATAGAGTTGAACCTTTTTTTTTAATCCAGTCCGACAATCCCTGTCTTTGATTGGATTGTTTAATCTATTCACAGTTGGTGCTATTATGGATATAGTTGGATTTACATCTGCCATTTTACTTTCTGTTTTCTATATCTCATATTTGGTTTTGTTCCTCTGTTCTTCCTTTACTGCTTTTGCATCAAGTGAGTATTTTCTAATGCAGCTTTTTAATTTCTTTACTGAATATATATAAATATTTGTGGAGCTGTTAAACTCCACAAATTTTCAGCTTATTTCTCTACTATTTCAACAAGACCCTGGGATGTGAATTGTTCCACAAACTGATCCAATCACATCTGGGTTCCTTGGAAGGGACACCTCCCAAAGTCAGTGTCTTGAGATGTGTTCTGACTCTGAGGGCTCCTCCCAGCTATCTCCTTCCCCAGTTCTCTCCAGCTAACTAGCTGGCCTACCGTTTAGTCTTTATCTGCAGTGAATCTACCGATCTCCTCCCAACTGCCTTTCACAGCAACCTCAAAGTTTCTGAGAACATCCTCAGGCTTCAGCTTAGCCATATTCTGATGCAAATAAAGTCAGTTCCTTTGGGAAAACATTAGGAACTACTGGTTTTACATCTTCCGCCTCCAGAGAAAAATGTCTGAGGCACATTCTGCAGTTGGGTTGGGGACAAGGGTGTGCTTCTGTGAGAGACACCCCTGCAGTAAGAGCTGAGCACCTGGAAGCGGGAAGACAGGAGCCTCAGGCCTTCCCAGCGTGCCTCCAAACCAGGGACAGGGCGATCAGAGCCCCGCTGCCCTTCAAGGTAAAGCCCCCATTCCACAGGGAGGGTCAGGGTGGGGGTAGAAACACCACTACTGACCACACTTGCCCGGAATGTGGCCTCTGCAACAGTAGCTGGGGGCGAGATGAGCAATGCTGACGTGCTGTTCTCCCAGGATGGCTGGGACCTGGGGAGCCAGCAGCTTTGTTTTATTTGCCCTCCCGTCTGGAATGGAGTTTCTGTATCACCGAGCTGGGGTGGAAGAGGTGGAGGATCCCACAGAATCTCACTACTCTTACTGAGTTTGAGTACATTTTCTATCATAAATGTTTCTTCGTTTGCTAAATTCCCTGAAACGATTTCCAGAGACTTTAATATGGTTGTTTTTTAAAAATATTTTTCACCAGTTTATTGGAGGACTGGGCCCACAAGAGCTGCTCACACTGTCATGCCCGAGCTGGAACCTGGCATTATTTTAAAGTTATTTTATGTTATTGCAGGATTGAATTAATACAAGTATTTGTAATTACCTTAATATTGTTAGAAACCAAGATTTCCATATAAAATTAATAAATACAGTGCTCACTTAAGCAGCACATATACAAAAATTGGAACGATAACAGAGATTTAGTATGGCCCCTGCACAGGGATGACACGCAAATTCATGAAGCATTCCATATTTTTTGATAACACTGTATTGTAAATGATTGAAACTAGCGAACTAGCTAAGAGAATAGAACTTAAGTATTCTCATTAAAAAAAAGATAAATATGTGAGGTGCGATGGATGTGTTAATTCTTGATAGTGAGAATCCTTTCCCAACACATACATATAGCAAATTATCATATTGTATGCTTTGAATATATTACAATTTCATGTGTTAGTTGTACCTCAATAAAGCTGAAAATTTTTTTTAAAGTAATAAACACAATCTAAGAAGAAAAATAATCTGACATTAAATTTAAATTAACACAAATATGAACTCATTTATTTTTGTTTTAAAATACTTAGTCACAACATTGAAAATCAACTATACGTCAATAAAAAAATCTTTTTAAATGCTCATTTTGTATAACTCTGTTCATTTAAAAGGTCTAGAAGCAATGACAACACAATAGCAATCAGTACACCTCACACCAAATGTAACTTCTGTACCAGTGATCTTAAAAACTACTGGCCCTCAGCAAGGAGATCAAACCAGTCAATCTTAAAGAAAATCAACCCTGAATTTTCATTGGAATTTTCATTGGATACTGAAGCTGAAGCTCCAATCCTTTGGCCACCTGACACAAGGAGCCGACTCACTGGAAAAGACTCTGACACTGGGAAAGACTGAAACAAAAGGAGAAGGGGGCGGCAGAGGACCAGATGGGTGGATGGCACCACCGACACAATGAACGTTAATTTGAGCAAACTCCGGGAGATGGTGCAGGACAGGGAAGCCTGGCGCGCAACAGTCAATGGGGTCACAATGAGTCAGATACGAGTGAGTGAACGACAACTGGCCCTCAGTTCCAAACCCAGCATTCTGTAGCTGGCTCTGAGATGCAGGATCAGGAGTCTGCAAACACTTCTCTTTATCACTTGTTTACTATGTGATTCTGCCAATAGGGGGCACCAGGTTAGAGGAGGGAGAATGGGCTTGATCCTTCCTGTTTGCTTGCTTGCCTCCTGTTTCTGCCAGTGCCAGCCCAGCAAAGCCCGTCAACCTGCAGGCAGTGTTGGCCAGCAGCCATCTCCAGGCTCCTCTGGTTTCCTGAGAACTCCCTCGCAAGTACCAATACCAGGGCCTCCTTGGTTCCAGCGACAAAGGTCATTCTTCCAAGTTTCCAGGTTCTATTAATTCCACAATCTCTCCCTCTTTATTCCCCAGTCCCAAGAACTGAGGTTGTTCCCTGCCATAACTATCTTCTGAGTTACTTCCATATTCTCTTTTTACCTTTACAGATCTTTAACACCCATTTAACTAATTTCCTAAATCAAATTCTCTCTTATAAAGGAACTAGTGTAGGTTCTATTTTCCTATCCAGATCTTGACACACATAGCTTCTAAATAAAATTCTCTAATTAAAATAAAACAAAAATCAAGGCTTCTTAATGGAATGGCTGAGTATGACATCTGGGACAAGCTATATAATAAGCCTAGCATATCTTGTACCAGAAATCAAAGAAGCTGTCAAAAAATCATTGGGTCATGTCAAAAGAACTCCGAAGCCAAGAAGAGGGGAGGGGACTCCCATTGCCTTAATATAAGATCATTTAAGCAATAAAAAGAATGACTGCAACTGACTGAAACACATTTGAAACATTGAACATATATGTGTAGACATACCTACATGTTATGAGCTCATAAAAATATTTTTAAAAATAAGAACATAGTTCTCTTTCTGTAATTTTAATGGGGTTTAGAGATGAATAAACAGTTAATCTTTCATTTTATCCTCAGAGTCCTTTTTTTTAAACAGGTGGATAAATATTTATACCTTGATTGTGATAGTGGTTACATAATCATATGCATTTGTCAAAATTCACAGAACTATACCTTAAAAATGGTAACATTTATAATATGTAAATACATCACAATTTTTATATGAAAAAAGAATGTCAATGAAGCAGTAAAAATTATTTGTATTGTCTTTTTTTTTTTTTTTGTATTAAGTCTTAATTAAGAAGATTGCCTTTGCTTTTTTTTCCCCCTTTTGGACAAAATGGAACAAGTCTAAAAATATTTCCAATAACAAGGAAAGTCTGCAGCTCAACACCTTCCTGCTGCTGCTGCTAAGTCACTTCAGTCGTGTCCGACTCTTCGAGAACCCATGGACTGCAGCCTACCAGGCTCCTCCGTCCATGGGATTTTCCAGGCAAGAGTACTGGAGTGGGATGCCATTGCCTTCTCTGCAACACCTTCCTAACATGACACTAATTCTATGAAATAGCATTTGGTTTCACAGGAAGCTGGCTGAAGCTGTTCTATAAATCAAGTTGCCAATTTTATTATGTGCCCAAGTCTTTCCAAACTTTTTATGTGCTGTCTGAAACTAGCCAAGGTAATGCTAAAAGATGATATAAACTAAACAAGTATGATAAAAGGTTTTTTCAAGTGAGAATATCATGAATTAAAGTTCTTGTGATGAAGGATATTTTATTAAAATTATGCAAGAACATAATGCAAGTTTACTTTCTTCTCTTTTGAAAAGAAATACCTAAATCTCAGGTGAAGGCTGAAGTCAACTCCTTTCATATTTATCTAGAAATACGTAGAACTATTTAGTAGAACTATCTAGTCCCATAAGAAGATAACTATTTCTTATGATATACGGTTAACTTTACAAAATGACTTGCCACCATGACTCCAAAAAAATATCCCCAGCCCAGACAAATCAAACAGCAGAGGGATCTGAGTAGTGCTGCTTCTACCTACGATCCATTTACAAATTTGTTATATTTTTTCACAAGAATTAGACAAAAATTATTAGAAAATTCCCAGGTGGCTTCCCAGGTGTCTGGGTGGTCGAGCATCCTCCTGCCAACACAGGAGCTGCAGAAGCCATGGGTTGGATCCTTGGGTCAGGAAGATCCCCTGGAGGAGGAAACGGCAACTCACTCGGGTATTCCTGCTGGGATAATCCCATGGACAGAGGAGCCTGACGGGCTGCATGCAGTCCATAGAGTTGCAAAGTGTTGGACATGACTGAGCACACACACACACATTAGAAAAATACATTATAAATTATTTTTATAGCAATCTGTTCCAAAAATCACTAAAAAGCACTTCCTGCTCCTGTATTGGCCCGTCATCACAAATCTCAGCTTTACTGTCACGTGGGTCTCTGCCGTGCTTCCCTACACAGCCTTCCTTTTCCCTAGCACCTGCTTCAAATACTCACCATATCAAGTTCTCAGCTATCCCATCCCACTTCCTTGACCCTCAGATAGCCTCCTGCTTCATCAACCATGAGCTGAAACTCCTGCAAAGCCCTCCCCTCCCAACAGCTTCATTTCCCCTTCTCTAGCTCTGAGGAGGTTTCTCGGGTCTTCCTCACTTCTTACTCCACCTCTCCCCAAGACACACTCCACCCTTCTGTTAGTATCTTTTTTCACAATCTACTAGCTTTCTCTCTCCTCTGTTGACAAACATTCTCAAGCCACTGAATCCTAAAAATGCTTCCCTCAACCCTGGTTCCCAGTCAAGTGGTCATTTTCTCATTTACTAATAGTTTATACTAGTTGTCTTCCCAAATCCCTCAATCATAACTTTAATACTATTTTAAAGTCCCACCACTAAAATCAACACTACTTTAACTGCCAATCCAAATGCTTCTCTTCAGTTCTCATATCACTAACCTGCAAAGTAGCAGTGGTCTATATTACATGACATCCTGCTTTTCCTCCTTTCATTGTCTTCTGGGTTTTCTCTCTCTGCCACCCTCCTAGATCTCAAAGCTCTCCCCTGGCAGCATAACCCAATCAGGTAATTCACCCATGCTTCCATGTAGTGACTCTCCAATCACTGTCTCCATCCCCTGACTCCCTGCTGAGTCCCACATCTATTGCTTTGTTCCCACAGACAACAACTCCTCAATGCCACAGACTGTAAAACTGGGTATCAGAAAACAAAAACAAAATCTCAGGCATCTCATTCATCAGTCTCATACACTGCATCCAGAGCTTGGTAACCACCATCACAAACTGGCTTCCAGCAGAAATGAAATAAAGGTGAGACTTCCCTCGTTGTCCAGTGGTTAAGAATCCACCTTGTAATGCAGGCGAAGGAGGTTCCATCCCTGGCTGTGGAATTAAGATCTCACATCCACACCGCAACAAACAATCCCACACGATGCAACAAAGATCCCACATGCCCCAACTAAGACCTGATGCAGCCAAACAAATCAACATCGTTTTTTGAAAAGAAATGATCCCTAGTTCTTTGGTACAAAACTAAACCACATCTTCCCATAAAAATCTATTCTTCCTTGTTAATCCTAGGAAATACTAAAAATTCAGAATCCTTCTGTTTCTCCTGCAATCCTCACTTCCAGTTGATACACACCTTTGAAAATGTCTTTTCAATCTATGTAACTCATTATAAAACACAACCAAAAAATAAGATAGATAGACGTGATAAATGTAATAAATGCTACTAAAATCTAGGTAGTGAGTATGTGGGTCTTCACGTACAATTACAACTTTTCTATGTTTGAAAATATTTATAATAAAATGTTGAGGAAAAAACCTATCTACATTCAGACTGTTCAAACACATGCCGTTTTCTTTTCTGACCTAATTTGGGAGCCTAACCTGAGCTGTCTCCCCAAACCCTCCCATTGTAACCATCCTGCAAGATGACTCCCAATGACTCCTGCCTTCTGTATGCACATCTGAGTGAAGATGCCTCCCACACTGTACCGGGGTCAGTCTCCGTGACTAGTAATGTATGGCATAAGTGAAGGTGTATCACTACCAAGATGAGGTTATAAGAGGCTGCGGCTTCCAGCTTCCGTCTATCTCGGCACTCTCTCAGATGACTTGTTCTTGGGGAACATGTGAATCAACCAGTTGTTGTTCAGTCACTCAGCCATGTCCAACTCTTCGCAACCCCGTGACTGCAGCACACCAGGCTTCTCTGTCCTTCACTATCTCGTGGAGCTTGCTCTAACTCATGTCCATTGATGATACCATCCAACCATCTCATCCTCTGTCACCCCCTTCTCTCTTGCCCTTAAATTTCCCCAGCATCACGGTCTTTTCCAATGAGTTGGCTCTTCGCATCAGGTGGCCAAAGCATTGGAGTGTCAGCTCAGCATCAGTCCTTCCAGTGAATATTCAGGACTGATTTCCTTTAGGATTGACTGGTTTGATCTCCTTGCTGTCCAAGGGACTCTCAAGAGTCTTTTCCAGCACTTCAGTTCGAAAGCATCAATTCTTCGGTGCTCAGCCTTCTTTTTGGTTCAGCTCTCACTTCTGTACATGACTACTTGAAAAACCACAGCTTTGACTAGACAAACCTCTGTCGGCAAAGTGATGTCTTGTTAAAAGCTTTGGGCAGGGCCTGAGATACAGCATTTCCAACAAGCTCCTAGGTGATGTATGTGCTGCAAGCTTAGGAATCAAACTACAGCGCTGCAAGTCTAGCTAACAAAGTAAAAAAAGAAAAGAAAACAGTAAGAGGTTCTCCATTTTTCTCCTGCCATATTTAAATACATTAATATAGAGTCAAGCCTTTGTAATGGTTCAGAGCAACCTCATCTCAACGCGTTCAATTCCATTGTGCAACGCTTCTCAAACATGATATGCATATGCTTCACCTGAGGATCTTATTAATCTGCAGCAGCAGTAAGTATGGAGGAAGAAAGAGTCTGCACTTCTAACAGCACCCTAGCAAAGCTGAAGCTTCTGGTCCATGGCCCACAGTTTTAGAGTACAGTTGTAAAGGGTTCCTATACCTTTTTTAAGTCTGACATGTTTGGCTATATAAAAATGCAAAACATATGTCAAAAACCACAAAAAAGTCAAAAGACAAGCCACAGATTTAGAAAAAACATTTGCAGTATGTAGGACATCACGTTTATTTTTTGTATGAGTTTCCTACTGCTACCTAAGAAATTATCATCCGATACTTTTTGAGTTTCAGAAATATCTGCCTGAAAGACTCTTGAAATGATTGACAAATGCCCATCACACATTCCAGCTTTATCCTCCACCCCTCCAGCACCATCACCCACCTGCGTGCACACCTGTTCTCCACCTTAACCTCCAACTCCCTGCACGACACTGAGATCTTAACTTCCCTAACCTTAAAAAAAAAAAAAAAGTCACAAAGTCATGTCCAACCCTTTTGTGACCCCACCGACTGTAGCCCGCTAGGCTCTTCTGTCCATGGGACTTCCCAGGCAAGAATACTGGAGTGGGTTGCCATTTCCTTCTCCAGGGGACTTTCCCAGCCCAGGGATCGAATTCTTTACTGCTGAGGCACCTAGGAAGTCCTCTCTAACCCTAACCAAAAACAAAAACAAAACATATTTTTGTTTTGATACCACAGCAAGTCCAGGCAGAGTCTTCAGCTCAGCAGGCCTCCCCTCTATCCCTTCAAGTGAGCCTCAGTCTAGTTTGCCTACTTACAGACCAAGTATTTCATCACGCTACTCCGTCATGGGACCAAAATCCCACAGCTCCTTATTCCAGATTTAGACAGAGAAATTATGGACCGTTCTTAACAATTAACCTCTCACTACATGTTTTTTCTCATACAATTTTTTTAAAGATATAACATACCATAAAACTCACCCTTTTAAAGTGTACAATTCATGGTTTTAATATACTCAGACCTGTGCAGCTATCGTCATTAAATCCAGAATATTTTCATCATCCCCAAAGGGAACTCCATACCCTTTATCTATCTTCCTCAATGTCCCCAGGTCCACAGCCCCTGGAAACAAATTTTTCTACAGATTTCTATATCCTGGATTTTTCCAAAAAATGGATTCATACAATATTTGGTCTTTGCGTCTTCATCCATGTAGCATATGTTCAAAGTTCATCCATTTACAGCATGTCTCAGTACTTCATTACTTTCTACGGCTAAACAATTTCATTGCATAAATACCCTGTGCTGTGCTGTGCTTGGTCGTTCGTTCAGTGCTGTCTGACTCTTTGCGATCCTATGGGCTGTAACCCGCCAGGCTCCTCTGTCCATGGGGATTCTCCAAGCAAGAATACTGGAGTGGGTTGCCATTCCCTCCAGGGGTACAAATATACTATTTTTATCAATTCTTCAGTTGATGAGCATTTGGGATATTTCCCTTTTTTGGCTATTATAAATAACGTTGCTATGAACATGTGTGTACAGGTTCTTATTTGGACATGTTTTCAGTTCTCTTGGGTATATATCTAGCAGCAGGCTTGCTAACAGTACACTTAACGTTTTTACGAACTGCCAAACCGTTTTCCAAAACACTGAACCATTTTACATTTCCACCAGCAATGTCTGGGAATTTCATTATTAAATTTCAACCAATGAGAATGTTATAATTCCTGAAGACAAGAAGAGGTGTGCCCTCACCATAGAACCGTAATCCTCTACGAAGAATATTGCATTAACAAAACAGAAGTATATTTCCGGCACGACGACACAAAATAAAATGTCAGAGGTCTGAATACATTGAGCAAGTGAGTTAACCTTTCACGGCCAGTAGTTCTTCCATCGTAAAACGGGGACGCTGTGATGACATCTACGTCGCAGTCACCGTTAAGATTATATACAACCCACGGATAGGTGCTTTCCAACACTAATGATGATCGGTGATTCAATGCCGGGCAATGCTTTAGGGGCAAAGGGCTAAATGCCCAGGTCCCTCCCTTTCCTTCGCGTTCCTTCCCAGCGGGAGGGGGCTGCGGCCACCTCCCTCCTCGGAGAGAGCCGGCCCCCACGAACCACGCAGGATAAATTGTTAGGATTGGAAAAGCAAAGCCAGGTCAGTCCAGCCCAACCTCGTCCCCCAGATGAGAGATTCACAGCCTTCTACTCAGCTTAGCAGGTTCAGCGCAGATTTTTTTTTTTTCCTGGTAAGAAAACATTTATTACGGCTGAAGCACAACAGGAGGGGTAGAGAAAACACAAGCATATACCCCCACCCACGATCCTAGTCTCTTGTCTCTCCAAAGCCGTAATAGGAAAACGCACGAAACCCAATTCATTACGAACTCTTGGGAGCTGTATCAATCCCAATGGCCCTCACCCCCAAAGACTCCCCTATCGGACCCCCTACCCCACCCCGGGGACCGGTGGCGCAAAGCTCACCTGGTGGCCTCCGCCAGCACGACCCGGCTCTGACCAGGCGCCTCCAGACGAGTAGTAGCCATCGCCTCCTCCGCCTTCCCCCGGCCAGGTGGTCTCCGCCGGGCCGCCCCCGCGCCCCCGCCAGGAAATGGGAGGCTGGGGAGGCTCGGGGCGCGGGGGGTAGATGGGCGGAGGCGGGTGCACCGGCACATCTCCACTCCCAGGCCCGTAGTAGCGGCCATAAGACGGGCCGTCACTGGGGCCGTAGCCCGAGCGCCTCAAGGCCGACATGGGCTCTGCCGCCCCCAGGCGCTTCCCGCCCCCCTGTCCCCCACGGCCGGCCCACCGCGCAGGCGCCGGCGGGGGAGCGCGAATGGACCGCAGGGAAAGGGGGTCGGCCTGCAACAGCCAATCCTAGGCCGGGTCCCGCCCCCCTCCGCTTCCGCGTCCTGAGAGGCCGAGGGCGGTGTCCGTGACTCTGGGGTCTAGGAAGCAGGAGAACAAGCGTTCCTAAAAGGGAGAACACACCTCCGCACTGTCGGTGCAGTCTAGACTCCTCTTCCCCGTTAGGGATATGGAAAAGGTATCGCGGGGCGGGGGTAACCACATGAACGGTCCCACCTCTTCCTGAGGGCGGGCACGTGATGCCGGAAGTGGGTGGGGCGACATGGCGGCGTTTCCTGCAGGCCCCGGCTACTGAAAGCCGGGGCGGCGGCGTTGGTCCGGGTCCGGGTTCCTGTCCCGGTCCCGCAAAGGCGGCGACCGCGGTAAGGAGGAAGGAGGTGTGGGACGCGCTGGCCCACCGCCGCTATACACTGCAGCTCTGTCTCTACTCAAAATGAACTATATGCCCGGCACCGCCAGCCTCATTGAGGACATCGACAGTGAGTAGTTCATCTCCTCAGAGTGGAGTCTGGGGTGAGACCCTTCCTCCCAGGAGGGTGCCTCTTAAGGAGGAAGCTGATAGAATGAGCCCGGGCCAGGGGCGGTTTGTTTTTAGTGCAGTTCTGGACGTTCGGCGTTGGCATCCTCCGGAGGATGCCTGAGTCACGGGACACACCGTTTGCCACTTCTCGCCTACTCCCTGTACCCCGCCTCTCGCAGCTTCCACCGGTCCCCTGGGCAAGCTGTAGAATTCATTTCTGCTTTTCAGGGATGCAGCTGCTGAAGCTCATATGTGAAGGTTACCGTTTCCCCGGTCCATTGTCTCTCACCTGTGGTATTTCGAAATATCAGGTGATTACTGGGTGGATGAATGAGAATTCTTAGAGAAAGGATTCTTGCAGAAACGAAAATAGTAATACAACAGCTGCTGCTGCTGGTGCTAAGTCGCTTCAGTCGTGGCCGACTCTGTGCGACCCCAAAGACGGCAGCCCACGAGGCTCCCCCGTCCTTGGGATTCTCCAGGCAAGAACACTGGAGTGGGTTGCCATTTCCTTCTCCAGTGCATGAAAGTGAAAAGTGAAAGTGAAGTCGCTCAGTCCTGTCCGACTCTTAGCGACCCTATGGACCGCACTACCAGGCTCCTCCATCCATGGGATTTTCCAGGCAAGACTACTGGAGTGGGGTGCCATTGACTTCTCCGAATACATCAGTTAGACTTAATTAGCACTAAACTTAGGGTTTATACTGTGTGGCCGTTTGCAGTCTTTTACCGTTTGGGAGTATTTAGCTTTTCAGACTAGGTAGTGACTTTTCCAGAAAGACTGAGTCACTTCAAACTTACTTTTTTTCTTCCTTTAGTTTTCTTTTGCTGTTAAGGCCTCCCTTATCCCAGTCACTACCCTGAAGAAGAGCTCGGTTGTATCTCGTTTTTCCAAACTCTCATCTGTGAGTTACACCTAAAACAACTTTTAGGTGTAACTTTTTTAAAGTTGTGCCAATTGTGTGATCTGTCTCATTAACTTGTAATTGCTGCGAAACAGTTACACACAGTTCCAAACAAGTTGAGCAATCTGCAGTTACTGTGTATGTAAAGAGTGAATTTGTGATGAAATCCTCTTGCTATCGTCTGAAATCACTTTTTAGATCCAAATTAGTGATTTTGCTACTGAAGGGAATGTAGTGTAGCTTGGATCAAATTTATGTGTGGATAACCACTGTACAGGCCTGTCTGTAACGTGTAATGAAATCTTTAATTCTAGTTGTCTGAGGATGGTGCCCTCACCTCTCTTGTTATGTATCTGAGTTATTTGAGATCCCTAGCACATCCTGCCATTCTACTAAAAATAATTGTTTTTCTCAAGTCTCTAACCTTTTTTTTGCAGATTCCAAGCCCCTCCTTTACTGAGTGGTTTCAAATCATTTCATATGCAGCCTTCACTGCAACACACACACACAGTTTCATCCTCTTTCCTCAGTCTTTCTGTATTTTCACCCATCCTCTCATCTCAGTTGGAAGTATTCCTCCCTTTCAGTCTGTGTCTTATTTCGCTTTCCTTCCAGCTACTTCTGGAATCCATTAATAGCCTTTTTCTCTCATATCTCTTGCTCCCCCTCATGTATGTTCTTGTCTGTCATATTTTTTTTTTCAGTTATATTTCACCATCAAATTCCCATTCCTTTTTTCACATCTGTACCCCCAAACCTCTTAAATCATCTCCCATTTTAACTCTTATTTCCTGGCTACCTGGAGTAGACCACCTCTATCACCCTGCAATCAGATTTTTTTGTCAACACACTACTGAAACTGCAATCTTAAAAGACATCTGTCTAATGCATTCTTTCCTCTTTTTGGCACACTGATACCATTATCATATGATTCTTCATTTTCTTGATTTCTGCAACACTGGTACTTGATTTTCTTATCTCTGCAACAGTTATTGTTTCCTAAAATAGATGGACTCCTAGGTTCCATCTTTGAACGCAGCTTTATTTAAATCTCTAGAAGAATTCCTGGACTTTAATAATGATATCACCTCTTTGTGGACATACTGAAAATTGCTCTGATCCAGACTTCTTTGGCCTTCCAGTCTTAACATCTCCAGTTGCAGCTGACGTTTCTGCACAGGTGTCTTGATACTACTTGAAAATCACAACAACAAAACACCTTCCACGGGATCTTGCTTCTTTCACTCCTAACTTTTGGTACATGGTCCTCCCTGACAGGATGACTCAAAATTCTTGCATCATCTTTAACCCATCTCTTCAGCTTCCCACTCTCTTACACACATATCCACATATACAAACGCACTTGGTTGACCAATTCCATCCCTTATAACTGCAGTGTCTTGATCCTCTCATCCTTTCCCTTCTCATCTCTGCCCTGGTTCAGGTCTCTTCTTCATGTCTTGGACTCTGGTCATAGCCTCAAAACCATTCTCTCTTTTCTGCCAGTTGAATCTTCAGAGTTGTCTTGTTCCCCATGAAGTCACATCCAAACTCAGCCTGCTCCCAGTACTTTTCTGACTTCATCTCCTATTCCCTTCACACCCTCAACTTTTAGCCACACATTTGGATACACAGCTCCCTTTTCTTCTGCCTAAATTACAGATTTCCCTCCTCTTCCCAGACCCTGTCACTCTTCCCAGTCCCTGTCACTCTTCCCATGGCCAAAAATTATCTACCTTTTAAGGTCCATTGGAGAAGGCAATGGCAACCCACTCCAGTACTCTTGCCTGGAAAATCCCATGGACAGAGGAGTCTGGTAAGCTACAGTCCATGGGGTGGCCAAGAGTTGGACACGACTGAGCAACTTCACTTTCACTTTTTTTTTTCCCATTTATTAGTTGGAGGCTAATTACTTTACAATATTGTAGTGGTTTTTGTCATACATTGACATGAATCAGCCATGGATTTACATGTATTCCCCATCCCAATCCCCCCTCCCACCTTCCTCTCCACTCGATTCCTCTGGGTCTTGCCAGTGCACCAGGCCCGAGCACTTGTCTCATGCATCCAGCCTCGGCTGGTGATCTGTTTCACCCTAGATAATATATATGTTTCGATGCTGTTCTCTCGAAACATCCCACCCTCGCCTTCTCCCACAGAGTCCAAAATTCTGTTCTGTACATCTGTGTTTCTTTTTCTGTTTTGCATATAGGGTTATCATTACCATCTTTCTAAATTCCATATACATGCGTTAGTATACTGTATTGGTCTTTATCTTTCTGGCTTACTTCACTCTGTATGATGGGCTCCAGTTTCATCCATCTCACTTTCACTTTAAGGTCCAACTCAGATACCTCCAGCTAGATACAGTTTCTCTCACTCTCATGTAATTAAGATTCGCCCTCTTGTGGTACTTAATTATAGCCAAAAAAAAGCCTATAAATTCCTTCAGGAAAGACTCACTGTCTTATTGCACTGTTCTGCATCTTGTTGTTGCTCAGTCACTCAGTGCTGACCAACTCATTACAACCCCATGGACTATAACACGCCAGGCTTCCCTGTCTTTCACTGTCTCCCAGAGTTTGCTCAAACTCATGTCCATTGTGTTGATAATGCCATCCAACCATCTCATCCTCTCTTGTCCCCTTCTCCTCTTGCCCTCAGTCTTTCCCAGCGTCAGGGTCTTTTCCATTGAGTCGGCTCTTTGCATCAGGTGGCCAGAGTATCAGAGCTTCAGCATCAGTCCTTCCAATGAATATTCAGGGTTGATTTCCTTTAGGATTGACTGGTTTGATGTCCTTGCTGCCAAAGGGACTCTTCAGAGTCTTGCATCAGTTCTTTGGTGCTCAGCGTTCTTTATGGTCCAAGTTCTGCATTGTAGAAAGTACTTTATGCATGGCATTAAAGACGAATAAGTGATTTTTTGCTAGCTATTCTAGTGACTGGCTTACTGTCATTCTTCAGTGTCGGCTCAGAGTCACCTCTTCAGAGAGGTTTTCCCTAGCCACCTTCTCTTTTTTTTTTTTCTTCCCCTATGTTTATTTATTTACTTGGCTACACCAGGTCTTAGTTGCAGCACATGGTATCTTTAGTCGCAGCATGCACACTCTTAGTTGTGGCATATGAGATCTTGTTCCTGGGCCCCCTACATTGGGAGTGCGGAGTCTTAGCCACTGGACTACCCGGGAAGTCCCCACCACCCTCTCTTCTATAGCTTCTTCCCCTCCCTTTCTCATATTATTCTGCTATCTTGTTTTTATTCTGCTAGACTAATCACCATAGGTCATTTTTAAAAGTGTGTTTGCTTTTCTCCACCAGGCTTATAAGTTCATGAGGCTGGTGACTCTGAGTCTTATTCTCTACTATATGTCTAGGCCCCAGAATAGCACATAGCTCTCAATACATTCTGTTGAATTTTGCTCTGGTTTTATTATCAGCATCCTCATTTCACATGTCTTTGCTAACTGTTTTTACTTAAAACCGTCTCTGATTCCAGAGTGTGAAATAGAGACTCTCTGTCTAAGTTGAGGGGAAAATAATTTTGGAAAATTAAGATCATAAAGACCATCTAGATTAAATGTCCAAATTGGCAGGTATAGAAACTGACGTGATGCTGACAGGGTTTAACTGGCAAGCACCAGCACCTCAAGCCAGTCCGTTGAGCCCTCTGATTGCGTGCCCAGACCTTCCCCGCTCTGCTGCCCCTCTTAGATTCTTTTCACCAGCCATCTTCTCATCTAAACTAATCCCCAGCTCCTGTGGTCGTCCCTCTAGTTTCTCAGTGAACTCTGCCTTAAATGCTCTGTAAGAGGAAGTGGTCAAGCTTAATCTTCTATTAACTCTGTTTTTGTTTCCCTGTAAACGTTTGGGCTGAAGCTAACAGTTCGTTTTTTAAAGATCTCTTTTCCTCTCCCCAGAAAAGCACTTGGTCCTGCTTCGAGATGGAAGGACACTTATAGGCTTTTTGAGAAGCATTGATCAATTTGGTATGTATTACTCATGGACTTATCATAAGTCCATGATGATAAGAGCCATGATGGCTCTATCCATCCCATAATCTGGATGATAAGAGCTGCCCACTGTATTTTTGTGCTGTTTCGTATTGAAGTTTATTTATCTGCAACATTTTTCATGTACCTGGCAGGATGAATACTGTTTTAAGTCACTACATCATTGTTTTCTAAATTACAGTTAGGTGGTTTGAAAGCTTGTGTTTACAAGCTTATGTTTTTATTTCTAAAACTGGTTTTCACTACTAGAACATGTGATTACAGTGTTTTGGACTATTTTTTATTTTCCCCATTAGAGGGAGCCAGATGATAGAAATACACTCAGTCCACTGAAAAGGCTGCTCATTTGTACATTGGCTTGGGTGCGACTACTCTTCAAAGCAGTTCCTGCCCTGAAGGTAATCCCTCCCTGTCCAATGAGAAGTGGGTCAGAGGCCTTTCCTGAAGCTTTTTAGGGACCCCCCACATTAAGCTCAGGATTTTATACTTTGGGATACATCAGACTCAAGGTCTTAATCTTGATTCTGTCTCTTGTGTTTTCTAAAGAGACCTTATATTTGCTCCTGTCTTGAGGAACTTCCAGTTCATGTCAACATTTGCTGGACATTAGCTAGGTCAGTGGCTTTGGGCCTAAGGAAGAACAACATAATTGAAATATTTATAAGAATCACAGATGATAGTACTGTTTCTTGAAAGACGACAACAGTACCAACTGAAAGAAGAAAAGCAATTATTCTGCACAGGTTGTGGTTCTAAACTTTAAGTCAAATTCATCAGACTACATGAGGGGAAAGTAATGAATACTAAGGTTACTCTCAGATTACCGAATTATAGTCATCTGACAAAGGGGAAAAAAACAGATTACTGTTGTATCATAATCCATGAATACCTACATTGGATTGAATGAATCATCCGTACCGAAACAAAGTTAAATCTTTGGTAAATCATCACACATACATACCTGCACAAAGTAGAAAAAAATGTTTCCTTCTAAAAGAAAAAAAGATTATTTCTGCAGTTCTTTGGACTTTAGAGTTTTCCAAGTGCCCTATCATATTTTCTTATAGTCATGTTGATATCAGCAATTAACTCATAAGGAATTTAATTTTCTTCATTTATTTCCACCATCCTTCTTGTATTAGTGCAACATAATCCCAAGTACTCTATTTGCAGTTGTTTAAAAATCTCCAAGTGGTGTGTCTGAATGAAATAGGACGAGATGGTTTGAAATTTTAGCCTTTTCCAGAATTAGAAAGTTTGAAAACCATGTTCAGCTAGTCGTTTGTACTCAGGGTAACTGACTGAGTTGTGGGCCTTTACCTGTAGAGTAATTTGCACTAAATGTCTTTGTTTCTTCCCGGTACACTTGTAGCTAACCTAGTGCTGCATCAGACTGTGGAGCGCATTCACGTGGGCAAGAAATATGGTGATATTCCTCGAGGGATTTTTGTGGTCAGAGGAGAAAATGTGGTCCTGCTAGGAGAAATAGTAAGTGAAAACTGTTAAGCTGCTATGGCTGTTGATAATCATGCCAGTTAGGTTTCTTTTTGTCCTTTCAAGAAGGAAAAAATGTTTTCCGCCTTGACCCAGCTTCTCACAGGACACCACCAAATTAGCTTAAGAAAGGGATGTTATAAAAGGAGAGCTCCAAAGAAGAGTCAACTTTGTTTCAGTGCCTCCTGGCATATTAAAGATTTTGATCCCGTTAACAGTAAAATATCATTGATTTTTACCTGGTATCATAAAGAATACTGTCCTACATGGGAGTTTCTTGGCAGTCCAATGGTTAGGACTCCATACTCTCACCCGCAGAGGCCAGGGTTCAATCCCTGGTCAGGGAACTAAGATCCCAGGAGCTGAGTGGTGTAGCCATTATATATATAAAACACTGTCCCACACAAATGTGTTCATTAGTAGATTATTCTCATATCTTTAATAGCAGAAAATTGAAGCCTGATACCTAGCGAGAGAAGAATAGTCCAATGAAATATGGCTTACTAACACTGGAATAGTTTGTAGTCATTTAAACAGTTGGTTACACATGGTCTTTCATGACATAAAGGTAATTGGGTTTGGGGGAAAGGCACGTGGCATGTACAGTATGATATCTGTGTTTTTAAAGGGGGCAGGGGGAAAGAGTGACTGTAGAAGAAGCCTTTCTTAATTTTCTCAGAATGGACTCAACCTCACTTGGCTTCTTAGCTCCCAGGCAAGGAGGAGGTTCCTATTATCTGTCAGGAAAGCCAGCTGGCAAGTGAAAAGTTAAATCCTCTCAAGTGGTGTTTCTGTAGGTGTGAGTGTGTGTGTGTGAACCATTAGAAAACTACTCCTCCAAAATATATATTAGAACTACTCAGACATTTTTAAAGAAGATAAAACTTGATTTCACAGTTTACATGAAACATTTACTTTAAAAGCGCTTTATTTAATATCTTTGACTTGATCCGGGTGCTTCTGATTATTGCGTTTTCCAGGAAAATCAAACCTTGATTTTATCTTTAAAGTTTTCAGTACCATTTCCCAATCCCTAGCCACATGTTAAGTCAGGTTTACAGAAGTCTTTGGAGAGAAGCGGCTTGGTCTGTAGCTGTTTTTTGTGTGTGTGGTTGATGTAAAGCACCATGGTATGTATCCTGGGATGTGGGGGTCAGGATCGTTGTCTGACTGTACATTCAGAGGGACTGGCCAATCTGGATGGTAGGATGGTGGGTGATTATTTTTTCTTTCTTTTTTACTTTTCTGAATGTAACTTTTAGAGAGGAAATGTATTACTTTGCTATCAGGGGAAAGATTCAAGTCACAATACCACACACACTGCTTCAATTGAAGAGAAGAAAACAGCACAGATAGGCTTTCTGTGCCAGTTACCTTGGCATAGACACAGCCCTGTGTAGATGTATGTGAAGGGAAGAATTTGTGTTTATTCTTGAAGTGTCATTGTTTCCTGGGAGCCCTTTCGTGGAGAAGAGTACTCTCTTTTTTGTATGTTAACGGTTCAGATTCTGCAGAATTTTTTATAGTGGTATTACTAAAGAAATATGGTTCAGGACTGCTTCCACAGTTCTGTGAATCGATGGTCTGTTTGAAGACGTTGTGTACCAATTCTAGGAAAACTCAAAACTGGAAACCACTTGCATTCTGTAGACAGACTTGTTTGTGAAGTCCCTGGCTTCTACCTCAAGGATAATGAGACACACAGCCTTAAGTAATAAGCTGATTGTTGGGTAACAGCATTGTCATAACCACACGAATAGCTCAGCGCATAACATTGGAAAGTCCAGGAGGTAGGACACGGAGCCAAGAACATTGTCTTCCCTTCTGCTGCCCATGGGCTGTGAGGGAAGATCACACTTGATAATATATATTTTGCTGGATGCAGCTAAGTTTTGAGGGCAGGGCTTGCTTATGGAATTTATGTGGCTTTCGCTCTAACCTCTCTGGGAGAGTCCTCCATCTGCCGTGTCACCGCTGTGGCTTCCGAGGCCTTGGCCACCTCTTCAGATTAGCATCCAGCGGTAGGCTGGAACGCCTGGAGAGGTGGCGTTTGTGTTGTGTTCCCAGATTTTGTAAGTAAAAGTCAGAGGAGGATGAGAAATGTGAGTACCCTGTCCATAGAGGCTTTCCATGTTACAGAAACACCAAGTGATACCTAGATAAACTTCTTAAGAAGAAGAAACAGTCGGTTGATAGATAATTTTATAGCAAAATTCTGCATTATCAAGTTGGTTATCAGATGTTTAAGGTGTTCACAAATAAATATATTAGCATGTTTTACCATATTAAGTGGGAAATGTAGCCAATATTTGGGAAGAATGTTGGGGCCAAAATGATTTACTAACCCAACTGGTTTGCTGAGGTTTTCTCCGGAAGACTAGTTGTCATGGGGGAGAAAGAAGTCCTGTGTTAACAGAGGGCCCATTGATGGCCTTTGGCTTGGAGGCTGGGGGTCAGGGGTGCTACTTTGAACCAATGTTTTTACTTCTTAGCAAAAAAAAAGAACAGCCACAGAAGTTAGGCTGACTTGGACCGTGTGTAAGTACAAAATTTATTCTAAGCTACCTTGACCTCAGCGACTTCTCTCTTGGATTCCCTGGGGCTGGGGAAGTAGCTGTAAGAAAAGTAGTTCTTAACTGACGTAGGCTTGACTTTGAACAGACTGAAGCCTTGTTACGCACACCGACACTGATTCCTGTAAATCACACCCGTGTGCTCTGTGGGGTGTCGCCAGCCCTTTCTTCGTACAAGGTTACCTGTGCACAGGTGTCTGTGCCCTGGCACGAGCAGGGAAGGTAACTCAAGCCCGATACAGGAATCCGTTTGCCTTTAGATCCATGATGTTTTCTGTTCTTGGTCATGAGGTGAAGTTTTCCAAACCCGCTTGTTTTGTAGGACTTAGAAAAGGAGAGTGACACACCTCTCCAGCAAGTGTCTATTGAAGAAATCTTAGAAGAGCAGAGGGCGGAACAGCAGGCCAAGCTGGAAGCGGAGAAGCTGAAAGTGCAGGCCCTGAAGGACCGAGGCCTGTCCATCCCTCGGGCAGATACTCTCGATGAGTATTAAGTCTTCTGCTCAGAGACTGCCGCTCTCGGGGAGCGGGGCTGTCACCTCACACATGTGATGAGAGACTAGAGCTTCGAAAAGTCATTTTTGACTTCGTTCACAGATGCAACATGAAGAAATCATGTCTTGTGTTTTGTTTTTTTCGTTTTAATTACAAAATCATCGTTTAAAGAAACAGTGGCATGGACTCCTCTGACTCATCACTGTGGAGCCAGCAGCTACGACTTTACATTGCTCTTCTCACCCCAAATGAGTGGCTACAGGGGACAGTCTTCATTTACTTGTAAATAAAACTTGAATCTCAAAATTGCAGTGTTATTTCCCAAGTTTGAGTTGCCTTCAGTGACTGGGCATCATTTAACTTCTCTCAGAGGTATAAGCAGTCCACACACACACACATTGAATTTCCCTTCTGTCACAATTCCAGTCTGCTCTGGTTTTAATTCATTTATTTGGCTCTGCCAGGTCTTCGTTGCTGCATGTGGGACCTGTGGCATATGAACTCTTAGTTGTGGCATGCAGGATCTAGTTCCCTGACCAGGGATGGAACTGGGGCCCCTGCATTATGAGTGGCGTCTCAGCCACTGGACCACCAGGGAAGTCACTTTCGAAGGAGGATTTTCATACTGAATGTCCTACAGGTCCTCCCTTATCACCTTGTCTTTTTTTTTTTCCCCCAATAACAAAAAATGTTCAGGCTCCAGGAGGGCTCTTTCAGTGAGGTTTCACAGTTCTTGGTTACAACAGAAGCCGGTGTTTGAGAAGCAGGCGTGGTAGCAGCCGCGTCACCAGCTGTGTTCCCATAAGACCCACATGACAGCTTCTCTAAATGCTGTTAATTTCATGAGGTTTTTCTGGTCATTTGGCTTGAGTCTTGAGCGTCTTATGCTATTATCAAAAAGAAGCACAGATAAAACAGTGTTTAAGTGACTGATAGATCTAGGTTCTTCTCCACCCACACATCTTGGCTGCCAACCCCCGGTGATGCCACCTTTCCGGTGTGATGTTGATCTCGTAAGAGGCTGTGCTTTCCAGGAGTCAGTGTTGGCTACTGGACAGTGTGAACTTGGAATTGGGAGACAAACGGGTTAAAACCCAGACTCTCTTCTCTCTGGCACTTGGGTTCAAGCAAGTCAGTCTTCCTCCTTGACTCTGTTTTAACTGTAAAATTATTCCAGATACTTATAGTCTGTTGAGCAGAGACATCTTTTGCAGAGAGGATACTTATATCCAATTCCTATCTTTGAGTTACTTTATAGTATTCAATATACTTCACATTTTATGACCTTGGGGGTTTGCAATGGTTTGAGTTCAGTGGTTTGCAGATAAACCATTTGACCTTAGCTGTTCATCACTGGCTTGGTTCCAAAGGAGGTAATATGAGAAAAGTTGCACTTAACGATTTCTTTTGTGTGTTTCACCTCTAACCTTACCGCTGAATAGCCTTAATTTCTTATTCCCACATTAAGGGGAAAAACCCATCACCAACTGTGGAAGATGTGGTTAACTTTCACTACAAGATTTTGAGAGCAGAATTTGTTGTTTTTGAGCACCAACCTTTCAGAATATCGAACACCTTCAAGAGATTCAAGTTCACTGTAATCATCTTTTGTCTTTTTGACCTCACTCAGACAATCCCACATGCAATCATAAGACTTACGATTTATTCTGTTCAGGAGAAGACAGTTTCCATAGTAGGTCAGGGATTTTCAAGCCATGGCTGGGTTCCAGTCATCACGTACGATAAGCTACTGCCCTTTAGAGCGTTGTCGCACAGGATAGAGCTGAAGGGTGGAACAAGACACGGCTCCCTGCTCCCCCCCCTTCATCTCCCTGCCCCTCCGTGCAGGGATCGCCCTCAGCTCTGCCCAGTCCAGGCTTTTCGCAGATACTGAAATTATCTGAAATTATCCATCTTCATTCTGATGTAACAGTGCAGCAGCCTCTCCCTCTCTCCCAGCTCTTCTTCTCCCCCTTCCTTGGCTCTTGACCTTTCATTGCATGCTGTCAGCTAAATTTAAACCACAATATCTGTTCTCCTCCCCCGCTCAGCTAAAGTCCCAGCAGGCCCTGGGTACTCAGCAGAGCCAGATACCCTCATACCATCCGCCGTGAAGGATGCCACGTCAGTGTGAGCTGCAGAGGTGCCAGATGTGATGGCTGGACAGTGGCCTCAGTTTTGCTCACAGGAGTATGAGCGACAGATCAGGCTGGGAGAGACGGTAAGAGCAGGTGGAGCAAGCCCTGGATGGGGCCAGAATTTCCCATTCTCTTGTTTATAACATACTTGCCTCAGACAGCTACAAGAAAATCCTTCCCTGAAGACCCATTTTAAATAGCAACACCGTCCCCAACTATATTCTTTGCAGCTTTGTTTTTCACCAGAACAATTATTGTAATCCAACATAAATTTCACTCCCCCGACAAGAATGTAAATCCTTAAAGCGGGATTTTTGTCATATTTACTCCTGTGATCGCACACATGGAATGATGTCAGGCATATTCACTCCTGTGATCGTACATGGAGAATGATGTCAGGCACATATCAAGTCTCAGTACATATCTGTGGAGTTGAAGGAAGGAAGGATGGATGGATGGATTGGGATGTGGTGAATTCAGGCTAGTTACTAAGATACTTCAGAGAACAGTCAGAGACCTCAAAGGACAAGGACAGCAGGACTCACCCAGCAACCAGGAGTGAATTAATTAGCGTGAATCCTTACACTGAATATGGAGATGGTTTCTTACTGCCTCCACTGGAGACTACGGCCCTCCAGGAGTGAAGAGTTGGAAATGATTGGTGTGAAAATACCTGAAGAGCATCCCAGGGAAATGGGGCCGGGGTGGGGGAGGGCTTGTCAGGGTTGCTGGAAGCAACAGGTACTCTTTCTTCTGTCTGTTTCCCGCCCACCTACAGTGCTGCACCCCCACCTCGCATATTACCCCCTGATGAAGTGAAAGTCGCTCAGTCACGTCTGACTCTTTGTGACCCCGTGGACTATACAGTCCGTGGAATTCTTCAGGCAAGAATACTGGAGTGGGTAGCCTTTCCCTTCTCCAGGGGATCTTCCCAACCCAGGGATAGAACCCAGGTCTCCCACATTGGAGGTGGATTCTTAACCAGCTGAGCCACAAGGGAAGCCCATATTACCCTTTTGGGATCCCCCAAATGAGGAAAGCAGGAGACAGCTTTAAGTGTGCTTGCTGTTCCCAACCAAGCAAGTTTTGTATCTAGCTAATATACCCAAGATCTTCTAACCTGAAAGAATTAGGAAACCAACCATAGAAAGGGGCACATTTCTGTCTGTACCAAAGGCCTGGATCGGTCCACCCTGCCTAGCACTCTACCTGTCGACTCTGGCTCTGCCAGGCCTATGTGGGAGCAGAGAATAAAATCAAGCCCTTTTCTTCTCACTTCACTGCTTTGCCTCTCTTTTCCCTGCTTCTCAGCCTCCTAGTTTTTATCTATTCTTGTTTTTTTTTGAAAAAAGGAGTAGAAAAAGATTTCTGTAACTCCATTCTAGCCACTCGGCTAGACCCTGGGCTACAAAAAGCCCTCAAATGCTCCGGAAACACGAGGAATTGAGTGGTGTCAGGGCACCAGCCCACCAGCGGTTAGGACAGCAAGAAGAGAGGGCCCAGTGCTGGCCACATACCAGGTCAGAAACCCCGACTGGGAATTCATCTCGAAGACCCAGTTTTACTGACGAATAAGTTTGCATACAGTAACTTCACTCTTTCTAGTATACAATTCCGTGAGTTTTAACTACTGCATATAGTTAACACAACCATGACCTCTGCCCCTTTGAATGTACCTTTTCCCGGCCTTCCCCAGACCCTGGCAAACCACTGGTCTGTTTTCTGTCCCCGTAGTTTGTATTGACAACTAATTCAAAATTTTCTAAAAATGGTGTGTAGGCCAAATAAAATATCTGGAAGGTTAAACTCAGCCCACCTGCCTTCAGGTGACTCCTGGTTCAGGCTATTGCCAAAGACAGCTTTAACTGCAGGCCCTGCCAAGCGTCCCCGGCACACCTGCTGGGGACAGGAAGACAAAGACAAGAGAACCAGTGCAAGGGGATAACCCAGTGCACTGCTTATCACCCTGAGATCCATCAGGTGTAAGCAGGAAATACGGGCCCCACTTTTCAGAGAGAGACGGATTTGCAAGTTTTGTAAAGAGCACACAGCCGTAAGAATTAGTGCCATTCATGACTACACAGATAGACCCAGCGATTATTATCAGAGTGAAGTGAGGCACAAAGACAAATACCACGTGATGTCACTCATTCGTGGAATCTAAAATATGGCACAAATGAACTTATCTACAAAAGAGAAACAGACTCACAGAACAGATCTGCGGTTCCCGAGGGGGTGGGGAGGGGAGGGATGACAGAGATTGGCAGATACAGACTATCAGATACAGAATGGATGGACAGCCAGGCCCTGCTGTGCAGTCCAGGGAACTGTGTCCACTGCCCTGCGATAAGCCATAATGGAAAAGAATGCGATCGCAAAGACTCGGGCACGACTGGGCAACTGAGCAACAGCAACATGTGTATAATTGATTCACTTTGCTGGACAGCAGAAACTAACATTGTAAATCTTCACTTCTGAGAAAAAGGTGAAGAGCAGACTGTGCATCCTGGTTTCTTCACTTCGGAACTCTTGAGCTTGATCCAGCGGCCCCTCCAGTGCCTCTGTTTCTTGTCTATTAAACAGGGATCCCGGGGGTTCCCTGGTAGTCCAGTGGTGAGAACTCGGCGCTTTCATTCCTGTAAGCCATGCACACACATGGTAAATAAATAAATAAGACAAGTATCCCAACAGTGCCAACTAGTTTGGCTGGTCGTTGTAAGGACTGAGTCTATGTGTGAATAGCTTAGGACAGAGGTCCACCACCCCCGGGGTCATGGTCAAGTACCCACCCTTGGCCTGTTAGAAACCAGAGCACGCAGCAGGAGGTGAGCGGTAGCCAAGTCAGAGAAGCTTCATCTGTATTTCCGGCCGCTGCTGTTCCCCATCGCTTGCATTAATGACCACCTGAGCCCAGCCTCCTATCAGATCAGCAGCAGCGTGATAAACGTAATATGCGTGAATCAAAAAGGCCTGGTTTGTGGAAAAACTGTCTTCCATGAAACGGGTCCCTGGTGTCAGAAATGCTGGGGACCACTGGCTTAGAGCAGCCCCCGGCCCAGGACTTCCATACCAACCATTATCATCTACTGAGTCCCCAGCACTGAGCCAGCCTCGGGCGGGGTGGAGGCGGGGGACGCCACATCCTCGGTGAACTTAGTCCTAGTCTCCTTTATACAAGTAAGAATTACACAATAGCAAGCAACTCAGACTGAGGAAGGAAGTGCTGGACTACATCAAGTGTTGTCTGCAGGGAGGTGAGCCAAAATGACCTCAACCCCACGAGTTAAATTTGCCTTAACTTTCTGCTTCTCTTGCACAATGGCCCCTTTGGAGGAAAACATGCCCTGTGAATAAGCTTGTCTCCTATGAACAGTATGGAAGAGCTGGAAGAAAATCAGTATTTATCAAGAATCTCCAGAGTGGCAGGCTCCTATCTTTTAATTATCTATCACTTTCCTGGTGGATCAAGACAGTAAAGAATCTGTCTGCAATGCAGGAGACCCGGGTTCAATCCCTGGATCAGGAAGATCCCCTGGCGAAGGGAATGGCAACCCACTCCGGTATTCCTGCCTGGAGAATTCCATGGACGGAGAGTCTGACAGGCTACAGTCCATGGGGTTGAAGCCACAACACAATTATCTAGCACCGTGCTAAGTGCTGGGGAGTCCAAAATTTGAAAAGGATCCAAGTCCTTTTGAAATTTCCAGGTCCTAATGGAGTTTACAGACATGGACAGAAGGGGGGGACCCACAGGTGTGGGGTAGAGGGACGCTGGGAAGTCTGTTTCTCCCTCTCAATTTCTCTGGGAACCTAAAACTGCACTTAAGAAAGTCTTTAAAAAACATGGGTGGGGAGAATGGGTTATTGACACTGTGATAAACGTTTGTCAAGGGGGCCCAAAGGTATTGGATTCTAATTAAAGAGAAGAGTGAGGGGATGCCCAGTGCTGTGAGCTGGCCCGAACGTGGGGGTACCTCGGGAGGGTGCTGGGCTGGAGGAGAAGTGGGGAGCAGGGGGCGGGGGGTGGGAGTCCAGAGTGCCTAGACACTGGCTGAGATGTATCGTTACCTGATTTAAGCCTCATAACTGCCACGAGAGGATTACACAAAGAAAAAGAAAATATACTCTGATTTTACAGATAAGGAAATTCAGATTGAAGAAGCAGGGGCTCCCAGGCATAAAGTAAGTGCTGGGAGGGGGTTGGGAAGTCTGTCTGTCCGTCCTGCAGCACATAGCTTTCCCACATACCCAAGGTGATCTCAGTGTTCACCTCCTTGGGGCCAGGCCCAGACAAGCCCAAGGTCCCCCTCTTCAACTCTTGGCCTCTGTCTCCTGGGAACCTGCAGAGGAATTGTCCCAGGCCCACCAGCTGGCTCTGACCTCCACCTGTGTCTCAGTCTTCATTTCCTGCCGCGCTCTACAAACACGGCCCAGCTGAGCACCCTCAGATTTCCTGCCCCCCGCCCCGACCCCAGCTCTCTACCTGGAACACCTGCGCCCCCACCCCAGCCCCTCTCACACCTGGCTGACTCCTTCCTGACCTGACTCTCCACACACAGTTCAAATGTGACTCCCCCCAGGAGCACCCCTCCTCCTCCGTCCTCCTGCTCCCCACATGGGGCCACACCGTTCATCTTCCCCTAAAACTGGAGAGCTTCATGGTGGACACTCAGTGAAAGAAAGAAAGAAAGTGACATCACTGAGTTGTGTCCGATTCTTTGCGACCCCAAGGACTGTAGCCTACCGGGTGCCTCCATCCATGGGATTTTCCAGGCAAGAGCACTGGAGTGGGTTGCCATTTCCTCCTCCAGGAATTCTTCCCGACCCAGGGATTGAATGTGGGTCTCCCGCATTGTAGGGAGATGATTTGCGTCTGGGCCACCAGGGAAGTTCACTTGGCACTCAGCAGAGGACTCTTGAGGGGGTGAGCGAGCCCGCAGGCCACCCTCCCCGCCAGGGGCCTCCCCATCCAGCCTGGGCCTTATCCCTTCCTTCCTGGCCTATGGCACCCTCCCCCCACCCCCACTGGTCTCCTCCAGTGGTGGAGTGGGGGGCTCTGCCCTCATCCGCAAGCAAAGCCAGAAATGACTTCCAGAACCACAGAGAATTCCCAGACCTCTCTCCCCATTCTACTGCTCGGAGGGACCGTGAGAGTTAACCAGGCACGTTGCCTGGCAAGGCTAACGAAGAGAGCCTTGGCCCCGGGGAGGTCACCAGCACACTCCCCACACGCACACCGCACCCCAGAGTCTACGGCAGCCTCTGACATCAGCAGCAGCTGGGGCCCCCACCCTGCAGTCTCCCCCCACCACCGCCTCCCCGTCACAGCGGCCGTAATTCTCCCCGAGACAGCCACGGGGAGACCTTGGGCATTATCTGCCCGATCTGTCCTGTAATAACCCCTCCCCACCCTCCTCCCAGACACACATGTGCACGAGGGTGCACGTGGGCGAGGAAGGAGAAGCGGCCTGGGGCGGCTGGCCTGCTCCCTTTCCCCGGGGCCCTCTGACCCCTCTCTGCGCCCAGCTCAGGCTGAAGATAAACAAGAGGCTCCCTCAGGTGACTGTGATTCCATGTGGGCAGGAAACAAGGCCTTCAGGCAGGTTTCCGAAGTCAAGGCATCCCTGGGGACCGCAGCTGCTCGTCTGCAGACAAGGGGATGCAGCCTCAGAGCCGGGAGGGCGGGGGGACTAGGCCCACCGAAGAGACAGCAAACACGCACTTGCAGTCACACACGTCAGGACCCACACGGCCCCTCTAAGTGCGATGGACGGTAGGGAACAAGCCAGCTCCGGGAGGTTGGGTGGTCTCACAGACCGGCTTCGGGGGCCCCTGGAGGATGGGCCAGGGGCTCTGGGCAGCCACTGCTCAGAGCGGAGCCCACAAAAGGGGCTTCTCAGGGATGCTGGCCCCTTCCCACTGCATCAGCAGGACTTGAAGAGGCTGTGTGAGACTCGCCTGCGCTGCGTGGGCACCAGGCACCTGGCCTGGCTCTGGGCAGGCCCTGTCGCTTTCATCCTTTCTGGAGTGAGAGGACGCATGGGTTGTTAGCAGCCTCCCACTGCTCCCCTGTTTCTCAGGCCTTGCCTCCACCTCCGGGCAGTGGTGACACAGAACCCTCTCACCAAGAGGGCAGGCCCATGTTGTTCAGTCGCTCAGTCCTGTCCGACTCTTTGCAGCCTCACGGACTGCAGCACGCCTTGCTCCCCTATCGTCCACTAAGAGTTTGCTTAAACTCAAGTCCATTGAGTCGGTGATACCATCCAACCATCTCATCCTCTGTCGTCCCCTTCTCTTCCTGCCTTCAATCTTTCCCAGCACCAGGGTCTTTGCAGATGAGTTAGTTCTTCGCATCAGGTGGCCATAGTATTGGAGTTTCAGCTTCAGCATCAGTCCTTCCAATGAATATTCAGGACTGATTTCCCTTAGGATTGACTGGTTTGATCTCCTTGCAGTCCAAGGGACTCTCAAGAGTCTTCTCCAACACCACAGTTCAAAAGCATCAATTCTTCAGTGCTTAGCCTTTTTTATGGTCCAACTCTCACAACCATACATGACTACTGGAAAAACCATAGCTTTGACTATATGGATCTTTGTCTGCAAAGTGGTATCTCTGCTTTTTAATAAACTGTCTAGGTTTCTCATAGATTTCTTTCCAAGGAGTAAGCATCTTTTAATTTCATGGCTGTAGTCACCATCCACAGTAATTTTGAAGGCCAATGCTAATGTGATTCTCTCAACCTCCAACATTCTTGCCAAATGAATTTGGCTGAAAAGCAACCTCAAGGTCAACCTTAAAGGGAAAAGATACCCTGAGAGACCAGCAAGCAGGCTGAGATGAGATCGCCCTCACTGGGCCTGGGTCATAGGGACTACAGGGGAGAGGCTGGGCTGTCTCATGGGTCCCTGGTTCAGAGCTCAGGGCCCCCAAACTGCAAAGACTGGGGCTGAGCACCCCAATACCCTGTCACTCTGTCTTTTTAAACTTTCAGCTCATGCCAGGCCCTATGGAAAAGCCTGGTCCGCCTAGGTTATTCAGGAAAGCGTTAGGAAGGCAGGGGGCCCAGCCCAGGCCCCCTCTCTTGGTGTCTCTGGCCGGCTCTCCCCTTTGGTCTGTGAGCTTCGGGACTCAGTCCTGCTCCAGAACTAACCCCTGAGAAGGGAACTGACTCTGCGCAGGGTTTGGGTAAAGGTTGTTGGTATAAATGGATGAATCAATAATGGAACAGCTGAGGGCTTGCTTCCCTGGTGGTCCAATGGTTAAGAACTGGCCTGCCAATATAGAGGACTCAGGTTTGATCCCTGGTCCAGGAAGGTTCCACATGACATGGAGCAACTAAGCCCTTGAGCTCAACTACTGAAACCCACATACCTAGAGCCCGTGCTCTGCAACAAGAGAAACCGCCGCAATGAGAAGCCTGCACACGGCAACTAGAGAGTAGCCCCCACTCACGGAAACTAGATCAAGACTGAAGACCCAGAATAGCCAAAAATTAAATAAATTTAAAAAAAAATACCCTGGAGAAGGAAATGGCAACCCACTCCAGTATCCTTGCCTAGGAAATCTCATGGACAGAGGAGCCTGGCAGGCGCCAGTCCATGAGGTCGAAAAGAGTCAGACACGACTTAGCGACTAAACAACAACTAATGAGAGGTGTAAGAATAGCTTCCCTGGTGGCTCAGATGGTACAGAGTCTGCCTGCAGTGTGGGAGACCCGGGTTCAATTCCTGGGTGGGGAGATCTCCTGGAGAAGGACATGGCAAACCACTCCAGTAATCTTGCCTGGAAAATCCCATGGGCGGAGGAGCCTGGTGGTCTACAGCCCATGGGGTCCCAAAGAGTCAGACACGACTGAGCGACTTCACTTTCACTTTCAAGAACGAATGACAGAAATGAACAAAGACAATTAAAAAAAAAAATTGAACAGCTGAACACACAGAGTGTCCGGGGGCTGCAGGAGGAGCCCTGTAAAGATGGACTAAACGTCAGCGGGCTACAGTTGTCCCAGACCTGCTGCCAACCAGCTGTGGGACCTTGACTGGGTCATTTCCACTGCCATTTGGAACACACAACACGACAGCTGTGACTTTCAGCTTTATTTGGAGATTTACCAGGGCCAAATACCAGGAACCTGGCCCTTCCACTCCAAGGAGCTGCTCTGAAGCCTCATGAATGGGTCCGTAGGCGAGTGAGGTGAATGGGTACATGCAAGCAACCACACATCTCGGTAGAAGGTTACTGCCGGTCACAAGGAGCCGGTATCTCCTCTAACGATTTTAGTGCCTTCTAAATAAGGAAAGATGCAAGAATCCGGATTCAAGCTGCCTCACTGTCAACTCTACCCTGGAGCCCTCTTAGGGGTTACTGTAGGACAGTGAATGTAGAAGTTATGACTTCATCCTTGTATCAATAGAACTGGGAAACCTCAAAGTTGGACAGAGGTCAAAGAATTTCACTTAGAATTTGGTTTGGGGAAGTCCATCAAAAATATCAAAAAAGGTTCAAAAGCACTTGGTCAAATAGGATCACAGGTCACTGTAAAACTACACTTATTTAACCAAAATGACAATAAAAAATTTCAAAGGCAAATACAGATAATTACAACAGATTACTTAAAAGGTAAAGAAACATTACAGTCTGTTATGGGAAGCAGATCAATATTCTAAGAAAACTTTGTCCTCTTACAGAGACAGAAAACCAAATTCAGGTTTTACATCACCTTACCTTTGTTTTTTTTCATTGCATTAATGTTCATTGAGAGCCTACTCTGTGTAGGCTGTCTTCTGGGTCTAGGCAGAGTAGTAAACGAAGTCCCTGCTGCTTGAGTGTCACACGTGCCAGGATGAAACTTGTGTTTGAACCTGCCCAAGTTAAGTATGATCACGTTCACATGGAGAAAACTCAACCTCTTTGAGCCTCAGTCTTCTTTTCTATACAACTGAGTTATCCTGATTCCCTTGTGGTTTGGTTAGGAGTAAGCCAGATAATGCAACGGAATCACTTAATGAGCTATAAAATCTAATGCCAATTTTAGTTACTCCTCCCAACTAGTAAGTGACAGGATGTATGATTTTTTTAAATCTTTTTTTTGAATCTTGGGTTTTTAAATATAAATTCTTTCTTTTTAATTGAATACATATATATATTTCAACTCTGTATATATATTCTTCAGATTCTTTTCCATTATAGGTTATTACAAGATATTGAGTATAGTTCCCTGTGCTATATAGTAAGTCCTTCTTATTTATCTATTTTATATACAGTAGTGTGCATCTGGTAATCCCAAACTAATTTATCCCTTCCCCCACCTTACCTTTAATATTAAAATTTGTGTACTCATGAATTTATTTTTTAAAGTTATTTAATTATTTAATGTATGTATTTATTTAAAATTGTTCTAATCTTAGCCAGTCCTGATCACAAACAAAACTTTCTTTTCTTTTTTTCCCTAGGATTTCTTTCCTACAAACTTTATGTAACTTTCTTTTTCACCTCCAGATTTTTGTCCTATGCTTTTCCCTTTCTCTCTCTTTTCTTTAGAACAAAATTACTCTTTCTTACCTTAACTACATGCATTTCCAGTCCTTAGGCTTTTTTTCCCTTGCATACAAAAATGTTTTCCTATTTAACTTCTAGTGGTTTTAATTACATATTTTAATTAGCATTTTCAACTCTTAAAAAATCCTTTCTAGTGAAAATAAGAAGTAAGCAATTATAAATTGTCTTTTATATTAGTATTCTGTAGATTGGCCAACTAATATATACTATTTATAATGTCTAAAAACATGTGCTTTCTTATAGAAAATGTCTCAATTTGACACCAAGCATAGTTACTAATAGTCCTAAATATCTTTAATGTGTCTATAAAAGGAAGCCTATGTTCAGTAATTAATGTTTTAGTAACTTAAACACAGATCTTCAATAGACCTCCATCATTTAATTTAATTTAGCAAAACTGGACAGTTTGAAGTTACCAAATATCTGGGGAAACAATTTTTAAGTGGTCATTCTTAAAGTATAATAATTTCTAAAGATTTTACCTAAAAACTCTTATTTACATTTAATTCACTTATAAAAATTTATCATACCAAGTTATTTTTCTTTCTGATAAATTTTTATAACAGAAATAATAAGATCTTATTTGACTTCTGGTAAACCTAAGTACAATAAAAGCATTGTATTTAATGTTGATGACCCTAAAGACATATCTGTATTCATTAAGCCAACAAACTCAAGCTAACTTTAATAACAAACATTAATTTAATACTGAATAATTCCCAGAATATGTGAACCTGAAATTAATTTGGGTTAGTTTCTAAGAATTTATATAAGCATTAATTTCCTGTGTAAGCCAATTAAATAGAGCTCATTTCCAAATTAATTTCTGTGATACCACCCAAAGGTAGAGACATCATATTTAAAATGATATCTATATATAACAAGTAGAGACATATCTATATCATATCTATAAGGGACAAACATATAGACAGGCACAATCAGATCTCATAGCTTCATTTTATTTATTTATTTTTTCATAGCTTCATTTTAAAATTTAGTCATAAATCAGATTTTACAACATGAAACTCAACAGCTTACAAATAGCAGTTTGAATAAGTTAAGCTTTCTAGCTTGAATTTTTAAAAAAGACTTCTTTTCTGTCTCTCTTTTTTTTTCCTCTCAGTCTCAGGAATTAGGTCTGGTAGAATATTTTGTAAATAGTTTGGCAGAATATTTACAGCTCAAAGGCACAAAGAAGGTAAAGCAAATTCTTCCTAGAACTTGTTCCTTTAAGGTCAGAATTCTGAAGATGCTTTGTGAAGCCAACTTTCTCTAACTGTATACACAAAAGAGTTTTGGAATGTCAAAAAGAGCCCCCACCTTGCTAAAGCAATCCTAAGAATGAAGAATAAAGTTAGAGGGATGGGAGGGGAGTTTGGGGGAGGATGGGTATGTATATATGTATGGCTGAATTCCTTTGTTGTTCACCTGAAACTATTACAACCTTGTTAATTGGCTATACCCCAATACAAAGTGAAAAGTTTAAAAAAAAAGCTGGAGGTATGGTCATCCCTGACTTCAAACCGTACTACAAAGCTGCAGTAACCAATATGGCACTGGCACAAAAACAGACACATAGATCAACGGAACAGACTAGAGAGCCCAGAAATAAACCCACACAGTTATGGTCGATTAATCTACGGCAAAGATTTTTAAGAATATACAGTGGAAAAAAATAAAAAGAGTTTAAAAAAATAAATTAAAAAAAAAAAAAAAAAGAATGTACAGTGGAGAACAGAGTCTCCTCAATAAGCGGTACTGAGAAAACTGGAAAAGAATGAAATTAGAACATTTTCTTACACCAAATACAAAAATAAACTCAAAATGGATTAAAGACCTAAATGTAAGACTGGAAACAACAAAACTCATACAAGAAAAGTTAGGTAGAATGCTCTGTGACATAAAATTGAAGCGATATTTATTTTTGGATCTGTCTCCTAAAGCAAAGGAAACAAAAGCAAAGATTCATGACATCTAGTTAGATTCAAAGGTTTTTGCATATAGGGAGGGGACATATGTGTACTTACGGCTGATTCATGTAGATGTTTTGGCAGAAACCCACACAATTCTGTAAAGCAATTATCCTTCAATTAAAAATTAATTAATTAATTTTAAAAGGTTTTACACAACAAAGGAAACCATCAACAAAACTAAAAGACAACTTACTGAATGTGAGAAGATAGATATGATATGACTCATAAAGCGTTAACATCCAGTATGTAAAAACTCATCTAATATATATGCTCATCCAACTCAGTATCAAAAAAAAAGGACTCAATTTAAAAATGGATAGAAGACCTGAATAAATACTTTTCAAAGAAGACATACAGATGACCAACAGACACAGAAACAAATGCTCAACATTACTAATTTTCAGAGAAAAGCAAGTCAAAACCACAAGATACCACCTGACACCTATCTGGATGGCTATCATCAAAAAAACCATAAGTAACAAATACGAGTGAGAATGTGGAGAAAAGGGAACCCTTGTACACTGACAATGGGAATGTAACTTGGTGCAGCCACTGTGAGAAACTGTATGGAATTTCATCAAAAAACTAAAAATAGAACTACTTACCATACGACCCAGCAATTCCATGGGCTTCCCTGGTGGTTCAAATGGTAAAGAATCTGCCTGCAATGCAGGAGATGCAGGTTCTATCCCTGGGTTGGGAAGATCCCCTGGAGGAGGGAATGGCAACCCACTCCAGTCTTCTTGCCTGGAGAATCCCATGGACAGAGGAGCCTGGAGGGCTAGAGTCCATGGGGTCAGATATGACTGAGTGACTTAACACATCACTTCCAGCAATTCCACTCCTGGGTATTTTTCCAGACAAAACAAAAACACTCTTACGGATACCAGAGGGGGAAGGTTGGGGGAAGGGATAGCTGGGAAGTTTGAGATAGACACATACACACTATTTTATTTACAATGGATAACCAGTCTGGTCCCAGCCAGGCCGACAAATTCGTGCCTTTGGCAGCAGCCTTTTTTTAGCGTATGCAGAGACAGTGAGAGGCAGACCAGGAGGTTGAAGCTTAAAAGTCATGAATGGAGACCTGAAACGAATTAAAAATGTTGTCTGTGGATTCTGAAAGAAGTCACGTGAAAGCCATCATCTAAAGATGTTGAGTGGAAGGATCTCTGTGATGAAATGTCCATACGTGGTGCAGTCTCAGCCTCGGTTTGAGGCTGAAAAGGGTGCTCCAGGAGACACTACCTAGCGAGAGTGCCGTCGGCTGCCCTGGACCCAAGGCAAAATTTCTCTCGTGTGCAACTGGAACAGACTTGGGTGGAATGCTCTCGTTGCTTCCCCTGTCCTCCTCTTTGTTGTGCTAAGTGGTACTTAGCAGCCAAACAACAAGAGCAACAACAAGTGGCAGGGAAGGGGCTTTCACGGTGGCTCAGTGATAAAAAACCCGCCTGCAATGAAAGAGGCATGGGTTCGATCCCTGGGTCAGGAAGATCCCCTGGAGAAGAAAATGACAACCCACTGCAGTGTGCTTGCCTGGGAAATCCTATGGACAGAGGAGGCTGGCAGTCTACTGTCTGTGGGGTCACAAAAGAGTTGGACATGACCGAGCAACTAAATAAGTGACAAGGAGACTTTGAGATGTTTGTTTTCTTTGCTAGGTGCCTGCAGTGTGTGAAACAGAACTTCGCCTGAAGCAAGTGAAATGATTCCTCTCCTAAAATAAACTATTAAATTTGTGATAAACGAATAAAAAAGGATAACCAACAAGGACCCACTGTATAGCACAGGGAACTCTGCTCAATATTACATGGCAGCCTGGAGGGGAAGGGAGTTTGGGGGAGAATGGATACATGTATATGTATGACTGAGTCCCTTTGCGGTCCACCTGAAACTATTACAACATTGTTAATTGGCTATACTCCAATATAAAATAAAACATTTAACAAACAAAAAACAAAAACACTAACTCGAAAAATAACATGTGTCCCCATGTTCCTAGGCAGCATTATGTACAACAGCTAAGACATGGAAGCAACCTGAATGTCCATCAACAAATGAATAAAGAAGATGTGGAATACTACTCAACCAGAAAAAAGAATAAACTTTCACAACCACATGGATGGACCTGGAAGGTATTAAGCTAAGTGAAATAATTCAGACAGAGAAAGACAAAGGCTTATATGTAGAATCTAAATAATAAAACGAATGAATAATTAAAAAAA